>NC_090930.1:650974363-651574363 GCF_040938575.1 Ambystoma mexicanum | reverse complement strand
CCCTGATTTAATGGGAAGAATGCAGCCCAACTCCTGGAGCCCTGATACAGCGCAACCGATCGATGCAGGATCGGAGTGGGGTGATTGTTATGCCCCTCCAAGCACATTGCACACAGATGGTTATTCATGGAGAATACATTCATTCAGCAGTAATAACCCCTGGAGCATGCAGTTGCTGCGTTCTTCTCGTTAATCGGGTTCACAATGGGAATTTGACTTTCTGATCAGGACTTGCTCACTGGTTTACTCCATCTTCAGTTTGATGCTGACATGATCTTAGTCTTGGGCTTCTGCTCTTTTATGTTGCTTGGATATTTGGTCCTGAAGAAGACGTTTGAATGAGAGATTTGCAATATTGAATGATGGACAGAGTAACAATGACCATTGACCTTATCAGTATAAACCTCATTAGCAATGGTTTCTTGATTTCTGACTGTTTTGATTGTTTGACAACATCAGAGTATGTTCTGTTGGTCATATGGACTAATGAAGTATGGAAATTGATTCATTCATTTTTGTAAGGATGTTACAGCGGAATTGATTTAAGCTTTTGTATATATGTTGCAAACATTATGCACTTATTGGGCCTCATTACGAATCAGGCGTTAAGGGGTTAACGGCGCCGACCCTTAACGCCTGATTACAAGGTCCCTTAGCACCATGGTGATTTTAACGCCTGCTTTTTGCAGGCGTTAAAATCCATGGTGCTAAGGGACCATGGTGCTAATTACGCCACCGTAATTTACGGTGGCGTAATTAGCGCCTTCCCCACTCCTATTATGCCCTATGGGGCAAAAATGGGAATGGGGAAGGGTAAAATGGGAAATGGGGATTTACCGGCCCACTCGCCTTGGAATGGGCCGGTAAATCCGCCATCCACCATGGTGTAAACATAGTTTACACCATGGTGGTAAGGGTACGACCCAGGCGGTAACTTACCGCCTGGGTCGTTATGAGGCCCATTATCTTATTCCTAAACGTTATGACTCACAATGTCTTTGAAGTAGTAATTTCTATTGTTTATTCATATTTTCTGTAAATGTATATTCCATTTCTTATTTAAATACATTTTCCAATTTATCACTCAGTAAAACAAATTTCAGAGGTTTGCAGATCTGCTTAGAATCACATGTTTTGCATAGGCCGATATCTTAGCCGACATCTAGTGGTTGGTGCAAAGTATTGCATGACTTGTTTTCGAAGTTTGAAAAGGGATGTCGACTGGGCATGTTAGTAATACTGCTCCTAGTGTGGCTTGTACTGTACCCATGGTCTTTTACTCGTCGAAGTTCCTCAGATTATTTTTTTCCGCCATTTTGGTCAGCCCCTATTAAGCATAGTTCGTAGCGTTAGCTACTTTAATATTGTTAATTAAAACTAATCGTTATAGTTCTTGCTTCTCGACAGATTCTTCCTCGATGCATGTTTTGATGAGCAGCTTCATGTACCACAGACTGAAGACTTTGACAGACTCTTCTTGGTTGTGGCCTATGTCAGGCTTTAGCCTTATAGTAGGGAGGGTGCAGGGATCAACATTTGCATACCTCTCTTAGAGAATGCCTTTTCTTACTTTCTCCATTACCTAAATTTGTCTAGCTGCCTCTGTATTTACATTTCATTATGGAAAGGACTCCATTTAATTGTTGTCCTTCTTGCAATTAAAACATTTCTGTGGAAAGACACACTTCGAGGGTGTAACAACTGTCTTCACCATGACCATTCTGAACAGAGTTGCGTTGCTTAACCTCTTTCGGCCCTAGACGCTCAAGGACGGGCGAACTAAACGGTGGCCGGCCTATGCTATGCAGCCGAATCCAGTTCACCCGCTGGTGCTGTTGCATCAGATGATGAGGACTAAGGCAGCTACAGCTCTGTTTCAAACACCAAAGACAACCAAAGGGTGTCTGCAGACTCCCGTGTGTCAGTCGCGCTCTGCTATGGGGACAACACCTGGTGATGGGGGGTGGGGGGGGAGACATGGACCCAAGTGCCATAAAAATACATCCCCTGGCTGATGTTCGACAGATCTGTCGGAAAAAGGCCAGAGGTATGTTGAAAGCTTCCCATACCTTGCATTGGAAGCCCACTTTGCTTTTGCACTCATGTCCAGTGCATGGCTACTCACAAGAACAGATACTGATTGCTGTCCATAAATCTCCTAGGTTACACACTTCTCACACATCACCTACTCATGCCGACATTGATGTTACAGACCAGTCGCAACATGACGTATTTCCTGGTGATCTTCATCATGATGATCCTAATCAAGGGGATGACTATGGGACTCAGTATGATGATCCTAATGACCCAACCTACTACAACCCAGATGACCCAGGCATCACTGTTTTACAGTCTCCTGATGTCACTCACAAACCTTGCACCACATACCGCTTGATGACTAGCTGTTGTTTAATGATCTGCTCTCAAGGGGAGCTTGTGATTTTAAAATACAAACTCTAGAGTTCAGGATACAGACTTTGTAGATAATATTTTAAAAGAAAAAACGCGGGTTAGCAAGTCTACACCTTTCCTTATATTTGTTAAGAATAGGATTATACCTTCTTTAACTACACCGTCCCTTACACGCGGAGTTAACCCAAGGGTTGAAAACGTTTTTAAACCTGCTGCTCCAGACCTGCTTTATATCAGGGGCCGTGTTGTTAGGACTGTTCTTCTATACTCTGTCCTGGTGGACAGATGTGTAGAAGGCCAACCTAGTTCAGTGACGGGGACAACTCTGGGAGCTGTAGCCAAACCAATTAAAGGTAGGTGGACAAGTGGTCTAGGCTAAGTCTCTGAGGTGGTGAGCTTGTAAGGGGTTCTTAATTAGCATACACAGTGAAAATTCATGGAACACACATAGACAATCAGTTATAAAAATACTTAATTATTTATGGCCATACAACACTATGAAAAATGACTACTAGTATGTAATATCACACACCACTAAATAAAAGATACATATATAGAATCACTAGAGTAGGGCAAAATACACATGCATCACTACAGGTCCTCAGAGATACAACAATAACTTTTAGAAGTACATCCCTAAGATGTATGGGGCATTGTGTTAAAAAGTTAACCAAAGTTCCATACAGTTTTGTGAGACGTGAAATATTTAGTGTAGGGCTTCTAGGGTCAAATGAAGAGTTACAAGTGGTAGAGGACGAGTTATTCTAACTAATAAAAGTGTCCCCAATTTTCAGAGTGCATGGACAAGCAAGCAATGGCAAAGCCAAACTGTTTTGAAAGTTTCTAAAAGTTATCAAACTTTTAAAAGGGGACATAAGGGTTCAGGTAAGTATCGTTTCTTACCCCCATGCTCCGATTCTTCTTAGGACTTGGCAGGTCTTCTGAAGAGGGTCAGAGGTCGCCATTCCGCCATCTGCTTCAGTCCTTGATGCTCAGGGGTTGCAGGTTCAAGCACGTTTCCGGTCAGCGACAAATGCTGGTGCAAGGTCTTTATGTTGGAGAATGCAGAAGAACTCAATGCAGGGCCCTTCTCAGCACAGGACTGGATGCAGGACGTTGTCCTGCAAGCTGTTTCGGACGCTGGCCACTGATGCACGGGGGCACACTTGCCACAGTCAGACTTTGCCTCCTATCTCGGGTTCCCTTGATGCTGGAACCATGAAATCTGGCAGACGTGAGTCTTGTAGCATACGCTGGCAATCCCCCACGTTCCAGGCTTGCAAGCAGAACAGCGACGTCTGCAGCACTGTAGCCCAAACTCTGAGCTTGTCCATCATTGAGTGATCCAGGGGCACTTCCGAGGGCTCTTCACAGAACTCGGAGCTGACGTCAAGAATTGATGTTCCCTCCACTCCAAGGGTCGCAGCTCCTTTACAGGACTTCTGGAGATCTTCAACAAGACAAGACTCTTCCAGGGCAGCAGCAGAGGTTGTGCGCCAGGCCTTCTTGCAATGGGTCCATGTTCTCCTTGCAAGTCTTGCAGCTGGACAGGATACTTGGCTCCTTCGGTTTCTTCCAGGATATCTCTAGAGTGGGTGCAGGGTTCCTATTATCCAAAAAGCCAGGTAAGAGCCGAAACTCCCACTAGCCAATCGAAGAGCTCTCTATCTCTCTGTCCGTCCATTCAGACATATATATATATATATATTTATAATTTTGTCTTTTTTGCTTTCCATTGTGAAATGCTTTTCCATGGATTTTTAAATACGATGTGATTTTGTTTCCCTGTGAAACTAAATAAAGAACAGTTTTTAATATTGAAATCAGCGGCTTGGATTCCGACTTCTTTGTAATGGTGAGGGGTCACCAAGATACTATGGAGAGTGCAGCTTGAATCGTCTACCTAACAGGTAGAAAAAACAACATTATTGCACGTCGTAACGTGTCGGCGTGGAGCTCGGCACCAGCGTCCAATTTTGGAGGAGGAGCACACAGTTTACACGAAGTAACTGACTGATGTCCTGTTGCTGCTCTGATTGCGTAAACACTTGAAAGAATTCATATGCGGAGACAGCAGCTGGAACACCCTTTTGCAACGCGGCACCGCAGGTTGGAGAACAGGCGGGAAGGCTGAGCAGGGTAAGTACAGAGGCTGTACCTAATAGCGAGAAAGTGTACATCAAAGATATTTTGCAATCTTGTATTCCTCGCAATAAGTAACGCGACTGGATGAGTGTCACTAAGACTTTATTTGAAAGTTCCATAGTTTTTGACCCTCGTCTAACTTTTATCAAAAGTTCAACTAAAGCTATAGACGCAAAGAGAAGTTGGTACAACCAAACGTGCTGCTATCTGTTCATCAGGGATCTGTTGTAACATGGAGAACTCTCAAGTGCGCAGAGAAGCAACACGACGGGCACAAGCCCTCACTTTGTTCAATGAAACATTAAAAACTGCACAAAGAAAAACTACACCCACAGAAGTTATACCCAAGAATGATAGCGAGATCGGTCTGCTGAAAGAGCTAGAAAAGCTACAACGTAAAGAAGTCAGCAAATGGTGGGAGGAACACTCTTTAAAAAATTATGTTGAGGTTGGCAGAATACCAAGGGGTCTGAGGATTTTGATAATTCCGTCCTTTGAAGAACAGGATCCCCTAATGTTGAAAGAATGGAGCGATGCCACAAATGAGTGTTCAAAAATGTTCTACTATTGTTGATAAAGTATGCAGGCAGTGACCGGAAAACATTACTAGAGAAAATAACACAAGTGGAAGAAAAATTGAAACTAATACCAGAAACTGGGGATGGGAAGAAACTGAAGGGCGTAATGGAGAAAAATCTTTTGGAATATGAAGAAATCAAACAAAGAAAACAAAGAGTTTCTAAGGGACAAGGAAGACTACAAAACTGGGAGAGTGTACACCTTCGCAAGAAGGTTTGATCAACTAAGACAAGCATCACTGAAAATATTACCAACGACAACTGAAGAGAAAACAACAAGTGCCAGTGAAACTTCCTCAATGTCAGAATCGGATCTAACAGGGAGCGATACAGAGGAACCTCACGTTCGCCTGAATTTTTAAGACGAAATGCACCTACTGCGCCAAGACGGCATAAAAAACAACAAACCAAAAAGAGGTGGAAGCGCAAATCAGGACAAAGGACAAGAAGGCAGAAACAAACGAGGAGGGGACAAAGGAGCAGGAGGTCCCCAGAACAATACCTCGGCCAGATCTCTGCGCTCTGGGAAATGAACGAGGATGACATAAAGAATGATGGCAGTTTTAAAATAATAAACTTGTCTGACCACATATTAACTGCTCCCCAACGAAAGGTTCTTAGTCTGGGATTAAATTTTTGCCCAAATGCCAAAAATTATTATGTTCAGACCAGGATAGACCTGGACCAGTTTATCAGAAAGGTCCGCCTAAAAAAATTCTTTGCAAATAACAGTTGGCAAAAACGCAAAAAAGAAGCACAAACAGGAAAAACGGAAATTACCATAACAGATGTGGATACATTGAAGGATCTTATGGAACTCGAGAAAGGCATAAACATGGGAGAAGAAACCATGATCGATCTCGAAGATGTAGGGATCAATACAGATTGGAAGGCGAAAAGCAATCTTAAATCAAAATTCAATCCCACCACAAACATGGGGACTAACATCGAAGTATTCCAAAGTTTTGGTCATAGAGGACTTAAAAAGTTTACGGCGAAAATCCAAAAACACATTACCCAAAGATAATCTCTCTATGAATGAAAGAAAAGCACTGAAAGATCTTCAAGAATTAAAGGATTGCATTATAAAACCTTCAGATAAGGGGCGGAACATAGTGCTTCAAAATAAAAACGACTACATCAAGGAAGCATACAAACTACTTAATGACACCACATGCTATATGAGATTGAAAGATAACCCCATGAAAGAATTAGAATACACAGTTAAGTCCTTTCTTGGGAAATTTGAAGAAATGGGTATTATATCAGAAGAAACTTTGAAGTTTCTACAGGTCAGCAATGCGATAACACCTACAATATACTTTCTACCCAAAGTACATAAGAATCTCAAGCAACCACCGGGGAGACCGATTGTGTGCCTAATAGGCTCAGCACTAGAAAATGTATCAAAATACATCGATGAAGTTTTATTTTCGTTTTTTTCTACACTCTCGTCTTATATCAGAGATACTACGGACTTTTTGCGCAGAATAGAGGATATTCCCTGGGAGAAAGAATATTTTATGGCAACAATGGATGTTGTATCGTTATACACATCCATTGGGCATGAGGATGGTAAAACAGCTTGCCTCCATTACCTGAACACCAAATCTTTGAACTTTCTAACACACACCAATATGGTGATACAAATGATCGATTTATGCCTAAAGAACAATGTCTTTCTCTTCAATGATGAATACTTTAAGCAGGTACAGGGCACGGCAATGGGGACTACGTTTGCACCATCGTACGCCAATTTGATGATGGGGGCCTGGGAAGAACAGGAGGCATGGGCAGATACGAACCAGGAATACACACAGAATCTGGTTTTATGGCTAAGGTACATCGACGATCTCTATCATATGGAAAGGGACTGCTAAAGGGTGGGCAGAGTATGTGAAAAAATTGAATCAGAATACAAAAAATCTAAGATTCACTGAAACCCATAGTCGGACTTTCATTACCTTTCTTGATGTAAACATCCGAATTGTCGATGAAAAAATAACGTGTGAACTCCACAGAAAGAAAATCGGTTCAAATATCCCATTGCATGCACTCAGTGGACACCCGAAAAATGTAATCTGGAGTGTCCCATATGGCGAATTTGTGAGGCTGAGAAGAAATAACACTACTTTAGAATCTTATGATCGTGAGAGTAAGATTACAGCTGCTGGTTTCAAAAGACAGATGTATCCAAAAAAGGTCATCGAGAGAGCCTTCCTGAAAGCCAGACTAATAGACAGACCAACTTTATTAGCTGGCAAGAAAGATGAAGAAACAGGAAGGGCAAAACAGCACACGCTGTATACTCACGTTTGACAGCCAAGCAAAAAACATCAAACATATTCTCAACAAACATTGGAGAATCCTGTTGGCGGACCCTGACCTTGCTAAAAGCCTCAAATTACATCCTGAGGTTACCTTCAGAAGAAACAGGACTTTTAAAGACATTTTAGTGCAAAGTTTTATGGGCAGTGAAGAAAAGAAGGGACCCACAAATTGGCTTACTGCCAAGAAGCAAGGTTTCCATAAATGTACTCATTGTAATATGTGCAAATATGCAATAAACGGCAGAACTTTTATACATCCGGTTACAGGACACAGTGTTGATCCAACAATGGATCACCTGCGAAACGGACCATGTAGTCTATGCTCTTACCTGCGCATGTGAGAAATGGTACATCGGCAGTACAAAGTGTAAGTTAAAAATTCGTATACTACAACATGTGCGTGCAATCATGCACAATGATGCGAATTACCCAATGGCGAAACACTTTGACCAATGCCACAATAAGGAAATAGATAGTTTCAGATTTGTTGGCCTACACAAAATTGAATTGGGTCCAAGGGGAGGTGACAAAGAAAAGCAACTCAGACAAAAAGAAACAAGGTGTATATTGGACTTCGAGAGTAAACAGCCCAATGGACATAACATTGATGAGGAACTTTACACCTTTTTGGGTTGCTAAAAAAGACTGCCCACTAAATCAGCGCAATAAATACCAAGGGGATACACAAAAAAAAGGAAAAATGATCGAGTTCCTTGGCATAAAACATAAGAAATATTAGCCAAAAGGATTCTGCGGAATGTCCAAAATCAGTTTTAAACCATTCCTATTACAACTTTTATAAGGTGTTTGTATAACGAAAAAGAAAATGATTGAGAAGAAATTCCTGTTATGTTTGAGTAGTAGATATATTGGTGCAGTTGTTTCAGTGTTTTTAACAATTTTGGGTATATGGTAATTGATGTTTTTGCTTCTATTACACTTGTGGTGATTGGTTAATAATTTTAATCCAAGGGTCGTGAGAGATAAAGAGGAGAGGCCTAAGAGGTGAGGTGTACATATTCCGGAACATAGATGTGTTGGCCCCCGGCATGATGGCTAGTGTTTAATACTGACCAGAGATAGGCCCAGCTAGATTATATAACATTGTTAGGTCCAGATATATTGAGTGTGGAAATTCTAAGGCGACATGATATAAGCGAATCTATAAAAGTTCCCCACTCATGCCTTTTACAAAAATCAGGCAGGGTTTTTTACAGAAAAATGCTGCTATTGCACGTGTCACTTTAAATTGAAGAAGTGAAGGCTGCTAATGCACTAAGCACTTTATTAGTATAAAAACATGTGGGAAATGTATCAACAAATTAGATTTGAAATCATCTGTATCCATGTTTGCATAGCTTTATTGGATAACTTTGAGCATAAGTTATTGTCCCTATTGCACTTGGCACTTTAATCTGAAGAGGGAAGGCAGCCACTGAAATGCACTAAGCATTCAACTGAAATGCACTTAGCATTTAAAGTATACAAACATGGAGCAATATACCATATAGGATACTATTTCGAAAGGTATATATAGCTGCTTGCACATGTCACTTTGATTTTTAATTACACACTTTGCACTTTAACCTATGGATGGGTAAATGACAACTGATAAACGGACTTGACAAGTCTGTGGTTAAACTAGATGTAACGGTACATGACCCATAATATATGGGGGCCTTTCTGTGTAAACTAGAATAAATGTGGGAATATTATTATGGAGGAGAAGGAGGATATTAAGAAATACGTTCATTAGAACGCATAGCAAAATCAATCATAAAATGCAGTACATTGTAAAGGAATATTGGCACCATAGAGTGTTTAATGGTAAATCCAACCATTCAAAGATGTCCGGGATGGGAATTAAATGTTTGCGTGGAAGGGCGTAATTAGTCCTTTCACGATTTCTGCATTCTGTGTACCTCCACTCCCTTTCTGCTCCCCTTCCCCTCTCTCCCCCTGTCTGCCTGTCTCTCTCACGTTTTAAATGGCTTGGTAACAATGAGGCTAATTGTTGTGAGCAAGCGGCGAGTTGGCCGCGAAACGCGTGAACGCCTCGATATGAGGAGTGGTTGCACTTGGGAGGACCTGTTTATAATTTTGTCTTTTTTGCTTTCCATTGTGAAATGCTTTTCCATGGATTTTTAAATATGACATGATTTTGTTTCCCTGTGAAACTAAATAAAGAACAGTTTTTAATATTGAAATTAGAGGCTTGGATTCCGACTTCTTTGTAATGGTGAGGGGTCACCAAGATACTATGGAGAGTGCAGCTTGAATCGTCTACCTAACAGGTAGAAAAAAACAACATATATATATATATGTGTGTGTATATATATATATATATTAGATTACATATATTACATGCCCTGCGGTAGTGGCCATGTAGTTATAGTTAAGTTGCTAAACCCCTAGGAAGAGCACTTTTTGGGAGGCTTATAACTTTGCTCCCCCTGGACGAATTGTCTCCAAACTTCGCAGAAAAAGTATATATAGTGTCATGGCCAATAGTCATGGGGCTAGTCCTTCCTCATCCCCAGGGTCCCATTCCCCAGTCCTGGCGCCAGGCTCATGTTAAAGTGTGCACACTCTGCACGCTCTAGACCTAGGGCGTGTAGCACATGCTTTCCAGTTCTGTTCCATGTGCTGGCTGTGGCCCATGGAACAGAACTGGAAGGCACGTGCTACAGGCCCAAAAAAGGGAAAGGTGGAGTTTGTAGGTGGAGCTAATGGAGGGGCCTGAACCAGCCTATATAAGACCAGCCCATCCACGTGCCCTCACTTTGCGTTATTCTGCTTCCAAGCAGCGTAACGCTCTCTGCTGCACCTACCTGTGCCTCGCTGGATTACAGCCTCATCTTTGAGATTTCCTGGGAACTCTTCTTACCTGCAGCCTTCCGCCTCATCACTGCGAGCGTCTTCTCTACAGCTACTCCGTCGCTGCGGATGCGTCTTACCTGCTGTCAGCCGCCACATCCCTGGACGTGTTTCCCATCTGCTGCTATCCACTACATCGCTGAGCACACATCTTAACTGTTGCCAGCCACTACATCGCTGAGTGCGCACCTTACCTGTTGCCAGCCTCTACATCGCTGAGCGCTCCAGCTGCTACATCGCTGAGCGCGCCTCTTACCTGCAACTCGTTGCGGCCTGTGCCGGACTCTTCTTACCTCCATTCCATTACGGCCTGAGCTGAGTCTTCTTACTGACATTCCACCACGGTCGGAGCCGGAGATGCCCTCCTGCAACCGCAAATCTTCGAGGACCCGGACACCATTCTTCATCGTCTGCCTGCACCTATGAGGGAAAAGAACAAACAGGTTAGAACTTGTATGGATTCACTAGGCCGCATATATACAAGAGACTAAAGTTCCCTTATAAAGACCTTACCCGTCGCTGTTGAAACTCCATCAACCTCTAAGGTCTTCCGGACTCTCCTCAATCCAGTCTCTCTTCCCGTACCTATGGAAATGGAATAAGACATTGCGAGAATTACTGCTTGACGGAATACAGTCATTCTGATCGAACTATAATAATACTGAAGACTTAACTCATTCGTGCATTGGTCGCAGCTGGTCTGGATCAACCTTCCCATGGGCCAGTGAAGTAACTAGGTCCGTTCTACGTGCCCCTGCTAGGAAAGGCAGGACGGATAGCTCAACATCACAAAACTACAGGTGAGCGTCTATGGGAAAGTGCTTGCCCACCGTATTCTGGTACGAAAGGGCTGGGGGAAGTCACAGGGTCCCCACTCCATTCTCATTGCCTCGCCTCTTCACGCAGGGGCAACACCCTTCTCCTGAGCCACAGGTCCAACCACTCTCTGAAGGGGTGGGTGATTTCGAGGAACACGTGCAAGGGAGGGCTCCAAACGTGCCCCAACGCCCACGCGGAGACCAGGTGAGCGAAGCACCCACTCTGAATTTTTTGCAAAGTTTGGTGAGGTTTGGTCAAGGGGGGGCAAAGTGATAGGTGGGGGGGTCCCAAAGATTTTTTTTCCCATACACTGAATGGAGAAAAACTTCTACAGCCCAAACCGCTGGACGGATTTTTGCCAAATGTGCGGCAGGAGCGGCGGCTAGGTCCCGAAATCATGCTTTTGTTAATTTGGTGTAAATCCCTCCAGTAGCTTTTATTTTTATTTTTTTAAACGACCAAAATGTAAGTAAAATAATTAGTGATATCTATGTCCGCTCCGTGGACAAGACACTGATTGGCTTAAAGCACAACGTGGTGTCTGCGGACATCGGACCCACCCGCTGATTGGATGGTGAAAAGCGTGAAGTGCATCACATTTTTGGTAACGCCCGCCATCTTGGATTCGCAGACAGCAGCCGTTGTCCACGGACATCGTGGTAAAAACATATTCAAAAACACAACATTGCACTTGTCAAACTTATCAAATAATCTCTGGGGAGGTGAGTGGTGATGAGGATGGGATGGGATATGGCTGCAAAAAGTCTGCTAACAGTCCTGTGAAGTTCGCGGACCCCTCTGCATTACAGGGTTGGTGAAAAGCAGTTCTTGGATGGCTTATAACTTTGGCGCCACTTAATGAAACTGCATGGAATCCTGCACTTATATTCTTGACCTGATTCCGAATGAGTCTGCAAAGTTTGGTGGGATTCTGTACGAGGGGGGTCCCAAAATAATATAAAGGCTTATAAATGAGGTGCCATTTGACGAATCTACACTTAAGTTGGGAACTGATAATAGATCTAGGTATAAATGCTTTTGCGAAGTTTGGTGGGATTTTGTAAAGAGGGGGCAAAATTAGAGGGGGGGTCCCAAAATATTGTAAAGGGTCATAAATGTGGTGCAATTTTACGAATTTACGCAAGTTTGCAAAAAGATTTTAGATCTAGATATAAATGTTTTCATAAAGTCTATATGGATTTTGTCAAGTGGGGGCTAGGTTATATGACTATTGTATGTGCGTACATTGGACACTTTTGAAAAAATGAAACATGTGGATTTCCTGAAAACTTGTGGAAGGAGCTTTGGCAAGGATCTGAAAGCATGGTTTTGCAAATGTGCCAGTGTTTTATTTTTGAACAAGTGTCATAATGTAGGTACAAAAAATTGTGATATACCTTTTTGGTGACTGAGGTATAGCCGGTAGCCATGGGCAGTGGCCAGATTGTCCGGGTCATGGAATAAGATCATGATCCGGACAATCTGGCTACTGGCCATGATCACGAGGGACAACACATGGAGTTAGAGGCCATGTCCGCCTGGGACCAGCTTTGTGGTAAAGTTGTTCGAAATTGGGATAGGTTTGAAAGGGAAGAAAAATGTGCTCATAGTAATATGGTCATAGGGTTTTCTCTTCGCCTTCTGCAGGCTTCCATGGAAAGCAAAGAGGGGCCCTGTATGGAACCCCACGTTCCCTTTCCATGATGGCCATCTTGGAAAATCCTTTTTTGGCACCCCGGGTTCCCACTTTGGGAACCTACGGTGCAAAAGGCCTTCATCCCTCATTACAGGGGTTGGAATGGGGGGGGGGGATAATGGTTTGGAGACCTCGTTATCCACCCTCGCTTCGCTTGGGCTGATAACTTGGGCTGCTGGGCCGGTATCCACCCGTTCCAGTCCTTGGAACAGGGGATGAACGCCACAATATTCCCATTAGCATAACACAAAATGCAAATGGAAATGTTGGAAAATCTTATTGAGTCTATGTACTTTACTGAGAAATATAAAGTAGATGGAGTCTATACTTTTTTTTGTTTTTAGTTTCTTTTTTTATTTTTTAAACTGTGAACGGTGGTTCCTAAAGGAACATTTCTTTTGTTGTTTTTGGATGTATTTTTTTTTTGTTGGCAGGAGAGCTAAGAACGAAAGGTGGGGAGGGAAATGAGGGAAGAGGCACCAAACACTAATATGGAGGGGCAGGTGGACGGGGGAAAATGTTGCGTGTTTGTTATTTCTATTGGGGCAGTGTTTCTCATGCTCCTTGATTACAGCAGTGGTGGTGGCTCTTGAGGAGGAAGGATGGCAATAGCTTATGCCATTTTAGTATTAATAGAAGTTTTGCTAAAAGTATGTACTGTGTACTAGATTGATGGATAATGAGTAGGAATAGGTGTTAGAGCTGTGCAAGGAAAATTTTGAAGTTGAAAGTCCCTAGATCAGTAGAAAATGCATTTCCAAACTGTCTGCGAAGCACGGATCTTATTGTGTAGTGCGGACGGGTTCTCGGACACATCATCATGCCGCGCGCCAGCATATGGTTTTGTGGCACTGTCCAGAAGGTCCGCGATAAAGTCAGATGTTCGTAGACGTCTACGGATGCAAAACTAGTTGACATAGTTGCAAAAAGTCTATAGAAGTGTTAAAAATGATTCTAGAAGGTGGGAAATGGCAGAGTTTTAAGGTGGCACTTTGTAAATTGGACACACATATTGCTATATTGGGTAAGTATGATATTAGTAAGTTATAGGAAAATAGCATGCACTGGTAAAAACCCAAGGAAATCACTGAAAAAACGTTGTTAAAGGGACGTTATGGTTACAAGTAAAATCGAAAACCCCCTGAAATTCGCCAGTTATGGTAAGCTAAGTGACCATAACTCGCGCCACCACCGTGCACTGCTAAGACTAACAGCCAGGACATCAAAGATGACATCACAAATATCATTGATGACATCATTGATGACATCAAATATCTAGTCCCTTATTTTTTGTTCACTGCCATTTTGTAGTAAAAAAGATGCTGAGTGATTGGAGAAGGAACTTTATTGAAGCAACTTTGAACCCAGCAGAACTCTCCAGCTATCGCCAACCAATGGCTGACCATGGAATGTGGAACCAAGTCCACATGTAAACAGAGAGGTACATCAGCACAGGTAGAATGCGGATGAAAGAGAATTCTAGGTAAGCCCTAAGCTTACATCATAACACTTCTCCCCCCATAATACCTTATATGGCATCTATATAACATCATAACATATAGCACAGAATAGTAACACATACCCCTAGAGCAGACCCATTCATACACTATGCACCCCCATTCAGCCACCGTACACTCAAACAGGACGGGAGGGAAGAAGAGCTACTTCACAATGGCCCCTACAACATGGTCATTAAATTTGGAAGGTAACTTCCTCTCCGCACAGGGTGGTCACTCTGCCGAACCCCACCCACTTCCTTAACGGGAACCATGGAGTCAAAACCCACAGCACTGGAAGATCCACCTGCATCAACGCAGGTTCCTTCACTTGGAACCGAGCCCACAGCCTCGGCGCCACCAGTTTGCACAATAGAACTCGCACCAGCCACATCCAAACCAGGACCCCTAGGCACATCAAAACTGAGACCCATATAACCGCCCTCATCCGTGGGTTTGGCCCTATTACTCTTGCCCCCAACATGCTCTTTCTCCACTACAACCACACGCCTCTTGCTCCACCTAGAACCGTCATCCAGCTTGACATACCCTTGACCCGTCCTCGCAACCACCCAGGGTTGAATATACACACTGCAACCCTTCACCACATGCCTGGGATCCCTACGTCACCTACCCTTACCGCCAAAGGCTTCCTACACGCCTGCCGTTCCTTGAACAATTCCTGCGCACCCGCTCCAAAACTTCCTGCAAGTCCACCCCCGAGTGGGTGAGCGCAGGCACCCTCAACTTAGTTCCTGATTTCCTTCCGCGCATAAGCTCAAATGGAGAGTAACCAGTGAGTGCGGATGGGGTGTACCTATATGCCTTTAGCGCTTCAGACACAAAATTCCTCCATGACAGACCATTAGCTACCGCTAGCTAAATTGCACCTTTAACAAATCTGTTCATCCTTTCCACAAGGCCATTGGCCGCGGGATTGTACAAGGAGACACTGTGATGCTGTATATCCATGTTATTTAAAAACTCTTGCATGGGGTTTGAAACAAACAATGCCTGCTGGCACCCCTTCTCTGTCAAAAACCTTGCCCAGGAAATCCACCACCTTCTCTGCGGTAACCGTTTCCAGAGTGGTTGCCTCAACCCACCTGGAGGTATAGTCCACCAGAACGACGATAAACCTGACATCACCTCCCAGAACATCCATTGGGCCCATAATGTCTGGCTACCTTTGCCCAAATCTCTTTCTGAATCTCCACCGGATAAACAGGTTGGGGGCTGGGAGCCTTGCTTTTGTCGCTCGCAGCACACGCGGTACGCTCTTTTACTTCCTCCTCCACTTCACTATCCATCCTGGACCACCAATAAGACTCCCTTAATCTCCTCTTAGTGATTGATCTACCTAGATGGCCTTCGTGAGCCTATGTCACCAGCCTACTCCTAAGAGACCCTGGATGCACAAGTCTCTGACCTCTGGTGACTCCCCATGGACCTTCAGAAAGCTCATGCCAAACATGGCCATAGTACTTGCTCAAACCCTCATCCAGAATGCCATTCTTAAGCGCGGTCTCGATATTTGTAAGAGTCAGATCATCGGCGTACTCCTTGTCACACACTTCCTCGTCAATAGCAGGTACTACACTCGCCACCATGGAGCACTCTTCCATTACCATCTTTTTCGCCTCACCTACGCCACCAACTCGGGGAAAGCGAGACAAACAGTCAGCCACCGCATTTCTTATAACAGGATTGTACTCTAACGTAAAATTGAACTAATACATGTCCGCCATCCACCTAGAAATCCTGGATGATGCCTGCGACAAACCTCTGGTGGTCAGGACGTGCACCAATGGCTTGTGATCAGTCCGCAAAGTATATTACACCACCCCACAAGAAGGTCCTACAGTGTTTTGAGGCCCAAAGAGCGGTCGGAGCCTCCCTTTCTATGACCGCATACCGCTGTTCTGTGTCCCTCAAAACCCTGAAAGTGAATGCTATAGGGCAATACTCCCCATCATTCCACTGTTCCAGTACAGCTCCAATGCCAATCTCACTGGCATCGACTGTTAAGACAGTATTTTTGCTGGGAGAAAATGAACCTAAAGAAGGGGCCCAGTCAACTTCTCCCTTCAATCCCTCAAATTCAACTTGACACTTCTTGGACCAGTCTAAACGAACTCCCTTTTTCATGTATGCCCTCATGTTGACTGTTTTATCAGCATATGATGCAACAAAACATCTGTAATATTCTGTTAAACCCATGAAAGACCTAAGTTGCTCCTTGCACACGGGAGACGGGGTATCCTTCAACACTCTCTCACAAGGTCCTCTTTAGGGTGAATTCCACTCGCGTCCAAAGTGTGCCCTAGATACGTCACGTTAGGCACTCCCACATGACATTTACTCAATTTCACAGTGAGGCCACTTTTCTTCAACACCTCCATCGACATGCCTCCAAACAACTTCTGCATGACCCTTTGGAATACTGTGGATGCAGATGCTAGCACAAATGGCATCCGACATAACCGAAAAGCTCCAAGGGGTTACAAACTATGTCAGAGGACGGGACTCTACGTGGAGATCAATCTGGTTGATTCACTGACGATAGGTCGAAAGTTGAAAAACATTAAGCCGTCACCGCCAATGCAAGCATCTCGTTTATGTTGGGCAGGGGATGCCTATCCACCCAAATGCTCGCGTTCAAATCTCTCAGGTCAACACACATCCTCATTTTGCCATCTGCCTTCCTCGCCAGCACAACGAGTGCCAACCACTCGGAGCTCTCCACCGCTTCGATTATGCCACCTTCCTGGAGCTTTACTAATTCACCTTTAAGTCCCTCCCGGGCTAACATAAGAACCCCCCTAACTTTGTGTACACTCGGGACGGCCCCCCCCTTCAGTACTATTTTATGGGAAAACCCTTTTAGTTTTCCCAAGGTTGAAGTAAACGCAGTGGGACACTCCTCCTTGAGATGCTCAGTAGTCGGTGCTCCTGCCACCAACTTGCAGCTTCTGTCTTCGCTCACACTCAAAACAGGAATGGCCTTCCCTGGCAGTATTTCAATTTCCAACGCCGTCTGTTCATCCCACCCTACTACAGAATCCCCCTTGTGCGCTACGTACAGCTTCCCCCCGGGTCATGCGCCCTTCAAACTCTATGGTAGCCCACTCAAATCCTAGCACTTTTATCGGCGCACAACCATATGCACAGTGATTGATGTCTGAGGGAAGCAACTCGGCCACTTGCTTATGGAAACACGCTACATATAACTCGGGAGAAATCATGCTATAGGGTGAACCGGTGTCAACCATCATCTTTATCGGCACCTCATTCACGGTCAGCGTGGCCCATGCGCCCTTTCTTCCGTGACAGTTTCCCACACTCAGTAACAGAACCTCATGCACAACCTCACTCACGGGGTTACTGTCACCCATACTGTCTCCCACATAGCCCACAACAGTTACATTCTCTTCATTCTGGTCGAGATGAACCATCCCCACAGTTTGCCTGTTATGCACTGTGCGCCTGCACACCCGGGCATAATGCCCCCTCCCCTTGCATTTCCTCCTGTCAACGGTAGAGACGGGGCATTCCTTCGAGCCCGTTGCATGTCCTCGCCACCCACATCTCCCACACACTTCTCCTTGCATCAAAGTTCTTTAGTGTCCTTGAACTTCCCTTTGTGATCATCACTGCCTTTCCTAGACATTATTGTGTGTACAGTTTAATTTTTATCAGTCACCTCCATGACACTCTTTTTGGATTCTTCTATAGCCCTCGCTATCTCTACAACCTTTTCCAATGGCGGATCTCTCTCTCTATCAGAGTCTTTCTCTCACCCTTGAGTCGCTTGTACGCATCATGATCTGATCTCGGATGTACTCATCCGCCAGACCCGTGAATTTGCAGGTTGCAATTAGAGTATGTAGTGCTGTTAAGTACATGTCAATACTCTCACCAGTTCCCTGTGCTCTAGAGAAGATGTGGTATCTCTCCAATACCACATTGGTCCTCTTGCCAAAACGTGCTTCCAACGTGCTTTCGTAAGCTAATATCACACCTTCAGGACCCTTGCCTCCATCGCCGCCTTGTGCATGAGGGGCGCGCACCTCTTCACCTGGAAGATGCCTAAAAACTCTAAGTCCCTCGGTCCCCAGACAGTTCAAAAGGGCGGCTTCTTTGTCATTGTCATTTAATCTGGATCCTCCTGCAGCCCTTAAGTACAACTTAAAGGTGTCTGCGCACAGGTCCCAAGCTATGGGAGGCTCACCCGGATTCAGTACCTGCTACCTACCCAAATAAGGCCCACCCTACATCTTCCTCTCTCCACCTGCCCTTTCTTATCCCCGTGGGTGGTGTTCCTTCCTTACCCTCCTTTTCCCCTCCTCTCCTAGTGTGTCGTGCGTATAAAAAGGAAAATAAATATAAAACAACAAAAATCCAAAAAAAGGCTCTTTTCAGAGCCGCCTTTCACAGTTTAAAAATAGAAGTATGAAATAAACAGTACAGGGCCCTGCGCATTTTTTAAAAGTCAGCAGACAGTCTTAGGACAGATAAAAGTTTGGGGTGCCGCCCTAGCAAAACCAATGCACTTTTCTCTGGGAGTAAGTGGTGGCTCTGAAAAGAGCCTTTTGGTGGTGTTTGTGTGTTTGAAAAACTTGGATTCGTCAACATCTAATGCAAAATAGATGACTGCAATTTCAAAAAAGGTTGCAATGCATTTTGTACATTTCTCAGAAAAATCTGATTGCCAGCATATGTAAGATGGACTCCATCTCTGCGAAAAAATTATGTGCTACGAAACATAATATTTTCATTGTGAAAAGAGGACATGCCAACATCTCTTAGAAAGGCACAAACAGCCTTATTGACATTGCGCCTCGCTTTCTCCATTTGTGGACCAAATGAAGAAGAATGCAGCCATATTTGTCTTTGCGCAATACAAGAAAAAATGACTTAGGAATTTGGAAACATGTCCATGACCTTCCCAAGTCCTTCTTTCATTGCAAATCGCAAAGAAATTCCAGACACATGTCCTAAACGGTTCCCTCCACAATGAATTATAATTATGTCTGGATGATGCTCTGTCTGTAAAGTAGCACAGAGAGGTACCAAGTCCAGCCACTTCGTTTCACGCACTCCATGCCAGTACACTTAGACATGAGCGAATCCAAGATCTGCAGATACACCACAACGTTATGCATGCACCTCCAACCAATGTATCATGAGTCTCCCAAAATCCAGATAATCTGTTTTCGAAAACACAGAGCCATAGCTATCTGCTCTTCTCGCAGGAAAAAGACGTTCTCAAAAAATCTCACCTTACACAACACACCCACTAAACTTTACTGACTAATCCCTAGCGCCGCTCATTCTCATTTGCATGCCTCTCCACCCCAGAATCCCTGTATGTTATACGCGCTGTCGGCAGACTACCGCCATGTCCGCAGACATATAGAAGATCTGAGCGTGGTGAATGTACATTTAAATAGTGTGCCCCATTTCCCCTTTGAGGTGGGCTTTGAAAAGGGTCTTTTTTTTTTTCTTTTTGCAGACACCTGTTATATTGTATTTTTTGGGGAGTTTTTTCTTCTTATTTTACAACTAAAATCTTCACATAACGCGTTCCAAAGCAACCCGTACATTCCAAAACAGCATGGCATATCCCAAAAAAGATAAAGAAACACCATCTGCTTCAAAATAAGCAGCATTACTCGAAACAATATTCTCGTTGTTACAGAAAAACATACCAGCTCTTAGCATGAAAGCATGCATGCCTCGATTGATTGACACCTAGCAATGTTTTGCTGAGGACAAAAAACAGAACTATTGTCCCATATTGCCCTAGGTAGTAATCCAGACAAAATTACTTTCGCATTTGGAAGGATGTTGATTACTCCTTGAACCAACTGTTCCAAATCTGCCAACAAAGTAGGGGAACTCGCGTAACCCAAATGGAAAGCACCATAGTGCAAAACTACCAGATTGGGACTGTTCATCCTACGCATATCCTCACAAACTTGGAGAATTGCCTCTACATTGCAATCGGGCACAGCGCTCCACACCACCTCCACTCCTCTAACATCGAAATTGTTTGCAACATGCCTGCATTCGGAATACTGCTGTAAACCATTGACAAACATGTCTCCGAGCACCAACACCCTGACTTTCTCCACCTCTGCCATCTTCACTACACACACTCTTTCTACACAAATCCACAACGTCCGCATCTGATTGGCTGATCCCTACAGTCCCCTTTCCATGCTGGATTTGCTGGAAAACCCTGTATGTGGCACGCCCTACCCGCGGACAGCCGCGGTGTCTGCGCGGCACCTAACTCTTTGCCAGCACTTCTACACTTTCCACATCACTCTAGGTTCCATTCCCTCATTGGATACAGCTAAGCAGTCACACAATGATCCACCAATCACATCCAAGAGCTCTACATTCGAACTCCATCATCAGAGTTCCGCAATTCAAATGTACTATTGATCACTCTGAATACAAGTCTCATATCATTGGAAAGCACCTACTACAAAAACTACTGTTCAAGTTTCGAAGATTTCTGCTTACAGCTCCATCATACCCACATGCATGATTACAAAGTACAGGTATGCATATTTTATTCAGAGTACATGTACAAATCTTATGAATCCATAAAAACAGAGTAATGCCACTAAATCTGCATAGCCTATACATACATACCAACGCTCCCGATTTAAGCGCGTGACTCTTGATTTTTCATTGAAAAATGTCACAATTTTTTACTGTCTCCCGCCTAAATTAATGCTAATCCCAATGCAATCCTATGAGAAGAATAAATGTTTCTGATTGCTGTGGTGAAATCTCCCTCTCAGGTGGTCCCGATTGTTGGCATTTATCACTTCCAAACCTGTCTGCTATCTGTATATCTATACGTAATGTCAACAAAAATAACTTCTTAAATATCTGTGCAGGTGAATGGAGTCACACCATGACCACAGAACCATATTTTAATGAAGAAGCATACAAACAAAACCAAAAAACACAAATGCCATCCATAGCAGTGGACGAGGTTATGAAAAAATGTATACCATAATGGAACAAGAAACACTGCTTACAAAAATATCCCCAGAAAATTCAGAATTGCCTCTCCATTCGACTGAACCAGAACGTCCAGTATACAAATGGCCATGCACGTCCATGTGTAACATTCCCAAAAAATCTTTGAAATCTTTACGCCTGTTCCTCAATCAGTATGTGTAAGGTAAAGACAAAATCAAAATGAAAGTGCTGCAAAATATGGATACCTGTCCAGTGCGCAAATACACAGCACTACAAGGACATTCATTAGCCTGCATTTCAGGACCTATTTGCAAAAGTACCTTCCATGATATCAAAATGATATCAACACATCATTCAACTATAAGAAATGTAGTCTATAAACTGTACTATGCTAAAGGTCCTGCTTTAGAACTAGCCAATTTAAATAACACTTAACTAAAAGACCTACAAGAAGAAATTGACCTTATCCAGAGAAAATATTTTGGAAGTGAAAGCCACTTAAAAAATGCAAAAGCTTTAGAACAGACTAGCAACAATTCTGCACATGGCAACCTTCTACTACACACATAAAAAAAGAAATACTAAAATTTAAAAGTACATCCGCTGAAATACCAAACCGTGTGTGTGTGTGTGCTGCCGCAGAACTTTTTACAAAAGTAACACAAAAACTATAGACATAACATACAAAATTGAAGACCATGAAGATTCCAAATGGTTTGAATTAGCTCTCTACCTTTTAGCAGAAAACAAATACGAAATAACTGACCCCTTAATACTTTGCAGTTACTGCACTACAAAACGTGACAACAACCAAACTCCTTTACGTGCTATTACAAATAACCTGGAATTAGTCCCACTACCAAAACCCCTGCAACAACTGAATTTATATGAGAGCATCATAATTCAAACAGTACACCCATTTCAAGCAACAATATGCCTTCAACCAAAAACAGCAAAATTACCTCCCTCTGAATTGGTGAAAGGCATTTGTGGCAAAGTAGTTTATTTAACATTAGATCTGACAGAAAATGTGCACACTCTAGAAGTGCAACGTCAAATAGAGCAATCTTTAATTGTCTTAGTAAATGGTGTACCAACAAAAGACAAACAAATGTGGCAACAACTTGTGGACTTACATAAAGTTAGACAAGCCTTGCAATATCTAAAAGACAATAATGAATACTACAAAGAAATACATATTGAAGAAAATTTAAGGGAAACAAACTGAAATAATTCAAGAGTCACCAGAAACTGGTCAATTTGAACTTCTAGATCCTGCTGCAGTATCCAATATTTTAGACCATTATACAATTCATCCATTACACTCTAATGACAGCATAGATAATGCACTAGAAACATACCAAATACGACAAACCAAAGGATCACCAATGAACATATGGGAAAAAAGTATAGACACATGCTTTTCCTCTACTATTTCCTACTGGCAAAGGAGGAACGTACGATGATAGACCCACTCAGATAACAGCATCAGAATACTGCTCATTACCAATGTATTCTGAAGATCCCAGATTTAGACAATGTCCAATACATATTCCACTTACTATTTGAAACTAGCAACTCTGTTACGGAAATCATTGAAATCAGGAACCCACTTTCAAAATATGTCAGCTACGCAATTAATACAATTAATGGCAAATATTGTCATCGCAAATACAAAAACAAAGGGAAATATTACACCAAATGCCACTTTGGGTTCCCTAGACCAGTTACAGAAACAGTTGAAATGCACTACTTCATGTCTTCAGTTCGACATAGTGTTAAAGGTGAATCCCCTAAGAACACGTATTACATAAAAAGAACAGAAGAATCAAAATATATCAAAGATTACAATGAAATTATTGCCCTCTTATGGAATGCAAACATAGATGTGCAGTACATTGCAGACAATTCCACTGCAGTTGCACGATATGTTACAGCTGTCATGATGCCTGCCCCCGGAAGACCAGACCAGGCCCAGCAGCCCCAGAAGCAGGCATGCCACTTGGAGCATGCCCAAAAGCCCCAGTTAGGGGCTGTTTGGGTGGAGTCCAGGCGCCTATGGCGCCAGGCTCATAAAGATAAAGTCAGTCCTGGCGCCATAGGCGCCAGGCTCATTATTGATAACTTACCTGAAGCAGACCATGCTGCATACTCACCTGAGGCAGACCATGCTGCATGAAGACTCAAGCCAAATGAGGCTTAGGAGGGACTATTTTACTGAAGGAACTATTTTGTTACTTGGGTGGGGCTGTGGAAGAATACTTACCTGGATCTTCTTCCAAGGCTATTTAAACCATGCCCGGACAGCCACACGTGCTTCGTGTTATTCTGCTTGCTGCAGCGTAACGCTCACCGTGTTTTCAGCAGCTCCAGTCTTCAGCCACGCCCGCTTCAATCCTGGGATTCCTGAAACAAGAAGAAAAGAAGGATAAAGGTTAGAACAGGAGTTTTAACTTTAATCCTTACCTGAATCCTGATCCATTTCGCCACGGAACTGAAAGACAGAAGTCTTTGAAGCATCGCTTCGCATTCCTACGGCGCCGCACTGAACTCACCTGCTTGGCGGTACTTCAGCATTCCATCTCGCTCTCTCCATCTCGCGGCCGCCCTCCGACACCTAAGGAGACAAAGACATCAAGTTGAGCAAGGGGACTCTCTAAGGCTATACAAGCTACCCCCAAGGACTTACCTGATTTACCACGGGAGGTACTCACCTCCTCTCTGGTCGGCGCAGTCAACTCTGCTTCATCGCCGGCCCCTAAGGGGAAAACCACAATAGACTTACCTGAATCTTTCCAATTGCCATTTGGAAATCTTCGAGTGGATTAATCGGCAACCTGCAAGGAATCGGACAGAGTGAAGATCAGACATTTGAACTCTTATGAATAATTGGACTTTAGAGTGAATACTGGAACTCACCAATTCCTCTACGCCAGTGAAGTAACTGGTCATCAACGCGCCCCTGCGGTCGACGCAGGATGGAGAGCTCATCCTTCCAAACCATCAGATGAGACTAAGGAGGGGACATCAAGAGTGATCTGTGGGAAGACAACGGGAGTGGGGAAGGTGGGTTGACACTCAATTCCACGGGTGGTTAATTCCTCTTCTCCTTTGCAGAAGAATATTCTTGCGAGCCAGACAAACTAGGCTGAGCGGGCCAGTCCAGTCAGTCATCTCGGCGCTACACGTCACGCTGGTGGGAACAGCGGCCCAGTTCCGGTCGACGCCCCGTGGGAACCAGGTGAGCGTAACAGCCTACTTAACAAAAGCAGAAAAAACAGAGCTTCAAGACCTCTGGAATGACCTATCATCAGACAAAACACTATCTCAGAAATTATACAGTTTAGGCATAAAAATGCTCGCTCTTAGAGAATGTGGCTCCTGTGAAGCTGCAGATTGTTTAACTGGTACTGCTTTGTATGGAAAATCTGAAAATATAGTATGGTTAAGGCTTGGTCCTGCTAAATCTAGAAAGGGTTCTCAAATCATATGAGGACATAGAGACAATAGACAAAAATAATCCCAACAGCCAAGACATTTTGAAAAACAATTTATTAGACACATACTACCCGAACAGGAGTACCACTTTGGAAACCATGTGTCTATCCCACATAGCCCAAAACATTGCATACAAAAATAATATAAAACCTGATTGAAAAAAAGGTAGATATAGAGTGACATATTGTGAAGACAGCTTAGTGAAACTTACCAAACGAAGCTTAATTAATCATATCAAATTATCATTAAATACGCCTCAACAGAAAGAACTATATTACATGTCCCTGCTACAACTTTTTAAACCATGCAGAAAAGAAGAGGAGATACTAGATTACTAGATGACTCCTATGAAGAAGCTTTCAAAGCAAATGAAAGCACTATCACCAATGTAAACTTTTACGCAGAACAAAATAATGTTGCACAATGAACAGCAACACAAACTCCAGGCCCAACTAGATAAGGACACTTCCGACAGTAGTCAACCTTCTGTAACAGGAAGCCAAGAACCACTGGGACAGGCACTAATAGCAAATGAGACGGAATTAGCTATGACTGAAGTAGAAAACACCATGTGTTACTATGAAGAAGATACAGAAGACTTAACTGTACTACAATCAAAACTTAACAAAGACCAGTGCACCATTTTGGAAGAAGTAACAAAAGGAATTGCACATGGTGTACAACACGAAAATAAAGAATGTACCTGGCAAAATTACAAACCTATACTGCTATACTTCAGTGGTGAAGCTGGTTCAGCCAAAACATTTTTAATCAAAATCGGCAAGTTCCTTCAACAATTGACAAACTGTCAGCTGTTGTAACTGCCCCCACAGGTTTAGCTGCCTACAACATAGGCCGTGTCACTTTACACTGATTACTACTCCTTCCAGTAGAACACCGAAACAAATTAGATTATTACAAACTTCCTACAGAAGCTGCAATGGAACTACGCAGAGTATTAAGACAAATGAAAATGCTACTAATAGATGAAGTGAGCATGGCCTCCAACCTAATGTTGGCTTTGATTCACCTCAGATTGCAAGAAGTATTTAAAACAAACTACAAAGAACTCTTTGGAGGAAAACACATTATTGTTTTCAGAGATCTTCAATTGACACCAGTGAAAGGTGAACCTATTTTTAAAATCTTAGGACACAAACTCTGCCGTAAAACTGTTGGCAGCATAGGAAATGTCAACCCTTGGCAACATTTCCAATAAAGAGAATTAACAGAAAACATGCGCCAATCTGCAGATCTCACTTATGCCAACATTAAAAAGTATTAGAGTTGGTATACTATCTCAAGAAGCACAAGCAATATTGAAAACACGGCACATCCATGCACTTTATGGTGATAACGCATGCGCTACTGATGTTATGGAACAATTGGCGCACAAAAATGTCAATTGTATGCCCTTAATGCCAACTCTTGCAAGCTGTTCTTCTTCAATGAAACAATGTTGAAAAAATAAATGCAACAAATAATTGAAATTTGCTCCACAGACAAACTGGATGTACATGGTATGACAAAACCTGTGTGTCAACAAGCCACAACCAGACTAAATACCTTAGAAAATTCTATCTCCAACATAGCTGGTTTGGAGAAAATATTAAAATTATCCTTAAACTGTAGAGTAATGCTTAAACGTAACCTTGATGTGGAGCAAGCACTAGTAAATGGAGCACTGGGTACAGATGTTGGATTTCAAACATACCCACGTGACAACATTCAGTTTGTCAATATTCTCTTTGGCAAACTTTCAGAAGTAAAAAGGATAGGGCGCTCAACAGCTCGATTCCTTCTCTTCAAAGACATGCATGTACGAAGAGAACAATTTTCTCTAACTCTAGCATATGCAGTCGCCATTCATAAATCCAAAGGTCTTACGCTAGACAAAGCATTGATAGATATTGGTAACAGTCTTTAAAGAAGGCCTGAGCTACGTAGCACTATCACGCTTACGTACACTTGAGGGTCTAGTTCTAATCAACTTTGATGCAAGTAAAGTAAATGCTGATATTCCTTGCATTTTAGAATACAATAGACTACGTTCACTATACACCCTCCATCTAAAAACATATCCTGTTCCACAAAAAGGAAAACGTTGTAAAAGTAAACTAATTCAAACTGAAATGCAACCGGATCTGAATGCAAATCGTCCAAAGAAAGTAAAAGAAGCTAATACTTCATCTATTACCACAACCAAAGAAGAACCTATTAGTCAAAGTAAGTCAGGTACTTCTTCAAAAAAGCAACACACACTCTGAAAAAATGACTTGGACACAGAACTATCTGGTCCATTCAAATTTTCAAATATAATTGGTGTAGCTACTCAAATGTAGCAATGAATATTTTATTTCAATTGCCACCAATTGTTAACATTTACTTACACAGTACAGACCAATTGTGTTTGCAAATGTTAGTCCTTCATAGAAACGCAACAAACAATCCTGGCAACACGTATAGTGTTCACGGGATAAGACAAGAATTGGACTACTGTGCTGGAATGGTGAAATTCACAAACTCACAAGAAGATCCACAAGAATTTCTAATGTACTTACTACAAGTACTGGAAAACAAAATCGTACCTATAAATGAAATCTTCCAGATTTCATATATGTGGAAACATACATGCACTCTCTGCAACAATGTGACACAAGAACAAATCCCTAATGAGCGCTTCGTATATGTATCCATAACTAATTGTGAATCCATTCCATTTCAGCAACTTCTACAAAATGCAAACCATGGTAGATTATGTACTACCTGCAATTCAGATAATCGCTCCACCTTACTAATACAAACACATAGTAACTACGTAATACTAATGCTTCTACGGTACAATGCAGATGGTACCAAAAAACAACTGCAAGCTGACTGGAGTCACACACGGTCAAGTGTCACTTGGTAAGAAAACCTTCACAACAATGCAGGTCACTATACTGCATATATAAAAAAGAAATGTGGATGGTTCGAATGTAATGATAGTACCATTACTCTAAAGCAGAGATTACCAGCAAATCTTACAAACGCTTATTTAATCTTCTTAAAGCCAAAATTTAATAACTGATCTGTACTTCAACATTAACAAAAATTCAATTAAAAAACTATAAACAGTTAGAATACGCCAACAGGTATCTAACTGCTTCAAAAATCTGCAACAAGCCAACAGATAGAACATTAGCCAGAAATAACAAGTGAACACTGAAACCAAATAAACAGACTGTAACATAACAAAAAGTTTTTTTTTTTTAATCCGACATGGATTTTTTTTTCCCCACAGACTCGATGATTTCAAAAACAAAATGCACATTACACTGGTTTGTAAACTAAATATGAGGGTCGAAAAAAAGCTGAAATGTCTATTATGCAATGTAATAAGTCTTTATAAAATACATACACTAACATGCTCTTTTCTTTTATCACAGAAATTGGAAAAGAATATTTCCTCCAGTTTCCAAAGTCATGTAAAATATATATTGAATCTCAACAAATCAAACAGTAAGTATAATTTCAAACATTTGATAGATATTAGATTCAATGGGTGTGATCTATAGCTGTGATATGCTGCGGTGGTTGTGGCCAGGGCCTAGAGTCTTGCGTGTATAGCCTACGGCCTACGGCCATGCACCCAAAACTCTAGGTCCTGGCCACAACCACCGCAGCATATCACACCCATGGTGGCTTATAACTCGGTATCACACCCACAGATTCAAAAATTTTAACTGCGGCATATACTCAATTTTAATGTCTGCTGACACCACGCGTGTCCTTGGAACAGTTTCAACTTGCCTGCGCACAGCACGGACCAGAATGCTATCCTTAAGACACACCTCATTTCCAGTAATTACAAACATCCCGGACAGCGCAGGCATGGCGAATACATCAGTAGCACCTGCCACCTAAACGAATACAGTATTTCACCCATCTCATACTCCCTAAACCTCCCCAAGCACTCTTGCACACCAAAACACTCTGCAAAACTGCATTTCGCTTCTTTTCGTCACCGCGCTGTCGGCGGATCCAAGATGGCGGGCGCATCAGAACAATCTGACGCACATCACGCCTCACTTCAGCCAATCAGCGGACACGTTGAGTGTCCGCGGGCATGACGCGAGCCGATTAGCCAATCAGTGGCCTACCCATGGAGCGAACAGGGAAGTGTCTCCGTGGAGCGCACATAGCTATCACTAATTCTTTTAGACCTACTTTTTGGTCGTTATCAAGAAAACTACTGGACGGATTTTCACCAAATTTACAAAAGCACGCGTTCGGGACCAAGGCCCTGCTCCTGCCGCAAATTTGGTGAAAATCCATCCAGCGGTTTGGGCTGTAGGCATGCGCAGAGTTTTTCCCCAATTCAATCTATGGGGAAAAAAGAAGTTTTGGGACCTCCCCTATAACTTCCCCCCCTTGCATAGTAATTCAGAGTGGGCCATATACTTTTCTTGCAAAGTTTGGTGAGGATTCGTCCAGGGGGAGCGAAGTTATAAGCCGTCCAAAAAGTGCTCTTCCTATGGAAACAGAAACTTAACCATAACTACACAGCATATATATATATATATATATATATATATATATATATATATATATACACCAGGCAGCCCCAAACCCACTTCCTAGCCGCAAACACACTTAGCCCTGAAGTAGCCCGCTTTCCCAGGCACTTGATGTCCATATAAGGATTTCCCCGAACGTCATAGGCCAGGAAGAAGGGTTTAGAGACAAGATGGCCAAGGGACAAACGAATAACCTCATGGCATAGCCATGTTTGGACACTAGCCACAGTAAGTAGCCAAACGCAGTGAATACAGTAAGGCTAAAGTAAAATACAGTGAAATAAAAAGCAAAAGGAAGTGCTGCCACCAGCTTGTCTCTTGGACATACCTAGAGTAACCAAAAATCCCCTGAATGTTAGTCTAGGGCAAAACTAAAATTGTACCCCATGGTACTGCATTGTAAGGCGCATTGCACAATGATGAAAAGTTCCCAAACTTTTAAGTTACCAAAAGTGGCAACAAAGTAATAAGACTAAGCGAAACCGTGTTTCCCAGTACTGACAGCCTGAGCGACTTGTCAGTTTCCCCATGACAAATGAGCGAAAGCCAGTGTAGTGAAGTGGAAGGATTCAGTGCACTGCAAAAAGAGCAGGTCAGATTAAAAAATAAAAGCAAAACGTTTTGGGGTCCATAAAAATGGAAGGAAAGGTGCTGTAAAGAGAGATCCTTCCTAACATTTGTCAAACCAGATGCCACCACAAGAAAGTGGGCAGGCATAATTTGATTTAATGCTAATTCTCCACCTGATAAGAGTCTAAAAACTTTACGCCTTGGAGAAAATTTCAACTTCTGTAGCTAACTCTACTCGTATAGCTAACACTATGCTACTAGCAAGTTACAACAGTGCACAATGGGACTTATTACAGAACAATTTGGAAGCAGTTCATGAACCACTCAAGCCACAATTATTAAAAATGGTCACAGGGCAGACAAGTGACCCGTAACATCCTTAAAAACACCCTAGTAGACACAGCTGAAACTGCAGGCAAATAAATAGCAGATGGTACCTTGCAAAAATGCCATTCCTGGCTTCGCAATTCAGTCTTTCTGCCTGAAACGCAGGCTACCTTTATTAATATGCTTGAGGGGTCTTGGTGTGTACTCTCCTGCCAAGACCCAGTTATTTAATAAGTCTTCCTCCTTTTTGTGTAGGGCTCCAGCCCCTGTTATTTCTGATTATTTCTTTGGGATACCAGATCCTTTAATGTTTTGTTTCTTTTGGGTGCGGGTCTTCAATTCACAACGCAACTTCTGGCTCGTTTGGTTTACTCTCCTGCCAAATGGAGCGTTCCTTCTTTTCAAGCTTGCTTTCATGCGGAGTCCCCGACTCCCTTGTGTTCTGCTTCAATTGGGTGTGGGTGCCAGACTCACAATTTCTGTCCACAATAGCTTGGTTCACTCTCCTGGCAAGCTAACGTTTCTTTTATCTGGCTTTTACTTGTCATGTATTAATTTGCCATATTTTCATAATTCATTAGGCTAACTTCTCCCCTGGTTTTCCTTATTTCTCTGTGTATTAGACCAAAATGTTCTCTGACCCTTATTCTGTCCTTTCTGTGCTTTTCACGGCTTCCACAGACCACCTCTTACTTCCCACCAGTCCGCGTACCTTTGTCCTCGGTTTGTGTCCCCTGGGCTCTCCAATGCCGTCCTGAGGCTGCGTTAGCCCTGTAGCTTGTTCTCACTTTGGTTTCTCGTTTTCAGTGTTACGTGTCATTCTTGGGATCAGCCTTTGCCTCGGTGTTGCTGTGGACATGGTAAGGCGCTCTCGCGTCTGTTCGTTATGTGATCTTCAGAGTAGCTGGCTTCCAGGCTATCTACGTTCTCTCACCTTCCCTGGCAGACTGCGTCTTGTCTCCATGTTGGTCTAGCGTCTCTGTGCTCTGCTCTCCAGTTGACAGCTTTGTTTCCCTGATCAGCTACCTGCAGGGATCTCTCTCTGCCTTTCAGCTGTACTAGATTTAAACTGCCACGTTGGAAAAGGGAGTTCTGAACTAATGAGATTCCCTAAAGAGCCAGACTGCTCACTTCAGTTTACCGGTGTGATCTTCATCCTCGCAGTTCTGTCTCATCTCAGTACATGGGTTCAGATATGATAAATCAGTACTGGTTTGCTCTTTTCTCTGCATGAACAAATTAGTTGGATTGGTTTCACAAGGAAACCGATAAGTGGCATCAGGGCAAATGGGAGGGGAGTTCAATTCCTCAAAAGGGATGAAAGGACTTTCAGCTGCGTTATACCGTGTCTCTTGAAGATGATCAGACCCAGTCCCATAAGGGGACTTCCCTTCCCAGGTGATCCTCCCGCTGTGCACTGACCCAGAGGGATTATTGTACTGTGGATGCACCACCCTGGCCCCCCTGGAAAAGGTCTCTGCCTAGAGGAGGAGGGTCAACATCCTCAGATTCACCACAAAGTGTTTCAACACCAGCTAGCAAACACAACTAACCCAGTCCTCACAGACGGCACCACCGTGATTAATACATCAACAAACCGTGTGGGACACACTCTCCAAGTCTGTCTAAACTAGCCCAGAGCATCTGGTTTTTGGTGCTCAAACGCAACATAGTGCTTTTGTTACAACATGTTCTAGGTCAACACAGCTGTCTGGCAGATGTGCTAAGCGGAGAGGTTCAACTTCCATCAGAACACGAATGACAGCTGCACTCTGACATCCTAGACAACATCTTAACAAACTTGGGTCAACCAGACATGGATCGCTTTGCAACGTATGAAGGTATAATCCCCAGACAAGCTCCGAGGGGACCACACTGTGGATGAATTGGTTAGGGAGATTAGCATACACTCCGCCCCCCCCAACACCTCTTCTCAACAAACTAGTTCACAATATACATTAGGACCAACTCAAACATATCCTGATAGCACCAATGTGGAGGCATAAACCATGGTTCTCACACCTGCTCCAAATGTCTCTTTGCACACCAGTCAGATTGTTCCATGTCATTTCGTTGACAGTAATTACTTTGTGGTAATTTGTGGTAGCTTGTACTACATCTCAGAGTAAAATCTCATGGTGGAAAATCCTAGTGGTGAAAGCATTTATGGAAGCGGTACCGGGACTATACCCTCCAATTTCGAATCCTACTCCAGATTGGGATCTTCATGTTGTCTTTACAAAACCCATGGGGGTACCCCTTTGAGCCAATACATAAAGCAAGTCTTAAACATCTTGCTTATAAGATTGCTTTTCTCATTGCTATGACTTCAATTAGGATGGTCAGCAAACTGCAAGCTCTCAGTTCAAGAGCTGTTTATTATTCTTCACAAAGACAAAATTGTGTTACGTACACATCGACGTTTCACTCCTAAATTTATTTTAACATTCCATGTCCATCAATCCATCGAACTTCCTACTTTCTTTCAAAATTCAGAATAAAGAAGTCTCCACGCACTAGACCTCAGGAGGGCAGTGATGTATTAGCTAAACAAAACTAAACCATTGAGGAAAACGGATACGTTTTGTTTCCCTTGCTGCAGGAAGAGTAGTATCCTGTCTCTAAGTCGTCTTTTTCAAATTGGATTGTCAAATTCATCCAAATCTGTTAGTCAATTACAATTTGCGCTCTAAAGCACACTCAACTCGAGGTAACAGGGCCACTCTAACTTTCATTGCAATTGTGCCCTATTTGCAAAGCAGTGTGAGGGGTCACAAATGTGAGGCGGACAACTTTGTAAAGAGTTCTCAACTTTTGCCATTTTATTAAAATAACAGGTTGGATAAATACCTCACTATCCCTATACTGACGAGAATTTCCCAGCCTAAAATAAACTAAAAGAAACACTCTTAACAAAAGGATATCGAACCCTTACACTTGAACAACAAATAAAGCAAAAAGGAAGTATATGGCAGTTCAACTCAACAACAATGTATAACATATGATCTGATGCACAGTATGATCAATGTCTCTTCTCATAACCAGGATTTTTCTCCATCAAAGGAAATTAGGAAATCCGTTTTGACACAAAGTTCCAATACAGTTCTCAAGTTCTGGTACTCAAACTTCTGTTGCTTCAATAATCACGAGACCCACTCCTCCTGTAATAAGAATTGTCTCACATTTGTCTTTTCCAAGTACGCAACCACAATTGTCCTGTCAGGCTAATTGTCACAACCTTTGCGTTCATAAATAAATAAATTATTCCAACTCCTCCAATAAAGGATTTCACCTTTGTAGTAACCACAAATATCAATGGTTTACTGCGATTTTTGGCTTAACAAAGAATTGTAACTTTTCTTCGACAGGCTTTCACAATTCTTCTCCAAATGTTAAAAATCAACATGAGTTGTTTATATTAGTACCACACGTCAGCACTTGCACCATCTACTACCTGGTTTATTCCTTTCCCAGACTATTTTGGGAAATAACGTCTTGCCTTACGGGTATACGCACGTGCCCGTCTACTTCAACAACAAGAACAGAAAAGTGCTTCAATGGTAACTTCCAACTTAGAATTACAACAACTTCAGTAGTCTTCTTGAGCATCAAACTTTAAACAAGTTGTGGTGAAACAGGGGACCACATTAGTGCTCTTTAAGACTCCTGGGCAATTTTGTTCCTCTCCCTCTGGATAACCATCTCCAGAAGGGCAGCCTGTTTGCCACCTTTCTTTCTGCTCTGAATCAACAACCAAATATTGACCAGAAAATAGTTTACTTTTCTCCATTATTGGCTTTGGCAATGTAGGTTTCTAGCACATGATGACGTGCTTCATAGCACATAAGCAGTACATCTAACCATCATTAAGCCTCTGTGTTCTCCTTTTGCTGGTTCTCCGTGCCTGAGCGACCCTTTTTCATTTGTCTAGAAATGAAAATTGTTTTACTTTCTATCCCTTTTGTGCTGGTTTGCCGGTAGTCCTTTGATTCAGCTCCCCCTGAGAGTTGCCGGTAGTAATTCGAGTCAGTTTACCCTGCGAGCCACTGCGCACTCAGCGCCTGGTTGTGTTTCCCACTCACTGCCTCCCACCCTCCCCTCCCATCCCACCCTCCTCCCGCCGATTGGTCTGTGTGACCTTAGAAAAACCAGGAGTTAGCTGCAGCTTGAGTCCACCTGTGCAGCTGTGGCCCTGAGCCTCATTTGTGGAATTGAAGTTAGGTAAGAACCATCATCGTGCCTGAGCGATCCCATTTTCGTTGGTTTAGAAACAAAAATAGTTTTACTTTCTGTCCTTTTTGTGCTGGTTTGCCAGTATTAACTCGTGTCAGCAATGCCTTGTGCAGCTGAGGCCCTAAGCCAGCCCGTTAACAACTAATTGGTTCCCCGGCCCCAGTCACACTACCAGCTGCACCTCCTCGGATGTATTCTTCCCTTCCTCTCCTTCCCCCAGAAGCTCGCGGTCTCCCTAGCCCTGGTTCTCTCTAAGCTGGACTACTGTAACCGCCTCTATCTTAATCTGCCTGCCTCCACTCTCCGCCCTCTGCAACTCATCCAGAACAGAACTGTGAGACTTGTCCTGGCCTCAAGCCCAGGGACCGTATCTCTCCAGGACTGAAATCTCTACACTGGCTCCCAGTGGCTGCGAGGATAAAGTTCAAAACCCTCTGCATTGTCCACAAGGCCTTCTGGGGCCTGGGGCCTAACTACCTTCAACTCTCTCTTCCTAAATATCTTCCTTCCCGAGCCCTTCGCTCATCCGTCTCCAACTCCCTCAGCGTCAGCCGCTTCTCGAAGCAACGAGCTGGGGGTAGATCTCTCTCCGTGGCAGGGGCCTCCCTCTGGAACAGCCTTCCTGCCTCCCTGAAACTTGAGGAGAACCATCTCCGGTTCCAGAAGCACCTCAAAACCTTCCTCTTTGCTTCTGCTTTCTCTCTCCCTCTCCCCTGCTAATTCTTTGCTGAAACTGCACTGAATCTGCAACTGGGCCACTCTCACCGACCCCGGTCCTGGGCCCAGCCACTCTCCACTTGCACTGCCTCCCTGGCAACCCCTGCACTGCGGGACTGTCTCTGTATCCCTACAGCCCCCCCTTCCCAGCACTTGTCTGCACTTACCTTGCACTTGCCACCAGCTGGCCCTCTTACTTATTTATTTTATTCTGCTTACCTTGTAATGCACTCCCGCCCCTCCCCTTCCCCTTGCACTTTCTCCCTTCCCCCTACCCATGCACTTGCGCGATCTGAATGACACCTGGCCTAGTAGGATCGTTGTCTGTCTTCCCCTTGTCCCCCGCCTCGTCGCGCCTTGAAACACTTGTGTATAGGGGCGTTACAAATGCCATATCATATCATTTCAGACACCTCACTAGGGCAGCCTATGCCTTGGGCAGCCCTTGGCTAAGGGCCCTGAGGCAAAGGGCAACTCCTGAAGAAGCGGCTCCAGACCTTGATGGCCCATGTTAGTCGATGCTGGTTGACGGCTGCAGGCTCCCCTGGCTAACGTGTTTGACTTCTATTATGTCAATTGTCATATCCAGACTGGACTATGTGAACTCCATGTACCTGGGTGCTCCGGCATACCAACTTAACAAACTCCAAGGAGTCCTAAACGCAGCTGCTAAAGTCCTCCTTGCACTGGAACGAAGAGACCACATCTCACCTGCTCTCTGCACCCTCCACCGGCTGCCCATTCGAAGAAGAGCCACGTTCAAAATCCTGTGCATCACCCACCGGGCAGTGTACAAGGCCGGCCCTACATACCTCCAAGAGAAGACTGCGCTACCGTCCAACACGTACCCTAAGATAAAGCACGGCCCTCCTCCTAATGATCCCGTCCTCCAATTCAGCCAGGCTTGGAGTGTCCGCCTACTCGATGTTGGCACCATCTCTATGGAATTCGCTACCTCCCCATATTCGATACAACCAGGACTACATGGCCTTCCGTAAAGCGGTGAAAACATGGCTCTTTCCAAATCTGTTAGTCCGCCCAAGGACATAAACCAATCCCCCCAATGACCGAAGTCCTGTGAAAATCACCACGAACCTGAAACACTAAGAGAAACACTGGAGGATATTAGGATTGCCACAGATTAGTGCAGAAGAATGAGAGGAGCTGGACGCTCTGATCACTCTAGAGGAGTTGAGAGGTAGTGAGGCAGCTACCCACCAGCAAGACCCCCGGGGCCGACAAACTCCCTAGCAAATTTTATAAAATGTACAAAAATGAGGTACTTTCCCCTCTCTTAGAGATGTTAAATGAGGCATATGAAGTCGGAAGACTACCAGACTCCCTAAGAGAAGCAATCATCATACCACTTCCCAAACCAAATAAGCCTGGCTATGATTGCAGCTCATATAGACCCCTATCATTGTTGAACCAGGACAGCAAAATTTTAATAGCGGTCTTGGCAAATAGAATGAGGAGGGTCATAGATAAATTAATGCACCCCGACCAGACCGGCTATGTCCCCAACAGGAACAGATCCAACAATCTCAGGCGACTCCACCGAATCATTGAACATGCAAACGGGGATGCGGGCGAAATGGCAATAGTATCGCTGGACGCAATAAAGGCCTTTGACTCGGTCAAATGGCCATGGCTGTTTGCGGCTCTGACCAACTATGGAATAGGACCAGGATATCTCAAATGGGCTAAATTATTATATAGCGCACCGTTGGCCAGGGTTAAAACAGGAGCAGTAATATCAGAGAGATGGCAACTCAGCAGAGGTACTAGGCAGTGATGCCCCTGGTCCCCCATGCTGTATATTCTAGCCCTGGAGCCCCTGGCGATACACCTGAGACAACAATATGACATAATAGACATTACCATAAAAGGGGAACCGCACTTGATCTCCTTGTACGCTGATGATATGTTACTGTATCTGCGGTACCCGGAAGAAGACCTCCAGTATGTGCTGGAAGTGATGGAGCGATTTGCAAGGGAGTCCGGCATAGCAGTGAACCCCAAAAAGTCTTGTATATTTCCATTGTGCAGATATAAAGGGATCCTGATAGAGCAGTTACCGGTTTTACAGATACCATGGGAGGTCAATACGTTCCGATATCTTGGGATATACGTATATCATGAGGTGGAAGTAGAGCACCAACATAACGCTGAGAAAGCGATTAAGAATATTGAAAATAGTATGAAGTTTTGGGTGAAGATCCCCTTGGCGATGATGGGACGAGGGGCAATGCTGAAAATGGTGGCCCTTCCAAGACTTTTACACTACTTTGGGAACATTCCATACTTGATACCAAGGCGATTCTTTGCCAGGATGAATAGTATATGCAGGGAATTCCTCTGGCATGGAACGAGGAACCGAGTGGCCCTTTGGAAGTTACAAAACCCATATGAGAAAGTGGGTATAAAACTGCCAAATTATGAAATCTATTACATAGCAAGCCAGCTGCAATATGTAGCTAAATGGCTCGCTGAAGAACCAACCATGGAGTCCAGGCTGTTCCGATTGGATTGTGCCCCATTCTTCCTAAAAGAAATGATGTGGTTGCCCAGATCGGATATAGAGGGGCGCCCAAAGATGATACTTGGGTGGGAGGTATGGCGCAGGGCCTGTCAGATAATGGAGAACCCATCCCCGTGCTCCCCGCAAGTATCATTAGTTGCACTGGCGGGAAAATAAAAGCAATTAAGAATGATGATCAGGAAACACTGGGAGCCGGTGGGGATAGCAACAATGGGCGACATATGGCAAGAGGGGTTACACACGGGACAGTATATTACATATCATAGGGTGGTGCGACGAATCAGAGACGTGGTCTGAAGTAGTACTGGAGGATGAACCTGACACCACCATTGATATAATATGATATAGCAGAAGGGGGACACAAGATATCTAGATTAGACGAGCTCCTGATGTCCAAAGTCAGGAAGGAAGTGGTGCAGGACAGGACTGGGAAGAGGAAGTGGGGGCCCCAATGAGTGATGGGATATGGGAATGAGCCCAAGGGTACCACAAAAAAGTGTCGAGAAACGCAAGACTGCAACAGATTATACATAACCCACAGGGCATACATGACACCCAAGAGGATAGCCAAATTTAAAAACACTGGACGACAATCATGCCCCAAATGTGACGAAGAAAATGCCGGAATGGTGCACATGTTCTGGTCATGTCCAGTAAACTCAAGCATGTAAGTAAGCTAAAAGACTTGGCGTACGTACTTGCAAAGAGAAGAATCGCTATGGGGTGGAAGGCATGCCATAGACCGAGAATAGAAGTATGGTGGAAAGACCTACAGAAATGGGCTGAGGCTGAAACTACAGTCGGGCAGGAAGCAAGCAATTGGGGGGGGGGGAGGAGGAGGCGGAAACCTTGATAGCGTGGAAACAACTAATAGCGCAGTTATTTGGGCCCACGCAAGACTGGTCAAATGATCGGGACCAAACGGAAACCATGGAAGAGGACTCCCTACTACAAGACAAAGGAACAGAACATGAAGGAGAGTAGGCTCGGAAGGGGGGGGGAAGGAAGGGGAGAAGCAGTGGACATGGATGAAGCGATGTAGATTTAAAATGTTATTATGTGCACTGCAAGTTTGGTTTGTGTTAGTTGAAATAAATTAAAATCAATAAAAACATGTTTTTTTTTAAAACCTGAAACACAACAGGAGAGCCATGGTAGATGACTGACCAATTAATTGCCTCACCCCGGAATAGCAGGAACAGTCAGGGCATGGAAGTTGGCCTATAGAACAAGGATTTACAGCTTATCCAGTTGCAAGCCGCAATAACCCACCAACCACAACCACCAAAGCATAGTTGGTGCTGTATGGTTTATAGAGTTGTCCCCTGCCTACCGAGGAATAACCTACAACTAAGCACTGATGGCACAAAAACAACTAAGCTTGGCTGGAAAATCGTATAATAACCCAAAAAGCACCCAGTAACCCAGCTTAATATCCCCTCAGGGACCTGAAAAATAGGCCCTCCAAGTCTGACTACAAAGCGTCTGGTAAAGGACAGTCGGACGAAGATAACACAACATACCCCACCAATCATTTTACCCCGCACTGAAATCCACTACCACGAGCCACCAGTGCAGACACGGGCAGCGCACTGAGCTCTGACAACATCCCAAGCAAGGAGGTCCCCCACTGATAACCGTAAACACTAATTCCTACCAATATGCTCACTCTCCACTTTACATCAACAAACAATAGAACGCAGCTACACCCCTTGATCAATTCGGCCAGCTGTACACATCAACAGCCTGGTAAAAAATGCTGCCATACCCCCATTAAAAAATCGGCCTAGCAGCACACATAATCTCTCAAACGTGCCCCATGGCAGCCAGATTAAAAAACCACCCTCCTTGCTGCACACACTAATACCTGACAGCCACCGCACCACACTTACCATTAGATTGCAGCTAACCTGCGCAAACCACTCTGGCTGCTCACATACCAAGTGCACCCAAGCACTATTGACTACACCATTCTCTCAACTGATAACGGACCACAGTCCCTAAGGGCGTTCAACCCACAGCGCTCTGAGATCATACCAATGGTACATAAGGTGCTATACAAATGCACTATAACCTAACATTAATATACTCTTGGCTTGGGTATTGCTTGTGAACTGTGGGATTTTCTAAAGCTTCCCCACAGAGTTTTTGGGATTTCCACTCTCTCATGTGCTTATTTAAACAGTTATTGTGTTTCAACATATACAACTGTGATTGATTTCATATTGTTTGGTATTCAAAATGTATTCTATTGCTGCTTTCACTGACTTGCGAGTGGAGCGGCCTGCCGTGAACACGTGGACAGCATTGGAGCACTCTGGCATCACTTGCAAGCTGTGAATTTACTGGGTAACCAGCTTGATTACGCGTGAGGCTTCTCTCGGGTGGACAGCCTCCTCTAGTTCTCCTCTGCTCACCCCATGAATGAATGTAGCGTCCTCTGCTCCGCAGAGGTTCAGGTGCGACCCAGCCACCTGGAACCTTCCCTCGCTGCGACTGGTTCCCGCAGCGAAAACTTTGCACAACAAAATTGTATCGGGCAAGAGTCTCTCCCTCACGCTTCCCGGTGCGCAACCTCTGCAATAGGGAGAGTCAAAGGCAAAAGCTCTCTCAGGACCCACCACGGCTTTTGTTGTTTCAGTAGTCCCGGTGTCTTCTCGCCTGAGGCCTTCCTCTCGGCTGCAACCAAGGCCCGTGCTTCTACTTTATCCTCCACTGCTCTGCTTCTTCTTCTCTCCTTCCTCTTTCTCCATCTTTGATGCCTGCAACTGAGGGGGCTTTTTAAGCCTCTGTCCCCTTCAGGTGCAGGTCATTTACACAAAGTAAGAGATCACTCTTCATCCCTCTTCCTCGTTTCAGTACTGAGGGAATTCTGGGACTTGAAGTCCCTGGCAAGTAAGTCAGTTTTTATAACTCTTTGTGCTTTGCTTATTGGTTTCCTCTTTTCTTCAACATTCTTTAACCCCTTAACTGCTTAGTGTGCTCCCACCCAGTTCTGAGCCCTTATTTGGAAATTTCGGTATGTTGCATTAAATCCTTTGTAACTTATTTGTTACAAGAGATATCTCGGGCAAATGTGGCCTCATTTCTTCCCACATGGAGGTGGTCATAATGCCACCAAGGAATCCTAGTTTGCTGCAGGCCGGTGAGAGAAAATAACATTTCAGAAAATGCCAATAAAATGATGTACAAAGAAGCGTGTGCTTTTCTTTTCTTATAGGAGGTAGGGACAAATGGTTTGCAGTTCTCAATTTGCCATTTTCCAAGCTTTGAGGAACAGGTTGAGTGGAAACAGAAAAACATTTTTTTATAAGGTTACCCTCAGTTTTGTGCAAGGTAGGCGATTTTTTTTTTCCCTTTTGCTTTTTAATAGGACCTGCTTGGAAGGAATGGAATGGAAGGGAAGGGAAGGGTAGGAAAGCTCGATGGGAACCCAGAAAGGCATACGTTTCTGAAAAGTAGAGAGAATTCTAAATTCAGGAAGGGGTAATTTGCGCAGTTCGGGCAACGAAAACGTTTTGAAAATAAAGAGAAAACAAAAAATGTTCTACCTTCCCACGTTTCCACGGGTGTCCCAACGGAAACGGTACATCACATGGGTTGGTGCAATGATTGGGGCGCAAAGGGAATAGTCTAAACCACTTCTACATCAGACGTCCTTGGGAATACTGGTTTTGGCCGTCTGGACAACCCTCAGATTTGGGCCCGGGGTGTTGCAGCCACCAAGGAAAATGAAGCACCCCATACATTTCTGAAAAGAAGGCACCCTGGGGAATCTAACGAGGTCTGACTTTCGCCAATCGCCTGAGAATTTATTACCCACAAGGCCTGGCAAACTCCAGATAGTGGAGGAAAAAACACAATTTTCAGACATTTGCCACCAGGAAACCACTGAAACACGCCAGCAACAACCCATGTACTACCTTCCCACTTTCCCACAGGTGCCCTGATTAAAATGATACCTTGCATGTGTTGGTGCACTTACCTGGGTACAAAGGCAAAGGCTAAACCACTGGTACGTCAAACGCCTTGGGGGAAAACTGGATTTTGCCGTCTGGGCAACCCACAGATTTGGGCCTGTGGTGTCGCAGCCACCAAGGAAAACGGGGAACCCAATACGTTTCTGAAAAGAAGGCACCCTGGGGAATCTAACGAGGTCTGACTTTCGCCAATCGCCTGAGAATTTATTACCCACAAGGCCTGGCAAACTCCAGATAGTGGAGGAAAAAACACAATTTTCAGACATTTGCCACCAGGAAACCATCGAAACACGCCAGCAACACATGTCCTACCTTCCCATGTTCCCACAGTTGTCACGACGGAAACCGGAAACGGTTACTCACATGTGTCGGTGCACTTACCTCGGCACAAAGGGATAAAGGCTAAACCACTGGTACACCAAAGGGCCTAGGAGGAGGAAATTCTTATGGTCGGGGTGATGTCTCTGGCCAGCCTGGAGCTCTGGCTGGGCTGCGTTACAGCTTTTCAATCCAGGAAAGGACAGGGACCTTGCCGGATCTCCCTGGAACCGCTGCTTGGTTTGGGTACGGTGGACACACATGGAAGACAGCCGTGCAAGACCAGGGACATCGCCCCTGACTATCCTGGAGCACTGTCTGGGCTGCGTTACAGAATTTCCCTCCCGGAAGGGATGGGTGCCCTGCTGGGGCTCACTGAGACTGCCGCTGCACTTGGGGGGGATGGTCGACCTACATGGGAGACAGGTGTCCAAGGCCAGGGACATCACCGACGACTATCCTGGCGCTCTGGCTGGCCTGCGTTACAGCTTCTGTCTACAGGAAGGGATGGGAATTACTTCTGCACCACCCGTTCCCGCCCACACCACTGACACTTCAGCCACAGTCCCGCCAACTTCACTTACAATCCACCCCCCAATTATAATATAATTCTAATAGTTATAGTATAATAACAAAAGGAAATTTCGAATGGATTCTGTCCTACAACGTATTCCTCATCTTTGACATGTAGTGTCCATAGCTGTGCTGCTTCAGAAGTTTTTCGTCAGAGGGCGTCCTGCGTCGATGGCGTCGGGTCGATGTCCCTCGAAGGCCTCCGTCGAGGGTGACGTCATCGGATGTTATAAGTGGAACGCACGGCGCCCGTAGCCTCAGTTCAGTTTTTTCCACAAATGTGTTTGCTTCGAGAACTCGGCACGCCTCGTGTTATCTACTTCGATAATGTCTTGTTCTTCTTCTACCCCGCGACCCCGCGGTAAGGCTTCAAAAAATGCTGGACTGTAAGTCCAAGATGTCCATCACGGACCCGCACTGTATCTGCTTGTGGTGTCTGGTCGAGAGCCATGAACAGACGACTGCTCGAATTGCCAGTCGTTGACTGCCAAAGCCTTGCGGGAGCGTAAGGGTAAGTTGCAGGTAGGTCAGGTATCCAAACCCTGTAAATCCAAAAAGACTACTGGTCTTTCCACTGATGACTCAAGGGGTGACTCTCCCTGTCGGAGGGAGTCCAGGGGATCTTGGTCCTGTAGTGGTTCTCTCCACTCGTCCTCCTTGTCGAGGCACTCCCGGAACTGGCGTCACCGTTCGCCTTCCCAGTTCTCGTCGGATAATGGCTCTGCGAGGAAAGTGGCTTGCCCCACTAAATCCTCTACTCCGGAGGAGTGGGAGGCATTCAGGGAGAAAATGCTGGACATTTTTCAATCTCGGGGCACTGTTCTGTCCGGGCCTTCTGTTGAAGCCGGCAGGGAACGGTCCCTGTCCGACACTAGCGTGCCTTCGGGCTTGGGCAGTCCGTGCGATAAACATCGGGAACAGCCGGGGAATTGCCATAGACGTGCCAGATCCAGGTCGCGGTCTTCGTCCCCGACGAAACCGGCGAAGTCTGGAAAGGTGTTGAGGAAGGCATTGGTGATGTGTCTATAGAGTGCGGCTGTCAGGGCCCTGCCCTCGGTCAGGCCATTGGAGCCCTCTGCGCCCTTGTCGACTCTGAAGCCGTCGGCGCCCTCGACTCGATCAGGGCCTACAGGCCTCAATTTGCCAGTGGAGGCCCCTACAGCTGTGGATCCTCCTAGAAAGGCTCTAAGACTGTGAGGCCTATTCTTGACTCCAGGTCTGCTCCTGTCCCTAGGAAGGAGTTCTTTCATTCTCTACAAAACATATATGAGGATGAGGAGAGGTCTGATGTGGAGTTGGAGCCTTTTGATGCTCCTGGTGACACTCCTGAAGCTCCTGACGTGGTCTTTTCTGAGGACAGGGAGATGGAGGATCTGCATCAATCTTTGCATGATGCTAGTGGCCTGGACACATCTCCTGAGATGGAGTTTGGGAGGCCAGAGCCTGGGGATCATGCTGAATCCTCCTATAGGAGGTTGATGTTGAGAGTTACGGAGTACCTGGGGTGGTCCGGCCCGCCATTTGAATTCGATCAGGATGACCTGACTGACATTTTAGATCAGGGTCCGTCCACTGACCCAGTGTTGCCTTTTCACATTGCGTTAAAGAAAAGGGTGGCTGCTGCTTGGAACACCCCGGAGTCTCTTCCGGCAGTCAACAAGTCATTGACTAAGAAATACTGCCCATCCGGTAGCAACCCCAGCTTGGTGTTTCAGGCTGCCATGGCCACCTCGAGGCAGGCGGTGTACCCTACCATCCTCCAGATAGGGACGACAAACGCTTTGATGGATGGGCATGCAAGGTATTTTCGGCTAGGAGTATGGCACATAAATCGGCCAACTCCACATCTGCCTTAGCCAAATTTGCGCACACTCTGTGGAATTGTCTCTCTGGCAGCTGAGCATATTCCGAAGGGGAAGAAAGGGATGGGTTCTTTGCTATTGTGCAGGATGGCAAGTATGCCATGTGTGAATCCCTTCAGTCGGGGTTGGACACGACTGATAGTGTCAGCCGGGCCATGGCTGCGAGCACCGTGATATGCATGTTTGCATGGATGTGCAGGGCGGTCTCCTCAACATGCCATTTGACAGCTCTCATTTGTTCGGCAGCAAGGCTGACGAGAGCCTTGAGAGGTTGCAGACCTCCAAAGCAGCTACTAAATCTTTGGGGGCAGCTGTGCGTCAACCTCCACCTTTTTATCCTGACAGCAGTGAAGGGGTTCCTTTCATTATTACTCCTTTTGATAGAGCGAGAGGAGCAGCCAGTCAAAGGGGCAGCCGTGAAGGCTGTGTGGGGGATGGGCAAGAGGTGCCAAAGCCGTTCAAGCAGCTGCCTCTTTGCCTTCAGGTGCTGCAACAGCCGCACCGAAACTGCTTTGAGAACACGTCTCATTGTTCGCCGGTTGCGGGCCGACTGTCTCAGCATCTCGAAGAGTGGTGAGCCATTACTTCAGATGCATGGGTTCTGGAAACAATAACCCACGGCTACTGCCTACCCTTCCTAAATCAGCCTCACGACAATCCACCGGGGAAACTCTTTGAAGATTCTGGATCCGCCCCTTGTGCAGGAAATCTTCACCCTGCTGGAGAAAGGCGCTATAGAACTAGTGCCTGTGGCGGAGAGGAACCAGTGCTGGTATTCCCCATATTTTTTGATTCCCAAGAAAGACAGAGGACTGAGATCCATCTTGGACTTGCGTCGCTTGAACAAGTTCCTAAGGATGGACAACAAGTTCAAGATGGTCACTCTTTCTCAGGTCCTTCAGGCCCTTCGACTTCAGGATTGGTTGGTGTCATTGGACCTACAGGATGCTTATTTTCATGTGGCGATCCATCCAAAGCACAGAAAATACCGGAGGTTCACGGCTTTCAGTTTCGGGTCCTGCCATTCGGGTTGACCTCTGCCCGAGTGTCTTCACCAAGCTCATGCTGTTGCCGGCAGCGTATCTCAGGAGAGGTGGGGTTCACGTCTACCCCTACCTGGACGACTGGCTGATCTGAGCCAGTTCTACCGAACAGGCCTTGGATCATCTCGGCCTCACCTGCCACTGCCATTCACAAGATGGGCTTCAAGAAGTTGCATATGACACCTTCCCAACAGCTTCAGTACATCGGGGCTGTGTTGGACACGTCCTTGGGGAAGTGCTCGCCACCCGAGGTGAGGGCTCATCACATTGTCCAGATGGTCAACAAATTTCAACGTGCCCAGAGTCTCCCTACTTTCGAATTCTTAAGGTTGCTTGGCCTCATGGTATCCTGCATAATTCTGGTGCCAGAGGCCAGACTGAGGATGAGATCCCTTCAATTGGCTCTCAGGACGCAGTGGTCACAATTCTCAGGAAAAATGTTGGATCTCCTTCAGATTCTGCGAAGGTCTCACAGGATCTTCTGTGGTGGGCCAGCAAAGGGAATCTGATGAAGGGAGAGCCTTTTTGGCAACCATGGCCGGAGGTGACTGTAGTGACGGATGATTCCCTCACAGGATGGGGTGCTCACACCAACGAGCTGACTACCAGCGGTTGGTGGTCTCTGTCGGAGTCCAAACTTCACATAAATCTTTTGGAGCTGAAGGCCATCACGCTGGCCCTGAAGGCTTTTCTGCCGTTTGTGCACGGGAAGAATGTCCTGATAATTATGGACAACAATGTTGGCCAGGCATTACCTCAACAAAGGGGGGTGTTGGATCACTCCTGCTGTGCAGGGAGGTGATGCAGCTCTGGTTCTGGACAATACAGCAAGGAATCTCCCTCTCTGCGCTTCATCTGGCCGGAGAGGAGAATGCGGCGGCGGACGCTCTGAGCAGGCAGAGCGTGGTCTCCCACGAGTGGGAGTTGGCTCAGGAAGTCCTTCAGGAGATCTTTGCCCTTTGGGGGAACCCCTCAAGTGGATTTTTCCGCTACCGGTGCCAACCGGAAGTGCGAGACATATTGCTCAAGGGAATTTCCGCCCGAGAGATGCTTTAGGGGACGCGTTTGTCATGGATTGGTCATTCCCACTTCTGTACGCGTTTCCTCCGGTCCCCATCATTCCTCAGGTTCTAAGGAGGTTGCAGAGGTTCGGGTCCCACATGATCCTGATTGCTCCGGATTGGGCCAGGAGGCTGTGGTACCCAGACCTTCTAAAAATGTCCATCTGTCCTCTGCGCCGTCTTCCCCACAGAGAGCATCTGCTCTCGTGCAAGGGATCAGGGGGTGGGGGGGATGGGGGGGGCAGGTGGGGTTGGTTCTCCATCCAGAGGTCAAGACTCTCATCCGTCACACTTGGTTTCTGAAAGGTTGAGATATTGTTACTCTCACCTGGTATCCACAGGGACACCACCCAGCTGGGTTACTCGCTGGTGTGCTTCGCTTTTCCCTGATGTGGTCTGCGGGGAAGGTTCTGCCTTGTGGTAGAATTAGGCGTGCTCTCCGTCCTGCCTTCTTTGCAGGGGTCACGTTGTCTTTCATGGGCGAGTGTGGTCCAGTTACTTCACTGACGCCGGCCCGTATGATATTGTTCAGGTAGGTTTTATTGCTGTTCTTTAGTTTTGTTGCTATCCTGCATGCCTTTCTTGTTTAAAATGTCTCTTTTTTTTTCTCCCTTAGGTATGCAGAGCTTCAGCGCGGCGAACTGGCTTGGTTGAGCCACGCTGGTAAATGATGGCGCATTAAGAGCGCTATGATGCGGTAAGTAAGCACTATGCGCAGCGCTGCAAAGTCTTGCCTTTGCTAACCTGTGTTTTCCTTCCTCGTAGGTCGCGGTGTTCTTCAGCGCGAGTGGAATGTCCGGAGTGGTGCCAGCCGAGAGGCGACCAGCCAGGTAAGCCTTTTGAGCAGTTCGTAATTTGTAAATGTCTCTACAGCTTTCTTTAATGTTGCCTCTATCTTCCTCTTTCAGGTCGTTCTGTCCGGGAGGCGTGCAGATTCGAGGAAGCTGTTCTCAGTAGCTGCAAGTGTTTAAAGATGAAGACTGCAGGTAAGATGCTGCTGCTAATGATGATCCTTTTGTCTCCTTGCAGGTTCTGCTTCTCCGGGGTTCGAGGGAATAGCTGGACACGGTGAGCGTCACGTTGCAAGATGCAAAGTAACACAAAGCATGTTCTGCAGTCAGGGTGTGGTTTATATAGCCCAGGTAAAGTAGTACCAGGGAAAGTAGTTCCAGGCCTGCCACACCCAAAACACTAGACCGCATAGCTTGGTTCTTAGGGCACCAGGCTATGTGGATGCCTCCATGTTGGCTGACAATACAATAAAGTAGTTCCCAAGCACATTGTTGTTCATGGTGTATGAGCCTGGCGCCATAGGCGCCAGGACTGGCCCCATGAGGGCTTTTGAAGAGGATGCCAGGCTCTAGAGGCCCGAGTCCTGACTCCACCTGGCCAATGGGTTTGCCAGAGGGGGTTTTGGGCAAGGGTCGTGACAGATATAAGGATTGGGACCTCCCGGATGACGTGATGGAGGTGTTGCTTTCGGCCAGGCGTCCGGCAACCAAATCCCTGTACCGTTGGCTTAAGTTTTGCGACTGGTGCAGAGAACGCAATGTCTGTCCTTTTAGGTGTTCCATTCTGATGTTTCTTTCTTTTTTTTCTTGCTTTCTTTGGCACACAAGGGTCATCAAGTGGGTACCATTAAGGGTTACCTGGCGGCGTTGTCTATTTTCAAGCGCTCGTCTGCAGAATGTTCTTATTTTAAAATTCCTTTGATTGCCCAGTTTCTAAAAGGGCTCACAAATGTGTTGCCGCCGTCCCCTTTTCAGATGCCGGTTTGGGATCTGAACTTAGTCTTGAAATTCTTGATGGGTGATCCGTTCGAGCCTTTGCACTCTTGTCCTTTGAGACTGACCTTCAAGACTGTTTTCTTGGTTGCAGTTACATCTGCTTGCAGAGTGAGTGAGTTGCAGCCACTGTCATTTAAGGCACCCTTTACTTTGTTCCACAAGGATAGGGTTGTACTGAGGGTACGTCCATCCTTCCTACCTCAGGTAGTGTCTGATTTTCATTTGAGCCAGAAGGTGGTACTTCCTGCCTTCTATCCTGCTCCTCATCCTGGTAAGGAAGAGGAGAGACTCCATAGGTTGGACCCCAGGAGAGCTTTGAACTTTTATATTTCTAGGATGTCCAGGGTCAGAGTGGACGACCACCTTTTTGTGCGGTACACGGGACACCGATTGGGCCAGGCTGTTAGCAAACAGACCTTGTCCAGGTGGACTATCCTCACCATTGCTGAATGTTAGACTGGCTGGCATGGATCTTCCGGATGGTTTGCGAGCTCACTCCACCAGGGGCTTGGCTACATCCACGACCTGCACCGGGGAGATCCTGTTATGAACATTTGTGAGGCTGCAACGTGGTCTTCCATCCACACCCTTGTCAAGCATTACTCCCTGGATACTTTCCATGGTCAAGATATGGCCTTTGATAAAGCAGTACTTTATTCTACCATCTGATTAGGTACATCTAAATTCTTCTCCTTACTTCAATCACTGATACTGCTTTGGGAGTCGGTCAAAGATGAGGAATACGTTGGACACAATCCATACGAAGAACAAGTTACTTACCAACTGGTAACGTTCTTTCGACTGGATGTTCCTCCAACATATTCCTAATCGCCCTCCCAGCCTACCCCTGTGAAGAATTTCCTATGCAATTGCAGTTTGTGTTCCCACAAGGCTATATGCAGTCAGGGAGGCACTGTGTGCAGTAATGTCACACGTTGTGGGGGAGGGGGCATGAACTGAGGCTACGAGCGCAGTGCATAGTACTTATAACATCCGATGACATTACCCTCGACGGAGGTCTTTGAGGGTCATTAACCCAACGCCATTGATGCAGGACGCCCTCTGCCGAATAATTTCCAAAGCAGCACAGCTGTGGACACTGCATGTCAAAGATGAGGAATACGTTGGAGGAACATCCATTTGAAAGAACATTACCAGTTGGTAAGTAACTTGTTCTTTGTACTACTTGCATAAGACAGCAAAAGCTTCTGCGTGCAACAACTGAAACAAAAAACATTAATTATCTGTGGTCAGCCCACCAAAAACAAATCCAAACTATCCTGTGTTTCACCCCCACGCCGTTCATACAAGCAATCCCCGGTTGCGTGATGTCCCTGGCCATGGGCGGATGTCTGCCATGTGGGTCGACCTTCCGCAAACCCAGGCTGGAGCTCTGGTTGGGCTGCATTGCAGTTTTTCTCTCCGGGAAGTGATGGGGACCCTGCCGGGGCTCCCTAGGACCGCCACTAAACTTGGGGATGGTCAACAGGAGGGTATGACTTCCTTTCATCGAAACCCTTTTTTACGAAGAGTTTTTGGCAAAAAAATGTTTTGAAATGTTTTTGAGGGCGGGAAAGGGCATATAAAGAATTCGGGGTCGGGAATAATAAAACACAGGTAGATGATGGGGGTTTGGTGAGGGGACCCCCCCCAAAAATAATTTAAAAAAAGTCTTGTTTTTTCTGCAAAAACACTTCGTAAAAAAACCTGTCGTAAAAACGGGTGTCGAAATGACATATAAACCAAGGGAGACAGGTGCACATATCGCCCACTGCGGTCCAGCGTGTTATAGCTTTTCTCTCCAGGGAGGGTTTGGCACATTGCCAGGGCTCCCTGGGAACACCGCTGGACTTTGGAACTATCGACTCACATGGGAAAAAGGTGTCCAAGGCTGGGGTCACCACCCCTGACCGTGCTGGACCTCTGGCTGTCCTCCGTTACAGCTTTTCCCTCTGGGGACGGATGGGGACTGTTAGAAAAACATTCTCTTTACTGCACTTTTCCCTTCCATTTTTGCTTTTATTTTTTATCCTGACCTGTACTTTTTACAGTGCAGAGAAGCCTTAAGCTCCACTGCACTGTCTTTTGCTTATCTGTTATGGGGAAACTGACATGTCCTTCAGGCTGTCAGTACTAGGAAACATTGTTTCCCTTGGTTTAATTACTTTATTATTACTTTTAGTAACTTGTTATCACTTGTGGTAACTTTTTATCATTGTACAATGCATGTTACAGTGCTGTACAATTGAGTACACTTTTGTTTTTACCCTAGACTAACACTCAGCGGATGTTTGGTTACTCTAGGTGTGCTAAATGGACAAGCTGGTAGCAGTAGTGTTTTTTTAACCATTTGTTGGTGATTTTCATTTTAGCCTTACCACTTTTACCACCTACCTGTGGCTAGTGACAAACATGGCCATGCCACATGGTTTTTCGCTTGTCCTCTGGCCATCTTGTTTTGCCTTCTTCCTGTCCTGTGAGGCAGGAAAATCCTTATATGGACTTCCAGTGCCTGGAAAACCAGAGGCATTTGGAGGGCTATGTGTTTGCTGGCAGGATGTGGGCTGGGACTGCCTGGTCCCAATCCACAAACTGGTTTTAGTGTGTCAGAGTATTATTCATGAGTGTTCCTGCCAGTGGTCCTGAATGGACCACTGCTGGGGTGTGTGTGGGGCTAGTTCTGCTATTGGCTAGTGGGAGTTTCTGCTCTTAACTGGCTTTTGGGATAAGAAGAGGACCCCTGCACCCACTCTAGAGAGATCCTGGAGTAACCTGAAGGAGCCAAGACTCCTGTCCAGCTGTGAGACCGGCTAACTTCTGCTGTCCTGGAGGAGCCCTGTCTTGCTGTCGATCTCCAGCAGTCTTTGGTGAGTGGAGGGAACATCCATTCCTGATGTCTGTTCGGTACCCTGCGAAGAAGAGCCTTAGGAAGTGTCCCAGGACTGTCCTGTGGATGACCAGCTCTGAGTTTTGGCTATTGTGAAGCTGACGTCGCCATTCCGCATTGAGACCTGGAACCTCCGGGATCCTCAGCTTGTCCCAGAAGACTTATCTCTGTGAAATTTCGGAGTCCTAGCCTTAAGGAGACCCGAGATAGGAGGGAAAGTCTGACCGCAACAAGTGAGTCCCTTTGCGTCGCTGTGCTGCAGTGACCACCGTCCGAAACAGCTTACATGCATCAAGTCCAGTCCTGAGAGTGGTCTTGCATCATGGTTTTCTGCATTTTTCATCCGAGAGTCCTTGCACCAGCTAAAGACACCGACTGGAGATCTGGAGATCTGCTTGAACCTGCAACTTCTGCGATTCAAGGCCTGAGTGTGACGGCGGGAAAAACGACCTCTGACCTTTTTTAATTGACCTGCCAAGTCCTGTGAAAAATCGCAGTACGGTGGGTGAGTTACAGCGGTTTTTACCTGCCCCTAAACTCCCTTTAAAAGTTTTGCTAACTTTTCTAAAACGTTTACAATACTTGGGCTTTGCCTTTGCTTGCTCGTGCAGCCAGAGCTCCATGACTGTCTGGGGTGATTTCCCCAGCTTTGGGCGTCTGCCTCGCATGTCTATCGACCGCACCCCCAGCCCATCGGTAGTCCCAGGGAGCCCCTGCAGGGTCTCCATCCCTCCACAGAGGGAAACGCTCTAACATGGCCCGGCCGGACATCGAACGAGTGACAGTCCCTCAACCCCAATATTTTTTCCCCTGGGGGCTTAGTGCTCCTTACTGCTTTGTAGGGTTTGCAGAATGGGACCAGACCATCTATTTTGTGCCCCCCCCCCCCCGGAAGTAGAAAGGATCTGCCCCTCCATGGGGGGGTAGCCCCCTGATGCCCCCAAGTGTTCCTCTGGCGAAATTGCCCTATATTGTTTTGCCTTTCCTGGGGGAAAATGGGTGCAAAACAGCATTAATTTCCCCCAAAGAAGGCAAAACAACATTATGCCATCTTGTTGGCATTTTTGGGGTGCGAGGGTAGGCGTAGTATTGGCCTCGAAGCCCCCACCCCCAAGATCATATTGCTGGTGGCCTAGTGGTTCTTGCTGCTTTCCAGGGGTGGCATAATGGGGCCAAAACCCCTCTTTTGCCCACCACCCAGGGAAGCAGCAAGGGCCCCTCCTTCCCCCAAGTGTTCCACTATATATGTAGTGTAATGTTGTTTTGCATTCCTTGGGGGCAAACAGGTCCAAAACTGCAGTAATTTGCCCCCCGAAAATAGGCAAAACAAAATTATGCCATCTGGTTGCCATTTTCTGGGGGTGCGGGGCTGATTGGCTTGCCCTCCACCCCTACCCCAAGATCATATCCCTGGTGGCCTAGTGGTCCTTGCTACTTCCCTGGGGTGGCAAAATGGTTCAGACCCTCCATTTTGACCCCCAGGGAAGCAGCAAGAATCTGCTCGTCCCTGGGGGATTTCTGGGTGGGCTGGCCCACAGGTACAGGGCCAGTCCCCAATGCGCCCATGTGTGCCTGTTGGACTTTATTTGTGTTGTCTACCTTGGGGCCAAATGGATGCAAAAAAGCACCATCTGCCCCCAAAGAAGGCAAACCGTGTAGGCATTGTTTTTGTTTTTATGTTTGGTGGGGGTGAGGGGCTGTTTAACTTGGTGGGGTGTTCCCCTCCCAAAATCTATTCCCTGCTGGTCCAGTGTTGATTGCTGTTCGAGGATCCTTCGCTCCTCAACCAGAAATCTGAGTCTCCCCTTTCCAATGAGCCCTCACTCAAGGAAATCGGTTTAGAAATACCTGAGTAGCATGCAAAAGCGTAGCTGCCATATTTACATGCTGAAGCCTAATGGCTTCAGCATGTAAATATCACATCCTGACTGGCCACACGTAGCGTGCGCCAACGTCATCACAGCCACTCCCTGACCCGCAGGCATGGAAGAGGAAGTCTTCCCCTTCACAGCCTGGGGGTCGGTAGGATTGCTGCAGCAGCAGCAGCAGCAGGGAGTGGCGCGATACTCCCCCACCCCCCAAGGTTAGTAATGCTGAGGACAAGCTCCTCAGCTCTACAAACATAGTGCTGAGGACGAGATACCTCGTTCTTAGCATTTAAGGGGTTAAAGGAATATTATACACATCAGTTACCAGTTTGATTTGAAAAGAGGAATACGTTTTTTGGCGATTATTAATCATAGACCTCTATCCATTTCCCCCTTTTGAGTTACGGAAGCTTTTAGCTGTAGAGTTTTGAGATTGTGATTTATTCACATTTATACCACGGAAGCTTTGATTGATTTTACCCACATTTAGAAGTTCAACGAGTGGAACAGTTAGCTTATTGTGGCAGCAAGTAATTGGGTATTTTGGCATTTGTAATATCTCTCCCTTAAGGGAAGGTGAATACTGTGTCTCCCACCATGGATTCCTCTCACCTACCTGAACCTTTTCTCCTCTAAGATGATCGTCCCGCAGAGCACCACCCCTAAGGCCAGGATCAGGAAGCATCTTCCTTTCCCTGGCCACCTGGGAGGAGTCTTTAGGCAGGGATTTGATGAGCGATCCATACGCTTCTTACCAGAAGCTGCTTGGCGTTTGATTCACAAAGCATTAGTGCTTAGATGAAATTCAAAGGGTGATTCACAGGTGGGACAGAAGGTGTTGACATCTTTTTGCCACTGTACCTGCCAACAACCCACCACCAAAGCATGTATTTCTAAGCAGATCCACAAACCTAAGAAGGCATACGTTACTTATCGCAATTGTATTTCTGATACTTGTATCTGCTAAGATTCACAAAGCCCACCCTTATTCCGCTCTTGGAGTTGAAGGTACTGTAAGGGTGCGGAAATAAGGCTCGGACACAATGGTGGCATATATTTGGGTACAGACTTTTCTTAATCAAGAAAGGGTTGGAAAAATGCCTCTCTATACCTAAATCTAAGAGGTGTTTCCCTGCCTCAAAGAAAACTAGTGAAATTGTCAGGATGTCCAAAACCAAAAAGTTTGTCACTGTAGTGTCTCAAAAGCCTACCTCTGTCCCTAATACTACTAACTTAAACCAACTTTGCAAGAATGCTCTCTTCCCAAAGTAAAGTGTTCTTGGTGGTTCCAACCAACAGAAAAGTTCCCACCCTCTCGGGTAATCAAAACTGGTGAAATAAACAATGTTCACAAATATAGGATTCCAAGGCTAGGGTTCCTTGCTTTTTGGGCTTCTGAACCCTGTATCCTTTTTAAGTAAATGTGCCCTGGCAATTCCGTAGGCTAGCGTTCTCAGATTCGGATTATATCTTTCTAATTAGTTATTTTCAGTTCCAGGGTTCTTGACCCCCTTGCTTGCAAACTCTCATGTAGTTGCGGGTCCCAGACTCGCAATATTTGGAACAGCTTGGCTTACTCTCCTGCCAAGCAATTGTCCTCTCATGTACTGTCTTTTAGGTTCTCTACCATAGAGTAGTTCAAAAGGAGAGAATCCAGTAGATGCCCAAGGGGTTTTCCACTGCCATTCATGCCCAGGGGATCAGTCCCAGCCCTTCCCGTCTTTATCTACCAACTTTCTTAGGATAATTTTAAGCGTTTTATTGAATTTCTCTACCAAACCATCTGTTTAGAGGTGTTACACGATGTTTGTAAGGTGGTAATATGTAGTAACTCTTCGACTTCAGCCGTGAGTTTGCTCATAAAATTTGAACCTTGATCCGTCAGGATTTCCTTAGGAAATCCAACCCTGGAAAAATACGGTAGGAGATGCTTTAGAATTTGCTGGGTGATATTGTTTCCGCATAGGGAATTCCTCAGGTTATCTGGTTGCGTAGTCAACAATCGCGGACATATTTGTTGCCCAGTCTAGACGTTTCTAGACGTCCAATTATGTCCATCTGATTCTTGAAAAAGGGACTTCTCTGATTGGTAAAGGAGTCAGAGGGGCAGGCAATGGGATGCGAGTGCTGGTTTTCTGACATATTAAGGTTTATTATATTGACGTGGATACCTGGCCAATAAAACTTCCCACTACAATAGTAATCTGCATTAAGCATGGCCTTCGGCCATGGTCAGTGTGCCTGGCCAAATATATTTTAACACATGAATGCATACCAGTTATGGCCGTCAGCTATGGACAGTGGTCACAACCTTCATCCATGTGCACTAACGGGCTACCAACTATAGAGTTTGGCCTTTACCAGTGGATACAGCTTTGAACCGGATTAGGCACTAGCCATGGAATACTGGACACTGCCCACAATCTTTGGCTGTGCCCACTATATATTGCAACATATAAATGGGACACTATCCATGGCCTTTGACCTTGAGCAGTTTGTACATCTTTTAGCCTTGTCCGCTGTGTATTTTAAAATAATAAAATGCAATAAGCGAGGACCTTCGGCTGTGCCCACTGTGTATTACACAACACTAACCTGCCACTAGCCATGGTCTTCAACACAATACTAGCCAGTGGCTACTGCCTTTGAACGTGCCAACTGTATATTCTGACGTTATATGACGAAACTACAGAGTTAAAATTACTGACCCCAACAAAAAGACTTAAAATCCATACCACCAAAAGTTCTAACTACTAAAAGTTCGAACCTTTAGTGGTATGTATGCTTGGTGGGGGTCGGTAATAAAAAAAAAAATAAAGGGCTGCGGGAGTATCCCCTGCAACACCCCCCTCACCATACTTTATAATATTGTGAGTGAGGGTTGCGGGGGGACACCCCCGCAGCTGACCCGAAGAAGAAAAAAACACAGAACTTTTAAATGCAGTAATTTCCGTCGCAGGAAATGTAGCCGCAGATAGATCACAGATCCATTCTGACATATTTTAAAACAGTGATGGGCCACTAGGCATGGCTTTTAACCATGCACATTGATACTTTTGAACACAAACCGACCACTAGCTATGACCTTTGGTGCTGGCCAGTGACCCCAGTGTTTGTCATGGCCAAGTACACGGCCTAAATTGTTAAGATAATCAAAGTTTTCATGAGCGAACTTATAAATGATGTTATGTCTAATTCCATTATTGATGCAATCAGTTATATAGATTGCAATTACTATTGTCACCAGTGATGTGATCTCTGATGTCATCATTGTGTTCATAGTCTGCGCTACAGGGGGCGCAAAGTTAAGGTGGCTTTAGCTGAATTTCCAGGGTTTTGTTGCGTTAAGTTCTCACCTTAACGTTCTTGTAACTAAAGTTTTTTTTCTTGAATTTCAAGGGTTTTGTTATTCCATACATAAATAACATTAAAAATGCATACAATTCGGCTAAACAAAATAATGTATTATGTCTAGAAAGTAAAATAAAAAGCAATTGTGCAACCACATTCCCCTCAAATAACCCGGTTACAAATGTTTGCATATGTACTTAACTTTTTTAAGTATTTACATGTATATGTAATGTTCATGAATAGTTATTAAAGTGTTACACTAACTGTGTAGAAAGACTACACTCGATGTATTTGAAAACAAAGCAGTTTCACCATTCATGATAGACCACAACCAATTATGGATTTCGAACAACTTACAGTTAAACATAGCTAGTTTCTAAAGACATGACGGAGTACACCTAACTGATGAAGGAAATGCAGTGTTCCTTTATTACATGAACACAGTACCCCTGATGTGCGAATTGTACACTCAGTGTACCCCAAAACAGTCATTTTAAGGACTACTCATGCATAAATACACAAATACAATAAATAATAACAAACATGTTTTATTGGGGACGTATCTTAAGAGCCATGGAGTAGGACGCGATTCCGTGTGCTCCTGCGGATCCTCAACGATCCTGAACAAAAGCTGCAAACATAAGAAGCACCCACGTATGAAACTGGAGATGCAGGCATGCAAATGAATACAGAACAAAAAGTGCACATTTTTGCAATAACTTGCCTTGCAGCCCCGCTAGATATGAGCCGTAGAAGTTGGCAAAGTATCTCATAGCAGTAACAACAAGATGGTGGTGTGACTAGAACAAAGGATTCCCCAAACAGACCATCTTCGTAAGCAGAGGGAAGCCGAGCGGCGAGTCACGGAAGGGAAAGGACCACAACCTTGCTGGTGGGAAAGGCGAGATTGGGTGCGGGCGAAAAGCAGGTGGGCAAGACACATAGCAATGACGCATGCAAGAACCCCAGCAGGGACAAGAGTGCTGACTGCGAGATCGGAGCATGCAGTGAGAAACACACTGAAAGGCTGCATCAGTGGGACTTTGCGCCGGAGCTCCGAATACTGTAGGCTGACACGTCGGAAAGGAAAAGTAAAAGACTGGAGGCTGCACTCTACTACAGAGTTCATAGGATACATTGTGGCAACAGCGCGGCCGCCGGAACGTTGTACATACCAGCAAGGCTAATAAGATGTGACCGCAAGCAAGCTAAGGAGGCCACGCTTGGGCGGAATATGGAGGCATAATAGGGAACTGTCCCAGTGTAAGACAAAGTGTTCACCAGGGTTACTTTGTGGAAGGAAGTGGGGCCAGCACGGCAAAGCGGAGCATGTGAGTTCCCCAACGTTCCTGATCAATCACACAGAGTGACGGATCCGAACATTCTTTGTAGGCATGAAAGGGAAATAACACTGATAGAAACAGCAGCAGATGTTGGACGGACTGTGGAGGGGGAGAAGCACCGTGAGTCAACGAACAGAAGGCAGGAGATGCGTGGATGCCGCACCCATACAAGCAGAGTAAGGGCACCTAAACAGATGGACAGCTGCTGAGCGGAGCAGCTGTGATGGGGAGTTGTGGCCGTCAGTAGCTGCAGACATAATCTTGTGCTTGCATAGTGGCACAGCCCAAGAAGACGGAACGAGCCAGAAGCCACAATAACAGGACTGCGCTGGTCCTCAACACCGGCCTCACAAAACCTGCAAAGAAGAATGTAGGACAGCGGGAGGACCAGATGTGAAGGACATACTAGAGCACAAGGAGAATCAGTCTGCTGGCGAAATATGACATTGGTAACATGGATGTATGGAGCCCCACTTATGCAATCAGTGAAGAGCTAGAGGAAGCGCTAGAAGTCGGTTCCGGACAGGTGATACTGGGCCCTTGATTTACGGCCCGGTTACTCAGAAGTCCCAACACATAGTGTGGCCCCAGAACTTGAGGAGAGGACTTAAGCTGAACTGCAGACCCTGCAGATGAGGAAAAAGGGGAACTAAGGGGTTATAGTGCTAACCCAAAACAGTATTCGCCCCACGCAGAGCAGGAGTCCAGGAGGAGTGGACAACAAGCCATACCCTGCGAGGAGGGAGAGCCCGGAGTGATACGTGGTGAGGTTGAGGTAAGAGAATACGAGTGGGACGCAAGCTACCAGCTGCTGCCCTCATCGCTGGTTCTAGACTTCCCAGGTGCGGGGGAGTGTTGAATCGGCCGGTACTGTATGGGAAGCATTTAAAGTGGTGATGAGAGGATCAGCTACAGCCAAATCCAAAGGGCTGCAGGGAGGCATACTAAGGGATCTACAGAAGGCAGAGACGAAACTAGAGACAGTTCTGGGTAAAGGAGGTAACTCCCGGGAGGATGCTGAAACCATAAACCAATTGCAGCAGGAATGCGCAGGGCACTGGGAGAGATTGTGCAATTTAAACTATAAAAAATACATAGAGAGGCAACAAGCGGGGTGAGACAAGCTGGGAAGATTGTTAGCATGGCAGTATAAAAGTGAGACCCCCAGACCAACGATCAGAGCAGTAATGGAGGAGAGTGGGCAAATATTGGATACCCAAGAGGGAGTGAACAGAGAGTTCCTTGAATTCTATAAACGATTGTGCGGGGATGTAGGAGGGTGCGAGAGTAGCGAGATAAGGGAAACATAACAGGATATTGGATTGCTGAAAATAAGTGCTGAAGAGCGAGAGGACCTAGACGCCCCAATCACATTGGAGAAACTAGAGGTGGTGGTGGAACAATTACCCAACAGCAGGACCCCGGGTGCAGATGGACTCCCCGGTGAGTTTTACAAAATGTATAAGAAAGAGGTGCTCCCCTCGCTGCTCGCAATGTTAAATGAAGCATTTGAAACAAGGATATTACCAGAATCCCAGAGAGAGGCGATCATTTTCCCAGTCCCCAAACCTAATAAGCCGAGTACGGACTGCGGGTCGTATAGACCGTTGTTGATGCTAAACCAAGACAACAAGATACTCACGGCTGTGTTGGCAAATAGAATGAGACGGTCATAAACAGATTAATACATCCTGATCAGTCCGGATATGTCCCGTGCAGGAGCATATCCGACAACCCTAGACGACTCCACCGAGTCACAGAACACACAATGGGAGACTCGAGGGAGATTGCAATTGTATCACTAGACGCACTGAAGGCATTTGACTCTGTCAAGGGGCCTTGGCTGATGGCAGCTCTAAGAGAATGTGGGATGGGACCCGGGTACCTTAAGTGGGTGAAATTACTATACAGTTCACTGCTAGCCAGAGTTAAGATGAGGGCGATCATCTCGGAGAGGTGACAACTCAATAGGGGCACCAGACAGGGATGCCCGTGGTCCCTGATACTGTATTGGGATTTACACAAAAGAGGGCCAACGCTTAATTTCATTATACGCAGATGACATGTTACTATACTTGAGATACCCTGAGGAAAATCTTCAATACATTCTAGAAGCAATGAAGCGGTTTGCGGCGCTCTCCGGCATTGCAGTTAATCCCAGGAAATCGTGTATTCCCCCTGAGGAGGTACATAGGGGTCCTGCGGGAACAACTGCCAGTCTTACACATACTGTGGGAGACGAGCACATTCAGATACCTGGGGATTGATATGTATCAAACAGTGGAAGCAGAATATAAACACAACACAGAGAAAGCGGTAGTGAACATTGAAAATAGTATGAGGTTCTGGACTAAGCTCCCCTTGGCCATGATGGGGAGGGGGGCACTGTTGAAGATGGTCGTATTGCCTAGGCTACTACATTTCTTTGGGAACATACCATATATGATACCAAAGTGTTTCTTTGTCAAACTCCAGAGCATATGCAGAGGCTTTATTTGGCATGGAACTAGGAACAGAATTGCCCTATGGAAATGACAAAATGTGTATGATAAAGGGGGTATAAAACTGCCTAATTTTGAGATCTATTATTTGGCCAGCCAATTGCAAAATGTGGCCAAATGGTTAACAGAAGACTCGACTTCAGAGTCCAGACTGTTAAGATCTGAGTGTACCCCGTTTTTCTTTTAATTTTTTAAAGAAGTGACATGGCTGCCCAAACCTGAGCTAAAAGGGCGCCCGGGATGTTGGAACGGGGATGGAAGATATGGCGTAAGGCTTGCCAGGTCATGGAGAACCCGACCCCGTGTTCTCTGCAAGTGCCTCTAGTGGCATTGACCGGAGGAGATGTGCAACTAAGGAAGACGATTCGTAAGCACTGGGAACTGGTGTGGGTTGCAACAATGGGAGACATATGGCAGGAGGGGGAAGCGAAGGATTTCGGGGTGCTGGCAGAGGAAACGTGTTTACATGTAGGGCAGTATATTACCTATACTGGAATGGTACGGCGGATCAGAGAGACGTGGTCTGAAATAACACTGGAAGATCAACCTGATACAGCCATAGAAACAATATATGACATAGCAGAGGAGGGCATGAGGTTTCTCGAATCTGAGCTGCTGATGTCCAGGGTGGGAAAGGAAGTGGCCCAATTAAGACAATACTGGGAAGAGGAACCCGGGAACTCATGAGTGACAGGCTATGGGAACGGGCTCAAGGGTACCATAAAAAAAGGGTCTAGGAACACGAGGCTACAACAAATTCAGCTATATGTAACCCACAGGGCATACATGACCCCCCCCCCAGAGGATAGCTCGGTTTAAGAAAGCTGAACGACAAATGTGCCCCAAATGCGGGGAAGAAAATGCAGGGATGATGCACATGTTTTGGGCATGTCCAGAAATTGGGACGTTCTGGGGAGAAGTAGCCCACCGATTACACGAGAAAGGGTTTAAGCTAAAAGTTGAATCAGTGTGGGCATGTGTGGTGGGGGGGGGGGGTCCCTAGGCTGCGCCAACTTAAACATGTGAGCAAGCTTAAGGACTTGGCATATATACTTGCCAAGCGCAGAATTGCCATGGGGTGGAAAGCATGCAACAAACCAAAGGTAGAAATTTGGTGGAGTGATCTCCAGAAATGGACCGATGCCGAAACGGTAGCATGGCATGAAGCAGTCAACAGGAGAGGGGAGGAGGAAGCAGAAACCCTGACGGCCTGGAAACACTTAGTGGCCACTTTGTATGGGACCGCCCAGGACTGTTCAAGCGAGAATTAAACTTTTGAGAATACGGAAAGGGAGGCTTCCCCAGAGGGAAGATGAGCAGAATGCGAAATGGAGTAGGCTTGAGTTGGGGGGAGGGTAAAGGGAAAGCGGTAGATACTTAACTGATATGTACATGATGCTAATGTATTACATAAGTACTGCTGGTTTTGTTGAAAGTTGATTGTTTGTTGTAAAAACCAATAAAAAAGGTTAAAAAACAAAACATGTTTTATTATACCCGCGGCTACAGTTAATTGACTTTTACCATAACCACAGTTACAAAAAGTCAGTTTAAAGGGGGACTTACTTCGTTTTATTCTACAATCCAATTTAAATAATCCATAGAGTAGAACACTACTCATGTACTTATGTAAAGTAACTGAAAAATAAGAAAGAAAGCATATAGAAAAATACATAATAAACTAGATAGGCAAACATTTCACAGCCACACAATATAATACCTTAAGTGAGAATACACAACCATATTGTATGACGCACCTTAAACTAGACTACAATTGCTCCTTTAAAAAAAAAAAAATATTTTGGTAAACTATTTTCTTCGATTTTTCTCCAAAGTCTCACATGCTCAAAACGCACATCCAAAATAGAAAATACTCTCTAATACTGAATAGGTCACTGGTGATGTCATCAACGACATTTGTGATGTCATCTTTGATGTCCTGGGTTTTAGTTTTAGCACTGCACGGAGATGGCCGAGTTATGGTTGCTTAGCTTACCATAACTGGCGGATTTCAAGGGTTTTTCAGTTTTACTTGTAATCATAACATCTCTTTAAGTTTTTTTTCTGTGAATTTCATAGGTTTTTATGAGTGAAAATGTTTCACGATGTAACATAACTGTATACAAGTTCTTTATAATTCCTCTTTTAACATGTATGAAAGAACTGTAAACCTCCTTTAACAAACGCTGCATCCTAGCTCAGTGTTCACTATTCCCTCATAATGTGACTAATGGCCAGTGCTCATGGCTTGCCGCAATGGCCAGTTTCCACATTACATGGGGCATGGGCTTCGGCCATGCCGCATTCCCCAGTAGGCAAATCAGAGTAGAGATTTTTCCAGCCAGGCAGAAAAGTTATATCACTATTTGTTTGTGCTTCCTTTTTTTTTTTTTTTTTAACTTTGTTTATTTTAAATCAAGGCAGAATGATAAATACAGACATTACATGCAAGGGTTATCTCAGCAAGTTGACCCCCAGTCTTTAGACCCCCCCCTGTGTCTTCTCTCTCTGTCCTCCTCCCTGGATTATCAGTCCCACAAGCTCTGCGAGCGGGTTCCTCCCGCCCGGCGGTCTGGCCGGAGTCTCAGCGGTCAGGAGTCTCCCTCTGGGCTCGCCTGGTTCGTCAAGATCCAGAGGGCTCTGGCGGGCCTATAGGTCAGGGCGGGGAAGCGCTGGTCGAATTCCAGGACTGGGGCCCAGATGTTCTGAAAGCGGTGTAGCATCCCCGCTCGTGCTGCCGTTACCTTCTCCGCTATCAGACTGTCCCATACTTTGGTCCACCATTGAGCAATGTGGGGGCCTTCCGGGGATTTCCAGGTTCGGGCCACCACCGTTTTCCCTGCCAGTAGGCAGTGAGTCAATAGTTTCGCTCTGGGTCCGAAGCGCGGGTAGACCCCGGGAATTGGAGCTCCTAACAGGATCGGCTCCGGTTTCAAGGGAATCATTGTTCCGGTAATCAGTGAAATAGACTCTAGACAAGCTTTCCAGAACGGTCGGATCTTCGGGCAGTCCCACCACATATGGAAGAAAGAGCCAGGGAGGCCGCATCCTCTCCAGCAAGCGTGGTCTATCTGGGGGTTCATATGGTGGAGTCTGAGGGGCGAATAGTACCATCGCAGCATGATTTTGTATGCGCATTCTCTGTTGGTGATGCAGGTGGATGCGGTATGTGTTCGGGTCCATATGTCCACCCAGGTTTGATCCTCTATCGGGTGTCCCAGGTCCGCTTCCCATTGGGCCATACATCGGGTTCTTGTGGTTAGGAAGTCGCTTAAGAAGCGTCTGTAGAGGGTGGATACGCTGCCGCGAGTCGGGAGGTCTCCTAGGGTGAGTTCCAGGGCAGTGGGAGGACGGTTCGCTGCTTGCAAGGTTTGGGGGTGTGAGCACCAGTGGCGTAGTTGGATATAAGTAAATCTGTCACATTCCCGAAGTTGGAACTTCTCCTTACATTGGGCGAATGTGAGCGGTTTCTCCCCTGTATACAGCTGGTCTATGGTTTCTAGCCCACCTTTGGTCCAATTTTGGAAATTGCGGGGATGCATGCCCGGTGCGAACATTGGGTTGAGAAAGACCGGGGAGCGTGGGCTCAGTCCTCTTGGCACTCCCTTTCGTTTCACCGCCCAGTCCCAAGTGCTAAGGGTGTGTTTGGTCGACAGCAGGAGCTCTCCCCCATGGGACCTGAGGGGGGGCGGGATATGTGGCAGAAACCGCAGAGGCAGGGGGGTCCGCGACTGTTCCAGCTCCACCCATCTCGGGCGGTCTGTCGTATTTTGCCAGGCCTGGACCCGGGCCAGTTGGGCTGCCACTCTGTAGGCCTGAAGGTCTGGAACCCCCAGTCCCCCCAGTTTGGGGCTCCCCAATATAGTTCTAAGAGGGATTCTCGCTTTCTTACCTCTCCAGATAAAGTTCAGCATTTTCCTCTGGATCCCTCGGAGAATCGGAGTGGGGATTGCCACTGGCAGTGAGGCGCATATGTATAGAAATCTTGGGAGAAGGTTCATCTTGCATGCCGTGATGCGTCCAAGCAGCGAAATCTCCTGGGTCCCCCATCGCTTCAAATCGCCCTCCAGTTCCTTGAGAAATCGGGGAAAATTGGATTTGTACGTCTCTTTTGGATCAGCCGGAATGTAAACCCCCAAATAGGGGATGGCGCTTCTTTCCCATATTATCGGACATATCCTAGTCAGCGGCTCTCGCTCTGCTGGGGTGAGGCCAATGCCCAAGGCGGAAGATTTATCGAAGTTTATGGTGAGGCCCGAGACTTCGCCATAGCTGGTGATTTCGTGAATCGCATGTTCAAGCGATGAGGGGGCCTCCGAGATCGTAAGTAAAATGTCATCCGCATACAGGGCAAGTTTATGATGTGAAGGGCCGCTTGTTATGCCCTTGATTTGGTCATTCCGCCTAATTTTTTGTGCGAAGGGCTCCATGGTGAGTGCAAAAAGCAAGGGCGACAGCAGACAGCCCTGCCGAGTCCCGCATGACAAGGGGATTGGAGCCGAGAAGTGGCCGTTGATCCTCAGGCTTGTTGTAGGTCGATCATAGTTGGCCAGCACCATCGTTCGGAACGCCGGTCCGAAGCCGAAGGCCCCTAAAGTGTGTCCCATAAACGTCCAATCCACCCTATCAAACGCCTTAGCTGCATCGAGGGCCACCAAGATTAGTTTTTGGGAGTTCCGGGAGGCGAGGTCCACCAGGTTCAGGGTTCTCCGGATATTATCGCCTGCGGTCCGGTGCCGGATGAACCCAGCCTGGTCTGGATGAATGATATTCGGCAGGATGCGATTCAAGCGGGTCGCCAAAATTTTCGAGTAAATGTTCGCATCTATGTTCAAGAGTGCGATGGGTCTATAAGAAGTTATGCTTCTTGGGTCTTTTCCAGGTTTAGGCAGAAGGATGGTGGTCGATTCCTGCATCGATGGGGTCACCGCCCCCGTTTCCCTGAAGGAGTTGAATAGGGTGGTGAGATGGGGGGTCAGTTGCGACCTGAATAGTTTGTAAAACCTGGTTGAGAAGCCATCCGGGCCAGGGGCCTGTGATTTGAGAGATTTGATGGCGTCCTCAATTTCCTCCCCCGTGATGGGCTCCTCCAGTTCATCTCTCATTGCGTCGGAGAGCTGGGGCACCTCTGCCTGCCGAAGGTATTCCTTCTGTTGTGCTGGGTTTCGTGGGGTTGCCTTCACGGTTTGGGCCAAGTGCTCAATTGCGAGGCGTTGCTTCTCGGGTTCTGAGTATAGTATGACCCCGTTGGTGTCTCGCAGGCCCATGATCGCAATGCTGCGTCTTTGCTTGGCTAATTTGGCCACCAGGAACCTGTTCGCTTTGTTGCCCTTCGCATAATACGACTGTTTGACCTTCGCCATTAGTTGGGCGGTTTGTTCCGCGTAATGGGCTTCCAGCCTTTGCCGTGCCGTGCGAATGGCCCGTTGTGTTCTGGGGGACCAGCCTTTCTCCTTGTGGAGTGCCTCGGCCTCTCTCAATTCGAACTCCAGGGCTGTCCGGGTTCGTCGTCTATCTCGATGGTAGGCCGCACCCTGGGCTATCAGGGAGCCCCTGATTACTGCCTTCATGGCGTCCCAGTTGTTTGCTAATGAGGTGTCTGAGGCCAGGTTTTCCACAAAGAAGTTCTTTATGTCCGTTGCGATCTTGTCTCTGGTGGCCATGTCGTTGAGGATTGGGTCGTATAGCATCCATTTGCGCGGGGTGGTGGGGTCAGGGTTCTGAACCCGAAGCTCCAGGAGCACTGGAGCGTGGTCGGAGATCGCTCTTGTGCCGATAGTGACCTTCTTAACTGAAGGGAACGTGTGAGGTGAAATCAGGAATAGGTCAATCCTTGAGAAGGTACGGTGGACATACGAGTAAAAGGAGAAGTTCTTATCATCAGGGTGAAACACCCGCCATGAGTCTATTATCTCCAGGGTCCTAAAAAGACGAAGGAGGCTGAGTGCTTGGGCGTAGTCGCCTGGGGTCGGGGGGTGTGATAGGTCTTTAGTGGGGTCAGGGACCCCGTTGAAGTCCCCACCGACGATCGTTTGGCCCTCCACGAAGTTGGCGAGCGATGTGCCCAGGGTGTCATAAAAATGTGATTGTCCAGAGTTGGGGGCGTATACTGAAACGAGGGTGTACAGGTCTCCCAACAGGAGACATTTGATCGCTATAAATCGGCCTTCTGGGCATGTCTTTGTTTCCAGAATCTGTGGGTTCAAGTCTTTCCTGAAGAGAATCGCCGTGCCTCCTTTTTTGCTTGTGCCAGAGGCAAAGAATTGAAGCGGAAATAGCCGAGACCGAAGGCGGGATATATCAGCGGGCAACAGATGGGTCTCTTGAAGCATGGCAATCGCAGCCTCCTCGTCGCAGAGTTTTAATAGAATTGTCTTTCGCTTGTTAGGAGAATTCAAGCCATTAACATTCAGGGAGAGGATCCGAAGTGACTGAAAGTCCTCTGGGGGCTCACTCTCCGTTCCCTGCGTTAAGGGGGGGGGGTCCTGGGGTGGAGGTTCAACTGCCATGACTGACGGAAGCACTCACAAAATCATTCTGCGCTTGAGGTTTTAACACGAAATCCCAACAGGGGATCTCAACTTTAACAAGGCGGTAGACCGACTTTGTTAGTACGGTCATACCTAAGGCCAACAGGGCCAATTGTCCCATATTGTGGGTTCCCAAGGAACAGAAGATGGAAAGTATCCTTGGGGTGGGTATGAGCCATGGGAATGCCCCGCCGCCGTCGTGTACCTAAAAGAGGTTGGCATGTAGGTAGCGGGTTCTGATTCAGACGAGCATATCTGTGTCCCGGCTAGCTCATTGACGGAGCCTGGGACCGTGGAGGCATCCACGTTCATCATTTCTTGTTGTTTCGTTGTATCGACGACCAAGGCGTGCGTTTAGCTTTGGGGGAGGGAGGCGGACCAGGGTTCTCAGTCCCCTCTGAGAGTGGCGTGGGAGGGTCCCGGGGAGCGGTCGAGTGCAATATTTTCTCCGCGTCTTCCAGGTGGATGATTCGGCGTAGGGTGCCATTATATGTGAATTGAAGAGCTGTCGGGAACAGCCATCTGTAACGGATCTGTTGCTCCTGGAGGAATAATGTCAGAGGCCGAAGTGCTCTTCTTTTCTGGAGTGTGAGTGCCGAAAGGTCCTGGTAAATTTGAAGAGGGGTGCCCTGGAAAGTGATCTCTTCACCTTGGCGGCTGATCGCTGATATCGCTTCTTTCGTTGTAAAGAAGTGGACCCTAGTGATCACGTCTGGAAGAGGGTCCGAATCTGTCCCGCGGCGCTGGCGAAGCCTGTGGGTGCGGTCCAATATGAGCCGAGATTTGTCCAGATCTGGAAGTAGAGCCTCGAAGAAGTTTGCCACGTAGTCCGCTAGCTTGTTATCGGGGACGGAGGATGGGATGCCCCGGATGCGGAGATTATTGCGTCGGGCCCTATTTTCGAGATCTTCCTGTTTAAATTCCATGATCTCGCATTTGTGATGCAGGGAATCGATCGATTTTTTCATTTCACCCAGAGCGGTGGTGTGCTCCTGGGCATGATCTTCGATCTCTCCAAACCTCTGCTCGAGTTCTGTGACTCTCTGATCTGTTTGGTCAACTTTGGTGGCGAGTTCCGAGAGGCAAGCGCGGAACTCAGATTTGATGTCTGCCATGAAGGCTATTAGGTCTCCTTTAGTGGCAAGCTCGCCCCTGTCCTCTTGTTGCTTCTGTGGGGTCAGTTTGGGAGGTTCCTGTTTCTTGGGTTTCTCTGTAGCCGTAAACATGGCGGAGATATCCGTGCCTTTGCTCACTTTTGTTTGTCTCGACATGTTGCCCACGCCAAACAGTTCCAGTCGGGAGACTAGCGGCAAGGCCCAGGACGGTGGGAGATGGCAGCTGGAGAAGATGGGTGGGCAGGGGCGCCCCAGGAAGGGTGGAACGGGGGGAAGGACTTCGGTAGGGCTGATCCAAGATGGCCGCAGTGGTCCCGACTTGATCTGCAAAGTAGGGAGAGGAGTGGGGACCTGCTCTCGGTAGCAACCCAGAAGGGGTCCAGGCTGCCCAACCGAAATCAGGGGGTTCTATATTGGGTGCCGCTCCCCCTCTCCGGCTCTTCTGCCTCCCAAGGTCCCGCTACCGACAGGTGCGGAGCGTGCTGCCGAGCCCCGGTACGGCGGCCATCTTAGTTTCGTCCGTCGGGTACGGGAGAGAAGTTCAGCTTCAAATTTCTAGTAGAACGCCGCCACGGTCGAAGACGATGTTTAGCCAGGTTATGCCATGTCGGTTCCGGTCGCTGTAGATGGCATTAGCGACACGAAACCCCGCCTAGAACCACCAGATTTCGACGGCGGCGTCGGACATCCCACGGGCGGCCTCAGAGGAGCGACCACATCGATGGTGCTCCAAGCCACGCCCCGTTTGTGCTTCCTTTTTGACACATTCAAAAACGTAAAACACAGGCCAGATTTGCAGTTTGCTGCAATCCCATCCAGTACTTTGGGCTGCAGCCCCAAGCAAACCTTTTTTTCCCCATTCAAACCTATGGCTTCCGCCATGCCGCATGCACCAATAAGCAAATCAAAGTGCACATTTGTCCTTGCTCAGGGCCAGGCCCATTGCCCAGACACCAGTTGTATCACCATTTTTTGTACTTACATTTTAACCGTTTAGAAAAAACAAAACGCAGGACAGATTTGCAAAACCATGCTTTGAGGTCCTTGCTGATGCTCCTCGTGACTGTTTGTTGCAATTCTGTCCAGCAATTCTGGCTGTAGCGACAAGCAAATAAAACACTGACACATTTGCCAAACCATGCTTTCAGGTCCTTGCCAAAGCTCCTTGCATGAGTTTGCTGCAAATCCGTCCACATTTCATTTTTTGAAAAGTGTCACAATGTACGTACATAACATAGTCATATAACTTAGCCCACACTTGACAAAATCCATTCAGACTTTGCACATACATTCAAGGTTCGGCCTATAATCGTTCTACAAACTTGTGTGCATATTCGTCAAATGTTGGCGAACATCACAGGACTGTTCATGAACATCCGAACTGTTCGCGTACTTCAGGGATGAAAAAAAACACTTGTTTTTTGGCTTCTTATGGCCATATCCCATCCCATGCTCATAACCCCTCACCTCCCCAGAGATTGTTTAATTAGTTTGACAAGTGCAATGTTGTCTTTTTTTAATATGTTTGTACCACAAGGTTCACGGACAATGGGCGATGCCCGCAAATCCAACATGGCGAGTGTTTCCCAAAAATATGACGCACCTCACGATATCCACCATCCAATCAGCGGACTGAAAAGGGAAGTGAGTCCTGTTGGATATTTTGTGTAGATTTGGGGCCTAGCTGTATTTTCTTACCGCCAAAAATAAAATAATTCAGTAATAATCACTCATTGCATTCAGATTGTGTTTGGTATTATAGAAATATAGTGGATATGCATTATTTCAGTACACAGATCTATTTAGTTAGTATACCTTTTGTTGGTGGTATGCGTTGTTGGTGGTATTTCTGGTGAGCATAATTCCTTTGTTTTATATGTGGCCCCAATATCCAGAACCCCTTATTTTTGTTTAGATTGTTCGTGTGATCACTAGAGAGACCTCAGGCCTACATTTCAGAAACACCACATTTTCATATGGAGTGCCACCTTGGGCTGTTCTCACTGATTTATCTACACCAGCGAGTTCAACCTGTGGTATATCATTAATTTATTTACATTAGTGAACTATATCCAGAAGTCTTTCTGCTGACTCATTTACCTCCAGCAAGACTATGGGCCTCATTACACGGACGGCGGTAAGGGTTAACGGTCACCGTTAATGGCAACGGTGACCGTTAACCCTTACCGCCTTACTACGAGGTCCCTTAGCGGGTTGGTGCTTTAACGCCTGCTTTTTGCAGGCGTTAAAAACCAACCCGCTAAGGGACCTCGGAGCTAATTACGGCACCGCAAAATAGCGGTGCCGTAATTAGCGCCTTCCCCATTCCCATAGAGCCCTATGGGGCAGAAATGGGAATGGGGAAGGGCAATGGCGGAAGGGGGATTTACCGCCCCACCAACCTTGGAATGGGGCGGTAAATCCCCTTTCCGCCAAGGCGGTGCCGGTAATTTACCGGCATGGTCCAGGGTGCTAATAGCACCCTGGATCACCGCCTTCCGTGTAATGAGGCCCTATGTTATGTTCCATTCAGAAGCCACACACTTGTAAGAGGATTCAATTCAGCACTACAGCCAAGTCAATGCCTAGTCTAGAATACTGAATGAAAACCCTTATTGATATATCTTTATGTCCAGTTCATGCGTTCTGGATGACTACCCCTATATAACACCCCTCCCTTGGAATCCCCCTGACCCCACTGAGCCAAGAAGTAGTTCTGTTTTGCAAGTTTAAAGGTTTAATTGATAATTTAAACAATATATATTATATCACGCTTTATAATAAATTAATAATTGGATATCACACTTAATCTGGTATGATAAAGATTAACAACTGAGAATCTGGCACTAGCACACTTCTTGATAATCACTAAGGAGTTGACATGAAATGGATAAGATAGCAACAATACTTTTATGGTTTCCAATGGATGCAATGTGGAATGAAATGCAGTACAGAAAATAACTTGATAGGATTTCAGCAAAAACAATGTAATCACTTTCTTGTACAATTCACCCCCCCCCCCTTTTATGCAATGCAAGGAAATGGAAGGAAGGCACACAGTTCTCAGAAATGCAATTAAATGTGATTCAGTTCACCCAGCAACTTAGACTACAGACGTTGAAAACACAGGCCCAAATGCTTTTAAATGTGCTGGAAATGAAGAAAAAAATATGCTTAAATGCTTTTAATTCCCTCTAGAGGTTCAGGGTGAGTGGTATCTAGTTAATATTAGTCCAGGCTCACACTAGCAATGATGCAGGGATGGTTTTTATGAGGCAAACAAATTTCTTTCAGAGGAAAGCAAAAGCAGCTATCTTTTTGAAGCTCTCTCTGGTTCTGCTAACAGGTCAGCTCTACTCTGCTGGTCTGGTCTGGGTCTCTGAAGGTTGATGGAGGTAAAGTATGGATTTTCCCGGCAGAGCTTCCAGCTGCAAATGGATTTGAAGGTCCCTATCTGTCCTGTCTCTCTGCTTTTATGTGTTTTGAAAATGGGTGTGTGTGAGCAGCATCACTAGCCAGCCCCTCTCCACTTATCATTGGCCAAGCTTTCATTTCTCCCCTGATTGGGGGAGCTAAGTTGTGTCAGAGTGATGTCATTTTACAGCCTGCAGAAAGTCCACTCCTCCTGTCAACTTACACACAAATCTAGATTTGAACCAAATACATATTTGCAGGGGTACATATTGTTTTAAAATTACACGCACCCCTCACATATCACAGGAGGTATCTGCTGTTCAAACTCTGCTCTTCCTGGGAGCTTGCATTCAGAAATGGCAATATTTTGCACTTTTTAACTGGTTTGCGATACCGTACATTACCCCAAATTTACACACATGTGCGCAAGGAGTATGGACATTAGTTGATGAAGTGTCAGATTTTTCACATGCACACATTTTGAGTAATATCCTCTTTTCCGCTAAAACCCCCCTGAACATACCACCGGGTCCTAGCACGTCTTAAAATGTGGGCAGAAAAATCACAAGAATTATGGTATCATTTATAAAATTTTCAAATGTCCGCTCTATGAGTTATTCATCTTTTTAGAGTTATGTTCTGGCCCCAAAGGGGTGTGGTTTTCCTCCAGCACAAGGTTGATTTCTGGTTTTTCCAGTTCTGCCAAGCCAGCTTGCTCTCACAGGCAGTGCCCCTCCCCTTTGCTTCAGGAGGAAGCTACATTTACGACATCTGCAATAAACCATCTGCCTGAGTCAGGAGAGGGCTTTGTTCAGAGCTCCTGTATTCTGTGGGGCTCCCCTTAATTCAATTATCAGAGAGATGGCATATCCTTAGTGTGGCCAGCAAAAGGCAGATAGGCCTGGGAACACAGCTGTGACTCAAGTTTCACTCCTGATGGGGGTGGCTGGTGGGCAGAATCCATTTCCTTAAGCCAAGTTTCAGATAAAATGTCACTTTTTGTTCCCCAGTTTCTGCATTCAAATAAAACTAAACATTTTTACATATGCAGCTAGAATGCTGATTCTAAGTTTAAAACTATGACATTTAAACAATTTCAACCTATGTGACACTCAAAAGTAGGTCACTCAGTCAATTTGAACATTTAGATTTGTAGTGTCTTTCAGTCCAAATTTACTTAAACTGCTGAAATCCACAGCTCAGCCAGTCTTGTTATACACCTTCAAGTCACTTCAGAATATAACTTTACATTGGATCCACCTCTCAGTAAGTCTTTCTTTGGCTTGCTTTGGGTTCATTTATTCAGTTTTCTACAAAATCTGGTGGTTTTAAAACGCCGGCTTTTGGATAGTGGTGAGTACTGGTACTGCACCCCTTTTTGGGATTTAAGAAAATGAATTCCCAACAGTTATGGGTTTGCTTTTGGCAATCAGCATTGCCATTCCCAATGGTTTCAGACTACTGTGTGGGTAGTCCAATGGTGGTTTTAGGCAGTGTCCTTCTGTGCCCATAACATCGGCAAAAATGAGTGGCAGCCTATTCTTCATGCATTTCCCTGTGCATTTTCTGGGAAGCCCTGGCCATCATGATGTTTTCCATGTCAGTACTGCACAGTTTTGAGGTAGGGCTCGGATGCATGGGTAAATACAATCCACAACACACACTTATACACTGCTTAAAACTCTTCCCCATATTACCAGTGCTATAATGGTAGATGCACTAAGAAAAGAGAAAAACAAAAATACACTACACATCTGATTTCATATATTTTTGTGTATTATAAACAATTGCATTTCAACACCATCCTACCCTTTTTACAGAAATAAATGGAAATTGCACAGCAACAGCATTATCTGTAACAAAATGAGAAGAGATGCGGCAAGAGAATATTCAATTTGCAACATTAGACATGTTGATTAAATCCAGGAATTTCCTCTTCTACTCTGCCTAATTCGTTTTTTATTTTTTAATAGCACCCTCAATTCTTCTTTTCCCACACAATAATTTTCTGTTAAAGGATTTTGTTCAGGACCAAGCAAATGATTTTAATAGATTCCCAAAATTCGATCATTCTTTTGTGCCTCAATCAAATCATGGTCTGGTGTATTGTAACTCCATTGTACCACTGGTTGCTCTGTCTCCTTTGGTGCTTTAGAACGTGTTACTGCATCAATCTGTATTTCACCCAGTAAATGTTCAATAGGTACTAATTCTCCCATCACAGCCCCAATTTTAGCCAGGTGATCTGCCTTATCATTTCCCTCCTTATCCTCTCCTGGAGTTTTTAAATGCCCACTAATTTTTCTCTTGTATATTGTCAAATCATTTTCTGACACCAATACGTCTATGGCTTGTATCATTTTTCCATGTTTAAGTGGCTTTTTGTTGTATGTAATCATGCCTCTCTCTTTCCAGCCAGGTAAATATTCCACAAAACTATTTTGTGCATAGTCAGAATCAGTTACTAGGACAATTTCACTGAATTTATTATCAACTGCAGTAGCAATTGCTTTATAAATGGCTGGCAATTCCGCTACTTGACTGCTCCTAGCTCCAATTCTCATCCCTATGCTGGGGATGCCTTCGCATTTCAACCAGACATTTCCTATTCCTGACACTAATTGTTTATTACTGTCATTTTCAATGTGAAAAGCACAACCATCAACATATACAGTTGGCAACTCCTTACATGTCTTCATCAAAAGCTTTGTGTGATGATTGTTCAAATTCCTGTAAATAAGGTACCGCTTCCAGTTCGTTTGATACTTGTTCAGCTGCACAGTCATGTAAATCTGCTAAACCTTGAGCGATTGGGCTCTTTTTATTTTGTCCATATCTCACTTCTACAGGAAAACCCTGTAATGCCAGCGTCCATGAAGTGATTCTGGACTGCGCTAGATTACCTGACCTAATTCTTTTACTCTCTAAAAATTGCAAAGGTTGATGATTTGTTTCAATAATCACCTTTTCTCCCTGAACAATTGGGCGTAAATGCTGTAGCGCCCACACAGTGGTTAATAGGGCCTTTTCACATTCATTGAATTTCATTTCAACTTGGGGAAAATGCCTTACTTGCATAGGCAATGGTTTTGTGATTCAAATCATGTTTTTGCGATAATACTGCTGACATACAATGTTCAGAGAAACCTATTTCTATAAAGAAATCCCTATCCTTTATGGGGTATGCTAAACATGGTGCCTTTACATGACATTCCTTTAGTTTGGCTACTGCCTCAGACTGCTCTTTTTCCCATTTCCAGGGCGTATTTAGTTTTAGCAGTTTAGTCAATGGTTGAGTGATTTCAGCATAATTTTCAATAAACTTTCTGTTATATCCTGTCATTCCTAATAAACTTTTCACCCCTTTCACATTTTTAGAGTCTTTTAGTTTTTGTATGGCCTCTCTTTTCTTCTTTTGTGGATTTAGTCCATGTTCAGTTACTTCATGGCCTAGAAAATTCACTTTTTTCTTGCACCATTGTGCTTTTTGTAAAGATACTTTGGCGCCTGCTTTCTGCAATTGGCCAAGAACATGCCTTATTTCATCAAAATGGTTTTTTAAGCTTTCATTTTTTTATCAGGACATCATCCACATAAACTATGGTTCCTCTTTCCGCTGCATCAGGCATGGCCTTCCTCAAAAATATTCCAAATTCACTCCCACTATTAACGTACCCGAACGGAGTTCTAACCCATGAGTATTGAGTCCTGTCAAATGTAAAGGAAAATAAATTCTGTATCTCCCCTGCCAATGGCACGCACCAATATCCAGAGGTGAGATCTAACGTGGTAAACACTTTTGAACCATGTACCTGAGCTAGGCCCTGATCAATGAATGGCAGTGGCCATCTGGACACTGGTACTCCTTTTATTTAACTTCCTCAAATCTGCACATAGCCGCCATTGACCATTTGGCTTTAACACACCTAAAATGGGCGTGTTGGATGTGCTATGGATAGGCCTGATGATTCCCTGCGATTCTAAATTTTTAATAATCTCTGCCAATGATTCTAAACATGCCAGCGGTAGTCTATACTGGCGTACAAATACTGGACTTCTACTACACCCTTCCGGAAGTGTGGCCACATGTAAATTAGTTAGCCCACAATCATAAGCGTCTTTTGCAAATACATCTTTAAATTCCATAAATATCTTCCTCAATTCATTTCTATCCTCATCGTTGTTACACGCATCCATTAATAAGATCTGCTCCTCTACCATTTTGGAGAATTCTGGAAAACGTTCTGGTAGGGCAATCTCGGCGCTTTCCTCTAGCTGTGTCTCTTTGTAAAGCTGCCACTTTTACATGTTTTGGCATGTCCGCTTCCATTTCAATGGGCTGATTTTCCATTTCATTTTCACTTAAGTCAAATGTTATACAATTCTCTTGATAACAGCACACTGTCTCACTTGAATCATAAGGGTACACAGAATGAATTTTAAATATTCCTTTGGGCTGAGAGTCCAGGTATTCTGGCAACTCGCCGTTGGCATCTACATACTTTTCAGGGATATTTCCAATCACCATGTTATTTAGATCTGCATTATGTGAATTTTGTATGGCCATTCGTAATGGGGAATTTTCCTCTAAATGAATATCTTGGCAACTTTTATTATTCATAATTTTTACAGACCCTTCACCAATATCTACCAATGGAATGTATTCATAATCCAGGCCCTGCTGTTTTATGGATTCATTCAGGCACACAAATGCATCAGAGTCTTTCATCTGTTGTCCATTTTTGCATTTCAGTGTTATTGCAAACTGTTTGGTAAATGCAGGGATAATAGTATCTTTCCTCATTTGTAATTCAATTGCATAAGGGACCAGTTGTGCACAGTGATAAGCCCTTCTTCTGTCTTCAAATTCAGGTACCGGCCCACCTAGGCGTGACCATATTATTTGATTAAGAAAATCTAACACCATACACATTCTGTGCATGATGTCATTGCCCATATAAAATCATTTTGTGCTCCACTCACTATCCATACATTATGGTAAATTGTTTTCTGCCCAATACTAATTTTTAGCATGCATCTTCCTGCAATTCGGTTTTCAAAGTCTGGACTGTCCAACCCAGAAACATACTGGTTTTTAATCCTAAATTTCGGGATCTCCTCCCTCTCCATTATTTTCTGCAACAATTTCTCATTAATGAAGCTCCTTTCCTGTTCAAGCGCTAAAGTGGCTTTTATTGTTTTAAAACAGTCACTTATACCAACATGAACCCATGGTTGCTCATCTTCCATGTGTATTTCAGCAAGAGTGGTAATGTGTTTTTCTGAACCTACTTTGGGATCAGTATCCTGTTTGCATGTCTTTTCCTTTAAATAAAAACGTAAGGTGTGCTCATCTATGGCAGTCTGCCATTTTTTCCTTGGGTCCAAGTATATTTGTACAGGTAGTTTTTCATTGTCGCTCTGCATTTTGTCTTGACACATTAATATAACAGTGACACTAGGTATGCAACTATTCTGGAGATAAACCTCCACTGTATCATTTGTTTTGGCAATGGTGTGACATTCATTTATGTTGCTGTTTTGTGATTTTAGTTTCTTAGGTCTCAATGGTTTTTTTGTTAAGGACCACAGCACTCCATTTACCCCATCTATGAGAGGAGACAATCTTTTCAGGCAATCTGTCCCCATCAGAAATGGAATTTCACAAAGAGATGTGATCAACACTTCTTGTTTCATTCTGTGTTTTCCTATTTGTATGTCAACCTCAGTTATACCTGTAATGGGCACCTCCTCCCCGTTTAAAGTTATGCACGGGACCTTGATTTTCCTTCACCGTGATCTGATTCTGTGGGGATCTCCCTTCATTGATACTCTTTACCAGCTCCTTAGACATAATTGTGGCCTGTGCACCAGTGTCAATCATTGCAAATGTTTGGCATTTTTCTTCTACAGTGATGGGAGCATAATACCTGTCTTCAACTTCCTCTAACACACATAAGAAGTGTGCATTCTTACTGATTTCGGGGCTCACCTTTCTCAGGCCTTTTTCACTTTTGGCTAAACACATTGGTAAATGGAAAGACATTTTTCCCTCCTTTTTGTCAATTTCTGCGCGATAGACTTTATTCATCTCTCCATGTTCAGAGGTTTTTTGGAGTGTGGCCACTGTTCGCCTATCCATCCATGTATCATCAGGGGCCACATCACAACCTTCCAACTGAACATGTGTAAAAACATCATTCAGCAATCTGTCATTGTTTAATTCTGTACATTTGTGATCATTTAGGGTGGTACCAGCCCTTTCAGCCTCTTCAAAAATATGTGGCTCGAAGAATTCTTCAGGTGATTGACCTGTACCCTCCTTTTGAGTATTTCCTTTTTCTGCCTGTGTTTGGTCATTGTTCTGAGTGTCCAGGGAAGAAATTATAGCATCCCCACTTACTCCCTGTTTACTCGTATTCCCCATGCATGAGTCATTTTCTTAAATCTGTCTTTGTTCTTTTGGAGTTTCAGGTTTTCTTATTTCATTTGTACAAATCTTCAATGTTTGATTTAGCGCTAGGTTAAACCGTACCTCTCTTTCAGAAGTATTTGCACTTTCTGTTACATGTTCATTTACTGGCATTTTCATTTTTAAATCATTAGACATCTCAGAGTCATTATGCGAAATTACATCAGAGCAATCTGTCTTTTCGGTGCTGTATGTATCCTGAGTACTTAGTCACTTTTCAGAAGCTCCCCGGTCATTGCTATGGCCATCTGCTCCCTCCTTTGATGGCTGTTTTTGTACTGTACAGAGCCTTCCTATTTGTTAGCCAACATCTTCACTTGGGCCCCGAGACACTGGAATCTTTCCATCTCTCTAGAATCCTCCCTCTGTGGCCTAGATCGATATTGGTTGTTTTCTCCCTGATTCGATCTATTCTGATACCTCTCAGGTGTGTGATTTCTATTGGGATGGTTTCTGAACTCTTGATTCATTTGTGGAGGGGAGCGGGGTGCGCCCATCCTTTGATTATAGTCCCCTGGTGGGGAATCATTGTACTGCCGTGGGGTGGAATTCATGTTCTGTCTCATGTCCTGTCTCTCATGTTGTGGGTACTGGCTCCTATGTTGATTCCCATTATCAGCAAATCGATCCACATATCGGGGTCTATCCCGATTACCATATATAATGGTGTTGGGATCAAATTTGCTCTGTGTCCCCAATGTCTGGTAGGGACCATCATTTCTTTGATCTTGATTTTGTCTCTGGTTATTGTTCATATTGGACATATCAGGCCGATAGCCTGCCTGGGTCCTATCTCCTAAATACCTAGGGCTGATGTAGCTCTCCCTATTACTAGGATCATGTGATTGAAACATTGGTGCAGAGTGTGATGACCTTTGTTGATTAAACCTTTGTTCAGGTGCCGAATTATTTTTACCTAGACTTTGAGCAGACTCAAGGGACATTTTGGCTGACCTGATTTCTATCACTGTTGCTGAGGGTTCTTTAGATTTAGGTCTAGTATCTTTCATTTTATCACTTTCTCTACCCTGACAATAGAGTACCTCATATAGTTTTGTGCTTTGATGCACAATCCACTCAAGGGACTTGTCACGATCAGATTCACGGACCAATTGAGATATGATGTCTTTCTGTAGCCCATAGAAGTAGGCAGTTTTAAATTCATTAGAATTGGGGTCAAAAGATGCATCAAAGCGAGAAAATGCTCTTTTTAAATCTTGTAAAAACTGGCGAGGGGATGTATTGGGCCCAGCAGTGATTGTGTAAGCAACTTTCTTTGCCTCCTGTAATGACTGGAAAGGAGAAAAATGACGCCTAATTTCTTTTTCAAACTCCGCCCATGTCATATTCTGCTGTTCATTTAATCCCCTTATGATGCTGGCCGTCGGAGCATCTAAAGTTAAATTAAAATACTGCCTGTACTGTTCCTTAGGGATCTGGAGGGCTTTAAAAATGTCATGAACCGCTTCTAAGTGATCCTCAATGCAGCATTCCCCTCCTTTTTTAAATGGTTTGATCAGGGCTTTAATGGATTTCATTATCTTTATGGGGCTACTTGTTGCAATGCATGGAATTGCACTACCTGGTGACTCAACCCTGGTTCCAGGTGTATGGGATTGGTGGTGGTCCCCAATGGGAGTATCAAATCCCCCAAGGGCGCTGCAACCAAGTTCTTGGTCGTTTTAAAATAAACCACTGAACGGTCACCGGCCCAATCACTGGAGCACTAGCTCTTTGGGTAGAAATAGAATTCACCTCCACTCCATTGAATGTAGTACCCTGCCGCCTCTCCTGGGACCTGGGAATGCACATTTGCTGTTCTAAGTCCTTACACTTTTTAAGGAGCGTGTCTGCTTCGTTTTGCAAATAGTTATTTTCATCACTCATTTTATTAATTACCTCCTGCATGTCACACATTTGCATTTGGCCTTCATTAAATTCCGTATTTCGCTTGTCTCTTTCTTGAAGCATTTTAATCACCTGTTCTACATTTTGGAGGTCACTTTCTTTTTCAAAATGTTCTTTTTGTAAAACTTGCATCTCTGAAACCACCTCATCTTTATCTTGTCTAATGTGGTCCACTAATGCTTTTAAGTGTACCAATTCTTGCTCACTGTCCTCAAACTGTTTCTTGCTTTTGGACAATTGAGCATCAAACTCTCTGCATTTTAACTGCATGTCTTTTTGGCATACATCCAACTCTGTTCTTAACATTTCCTCTTTCTTACTTGCGCCATCTAAGTCAGTCTTTAACCTGTTTAATTAGCTGGGTATCATTTTCCTGCATTCGCAGGGACCTATTCAAAATAAACCAGATCTTGGCGCATAGCTGTATTAGACAATCTTTCTCTGCATTTTTATCGGCTGCATTCAATAACCTTGTAAGGCAGACCTGAATTATGCTGCCTTCTGCATAAATATTGTCTAGTTTTTCTTTCTGCACCTCACCCTTAATGCGGTCATGCCATTCTGAGGTACTATTCGATGACCACGTCCCATGTGCAAATAACTTTGCCTCTAAATATTGCACTAGGTCTGAGAATGTGGTTTCCCTTTGTGACATTCTGAAATTCGTTTTTAGTGACACACTGCTATTATGAAATGGATTCCCTTTTATGTACAGATGGCAGTGTGAGGCACACTTGCCACGCCCAGTAGGTGCTCTGTGATCACTTTCACGGCCTGCAACGCACCATAAATATGTTGGGTATTTTGTGTAGATTTGGGGCGTAGCGGTATTTTCTTACCACCAACAAAAGGTATACTAACTAAATATATCTGTGTACTGAAATAATGCATATCCACTATATTTCTATAAAACCAAACACAATCTGAATGCAATGAGTGATTATTACTGAATTATTTTAGTTTTGGCGGTAAGAAAATACCGCTAGGCCCCAAATCTACACAAAATACCCAACAGTCCGCAGACCGAACCCAGATATCGCACATTTATAACTTTCTTTTTGGTCGTTTTAAAATAAACCACTGAACGGATTTACACAAATGTACATAAGCATGCTTTTGGGACCAACCCGCCGCTCCTGGTGCAAATTTGGTAAACCTCCGTCCCATCGGTTTGGGCAGCAGGTGTGAGCAAAATTATTTTTATGTTGCGTCTATGGGAACAAACACATTTGGGGACTCCCTAGAACTTTCCTCCCCTGCACAAAACTGCACCAACCTTCTCAGAATCAATCTGACCGGATTCATCCAGGGGGTGATGAAGTGAAAATAAAACTCCCAAAAAGTGCTCCTCCTATGGGTTGAGCGACTTAACCATAACTACAGGGCCTCTACTGCAGGCCCTGAGATAGATATATATTTATATATTCTGTTTCTCCGAAAAACAGCAGTATGCACTACCATGCTTGTGGGTTGCACTCCATGGAGTCCATACAAATACCAAAGAATGAAGTGCCTATAAGCCAGATAGAATTACGGACAAATTCCAGTTTAATGGGGTCACAGATCAGAAAAAGATACGTGTTTCGTAGCCGACTGGCTACTTGTTCACATATTAGATCATACTCTGGAGTGCTTAATTAAAAAGGCAGTGAAACCAACTCTATGCTACAAATGAGAACCCGTCCATTTTCTCTTTCCATGATCATGAGGCTTGCTTGGAAAGGCATAGGTGAAACTGGTGTGAAAAACCTTCAGGCATTTGAGACATGTACTGCTGTGATAGAGATAATGATTGTAATGGACTTGCTGCCAACCTGCTTTAGTGGGTAAATCAGCGAGCTGGAGATAGTATCTCAAGGTAATGACAAGAATACAATCGGTCCAATTAGAACTTCTAAATGTCACGTAATTGTAGTACGATGTGGTGTATGCACATGCACAATGTAATAATGCAAACAATTAAGGAATGTAGCTGGAACAACAAATAAAATGCATGATACTTTGAATGTTTTGTTCTGATTAATTATCTAGGTGCCTGAGTGAAATGCTTTTCTGCTCAAACCAATGCAGTCACACTAGGGCAAGCTATAGAGTGGCCACATAAAAGATGTGCTGATTGCACATACTAGAGGGTGAATTCCAATGAATTCATCAAACTGTAAACCTGTACGCAACCTGTATGCATTAACATAACGGAGGATATACATTTGTGTACCCACAAGTGTAAGAGTGGGCTGATTGAAGAAATAAAATGCATAGTGCAAGGTCACAGTAACCATCTGCTGCAAATCTATATGTGTGCAAACTCGCAATTAAGGTGCATTGTGCTAGCTCGGCTTGCTACAATGGCTTAGTGCTTCTTGAACAATTATCATGATGCAAAGTTACATGATGCATGTATTAAGGATGTGTGTATATATACATACTGGCACTGATGGTGCATAATGATCTAAAATGTGCCTCCTGCATGTTCAACATGAATCTATTTATATAGCTGAATGCCTCTGGGTTCTTTGCCGAAATACAATTGTTATATGTGCAAGACTTGCAATTAAAGTGCATTGTGCTACATAATAAGTATGCTCTGAATTGGAACCAAACATACTGAGATGACATCATTAGTCTAGGGGAGTAGCCACAATCCAGTAATGCTTAGTGCATTTTGTGCTTAACAAATTTGTGTGCAAAACTCACTCGCAATTAAAGTGCTTAGTGCTTCACAAGGTATTGGTTAAAAATTCAAACCAAACTTGCTCTAGTAGCTCAGTGCATGGTACAACCATAGCCTTCGCTTTCAAAAGGGGTTAACATCAATTGTAAAGGGGGTCAACAATCCAAGATTTGAGATGTGTAATACCTTTAAAAGAATGCATGTACTAGACGTTGTGCGAATATTGTACAACCAATTTACCAATTACCTATTGCCCAACAAAGCGTGTGGTTATGAGAAAATATTAAAGATATAATTCAAATATTAAAAACGGTCCATGCATAAAAAAGAAAATCAGAAAAATAGATCAATCTAGTGGGAATGTGAATAGAAAATGCCGGGTGGGGGGGGGAGGACGGAGGGAGGGTGAAAGGGAAAAAACGACTGCGATGAGCAGGAGTAAAAAACGGTCAGATAAATTATGAAAATTCTCAGAATTGGACGATCTTATTAAGAAGGTAGGGAGAGATCAGGCAAATGTTCAATCTTTTCCAATCGTTGCCTCCTATCGGGTTCCTTTAAAAAGTGTAACGTTCTTCATCAAGATTATGTCCTCTTGGCTTCTTCGTTTCGAGATCTAAGATGTACCTCGTCTCTGTTTGTCGAAGCTCTAGCTCTCGATTTCCTCCTGTGCAGTTTTTTTTTTCTACATTAATTATTGCAAACAACTTTAGACCGTATAATTTTCCATCATGTTTTGTTTTCTTTTTTCAGAAATGTATGAGCATGGGGTAGGATGGATCAAAGTTGTTAATGGCTGCACTTTCCGCTTTCCCCCTTCCCTTGCACTTGCGCAATCTGAATGACACGTGGCCTAGTAGGATCGTTGTCTGTCTTCCCTCTGTTCACCCTCCCTTGCCTCGTCGCACCTTGAAACACTTGTGTATAGGCGCGTTATGAATGCCATATCATATCATGTGTTGGAGGATTTGGAGATTGAGTTTACCGATGGTACTGCCGACATACCACAATGTACGAAGGCACTTCAGAACGTAGACTACAAATTCTGTGTTGCAGCTGATGTTGCACTTTAGTTCTACTTTGTATCCTAGTACTGGATGCTGATAACTCAATTTTTCTGCATATTTGAATGCCTTACAATGAGTGCATTTGTGGAACCCTGGTGGACTTTTATTCTGCCGTGTTAGAGAACAACTGGGTTTGTCAGTAGTCCTGAAGCTTTGAACCAATGAATCCTTTAGGGATGCGGACTTCCTGAAAGTAATATTCACTCTTCCGCCTAAAATAGATGATCGATTGCTATCCAGTTTTAACACATGCCAATGACGATTTATAATTTGTCGAATCTTGCTGCAATGTTCCTCAAAGGTAAGGATTAGGCAGATCTGATCGGATTCGGGTTCTTTATCTTGTCTTTATTTATTTTGCCACTTATATAGCGCACCGAACCCAGAGGCATTTGGGCACTTAACTTAAGATGGTTGGTTACAAAGATTGCTTAGGTAGTGGTTACAAAGTATAGTTAGTCATTGCAGCATTCTTACATATTGGTTGCATAGTGTGATAGCAGTAGTTACAGCATGCAAAAGTGCTATAGAGCAGTTAGGTAGCATGCGAAGGAGTGGTAAAGCAGCACGAGCCTGCCAGGTCAGGTCTAGTAATTACATTGCTTAGAATAGGCAAGTGGGCAGCGCAGGCTACCAGGACAAATCGGGTAGGTTATAGGCATAGATAAGGCAAGGGGGCAGTGCGGTCTACCAGGACAAATCAGGTATGCTACAGGCATAGATATTAGGCAAGTGGGCAGTGCGGGCTGACATGTCAGATTAGGTATAACTGCACACACAGCTCTCATGGAAGTCCGCGCTGGTTGCACACAGTGCAAAAGAAATACACATATGTTGCAGATATAAGTATGTTTATATTGTCAGAGTTAGGAGGTTACTTCAGGAGTACATACCTAATGAGGAGCAAAGTCGGCGGTGTAAGTCTACAGTTTGGCAGTGGCATACCTCACGATATGGAAGGCTGCAACGGGCGGGCATATGCCAGTAAGGATCAGGTGGGTGCGTTGTGGGGCCATTTCGTAGTTGACTCAAAGGGAAGGGGTCCAGGGCTAGGAAAGTCACTGATTTGCAACATCTTTGGTTTTTGAATCAGAAGATGATCACGATCTAGATTCTGCTTCTTGATATATGCTATTTCTAATACTGCTGTGGGATAGAGTTGTTTCCGAAAAATATTGCCCAGTGATGCGCCACTCTTTATCAATTTCTGCGTATTCTGACAAATTAGCAGTATGGGATGCTCCATTTCAGGGAAGAGGGATGATTACTGCTAGCAAACAATGGCATGTTGGAGTTGGTGGGTGTGTGGTACAATTCTGTTCATTTTGCCATCACCGTGTTTTACTGTTATATCTAGGAAAATGATTGATTTTATTTGCTGTTTGTTTCAATACATTTCAAATTCAACATATTAGTATTACGGAGCAGGACAAATTCTTTCCATTCTTTTTCGCTGCCCTTCCATAGAATGAACAGAGCATCAATATAATGCAGCCATAATATGATGTTATCCGTATATTTGCTGTTGATGTCGGTCCAGACTAGGAATTTGTACCACCAACCCATAAAAAGTTTGACATAGGATGGGGCAAAGGTCGTTCCCATAGCAGTGCTCTGTAGTTTATTTTATTTTTTATTTTAGTATTTGTATAGCGCACTGCAACCCAAGGGCATAGAGGCACTGACAGTTGAATTTAGTAATCGTTGTTGAATAGAAGACATTATTAGTGAGGCAAATCTCAACCATGCCCTTAATCATTTCACTGCGTGACACATGATTAAGGGACCTGGTGTCCAGAAAGTGTTTGCAAGCAGGCTTCCCATCTACATGTTGGATTGATGTATAAAGCGAGACATCCATGGTTGCCAGCATGAAATTTGGTTCCCATGCTACGCCATTGATTTTGCTAAGGAAGTCTTTGTGTCTCGGAGGTATGATGGAAGTGTGAGTACCAAAGGGAGCAGTGTTTCGTCAACATATTTTGAGACATTTTCTAATATAGTTTACCCAAAACACTACAAAAAAGGAAGGCAGTGCACTCTTGGAATGCAATAATTAATTCACTCTGTTAATTATAAAACTGGCTCTTATATGGCCGTTTATTAACTCAAATAAACGTTACAGAATAAAAGGCAGAATTAGGAAAAAGTTACATTACCATTGGCGTAGTTGTGCACCATTTCATCCCTGCCAAGAACTTCACTGGACAGCTTCTCAAACCTGGCTTGGCACAGAGAAACCTCAGCGGGGCCGACCAGACCGGATAAGATGCGTCCTCCTTCTCTCAGCCCAGCAGAAGCTTGTGTGTCTCTCTGCCAGCCTCATCCGGTGCCCCCACATCTAAACCTTAAGCAACAACCGAGCAGTACTTTTCCAGAAAGGCCACCTGCTGATAGCGTTTGACAAGCATTCAGCCAATATGCCATTTGTAATACTATACAAGTAAACACATTCTTTTTCTCATGTGAGCTGAAAGAACTGCTTTCGGCTCCTATGGCATTATCAAGGAGTATTTCAAAACAGTCCTCGACTGGCCTGGGCAAAAGCAAAATGCAGACGGTATTAAAAAAGTAAGCCTTCACTGAGGTTTGGAAGCAAATATCCAATGCTGTACCCAGAATGCATTTCAAACAGGTTTGAGTCAAAGATATTACATTTTTTTAAATGCATTACAGAAGTGTAAATTAGCGCAGTCTGCTGTTAAATATCTTGTTTTTTTTGTGGGCAATGGTAGTGTACAACCCCAACAAGAAAAAGTAAGAGCTGTCCTTGAAACCCTTACACTAAAAACTAAATGGGATTTAAGAGCTTTTCTTGGGCTAATAGGGTATTACCGCAGGATTATCGCAAATATTTCTGTTACAACCTCTAGGCTTACAGATAAACTAAAAAGTGCAGCTCCCCAAAGGGTTAAATAGGATTTGGGAAGATGAAATCTGCTATAATACACTAAAACAGACCCTATGTTAGAGCCCCATTTTAAAAGTGGCTTATTTTTCCATAGAGTTCATTTTGCCAACTGACGCTTCCCTAGCAGGCCTCGGTGCCATTTTATCACAAAATCATGATGGCCTGGAACATCCAATTCTGTATGTCAGTCGGAAACTGTTCCCCAGGGAGAAAAATGACTTGTTTATTGAACTGGAAGCACTGGTGTAAGGTAGGCATTGTATCAAACAGTGAATACAGACACAAGTGATCACAGTTCAAGGGGGTTTATTGAACTTCAATTAATTGGTTGAACGCCTATCTAATCCTAAATCTAAGGATGGGAGCAAGCTACGAGTATCAAATAATAATTATGCAGTCCTAGTGGAGTCTGTCAAAATAAAAGGGCCTGTACTAATAAACCTATTGCCAATCCTTACCTCTAAATACAGAATGTGTGGGACAACAATGTAGGCAAAAGAAAAGTGTTAAAAAAAATATGTCAGGATAGTTGAGCAGTTGGCTTCCCTTCTCCACATTTTCATCACAGGACAAGGTGGCATGATGGAGCGTCACACACACACTCTGGTTTCTTGGCCACGAGGTAACAGTTCAAAGCATAGGTATCAGGGCCTTCTACTAAAGTCTCTCTCCCAATGACAGTCTTTTATTGCAGAGGGCCTGACGTTACAAACAAACACCACAGTTCCTTTCTTATCATTCACTTTCACAGGTTCGCAATTGGTCTCCCTCATTTGGACTCGGACCACGGATCCCCCTCGTTCGGGCTCAGACCCTTTTAGCGCAATGTTCACGATTGGTCTCCCTCGTGCAGACTCGGACCACGGATCCCCCTCGTTCAGACTCGGATCCCTTTTTTATCAAAAACCGAAGACTTTCGATTGTGCGATGGGTTTGGCTTAAGCCGTTGTAGGACCACTTCGATTCACAAGTATTCTTATTCTTTATCTTTTACTTTCGCTTCTGCCACTTCTTGGCTAAATATCTTAGAGACCTTCAATTGAGCACACTCGCAGTGCTGGACCACTCTGTTACGAATATTGTATTTTCTTTGCTACAGTTCAAACATCCATCAGCCAATAGGCTGATCTCGTGTCTTTAATCACACATGTTCAGCAATCTTTATCCTTGATCTTTGTACAAAATGTTGCTGCTTGCAACCTTGACTTCAACACAGACTGGTCTTGCATCGGTTTCCCCAACTCACCGGCTGTGTTCATATTTCTTTGATTTTGGCGCCAAGGACTGTACCACAGCGACTGCTGCTTCTCTCCTACTTGATCAGCCGTGCAGGGGAGCCCCGGGTATCTCCGACACACAATACAGGATTCTCCTGTCTGGATTCTTGGCCTTATGCTCTGAAATCCAAAGGTGTCTAGAAAGTAACGGCTTTCTGCCGGAAAGGTCAAGGGTATCTCCCTCCTGGTGCACCCTTCGTGGCTTGCTGTCTTTCTTTCCTCGTTCAGCTGCCATCTCGAAACTGCTGTTCCTTTGTGTGCTTTGCCTCGCTCACAGTGTAATCTCGTGCTCCACCTTTTATCCGTGTAGGGAAGTTTAATGGAAGTCGGGTGTAAATGATTATCATCAATTGCCTGACCTTGCCTGACCATAGTGGGATGCGTCAGTACACGGCTCGGGTGTTCGTCTGTTTTCTACACTGAATTGACACAATGCACACAGGCTTGTTGTGTAATTAGAGAGGTTACCAAAGTAGGGGTTTAAAGAGAGTCTTAAATGATTTTTTAGCTAAGTAGAAGGCTATTCACTGAATTTCAGGTGCGGGGGAACCTTGGCATATAGGTTGTCAACGTAACAGCGAAAAAGTAGAAAGTTCCCTATTAGGGAACTCGCGTCCCCTGCACACTACTATCTTGTAACCTAAAAATAGGCAAGTGATTGAAAGTGGGTAGCAAGTGGTTCCTGTAAAGGAAACGCCACTAGCTACTTATTAGTTTGAAGTAAAGTCAATTGATGTGACAATTCTAGCAAGTTTTTAAGAATACAATGTATTAACATTCTTCAAAAAGCCATTCAGTAGATCATTAGTTCATAAAATTTAATATGTGAATTGCCCAACGCATTTATAGTTTCTCTTCATCGGGGGCTTTTTATCGCAAGATCACTAAAAAGAAATTTGAACAGAGATAGTATGTTTTTTTGTAAAAAAAAAAATATATAAATATAACTACAATACAATGTTTAAATATCACCAACTCAAGCGCCAAACATAATCAAACAAAACAGTACAAAATTCGGGTTTGGAATTATGAGAATACCAATTCTCATCACCAGTGTCAATCACCTATGGGTATAGGTCCAGAAAGTGATATATAGATTGGGAAGGTCGACCTAAGAGTCTCATTTTTTTTTTAAAGTTTTGTTTCCCCTTTTAAAGTTGGAGACAATCTGAATCAACGTTGTAACACTAGAATTGTTTTTCACAACCTCAAATGAAGGTGCGCTCCTATTCACATACTGTATCATAGAATTATCTCAGAACAGGGTTGGACTGGCCGCATCGGCCGATCGGTCACTGGCCGATGTACTTTGAGGACCTGGGGGGCCGGTTTTTCTTGAAGCCGTCCCTGGGCCGTTTTTTAAAATTATTATTGTACTCTCACAGCTCGCAGGCAGCCAGCCACTGCAGTGCCGTGGCGCTGTGCTGCATGCGTGAGTCAGTCAGTGTGCAGTGCCAGCATGGGCACGGGTCCGTCGGGTCGTGTGGGTGGCCCAAGCTGGCCGTGTTTTTTTTTTTTTTAATGGAATATTTGTTGTCGGCTGTTGCATCACACGCGACTCAGCAGGGCCTGGGGGGGGGTCTTGGGCCAAGCTGGCTGCTCCTGCCGCCTCCTCAGGCTCGCCCTCGCCTCGCTAGCAGAAAGGAAACTGACACCATTCAGGGAGGCGGGCAGGGGTCAGGAGGGCTGTCAGCCTGTCAGTGCAGCATACATTATTCATCAAAGCAAGGTAACAACACACACGTTGTTACCTTGCTTTGATGATTTGATCAAATCATTTGCAAATTTGCATGCATGCATGATGCATCATCCAGATGCCAGAGGCAGGCCTCAGGGCCCCCGGGCCCCGCAGTCGTGCAAATGATTGGTGTATGGTGCTCACTCCCTCGCCTTGGGCCCGGGCCGCCCCTGGCTCGCTCTGATTGAAATGCTGGCTGCCCCCTTGGCCTCCTGCCACCAGGGCTGGGCCGGGGGCTTGGCCTGGGCGGCCCAGAGCACAGGCAGCACACAGTCTGGCCTCCCCGGGTGGCACGGGCGGGGCACCTTATCATAAGTAACAACAAGTTGCTTTCAACTTTAGGAAGTAACAACTGCCTTTGTGCAAAGTTGAAAGCAACTGTTGTGCTGGGGGGGGGGGGGGGGGGGCTGGGCTGGGCTGGGCCCGGGCCCTGGGATTTGTGGCTCAGGGCAGGCCGCGGCCCAGACTCTGTGTCGCCACTCGCCCACAATTGGACTACGTGACGTGACTAGAGAGAGAGGATAAGTTGGGGTCCCTCCTCAGTCCGTGGGCATGATGATTTTGGCCAGTGAGTGACACTGACACCGGCAGCAGCAGCCAGACAGCACCAGGAGGAGCCAAGCCAGCCCACCCACACTCCACGGCAAACAGAAATAGTCAGCACCTGTCCGTCCTGAGAGACACTCCAGTCCTCCCTCCCCAGCAGCAGCCAGCCAGCGGAAGACGGAAATAAAGAGACAGACACGGGGAGAGTGAGAACGAGAGAAGAGGGATAGACTTAGAAAGAAGCGGGGAGCGGCTGCGGGGACCGATACGGTCCGTGAGAGAGGCAGAAGCACCCCCGGAGCCGGAGGCCACAGCAGGACAACAGGTGCTGGTACCGGGCGGGCCACCCACCATTTCCCCATCTCGACTCCCGTACATTTTTGGGGAGAGGTTCTGCGTGTGGTATTGACCCGAGAGATTCACCTGTCTTGACTTTGCACACTTTATTTTTCTTAAAAGCGAGGGGCGTCCACGCTCGTTCTCATCCTTAAGGCGCTAGAGTCTTGGGGGCATTTACAGCGCGTGTCTGAATACCAGTATGCCCCATTACTTTGAATCAGTAGTATTACATTTTCAAATTGAATTTTAATAATTGTACTTTAATTTATCATTCATCCTGAGAGGATTATGGTTCACTTTCCTAATAAATATACCCATCTCCTTTTTCGAGTGATAGGGATATCATTTTCCACAATATATAATATGACATGTAATCGTCTTTCTGATGCTTATATCCAGAGCAGGACCTTTAGGCGCAATCATTTAGGAACCTGACGTTCTGGCGGCTGTTTTGCTACAGGTCCCCTTTTAGTGTGCCCTGGCCTTTAGGCACAGTAGGCCTGATTCATAGTGTTTCATAATGTCAGATTCCCATAGGAAAAGGCTCCATGAATCAGCCCCAGTATGTTTTGGCGCAGACCACTGCATTACAGAACACAAAACCTAATTTACAATTACATTCAGTACGTTTCGGTGCATAATGGTCTGAAATGGCCCAACAATGCCATTTAGTGATATGATAGGTTATTTTTATAACACACTTAATACCCAGAGGTTTCTGAGTGCGGACCCGGGGATCGAACCTGTGTTGCTCCATGTCCTCTTGCATCCAGCACGTTGCCCCTGAGCTATCCTCCCGAGACCTTGGGAGAAGTCTGACTGCATTGTTTGATGGAAACCCTTTTTTGTCATTTAAATATTTATTGGTTTATCTTTGCATTCTCGAACTACATTGTATTAGAATGCATTTTTAAGAAGCACAGAGAGGGTCAAAGTTTAAGTGGCTATGCCGAGTGTTGAATAGTGTTCATTGTCTTTCCATGTGGGTGTATGTGCCCTCTTGCAAGCACATGTGTGCGTAAATATGGCATCTAATTGGAAGTTTGAAGCTTAAATATTGCATGTCCACTCCAGACAATTCAGTGCACTTCTATTAGAACATAGTGAAAGACAAACACTTGGCCGTCCTCACATTGTCGATTGTCCAAGGCAAGGCCACTTAAACATGGCGAAGTTGAGCACAGCGAGTGATGCAACACAAGTGTAAAATGAAGACACATCATACAGCATGCATGTGTTACTCAGAATATGAGCAGGAAGGTAGTGGTTTAAGCACAGGGAGGCACAGGCGTGACAAAGTGACATAGTGAGTGAGATTCCCAAGTATCAGACTGTTTTTCTTTTTTCACAAGCTTTCTTTATTTGTATTTCCAACACTTACTGCATATAATGTGCAGTACTGAGGCGATATGCCCCGAGGTGGCGGGCCCACCTTGTGGGAAACAAAGCTGTGAGTACCCTGGCCCTGCCTGGTCGGTCGGGTGCAAGATTTTCCCCCATGAGAAGCTAGTGCACGGTGTGCTGAAGTCACGACTCGCGCAGCAGTGTCACATTCAGTGCATGCAGTGTGTAGACATCAAGCAGTGGGCGAGTTTGAGCCTCGGTGCACTGCCTTCGTTGCAGTATTATAGGCACCGGCATTGGTATGCTAGCATGCAGTGTATGAAGCAGTGCTTGTAGTGCAATGTGCAAGTCTCCGGCAGTGTGATATGCAGTGCCTACTACATTCCGGCCATGAGAATCAGTCGCCTGTGAGTTTGCACAGGTATTTTTCTGTAAGTTGCAGTGTCAGGGATTGGCAATGTGGTAAGGATGCTGTTTCCAAACTACTGTGCCTCCTGGTGCATCTCACTGGGTGACTGCAAGCAGGCAGTGTAAAACAGTGTCTCCTACATGCTGTGCAGCTCTAATGTTTCATGCTACGATCGGAGAGTGCATGTGGGGAGTGTATACATCGAACGCTGTACCTCTTCTACTTTTAGGAGGAAGTGCGAGGTGAAGGCAGTGGATTTAGTGCCCCTAGTGCCAGGTGCAGCCATTATGTAGTTAGCAGGCAGAGTAAGCTGCTATCCCCACCCTATGTAACGTGTGGCTTTCCCTTTGTGAACAGCAAGATGCTGTGCAACCAGGGCCCACTTACAAATCTCACGATGGGCATGACCTGTAAAATGCAGTGCCTTCGAGTGGCACATCTTTGTTACTATGTGAAACCAGTGAGCTGCAGTGCCTCCAGTGCACACGGCAGCACAGCGTACAGGTCAGCTCTCTGCACTCACACGCTGTGAGTGAGCAGAGCAGTGAATGCTGCTCAGCTCTGCCCATGTCACTAGCACACAGAGCCGGAGTACAGCGTGCTGCAGGGAATGGTGCCGTTGCCTGGGTACAAGCCAACAGTGCCCACCCGGAGCGACGCAGCGGGTCTCCCCATAGCAGGGCTCTGAGTCGGGCACCTTTTAGCGTCAAATTGGATGCGCATTTCAACATGCTCTCTCCCTTGTTCTGGTTACAGCGCATAGAAGTGCACATTCCCCGGCCACCTAGAGGTATATTTTAGTATTCAGACAGAACCAAACTTTTTGTAACCATTTAAAGTTCCCTAACAGATGCAGAAACTTTACAAGAGCAGCAACAAGTGATTAACACATGTGTGTGTTCACCTTTCTCTTTTAATCCTTGCTGTGCAAGAAAGGCAAACGCAGTGAGGCACGTGGCATTATCAGCAAGCTGCAGTCTAATTAAAAAACATGCATTTGACCAAACTAATGCTCGTTTTCCCGAATGCCGCAACGTTTGGACTTTTGCCAGTGTTTCATGGAATATTTTCCACGGTTCCAAGTGACTCTGCATGCTGAAAAGTGACTTTGAACTGCCGGCACAAACCCTGATTCGTGGAACTGTGCAAAGTGTATTTTTGCCGTACAAAGTCATTTTGTACTGCAAAAATGACTATGCGCGGAAAATGGCAAAAATACACTTCGCACAGTTCCATGAATCAGGGCGTGGGCAGTGGAAATTCACTTTGAACCGGGCAAAATATGCCATGAATCGGAGCCTTGGTCTCCCAATAGCACCAGTGGCTGACTCGACAAGTGGAAGCAATGCCGCCCCACGCAGGAAATATTCGATCAAAGCATTTAAAGCCACGCATGGGCAAGGCGACGTTTGGGGGATGGCACTTAAAGCCCGGTGCTCGCCAAATTAAGTAAAACATGATTTTTCAAGTGCACTTTATTTTAAAGCTGCAAACTAGATAGCTCAGCAAGTTAAGCCTTCCAAGGTATCTGTTTTCACTCTGCAGGACAGCTCCCAATGGTAACTTACTCCACCGGCTCAGCCCTTCACCCTTCAGAGGGCGATGAACGGAGTACCATTTAAGTAAGCAAAAGCAACACTATTCTGTTACAGTGCTTTGAAACGGGCAGCATCTGGCATCACTATGTAAACTGTATGCACAGTTATGTTATTTTATGTGTTGTTATTGTGTCATCATTTGGCTGTACTGCTCATTAAATGCAACTCTATTTTCATTACTGGTGTCAATGAGTAGACGTGCTTTGAGTCTGGTTCTGCAAAATAAGTATTTTACAATGTTTTTTTTTTTTTTTTTAAAGAACAAAAGGAATGTTATCACTTTCTCAAGCGTACACACAAAACATAACAACATGCAACAGACACATGAACCCTCCATAAGTAGCATTTTCTGTTAAGTCGTGAATTGACGCGATTCACGGATGATGGTTTGAGGGCCACTTTTTGAGGTGAGGGGTGGGCCACTTTTCTGAGGCGAGGGGTGGGCCACTTTTCTGAGGCGAGTGGTGGGCCACTTTTTTTTTGGGTGTTCGGGCCTATTTCTTGTCCCAGTCCGACCCTGCGAGTCAGAAACAATCTAAATCAATGTTGTAACATTGCCTATATTCATTTTTGAAAACTCAAGCAAAGGTCAGTTCTCATTTAAATACTGTATCATCAAATTATTCCCATGTGGCCAGCTGCAGCTACTACTCTCATGTGTGCTCAATGAGGACGTGGCTAAATGTTAATAGAAAGTGTTAAAACTACAGGCTAAGGAAGATGGAGATAATGGGTTTCCTAATGGATACTGAAGAGTGTCTTACCAGAAATAAGTCTTGCTAATGGAATAATTCAGGGTCACCTATGACCCGTGCTGCAAATGAGCGGGTGTTGCACCACACTTGTCTCCCGGTCAATCGGTTGTTCACTAAAAGAAGGGAGAAACAAAGTTCCCTAATTATCAGAGTCATGGGTTGCAATCAAATCTCTACGATGTATGCGGCTCCATGTTTTTGTCTTAATGCAAGCAAGTAAAAAGGCACGCCGCCTATAAAGCTGCTTCATGCCTTGAATGTACACTATAGAAAAAGTATAAAACTAGTTACCCAAATACATGTTGCTAGGAACATTTCAAACTTAAAATAAAGCAAGCGGATGATTACTTGCAAAACGGCTAAAATGGGAGCCACTTGTAGGAACAGTGGTGTCATGCTAGTGTACCCACTCAGAACTAAGGGGACGGTCCGTGCGATCTGCAGATTTTGAAAATCTAAAAAGGGACTGGACAGATAGTGCGCCTGTAAACTACAAGTCAATGTTGTGGCTTCTAAGAAATATGAGAACGGTGTCTGGGGTGTCTAGACACAGCCAGGTGCTGGTAAGAGCAAACAGTCCGATTCCACAAATAGTAGGACTGCGTCCGACCGCATTCTTTTAATTATTCAAAATGGCTGCTATAAATAGCCGCATGTAATGTCACCACGCAATTACGCGTGATGTCATATGTCAGCAATGGTGCCTTTTTTTATATATAAAAACGTTTTTAACAAAACTTTATCCATAAAATAGCAGTTGTTGGGTTCAAGTTCTCAAAGTGCTAGCTATGTAGAGGAGTATCGCTAGAACCTATGTGTGGTTGCTAGATGTAAATATGAATGCCACCTATTATTTTTTTAAAAGTATTTTATTAACATTTTCAAATAAACAGGCCAACAAGCCTGAACAATTAGTGTTGAAAGAAACAGAAGCCAATGTTACACGTCATTTTGTCATGCAATATTCATTAAACGAAGTGGAAAAGGGGAAGAAGAAGAAAAAAACAAAACAACCAACAATACCATGATAGTTCCTTTTTATCCCGCCTTTACTAGTATTAACTCATACTCCGGTTGAAATGTAAGTCTTTATACTGCAAAGTCCGTGCTGTAAAGTAGACTAAAGAGGTGAGTGCACCATGCACCAAATGTCCAAAGTTCACCATGGTTTGTCATCTGAGGGATATAATGCGGTGTGCACCAGGGACTTCCATGCTCAAAGAGGAGGCCCACTTCACCACCATGTACATCTATTGCCCACCCCAAGCCGTAGTCTCTGCCAAACCCCAATGTCGCATCTCACTTAACCAACCATATATTTAGGGCCTTTGCTTGACTTCCACGTCATGGCTATGCATTTCTTGCCCAAGATACAAGCCAAGTCCATAAACCTGACCATGTGCTTGTGTTTGCCACCCCTGGGGTACATACCTAGAATGCATTCCTGTGGGGACCATTGGTACCTCGTGATGCCCGCCTTCACACTGGTGTGCTTTATTGCCCTCCAGAACCTCTGTACAGTCTTGCACTCCCAGAACATGTGCATCATGTGTACCTCCACCCCGCCACACCTAGGGCAAGTAGATGTCTCTCCCTTGCTAAATTTGGCGACTCTAGCCGGAGTTAAATAAGTTCGGTGTAACACATTAATCTGTAGGAGCCGAAACCTTGTGTTACGTGAAACCTTCCCATTATAACCAAGTACCCATTGCCATTGCTTGTCCGTGAAAGCTATGCCCAGATCAGCCTCCCACTTGGTTTTAAGCCCCGAATGGTCTATAAGCGTGCCTTCTACAAGAGCTTTGTACAACCGGGACACATGCTTCCAACCATCTTCCAATTCAAACATGAGCGTTAAAAGAGCATTCGGTTGTGGCTCTTTCGGACAGTCTTGCCAGGTTAGTTTCTTCTATCCCTGTTTTTCCGCCTATCAATATGGGCCTATGAGGTGAGTAGGGATGAGGGGGCGGGAGGGGGCCTTCAGAAGTTTCCACGTCCTCTGCCATATCCTCCTACCTACAATTAACAATAAAGGTTGTGAATATGGAGCGGCAAACGGGCACCAGAGCACTTCCTTCAACCGCACAGGGTGTGTCAGGGACCCAAGTAAGGTATGCTCTGCGTTATAGTCATCTGCCAACCATTTGGCTAGAAAACCGAGGTGCGCTGCTTAATAATAGAATTCTAACCTGGGCAGTTGTACCCCGCCGTGCTCAAATGGGAGCGACAGTATATTAATAGGTAGTTTATGCCTTGTGGGGCCCCATAGGAAGTCTCTTATTACTGTGTCTAGCTCCCGAAAAAAAGGGGGTTCAATGTAATACGTAACATTAGTGAAGCCGTATATCAGCTTCGGTAGTATAATCATTTTTGTGATTGCTACTCTCCCCATTCGCGTAAGAGGGAGACACGACCAGAATACCATTGAACTCTTCACACCCTCCACCTTCCGTAACGTGTTCAGAATATGCATCCTCTCTGCTGTGTGTGCTACCTGTAATCCCAGATATCTGAAGCAATCATGCTTCCATTCTAGCCCCCAGTCTAGTGTAGTTGTTGTACGCACATCATTTAGTTCCGCAAGCGGGAAGAGGCACAACTTGCATCTGTTAAATGTTATCCCAGACAGACTGGCAAAGTGATCTAGCACTCACAATATGAGGGGTAAATTGTGTTGAGGTTGACAGAGGTAAAGTAGCACGTCATCCGCGTACAATGAAAGTAAATGAGTTGTGCCGCTGATACTTATCCCGGCCTCTAGATACTCCTGCCTAAGATATTCCGCGATGGGCTCGAGCGCTAAAATATACAACATCGGTGAGAGGGGGCACCCCTGATGTGTCCCCCTCTATATGTCTCATAAAGCGGATATATGTCTTCCCGTCTTAACTCTAGCAACAGGGGATGTATAGAGGATTTTAACCCACCTACAAAAGTGTCCCCAAATCCAAAGGCCTTCAGTGCTGCCTCCATCCACTCCCAATAAACTGAATCGAAAGCCTTTACCGCGTCTAACGAGGCTACTACATACTGTCCTGGGCTACCATTGGTCTGTTCAATTATGTGCTGCAATCTCTGCAAGTTTAGAGTAGTGCAGCGACCAGGTACATAACCTGTTTGGTCTGGGTGAATCAATACTCCGATGTGTTTCTTGAACCAGGACGGCAGCATTGTTGTTAACAGCTTAACGTCAGCATTCAACATGGCCAGGGGTCTATATGAGTCGCATAAGTCGGCTTCCTTCCCAGGTTTAAGCATTCGAACCACCCACATTTCTCGCATGGAATCCAGGAGCATCCCCGCCTCGAAGACTTCTTCAAACACCTTCAGGAGCGTTGGTGCCAGTTCCTCTCTGTAGGTCTTATAAAACTCGGCCGGGAGACCATCGCCTCCAGGGGTTTTGCCCGCTGCAGTTGCCATTATTGTCTCCTCGAGATCCTGTACTGTAAACGGCTGATCTATAAAATCACGTTGTTCACCATTCAAAGTGGGGAGTGAGATTTCAGCAGAAACGTCTGTTAACTTTGCCGCTGAAATGCGTGCTGTATGACTATAAAGATTGGCATAGTAGGTGGTAAATATGTCGTTAATGGTGGATTGCACTCACCAGGGTACGCCGCATTCATCTTTGAGTAGTGTGATCTGGGCTTTAGGATATTCATTTCTGCATAGCCACGCCAGAAGCCACCCCGTTCAATCACCCTCTGCATGCGTGCGCTCAGTTTTGGTTGCGTAATAAAATTTTGACAGCTGCTCCCAGGTGGCTTGGCACTCCAGCTGCACCTCTCGGATTGGTCGCTCAACTAACTGGTCCGCTGGTAGCACGACCTCTAATCTACGTATCTTATCTTCAAGTGTTTCAAGTTCCCTTTTAAGTTGTCTGGGGACACCCCCTGCTCTACCAATTACCTCCCCCCTGGCGACCACCTTCAATACCTCCCAGACCGTCGCCCACCTGCTCACACTCCCAACATTCTCCTCCAGGTACAGGGACAGGACCTCGTGAAGCTGCTCGCAAAACTCTACATCCTGTAGGGCACCAGTGGGCAGACGGCACAAGGGGGCTGGGGATCGAGGCGTGCCTAGGTTCCATGCCACTACCAATGGCGAGTGATCTGAAACCCATGTACTCTGCTCCTGTAAAGAAGGGCAACTGTTCCGTGCCCACAAAGAAATAGTCTAGTCAGATCATGCAGTGGGGAGTAGTAGAAAAACTCCCGCCGGTCCTGGTGTATCTCCCGCCATACGTCCACAACAGACAGTTCTGCCAGGGCCACTTTAAGTGCAGCCCCCGCCGAGTTGCCCCCCCTCCCCCCGACTTAGGTGGTTTAGACCTGTCTTTGATGCCATCACATACACAATTGAAATCGCCCACCCCATATGAAAAAGGAATCCCTATATGCAGCACTGTCAATGAATGATGGTGAGGGTTCCCATCCGCTGAAAGTATACCATAAAAGTGCCCAACTTTGTAAAAGTTTGGGAGGTAAAAACCTGTTGTCATGAAAACCTAGTGTAGCCGTCTCTAAGCTATCAAAGACTGCCAGAGATGGTATTGGAAATACCTCATAACTTGGATGAGGGATTCCGTACTGTGCTGAGAGTAAATTAAAGAGGTAGTGCTAACAGTGTTAACTACACACAGGTGTGTAGCACTTGATCATTGCAATGACTCAGTTTCATCATCTGTGGATAAGCCGATGAGTGCAGACTAATCTTGCTGTGTTATCAATACAATGAATGAGATATAAACTGGAAATGGATAAATGGCTGCATGTGATGAGACGTAACTGAGTTCACTCTCTTAGTAACAAAGCTTTCTCATAGTATGAACTATGAGTAAATCGGATTTAGAATACCCAATTGTGTTGTAAAAACTTAGCATGTTAAACCACTTAACATGCCTCATAGTTACAGAGTTAAATCTTTGTGCAATCTCACCTACTTGGTTGGTTGTCTGTAAAAAATACTTTCATGTGAAATAGTGATGGGGTGTACTTGCAATTGTACATCCCTAAATTGGTGAAGTAATGGTACATCACGAGTATGTGTTCTAGAGCCTCTAGGTGGTTTGTGTATATATTTAAGAGGGCAACACTGTCCCCAATGAGTTCACAATCTGTGAGAATAAGAGAGGGCCAAGCACAGAACCCTTGGGTAAACCATACGGAAGGGGGAAGTTAGAAGAAATAGTTACCCCAATAGATGGAATAAGTGTGGTGTGAGAGATCAGAGTGAAACCAGTCATGAGCAGTATTGCGAAAGCCCAGGCAGGAGAGAGTAGAATGAGGAACTGAGTGGTCTGCAGTGTCAAATGGTGCAGACAAATGAGCAAGACAAGAAGGGAAGACTGGTTGACTAGCGAGAGGTTAGTAAACAGTTGGTGATAAATAGAAGAGCTGTCTTTGTAGAGTGATGTGGACGGAAACCATATTGGAAAATGGGGAGAAGAATAATTGAGGTGAGCAGATGCTTGAACGCAGACAATGCGTTTGAGTAGTTCAGATAGAAATGCAAGTAAAGAGATGGGATGGAAAGTGACGGATCAATAGTTTTATTTTTTTTCAGGATGGGTAGAATGGAAGCATTTTTGAGAACCGTAGGAAATGTAGCAGAAGTTAGTTTACATCAGGGTAAAATAGGGGAGAAGTAGAGTATAGATCTTGGGTATTAAAGTAGAGGGCATGGCGTTGCAAAGATGGCAGAGAGGTGAGATGTGGGTCTCCTACCCTCCCCATCCACTGGAACAAAGCGTACAGTTTATGACATCTTGAATTATTCTAGCTACCCCCAGGGGACCCTGCCATCATTCCCAGAGAGGGGGGTGTTGGTATTGAGCATCTGGCCCCCTGGCTGTCCGCACATGAGGAGGGCCGACCGATGCGGAGTCCTGCGCCTACGAAAATGGCGTCTCATATCAGACCATAAGAGTGCCGTCCGAAAAGAGACGGTGGGGGAGCTGGTGCAGCTGGCCGGCGGTAGAGATCCAGAGGCCCGGCTGCTGGAGTTCCACGGGCCTGCGGCTGAGCTGTGTGCTGCACTGAGGAAATCGGGAGGCCCTCTGATGCCGAGCAGAGGCCCAGCGGGTGGTGGCAGTGGGGGGGGGGCAGCCCGCCGGAGAGACTTGAGCGGGGCTCCGCTGGGAGGAGGGTAGCCTTGAAGCTCCTCCCTCTCTGACATCGGAGAACCCTGATGGAGGTGTGCAATCGTCTCCTCGGAGGGAGAAGCTGCATCAAGTCCCAGCACTCCTGCATTTGCTATACAGCTTGCAAGTAAGCCTTTTCAAGTGTCCCTCCTTTGTACAATGTATACAGCTATGCTGGGCAACTCAGAAGCTGTGTTGAGTCTGCCCACTGCCTTGAGAGATTTGGGTCCCCGCGGGGCGCCGGACTTCCCCTCCACTGTGAATCCAGCTGAGTGGGGAGGGGGTGCACAAGGGGCACCCGGTCTGGGGCTCTGGAGCCAGCTTAATGCTCGTAAAGGAGTGAGCCTACCCTCATCTGGACTTCCGGGGAAGGGTAGCTGCCAATGAGGGGCCCTTTCCTTATACTCCAGGGCTTTACGCTGTAAGTGGCAGCTGAGGCTGGCCAGCTGGTTCTCGAGGCACTGTGTGCTCCAGGGAGGGCGGGTTAACAGAGCTCGCCCAGAGGACTGGTCCAGGAGCACATGGAGTATGGCTGGGAGTGGGGGAGTTGCTTGGCCACACGGGGGAGATGCCCAAGCATAGCCAAAAGGGTAAGAGCAGCGATATTCAAGCATACGTGGCTCTCCCGGCCAAGAAATCTACTCGGGCTGACACCATGGTGAGGATGAGTGAGAGGGCCCAGCAATCAACGCCTACTATACCACAGCTCACACCATACTTTTTTGCCCTGCTCATTGGAGGCTCTGAAAAGGGATTTCAAAATGTATGCATGCAGAGATTCCGGACCTCCGTAAAGAAGTGGTCAACTCAGCTCGTGAGCTACGGAAGGACCTCAGAGTGCTCGGAGACTGAGTTGACCAAACTGAGCGATCCGTGGCTGAGGTGGAGGCAGAGTTGCAGGAGGGCCGTGGAGTGGTGGCCTCCCTTTAGGATGACAGTCACTGAGGGCCAAATGCGACGACCTGGAAAATAAGGCACGGACGGAGAACCTGCACTTTAAATAACTAGTGGAAGGGTCAGAAGGTAATGACATAGAAGGTTGCGTCCAGCATCTCCTGTCAGACAATGCCCAGGATCCCGTCAAGGTTGATAGGGCTAAGGGAGGCGTGGCTTAGGAGCCATGCAGTGGCACTCGTTTCTGCAGAGCTCCTGCCGATCCAGCAAGATCCTTGGTAATTAGCATGACCATAAGAGGCGTTGATGTTATGCGTACATGAAGAGGCCAGGCTAATAGTTGCCCAAAAAAGGGGTTGAGAAACGAGTCGACTGATGGTCTTCTGGTGATGGAGAGACGGCAGCCTAACAGACACATGGGAATCAAGATGGCGGACAGAGGTAGACAAAAACTGGCAGACGTAATCCATGGTGGCACAGAGTTGTCACGGATCTGGCGTGGTTAGCGGCCAAGGCAGCAGAAAGGGGAGAACAGCAAGCTGCTGGCTCTGTCATAGGCTGCTACAACAGTGCCCCTGCAGCGGAGGGTGCCATAAAGGTCTGTTCTACGAGGGAGTGTTCGGGTGGGACTGCGGAGGCTGCAGAACGGCGGGGCGAAAGGGCACAGAGCCGGTGACAAAGGTCTGACCAGCGCCACAGAGGAGCCAGAGAATTCAGGATTGGGCAGAGACATACGGCAACATCCACTGACTGCGGAATCGGCCTACGAGGAAGCTACCCACAAGGCGTTGACGGGCTGGGAGAAGGCCCGCAGAAAACAAAGTGCTTGTCACGGAAGTGGGCAGAATGCAAAACAGCGGAGCGGAGGAGCGTCCCACACATTGGTAGTAATATCAGTGCAACTTATTCCACTGTGGTCCGCCCCAATGGTTAGTCTACATGGCGAAGCACCGCCCTCACTCCATTTCCAGTAGCTGAGAGAGTCACGCATGCCAATACGAGAACAGTGTGACTGGATCCATTACGGGCCGCCCTGGACCTTATCTAAGCAGCAGAGCGCTGGGCGCATAGTGCGAAGTGAAATCCATGTCCTTTCCCGCTCCCACTATGGTCTTCCCTCGCTCCGTTCATACAACAACAAAGTGTTACCCGCACCGGAACAATAACAGCGAGCCTGTTTCCACTAAGGTCCACCTTGGACCGACTCGAGCAGTGGAGCGCTCGGAGCGTAGCGCATAGCAATATCCACATCTTTCACTGCCCCCACTGTGGTTTGCTCCCATAAAGGGAGCATGGACTGAGAAGAGAGCATACTGCTGTGTGCAGCTTTCACTGTGGTCTGCCGGTGGGGGCTCTGGGAAGAGCGAGCCGTGCTGCTCAGACAGATACCAAGTTGGCAACGACCATAAGAGCAGTCCAACGCGGAAGCGGATGGGGCCAGACTGGTGCACAAATCAGTAACATTGGAGCAGCGCTGCTGTGCACAGTGCACAGAGCTATGATGAGATCAGGATGATGAAGTAAGCTCTGGCCCCACAAGGTATAGAAGCTTCTGAGCTGTGGCCACACACTGAGTAAAGAGATAGAGGCCAGGACAAAAGCTGCCCCCATCGGTCACCCGGGGGAAGGGAGCACACCACACAGCTATGAGACTGCATCGTAAACTTTGAGGAGTGACAGGAGGCCCAGTATCGACCCCAGCCCCGGCATCGAGATTACAAACTGTGCACCAGCATCCAGTGGTGGTACAACCCAGCCCAAGGGACTGAATGAAGAAAAATAAGGCAGATGAACAAGAAGTCCAGCGTGGCACACAGAAGAGCGCGATACTGGTGGCAGTGGGGGGGCCACCCTGTAAAGATCGAGCTACACACTAAGGCCTAAGGAACAGTGAAAGACAGAAAAAGAGCCCTGTTGAGGGTGGCTGACTGAATTACAATAGTACAGCGGCATGGTAACCAGCAGGGAAAGGACGTAAGATAAAGGATGGCTGGGCAGACGAATTGGGAGTGCTGCGGTAGGCCCTCGGAGAGATCGCAAACAGGAGCAGCTATAAGCTGCATTGGAGGGGAAAACCTCTTTAAGAACAAGCTGACATCTGACTAAACGAAGGATGCAGGGACACTGTTCAAGGAAACATGTCATCCAAAGCCAACAAAAGCAAAGGGAAACAGTAATCCATGGATACATTTGCTAAACCAGCTCATGTGGTGGACAGCAGGAATGCAACGACCCAAGGGGCAGAGGCCCCCGCAAGTGGAGTTCAGAAAATCTTGTAGTTCCTAGCAGCCTTAAAGTCCTCATTGGAGTTCAAGATAGACGCAATCAGTACTGATGTAAACCTCCTGAGACCAGATGTGAGGGCCTTGACAAAACGGGCAAGCACGTTGGAAAAGGAGGTGCAGATAAATAAAAATAGCTGCAACGAGAATACAAAGGATGTTTTGGTGTTGCAACAGCAAATACGAAACCTGGAAAACAGAGCTGAGGAAGCAGAAGGACGAGCCAGAAGGAATAATGTGCAAATTATTGGGCTTCCGGAAGGAGGGGAGGGCGCAAACCCAATGGACTTTATCGAGAATATGCTGCTGCAGGAAATGGGTCCGGGAGCCCTCACGCAGGGCTTTACGGTGGAGCGAGCGCACAGGCTTTGGACACGACGGCCGCCACAAGGTGCTCAACCTCGGCCTATAATAGCCTGGATACTCAACTATAAGGACCGAGAGAAAATCCTCGAACATTTTCGCAAAAGCAGCACGATAAGAAGAGCGTCGGCTGACATCACGGCATACCCGTTTCTGGTGCAAAAGCAGAGGATGAACTATACGGCAGTCAAGAGGTAGTAGTTGGATGCGAACATTAAATATATGCTGCTTTACCCAGCCAAACTGATAGTCCTACAAAGGCCGGGCCTTCTTCTTCGAGACTCCAGAAGAGGTGAGCAAATGGATGGAAGAAGCGAACCTGACGGCAAGGTGGATGATCAGCCAAGAGGCGAGATGGACAAACGGGTGGGTAATGCCTAACCAATGTGTAGTAATGGGAATACACGCCCATAAGACAGTATTTTGCATGATCGTAAAATAGGTAATTGTAATTACATTGGGCTCAACATATTTTGCATATGCCAGAGGGGTCCTAATTTGGGTGGCACTGATAGTCCCAATCAAGGTCCTTCAGACATGGAGAATGAGGGTTGAGGCACTTGGAGATATAGGGTTTCGGGAACACCTGAGGAAAGAGGTGAAGGAATGTTTCAAGCACAACACAGGCTGTGTGGACTCTGCAGGAACACTGTGGGAGGCCTTCAAAGTAGTGGTGAGAGGAGCGACTATTGCGAAACCAAAGGGGACGCAAGATGTTATTACAGGGGATCTACAGAAAGCAGAAGACAGACTAGCAGCCATAGAACAAACGGGAGTTAAGTCCCTAAAGGAGGTGTCCCTTCTGCAGCAAGAATGTTGACAACACGAACAGGCTCAGTAAACTGAGCTACAGGACATATGTGGAGAGACAGCACGCAGAAGGGAACAAGCCTGAGCGCCTACTAGCCTGGCTTTGTAGAAATTAGAGTAAACAAGAGACAATTAGAGCAATGGTAGCAAGGGATGGTGTATTGTGCGAGACGCAGGAAGGGGTAAACCAATGTTTTTATGACTATTACAAGCAGCTGTATGAGGAAACCTCAGGGTGTGACATGGCAGAGATGGAAGAAGCATTGCAGGAGATTAATCTCCCCAGGCTTAACACAGAAGAGAAAGACAGACTGGAAAGCCTCATCACCATAGAAGAACTAGAGTGTGTTATTAGGCAACTGCCGACAGGCAAAGCCCCAGGAATGGATGGGCTTCCCATTGAATTCTATAAAGAATACGGTGCGGAAGTCCTAGCTCCAATATTAGCAATGCTGAATGAAGCACTGAACATGCTACCAGGGTTTTTGAAGGAGTCGATCATTGTGCCCCTTCTTAAACCTAATAAGCCGGACACAGACTGTCGTTTATATAGGCCCCTTTAATTACTGAATCAAGATGGAAAGATTCTGACGGCCTTAATGGCAAACAGGCTTAAGCCGGCCTTAGCCAAGTGTATACATTCAGACCAAATGGGATATGTCCCGCACAGAAATATCACAAATAACCTGAGAAGACTACATCACATTATAGATAGCACCCAAGGCGATACGCAGCAGCTGGATGTGGTGTCACTTGAAGCAGTCAAGGCGTTTGACTGTCAGATGGCCTTGGCTAATAGCGGTACTAGAGAGGTTTGGAATTGGACCCACATAGAGCAAATGGGTGAGGTTGCTGTATAAGGCAGGGATGTCTGTGGTCCCTGATGCTTTTCATTTTAGTGTTGGAGCCATTAGCGGTCTGTTTAAGGGAAGAATATGGGGAGGCGGGCATAGTCACACCGGGAGGGCGGCATCTGATTTCATTATACGTGGATGATATGCTCCTGTACTTGCAGTCCCTCAAGATGAATTTGCAATACATCCTAGATGTGATGGAACACTATGCGGCCTTGTCAGGCATAGCAATCAACCCACAGAAATCTAGTCTGTTCCCCTTGGGGGGGATATGCTTGGAGGTCCGCACACACTTTGCCGGTGCTACCAATTAGATGTGAGGCGGATACATTTAGGTACTTGGGGGTAGACATATATCATGATCCTAAGACTGAACACATACAGAACACGTTGAAGGCAGTGGATACAATTGAGAACTGCATGACGTTCTGGAGCAGATTGCCGTTGTCCATGATGGGGCGAGCGGCCTTGCTGAAGATGGTGGTGCTACCGAGACTCCTTCATTATTTTGCAAATGATCCGTTCGCAATACCAAACACGCTTTTCAAGAGGCTGAATTGTATATGCAGGAGCTCCCTGTGGCGTAATTTGAGGTGCAGGTTGGTTTTGGGGCAGCTTCAGAACTCGTACGAATGGGGGGGGAATAAAGGTGCCTCATTTTGAAATATACTTTGTCGCTAGCTAGTTGCATCTTGTGTCCAAATGGCTTTCGGATGAAGAGGCGCCGGAATCACGGTTACTGCAGGCAGTTAGCGCTCCGTTCTTTTTAAAAGAAGTGGTCTGGATAACTGACCCAAGTGCAACTTGCTCATCCTCGTTGTTGAGGCTGGGGTGGGTAATGTGGCGCAAACGGGTAGACAAGCAATTGAGGTTAAATGTGAGGAAGTACTGGGAACTGAGGGGAGTGGCGACGGTGGGATACATGCTAAAGGAAGGGTTACCCAAGGACTTTGGAGAACTGATAGTAGACACTGGGGTGACCCGGGGCAACACTGCACATATTCCAGCTTCCTGAGGAATCTGAGACGCAGATGGCCAGAGGCTGAGGCGCCCTTGCAGTCAGATGAGGCGATGGAGACATTTTAAGATGTATCAGAAGGAGGTCACAAAGTTTTGAGGATATATGAGCTACTAATGTCCAAGGGAGTAGATACATTAGAGTGTACGAGGCAAAGTGGGGAGGCAGACTTACAGGAACCAATGTCGGAGGCAACGTGGAGTAGAGCTATGGCGTACCATTAAAAAGGTGCAACGTGGAGTAGAGCTATGGCGTGCCATAAAAAGGTATCTCTAAATGCACGTTTACAACAAATTCAATTGTACGCGACCCATACAGCATATCTGACCCTGTACAGCTAAATTCGGCCAAGCAGCAGCACAATCATGCCCGCAATGTAGGGAGATAATGCAGACCTAGTTCATATGTTCTGGGCCTGCACAGAGATTAGAAGATTATGGGGAGAGGTAGCCCAAGCATTAGCACGGGCAGATATCACCCTGGTTATTGGATCCCCCTAGCGTGTTTTCACAAGGCCCAAGAGAGCAAGACATGCGAGTAAGCTTACGCATCTGGCTTATATACTTGCAAAACGCAGGATTGCGATGGGATGGAAAGCACATACGAGGCCAGCAGTACAGGTGTGGTGGAGGGACCTACTAAAATGGGCAAACGCAGAAACCGTGGTGTGGCAAGACGTAGCGGGTTGATGCACAGAACAAGGGCACGGGGGTGGCGGGGGTGGATGCCTGGAGGCAATTGATGGCAGACTTGGCCACTGCGGAGCAGGGTGACACAGGCCAAGAAGACTCACCTGTACAGGAAGAGACAGACGCCAGGGTGGCCTCTAATGAATGGAGATGGGAGGAGATGAAACCGTTGTGTGCAACGTAGGCCGGGGGTGCGGGAGGAGGTGGGAAGCGTTTAGTTTATTTGCTTATATTGCGTGCTGAAACCGAAGGTAACTTTGCGCTTTAACTTGGAGGAAGGTAATTGTTACAGAATGTTACAAAAGGCATAAAAATCCAGGAACCAAAAGTGATATATTACAAGTACAATATACATAAAAATTTACAAGGTTGGCTGACACCTTCTGAAACCCGGACAGAGTCGCAGGAATTGGGAGAAGGACAGCGAAATATACAGTGAATAAGTGCAGTAGAGGACGTGTGGATGAGCTAGGCATTTGGCCAAGGAGGTTCTTGTAGGATCAGCTGTAATGGACATGTTAGTGGGTGAGCAGTGAGAAGAGCCAGGATTTAACTTTATATCGGAATGATGGAAAAGATGGTGCCTCTCTTATAGCAGTGGGCAGTGAATTCCACGTCTTGGCTGCTAACACTGGGAAGCTGGATCCACCAACCTTTTGCAACTTGAACTTGGGGATGTTGAGGCAGTGTGTGTAGTTATCTCTGGTAGGTCTGGTGGAGGTTTTTCTGGAAAATTTATCAGCCAGATATTTGGTAGCTGAGTTGAACAGACATTTGTGTGATCATTAGGGCTCTGAAGGTGATTGTCTGGTAAAGGGAGCCAATTGATGTTTCATCTAAATAGTGAGATGTGTCTGGAGGGAGGTATATTAATTGCTACTGTGAGGTTGTTGTGCTTGTTGAGGTTGCGTTTACTAGTGTCTAAGAATAAGTTATTGCACTAGTCCAGTTTGGACAGTCTGAGCGCCCTAGCTGGGGTGATGCAGCTGGTAGTGGATAGAAATGGTCTGCATTCATTTATTAGTTGAGAGGTGTAAGCAGTAGCTGAAGCTGTTGCATTCACTTGTCTTGAGAGGGAGGGTGTGGAATCAAGATAGACTCAGAGCGTTTTGGCATGCTTGGCCACTTTAATGTTGTTCCCATCAATAGTGAATGAGGCGTATTGGGGATCTAACTTGTTGAGGCATTGCCTTGAGCCAATGAGCAGGAGCTCGGTCTTGTCGTCATTGAGACTTGAGACGGTGCTTGGCCATCCAGGTTTGGATTTTGAGGTAAATTTAATTAAGGAATGTTGATTCTTTCTCGTAGGAACCCGAGAGTAATGAGTATTTGCGTATCGTCCACTAATTTGTGTATGGGACATTCAGCTCGTCTAGGTGGTCAAACGGCAACTTTGTGAAGATGTTGTACAGAGTTGGCAAGACGCAAGAGCCTTGTGGAACTCCACATTTGATTGAAGTTGGAGATGCAGGAGCTGCGGATGAAGACTCTCATAGGTCTATCTTAGAGGAAGGATTGGATCCAGGCAGCTGCTTTGTGTGAGGAGGCTGCTGTGGTTAGATGGGCAGTTAGGATGCTGTGGTCGACTAAGTCGGAAGCAGCTGATAGGTCGAGAAGGAGTAAGGCAGGGTTTCCATTATCTTTGGCTTCATCTATCTGGATTTTCAGATCCAAGAGGGCTGTCTCAGTACCGTGTCTGGGTCTGAATCTGGATTGCCAGAGCTCGACCATGTTGATTTCGAGATGGTTTTGAATTTAAATGTAAGATGCTGTATCCAATATTTTTAAAAGAAACAGGATGGTTGTGATTGGCCTGTAGTTGGTTGGGATGTTCGGGTCGAGTGTGGGCTTTTGGATTAGGGGCATGGCCCAGGCATCATTAAGGTTTTTTGGGACTGAGCGTGAGGCAAAGCAGGTATAGATGAAGGATGTGATAAAAGGCGCAAAATCCTTGGTGCCTTTTTTTATGATGGTGGCCTGGCAGATGTCACCTTGGCATTTGGATGGTTTGAGGCTGGTGATTATGACGTCAACCTCTTGAGTCGTGACTGGTGAAAATTCAAATGGGTTACAGGAACTTGGTGAAGAAGATTGGCGTTTGCTGGAATTGGCTTTGGATGCAAAGCTGTGCTTTTTGGTTTCGATTTTTGCTTGTAATAGAGCAATTTTATCTGACTGCTTTTTGGATGTTGGTGCACCAAAGGGCATCTTTGTTGCACGAAACCGGTGGGGTGGGTAGGTGTCACCAGTTCTTTCAACATACTGAAGAGCTCTATGGTGCTGGACTTGGCATTTAGAATTCTATTTTTGAAGGTGTCGCTTTTGGTTTTCTGAATGGTGGCTTTGTAGGTATTTGAGGTGGTGTTGAATATGTCCTTGTTTTGGGTAGTGCTTTTTCTTTTCCATATAGCTTATGCACATCTGTTGGTCTTTCGTAAGGCTTTTAATTCTAACGTGAACCACTTGTTTAAGTGTGCCGGAGCCTTGGCTTTTCTTGATTTGAGCTGAGCTATTCTTGTGTAGGTCTACAAGGTTGGCAGGATCCTTATCTAGAAGCTTGTGGGGATTGATGATGGGTTGGATGAGTGTGAGTATATTATCCAGGGTGACCAATCAGTTGTTTCTGGTGATGGCTGGCGGTACTTACGAAGCGTCAGGTGTCCGATGTTCTGTATCTCAAAGGATATGACGTGGTGGTTTGACCATGCACACAGTGAGTTTGAGAGGATTTTTGTGTTGCAGTTTAGATCGGCTACCCAGTTCAGGGTTCTGCCTTTGGTGTGGGTGGGATCCGTGATAGGCTGTATGAGGCCTAATTCTGTAAGGGAGTTTTCTAAGGCTGTTGCGTTGGTGTCTTGTGGGTCGTGGAAACGTAAGTTCAGATCACCAAGTAACAACATTTGGGAGCTGGGTTTGGTGTTGTGTGTGTGATGTCTTCCTCGAAGGAGGACAGATGTCCGGGAGGTCTGTACAATAGGTGGATAAGTAGAGTACGCTGAGATGTTAGTTGCAATTTGAGAGAGAGGAGTTCTCTCGAAGGGGTAGATTGACTGGCAACGTCTGATACCTAGTTGGTTTTTGGCAATGAATGCCATTCCGTCGTCTTTATTAGTTGTTCTGTCAGCTCTGATGATTGTGTAGTTTTCGGAATTGCAAGCATGAGTGAGGGTCTTGCTGCAGGGTGAAGCCACGTTTCTGGGACTGCTAAAAAATCAAGGTTGTTGAAGGTGATGAGGTCTGCTATATCTAGCACATGAGCCATTAAGGCTCTGGCGTTAATGAGTGTCGGGAGCAGAGAGTTAAGATTTGATGTAAAAGTGGTTTATATGATTATGCAACTCTGTAAGTTACTATCTTATATAAAATAATAAAAATTGTTTAAAAAAAAAAAAATAATAATCGATAGGGCTCACAGAGTGACCCCATAAAGGAACTCGCCCAACCGGCTCCACCCACCCCCAGGGAGGTAGTCGACACGTTCAGCGACTATAAAGTCAAAGAGGCAGTGTTGGGGGAGGTGAGGAAGGCGACCAAATACAATTCCATGACTCCACAATACAGGTCTTCCAGGATGTGTCCCAACCCACGCTACTGAAGAGGAGGAAGATTAAGCCGTTCACAGAGGAACTGAGGCGCCAGAGGATGCGGTACCGCTCGACCTACCCCTTTGGTCTGCAATTCAAAGTGGGGGACAGGATCCACACAATCTTCTTGACTGAAGAAGGGGCGCAGCTTCTTGACTTTCAGATTCCGGTTGACTCCCACTCGGAGTCAGCACCCCCGAGAGGGTCAGAGCCCAGCAAGGGGGAGTGTAAAACAGTAAACCGTGGTAAAAAGCATCCAGACCATTGAGCCCCCCGCATTGTTGGCCTTTCCTTTATGGAGGGTCAACTGAGATTAAGGCGGAGGCAGCAAGGACTGCGATTTTATCCCTATCCTCTGGTATATGGATTCCCCTTGTGCGGGTAGCCTACTGCCTGGCTCTGAGAGCCTGTTGTGTTTTACTGCAAAGTCTATTTGCTATTGGTTTATAGCTAGTACATTATCGTGTCTGGGTTGGTGGGGAGGGGGGAATCTCTCGACTGCTATCACTAGGATGGGTGGAGGCTATCGGGGCAACTAGGAGAGTATGGGGGAAAGAAGATATTGAGTGTTCATTGTTCGTATTATCAGCAGGGGATGGTGGGAGTACTAGTTGAGACTGCAGGGGGGATGATAGGGGGCTCAAATGGGCCGCCTGGGTAGAGATCGTGGTAAACCTGATGGCGATAAGAAAACATCCGTAACTGCCAAGATGGTGGTTAATGTAGCCACACTGAATACTAGGGGACTTGATACCCCTAATGAGCACACTCAACTCTTTAGAGAGCTGAGGCGGCTGGACTTGCATCTGATTGCCCTCCAGGAGACACACTTGCTAGCCGGGGACCAAGGTAAACTGCGGAATAGATTGTACCCACACCAGTTTCAGGCATCAGCAGATGGAAAGCATGCCGAGGTTGTCCTTCTGATCCATAGGGACCTGGGATTTATGCACATAGGACTAAAAGAGGGGAGAGGGGTATGTAATTGTGGTTGGGTCTCTCCAGGGGAAGCTGGTGACTCTAGTCGTGTTCTACACTCCGAATACCTCACAAGAATCATTCATGTTGCAACTACTGGCAGAAATGGAGGAGCACAGCCAGGGGGACCGGATTCCTATGGGGGATATGAACCTGTTTATGGACAGCACCCGGGACAGGTCTTCTCAGTCCACCTACTCAGCGATGGGGTCTGCTTCCCAGAATCTTAGTACTCCTACGTCCCGTCCCCTTATCTCCATACTTATGGGACATTCCTCCTTCCTGTGGGACGGGACTGGAGCGCTTTGTAAAAGCATCCAAAAATGTTTAAATTTGTTTTAGTCCTTCCTCTCATTCTACGCGGGGCCCCGCACGTGGCCATAACTCCGCCCATCTCGGCTCCGCCCCGCACATCGCCCATCAGTCCTTTTCTCTGCTTGTTTGGGACTGGACGCGCTTGCATCCTCGGAAGATCTTCTTCCCTTTTTTTCCTCCTCTCTGGCTGGCGCTAGCGATCGTGTACTAGTCTGTCGTTCAAACTAGACTTTCCAGATTGTTCATCGTGTCACCGACACTTCGCGAGGGCGGACCCCCATCCTCTTTGCCTAGAGTGCTTGGGGCCGGATCACCGTTGGGACTCCTGTTTTTGTTGGACTCCCTTTCGGTCCGGGCACTTCATCGGTTGGAGCGGTCGGAGGATGTGTTTCGACGTACTCCTCCTTCGCATTTTCAGGCGTTTATCGACGAAAAGAAGAAACGCCCGGTAATTTCTTTACTTTTCAGAGCACCCCGGCCGGGAGATACCTTTCCGGGCTCTTCCCGAGCCGGGAGGGGCATTGATCGCTCTGTCACCGGGGATTGCCCCGAGGTACCTTCTGGGCCTAATAATTGTAGCAGAGTTTTCTCCGAGGGTCTCTAAGGGGCCTGTGGATACCAGAGCACGCTCCGAGGCCCCTCCTCTGGGGGCTGCTTGTAGACCCTGTTCTACTGAGTTGTGGGGTAAATACCGGAACTCGCTCGGAGGCCTCGTTATCGGCTTCCCTCGAAAGTACCGGGGCACGCCCCGAGGCTTTGGCTGGGCTTGGTGTTACCGAACGGATGTTCGAGGCCCGCGCTAGTAAGGCTGTTACCGGACCTGGGTCCGAGGTTCCTCGTGCAGAGGCTAAAGTGACCAACATTTCTGAGAGGCCTGCCAAGGCCTTATCGGTGAAAGTTGTTCCTCACCGTTCCCGCTCTTGTGGTGAAAGTTCTTCCTTTACCGGCAGTGCCGAGGTCCTTTACCGGCAGTGCCGAGGTCCTTCCTCTGAAGGCTAGTTTGGCTATTGGTATGTCGCAGAAACATTCCAGGCCTCATAGTACTGGCTCGGCTGAGGTTCATTATGTTGAGGCTAAAATTAAGACCCCTGACCCACCGACGGGGACCCCTGCCCCACTTCCACACGTGCCACAGTTACCCTCAGGTGATGGCAAAATGGCGGCCGTTCCCGCCACGACCACGGCGGCCATTTTGGGTGCTTCCCCCTACAACTACGCCATCGGCCTCAGGTGTAGGAGTTGGTCCTGCGGGTGAACATAAAATTCCTTGTGCGGATCCGTTTCATCCAGTTTATGATTGGAACGCCCGGATGCCCCTTCCGCACAATGTCTCGTTGCCTGTTGGTTCGGCACCTTTGATTTTTGTGGACACTTCGGGGGATGGGCCTGTGTGACAACCCTCCCCTCTGCGTCCCTGGAATTGTACTCCTCATGAGAGGCCTTCTCCGGCAGTTCCAAAACCGTCTCCGGAGGACGCCTTTTTCGGCAAATTTCAGACGCGCATGCTTACCGACCCCATGAGAGGGTATTTCAAGGGTCTTTTTAGGGAGATATGCCCACCTGCACCTCCGGCTCCACCTGTTCCACCAGTGGTGACACGGTTCAGCAGGATCCTGACCTGTCTGATGATGCGCAGGGCGAGCAGGACAGCGAAGACCAGCCCCGCTCTATTAGAGCTTTTCACGACCGGGTACTGGACATGATGTGCCTATTGGATGTTCCAGTACCGGCCTGTTCTTGCAGAAGGACGTTTTTGGCTGAGGTCCGCAGGGTCTGGGAAAAGCCTCACTCTGGACTTTTCGTCAATAAGAAAATTGATGCGCGATACAGGCTGCGTTCTTCGGAAGAGGTGGCCCTGTCATCTTGTCCGTCCCCCTCCTCCACAGTGGTGGCCGCGGCCACTTTGCAGTCCAGGCCTGCAGCGTCCTCTTCTACGACAGCGACTCAGGTTCTGGGGAAAGAGGACAAACTCCTGGACTCTCTTGGGAAGAAGATTTTTGCTAACTTGGCCTTGCAGCTCCGGCAGGCTAATGCGGAACTGGTGTTAGCGAGGGCAAATATGAAGATGTGGAAAGGTCTGTCGGAATTCGAGGAGTTCATTCTAGTCGAGAAGCTGGAAGACTTTAAGGCAGGTCTATCTGATGCTAGAGTCTAGGCACAGGATCTGCTTGAGGCCGCGGCTCAGCACGTCAACACATTGGCTCGGGGCCTTATGCTGTGTGTTGACACCTCTCGACAGGTGTGGTTGCATGCCACCAAGTTCTCGAAGGAGGTGCAGGACAAGGTGTTGGACCTGCCGTTGGACGGTAAGGAGCTTTTTCATTCCACAATGGATGTGGAGCTCAACAAAACAAACGACAGCACCCAGACAGCGAAGTCCTTGTCAGTCCTTGTTAAAGCCCCTTTTAGGAACCAGAGACTGCTGACGCAAAGCTGACCGTCCTCTGGTTTCAGGGGCTTTCTAGACCGGGAATCCCGCAGAGTGGCTACTCTTTCGGATAATAACTGCCGGAGGCAGCAACAGATTCGGTTTTTCTCCCGACTCCTCAGCCTCCTCCTCAGGTTCAGGCGGTAACACCACTGAAAAGCCTGCCAAATGAGGGTTCTCCTCGCTCGCACGAGATCCCGGTGGGAGGACGCATTGCGTCTCATTGGGAGGCGTGGCAGATAATCACCGAGGACAGGTGGGTCTTGTCAGTCGCTCGGGCGGGCTTCCGCTTACCCCTACCCCATCCTTCAACCCTCCTTTCCAGCAGTCGGGATCGCCCTCCCTAAAAGCCGAGGTGCAGAAACTGCAGGACCTCAGAGCTGTGGAACCCGTTCCTCTTGGGGAGCGAGCGGAGGGCTTCTACTCCCGGCTATTTAATGTGCCCAAACCCAACCAGGCTGGCCTGCGCACCATCCTAGACCTTTCCCAGTTCTCTCTTTTCTTACCCCAAGAGAAATTGAAGATGATCATGCCCGGCCAGATGCGGTCTTCCCTGCAGATGGGCGATTGGCTCAGCATGGTGGATCTTCAGGATGCCTACATGCATATCCTGATCTGGGGTCCACACAGGAGATCTCCGTTTCTCTATGGGAGAGGAGCATTTCCAGTTTCGAGTGCTTCCTTTTGGCCTAAGTTCGGCACCACGTGTCTTTACAAAGATGATGTTGGTGATTGCGGCCTATCTTCGTCTGTAAGGTATCCATGTGTATCCGTATTTGGATGACTGGCTCTTACACAGCCCTTGCCCGCTGGAAGCTGCCTGCAATCTTCAGTCTCTCCTCCAGCTCCTGTTCCTGCTCGGGCTGTTGGTGAACTGGCGGAAATCTCCCATGATGGTCTCGCAGGACTTGATCTTCTTGGGTTTTTGCGGGAATACGATCGACTGCAGAGTGTACCTGACTGGGGATAGAATGGCGGATCTGTTGGCCACGTGTCAGATGTTTGCGCAGTCGGAGAGCATGTCGGCCTGGTGATTTGAGAGGCTTCTGGGCTTCATGGCCTCATGCGTTTTGGCGCTTCCTCTTGCTCGCCTCAAGATGAGGCAGACTCAGATGGCTCTTCAGAGCTCTTGGCTTCAGGCTGTGGATCCGGACTCCAAGTTGATAACGATTCTGGCTTCCATGAGAGCGGACCTGGATTGGTGGTCGTCTCTTAGCAACCTGTCGGTGGGAGTGGGGTTTCAGGACCCAGCTCCGACGATAACGGTCACGATGGACTCCTCCCTTCCGGGGTGGGGTGCGATGTTGAATCTTCTTCAGGTCTCAGATCTTTGGTCTCCCCAGGACTGGCTCCTCCACATAAACCATCTGGAGCTCCAGGCGATTTTCCTAGTGCTGAAGGCGTTCAGACCGATCGTAGCCAACAAGGTGGTCCGGATTCGCACGGACAATGTGGTGCCGATGTTTTACATCAACAAGCAAGGGGGCACCAAGTCTCCCCCGCTCGTGGAGCTGTCCATCCAGATTTGGGAGTGGGCGGTTCAGCATGGTGTCTGGCTACTTGCAGCACACATTCCGGGCCAGCTGAATGTCAGCGGACTATAGTCAGCTACGAGTGGGAACTGAAGGCAGAGGTCCTCTCATGATTTTCCTGCGCTAGGGCACTCCGGAAGTGGACCTCTTCGCTACGGCGACAAACAAGAAGCTTCCTCTGTATGCCCCCAGAAACAGACTGGGAGTCTCGTCTCTCGGGGGGATGCTCTTGAAATTCCATGGCACAATACGAGGGCTTATGCCTTCCCGCTCTGCCTCTGGTTCATCAGACGATTTGCAAATTGAAGAACTCAGTGAACTGTTCTCTTCTGCTCAAAGCCCCGTGGTGGCTAGGCAGGTTTTGGTTCTTAGAACTTCAACACCTGTCAGTGTATCTGCCGATCAGGCTACTGGTGACCCCCGATCTTCTTCAGCAGGGGGAACAACTGTGGCACCCCTCCCCACAATCATTCAGCTTGGCGGCATGGTGCCGGAGTTCAGGTCTTTAGAACATCATAGCCTGTCTGCGGATAACATGCGCATTATCCAGGCAGCCAGAAAACCTTTTGACTAGGTCCCAGTACAAAAGCAAATGGCTTAGGTTCTGTCATTGGTGTTTAAACAAGCAGTTAGACCCAAGGCAGGCTACGATTGACACGGTATTGTCCTTTGTATCCTACTTAGCAGAGTCGGGAGTTTACGTTCTGTCATGTAGAACTTATCTTTTGGCGGTTTCCGCCAACCTATCTACGGACCAAGGTTCTTACTCTGTCTAATCCAGTAGTTAAGAGACATTTTGCAGGCTTGACACACCTTTATCCTCCGATTCGCAGCCCGCACCCAGCGTGGGATCTAAATGAGGTCCTGACGGCGTTGTGCCATAAGCCTTTCGAACCAATGGCCACGGTGGACCTCAAGCACCTGTCATGGAAGGTGTCCTTTTTGGTGGCCGTCACTTCGCCAAGGCGCGTGAGTGAGCTTCAAGCTTTGTCGGTGGAACATCCCTTCTTGGCTTTCCACAAGGATAAGGTGGTCCTACGGACAAACCCGGCTTTCTTGCCGAAGGTGGTTTCTGAGTTCCATCTAAACCAGTCTATTTCCCTGCCGGTTTTTTTCCCGAATCCCGCTTCAGAGGCAGAAAGGGTTCTACACTGTCTGGATGTTAGAAGGGCTCATAAGTTCCATCTTGACAGAATTTCCGAACTTAGGCGCTCTTCTCAACTGTTCGTCACCTTTGGTAATCCACAAGGTAAGCAGGCCTCTAAGGTGACCATCTCCCGGTGGATCGCGGCCTGCATTACGGAGTCTTACACCGTTCAAGGGCTGAAGCCTCCCAAAGGTATTCATGCACACCTGGTGCGGGGCAAGGCAGCCGCTGTTGCCTTTCAGAAATATGTCCCCTGGCAGACCATCGCAAAGGCAGCTACTTGGGCCTCCCCATCGGCTTTTTGTAAACATTATTGTCTAGACCTGAGTTCAAGAGCCGATGCTCAGTTTGATCAGCTTTGGCTGAAGAACCTGTTTCAGTAAGGTTTTTTTTCCATCCACCCATACTTCCTGTAAGGCGTGCTTGGGAATCTCCCATAAGTATTGAGGAAAGGGGATGAGACGTAGGAGTATAACCAGGTTACTCACTGTAGTGACCACCTTACTCCTAGTCCATAGTTCCCTTTCCTCCATACGCCCGCCCGCCGTCCCCTCTAATAAGGTTCCTCTGTTATTGCTAAAGAGTCTCTGACCTGGCCATAGAAAAGGACTGATGGGCGATGCGTGGGGCGGAGCCGAGATGGGCAGGCCCCAGGTAAAATAGAGGAAGGACTAAAAATGTTGAAACATTTTTGGATGCTTTTACAAAGCGCTCCGGTCCCGTCCCACAGGACGGAGGAATGTCCCATAAGTATGGAGGAAAGGGGACTATGGACTAAGAGTAAGGTGGTCACTACGGTGAGTAACCTGGTTAATCACGACTTCAGGGTCTTAACCTGTCGATATATGGCGTATACACCACCCCACAAATAGAACATACACTTAAACCACCCACATGCATGTATCAACCTTGAGGATAGACTTCATCTTCATGTCTGCAAAGCTGGCGGGTCTAGTCGTGTCCACAGAGATAGAGCCAATGACACTAGCGGGCCACAGTGTGGTTCACAGTAGATCTTGAGGACTGGTGGTTTAGCACAAGCCACGACAATGGAGAATGCCCCCGGGGCTCCTGTGGGATCCAATCTGCATAGAGAACTAAAAGAGGGTATTATGGAATATTTCAAGAATAATGTCCCGACAGATATTTCCTACAGGAATCATTGGGATGCCCTCAAGGCGGTAGCTCGTGGCAATATGATCTATAATGCAGTCGTGATGAAGCCACTGCGGGGAACTGGTGGAACAGACGCTCCTGCAAGAGTTAAGAGGCTGACAAAAGATATGGTATGACTTCCACTAGGCAGAACCACAGAATATTATCTACTGCTAAGAGTCAGCTGAAGCTCCTTAGGATGCAACGGGCGGAACAAACTCTGGCCTGATGCATAGATTTTATCAGTAGGGCAATATACCAGGGAGGATGGTCGCTCACCTACTTAAGCAGCAGGCCAGCCGCTCGTTTATGCATGTTCTCTCAAATGGCAGGGCAGAGAATGGGGAGAGGAAACTTTTAGGCAGAATCCTGTGCAGTGCCCTTGGGGACCACTGCACACAATTAAGACTACAGGTGGCAATACAGGTTTTCCCTTTGGTACAAGCCTGTACTACTATGTTAAAGTGGTAGCAGTAGCGGGGCAGCCAGGCTTATCTCAAGCGTATATAAGCAGTAGCAGAGATTACACAAAGGGACCACAATTACTGTGACTCAAGCAAACACTGACTCCAGGTTTCAGGTAGAAAAATATAAAGTACATTTATTTTTAAACCATTTGCTACAACACAACACTTCTATTAATTCAAAACCACACGGAAAATATACTACAACCAACCAATTCACTTTGGTACACTCTAACTCAAGGTAAGTATCCTGTGTTTTAACGGACCGGTGTGAAACAAAAGACGTTACCGGGAATACACTTGCGATCACTTTTTGACAGTAATGACAGTTCGGTCTTACTAAAGAAACGCGTAGCCGCTACAAGAATTGTTACCGGGGCAAAAACACACTTAGCACCTGGGTTAACCAGAGAGAGTTGGGGGCGAAAATCATAGGCAATGCTTTTTGTCAAGGCAGACCGAATCAGAGAACACTATTTGACGGAAATTCAAGAGTCAATAGGCCGGAGCCAGTGTCAAGTGGAACCGAGTTCCTGTTGTCGAGGATCACATAGTCGGACAGTTTGAGATTCAACGTTGCCAGAAGTACTTGGATATTGTCAACAGAGGAAGCAAAAGTTATAAGAAGGAGGGAAGACAAGGGCAAGCCTTGGAGATGAAGAAAAGGGATTCACCCTAATTCCTCAAGCAGAACACAGTACCTTATTCAGTGAAGAAGCTGGTGCCCTGCCAGTTGTTCCTGTTGGTTTCTTGCAGACCCACGGTACCTGGAGCTTCGGTGCGAAGGGGGACATCTGGAGGGGTCTGCACCTCGCAGGGATGAAGCCGGCAGCGGCGACGATGAATAAAAGGTGTGCTCCTTAAAAACAGGATAGGCTCTTCAGATGGCTATCCGGACCACTACAGCAGTGTGCAGCGATTTCGACCAAGAAAAGGATCCTCTGGCTGTGGAAGATGAGCTGCTTATCCCCACCAAGCTCAAAGCAAGAAGACTCCGGACTGGATCTTCTCTGGTTGTCGAAGGGTAGATAGCTCAGGACTGCAGCAGGGCTTCACCGGAACGGGGTAGTTGCAGCAGCCGTCTTCTTATCTGCTTCTTTGGTTCCTTGTAGTTCCAGTGGTGACTCTGACTTGTAGCCCAAGTGACCTGCCTTTTATGCGAAAATCCCCCATTCACACAGCCTGGCTGTCAATCACGCAGCAGGGGGGTTGTCCGGCCCGGACAACCACCTCAGCCAATCATGGCAAAGTGCCACTTGGGTTTCCTAGGATACCCTGTGCAGGGGGTGACTACACCACTCCCTCACATTCAGCCCACCTAGACACCAAGGTGCCTGGAGGAGGGCTTCTGAGCAGAAGCCTGCCAAAAGACGGTGAAATAGAAGGCAAACCTGGTTTGCTGCGCAAAGTAAAACACAAGAAGGACTTTAACAAAAAGAAATGGCGAATAAACCGGACCGGAGCCAAAAGAAGTAGTATTTGGTCAAGCGGGTTTAAGTTGGAGGCTAATATAATAGCATAAAACAATACCATATTTATCTAATACAATCGCGGTAGAAAAGGTAGGGTAGATACCACTGCCACCAGCCAAGTCTAACTGTTAAAAGAGCGAAACCATGCTCTAGGAGGTACAGATAAAAAAGGGATACGCAGTAACCCTTTCCAGTACTCCATGTAAGATGGGGTCTACTGGATCTGTGGTTAAACGACTAAGTAAAGGTAATGGCAACTTTACCCTTTTCTGGGGGACTGTAGTCAGCCCCAGAAATGGAGTCGGTGGGAAGTCTAAAAGACAACCCTGTGTCACTGCACTGAAGGTGCTGTGTAACACAAAAAAGAAGGGAACTACTGAAGTGGTGTACTCCAGAGTTCACAATCGCAAAAACAGGTAAAAGACACATGGCAAAACATTTGTAAGAGTGGGGGAAAAGCTCACTCTTACCAAGTGAAAAAATAAACTCCAGAAGTCCAGCAAAGTTGCTGGGGGACTCATTGGGTGAGGGCAATTAGCCATAAATGAGAATTCTCCCTAACAGAAACCAGGAAGAGGGAAGAGCTCGCTATACACCTCGAGCGGGCCTAGTCACAGTGGCCAAGTCTCTTGCCTCGAGGGGATCTCACTGAAGCAAATTATGCAGGAGGATAGGGACTCTGTGGACTCTCCAATTGAACCCTTAGAGTTGATTTAGTCCATAAAAACTCTGCAGTCAAATAAATCCCTCCGCCTGGAGAGCAGCACCGCCGACTTCTATAAAGGGCTTGCCCAATTGCTGGCAAAGCCGCTGGCAGACATCTTCATTGGGACCCGTGAGGGCTGGGGACTCTCAGAATCCATGAAGGAAGCCCAGGTGGTACTTATACCCAAGCTGGGGCCGGACCCTAACCACTACTCCTCCTACAGACTGATAGCCCTCCTAAACTTAGATTCCAAAATCTACACCAAAACTCTAATGGGTAGGCTAGAAAAGCTGATGCCGGCAATTATAGATTCCGACCAATCGGGGGTTGATATGGGGTAGAGGCGCAGCAGATAACATGAGGAGGGTCCTACATTTAGTTGACAAATCGGGCAGAAATAAGGTGGATTTGCTCTTATTGGCGTTGGACGCAGAGAAAGTGTTTGATAGGGTTGATGGCGGGGGGGGGGGGTTCTTGAGGGAGGTCCTGTTGAAATTTAATGTAGGCCCTAACATGCGGCACATGATTATCACCAATTACGGTCAATGGAATACGCACGCTTCTAATTGGGTTGGGTAGGGGCACGAGACAAGGGTGCCCCTTGTCGCCTTTACTCTTCGCAATGGTTATGGAACCATTGGCAACGATTGTTTGAGCTAACCCTCTTAAATCGGTAGTAAAATTCACTGGGGAACAGCATAAAATAAACTTGTTTGCGGACAACGTCATCCTGTCCCTTACTGATCCAGTCCAATCCCAGGCACATGTTGACAAGGAATTACATAGATTTGGGGTGGTCACAGGATTTGAGGTTAATAGTTCCAAGTCGGAGATCCTCAGGCTTAACATCCCCCCTCGCTGAATTCCAAACTGCAGCGGAAATGTCCCTACTCCTGGGCAACCAAAACCTTGCGCTACCTGGTAATCAATATACCCGGAAACCTGTTCCTCTTGTATAAGGCTAACTACCCTAGTTTGGTGCACACTATTAAGAAGGACTTGGAGCAGTGGGGCTCAGTACACTTGTCTTGGTTTGGCAAAATGGCAGTCATCAAGATGAATATACTCCTGAGATTTTTGTACCTTTTTTCAATCGGTCCCTATCCCGGATCCCAGGACCACCGTGGGGGGGTTGGGAAGCCATGCTTCTGAGGTTCATATGGGGGGAGCTCACCTAGACTAAATAAGCATATGTTATATGCCCCCAAGCACTGGGGAATTACTACCGGGCCTCGCAAATCAGGCCTCTGGGCCAACTGTGTCCAGAGAGACTTGGGTAAAATATGGGAGGGTATGGAGCAGGCGATTGCTGGATGCCACCTGTGGACACGACCATGGCTACCTAGAGGGGGAGGGCATGGCGATTGTATGTAAACCCTATCATTAGGGCTGCACTGGAGGTGTGGGATACTTTAGGGGGATCAGTGGGGACCTGCTCCTTCCCGTCACCTTTTACTCCACTGATCTGCAGCGACGACTTCACCCCTGGTAAGACTGAGAAAGGGTTCAAGCATTTGGTGGATAAGGGCCTGGGCAATCTGGGAGACTTTTTTGTTAATGGAAAGATAGTCTTTTGAAGACTGCAAAGCAGAGAATGGCCTCCTGGAGGCAGACCGCTTCCACGATCTGCAGGCTAGAGAGTGGGCCCTCCACCCTTCTATTCAGAAACTGGCTACTAGGCCGCTCACACCTTTAGAGCTGGTGTTCCAGGAACCTGCTGAATCCAAGTGGCTGGTCTCCAAAATATACAAAACTATCAATACACTGTCAGTCCCTGCCTGAAGGTCTTACTGTGATTGGTGGGAAAGGGGGTTGGAGGAGGTGATCCCCCCTGCCCCCCAGAGAAATGGGGACCTTTTATGCACTCCATGTCTGGTGGAAACACAAGCCAAAATATTGATGAGGTGGTACAGAATTCCGTCCCGCCTCCACCGTTCCCGCCCAACTAACTCTTAAGTTGTGCTGGAGGAATTGTTCTATGGAGGAAACCCTGCTTCACACTATATGGGAGTGCCCGGGGATACTAGACTTTTGGCTTGAGGTTAGGTCTAAGCTGAAGGAAATTCTGGGGGGTGGCAATAACTGGGGATCCCAAGCTTTGTGGTTTGGGTTTTGACACCCTGTTGGAACAGAACTGTACAAGGACTGAGTGCAAGCGCACCTATTGTTTGCAGCTAAACTGACCATACTCTACCTCTGGAGGAAGACTGTGGCCCTTTCAGTTACATTTGGGATGGACAAAGTGTGGGCCATTCTTGCGATGGAGAAACTCACAGCAAACAAACCTCCTTAAATTATGCTCAAAGAGGTTTTAATGCCCTCCTGTGCGCAATTTGTTTGAGAGCCATTAACCTGGTGGAGCAGCCCTAATGTACACTCTGCACTGTCACTGCCATTGTTGTCATTTTATGGCACTTCTCGATACCTTGTTGAATTAAGTTTGTCATTTGAATGTACTCCCATTATCGGGAGGTGTGGGTGGTGGGAGGGGTGGATGGGGTCGAAGATATGCATGACATTTTGGTACTGAAAACTGGGTTGTCCCGGCTCAAGTAGAAAATGTCAGAAAATCAATAAAGTATTACTTTTTTAAAAGTAGAGGGCAGCAGGTTTTAAGGAGCTGCTGTAGGATGGGCTTGAGCAAGATAGGTGGCAGACTCGGATAGTGAAGAAAAGAGATTACTGAAAGAGTGGGAAAGTGAACCTCCACAGAGGAGGTAGTAGAGCAAGGTGAGCAAGAGGGCTGAATAAGATTTACTTATCTTATACTAAGAAATTAGTGTGGACAGAGGCGGAAAGGGAAGAAGTGAGAGAGTAGTTAGGGGGAGGAGGAGTGAGAATGTGGCAAAGAAATTAGAAAACGTGCCAAGGGTGTGAGAAGATCAGCATAGTATTGAAGAATGGTGGCCAGCAACTAAGTGTCGTAGGAGGTGTGAAGGGATGATGTTGTGTTAGGATCTGAAAGGGATTGGGTCTTCCATCTTATTTAAGCCCGCCATAAGGATTGGTGAGAAGAGCAGATAGAAGGGGTAAGCCCAGGGCTGTATAGGCTTATGGGCGGGAGAGAAAGGAACAGAAGGATCGAGAAATTCCAGAGTAGTTCGGAGCAAGGAGGAGAATGTACTCTCTGCTGTATCTGTGTCCAGAGTAGAACATTTCGTCAGAAGGAAGAGAACAAGAGTGTAGCTGTAAAAACAGAAGTATCACAAGTGCTCCAAAATAAAGTGGAATGGTAGGAGGTAGGCCAGCTGCTGGGCAGCCTGCAATATGGCTGCACCCTGTTGAGCCTTTGTGACCGCCTTAATTAATCCGGCTTATTCACAGTCCATTAGTTGCACCCAGTGGGCAAAAACAAAATAATTGGGGATCAGAAGCCTTGTGATACCCATCCCTGGAGTTTGAGGGGTCCATTTGGGTCTGCTGGGGTAATGGCTGTCAACTGCTGAGAAGCTCCTTGGGCCTGCGGTGGGCCGCAGTGGCTTGTGGCGCAGGCGAGGCCGTACCACGCTGTGCTGTGCTCTGCAGGCACAGCCTGCCATTGGTGCTGGAGGAACAGCGTTCCTGACCCGCATGCTGCTTGAATACCTGCCACCGAAGGGGAAGCTCCGGAGAAAGAAGTGATTGCCCGCCGCGTGTAGGGAGTGGGCGATGGGCTCTGCTGGTGCTCATTGGGCAGGCGCTGCTGGCGAGGCACGGCAGCCATGATCGGTGGCTTCTTGGATGACTGCCTGCTGCTGGGGAAACTGGGAATATCGGCACTGAGCTGTTACTGCTACTGGAGCCTGGGCTGCAGCCAGTCCTAGTGTATGCATCCAGTTTGTGCTCCTGGAGGACATTGGCCACGGTCCCCCCGGTAGGACTACAGTGTGAATAAATCCTGCTTGGAATTGCAGCTCTGGGGGGCTCACTGAGTGGCCAAGCAGGGGGGCTGCCTGGAGCTGGTGTTGGGCCACAAGTGCCCCAAATCAAGGCCTGGACATTGGAGACCCTTGCGTGTCATCACTGGATTAGAAGGTGAGCGGCTTGATTCTCCCCCCACCCCCCTCCCAAGTGGTTTTGGATTGCCCTGCTTGTGAGATGCTGTAGGTCTTGCGCAGTTGGGCACCAGCCACGTAACGCAGTGGTGTTCTTTACATCTGTGCCAGTTGTAACCATAGGGGCAGTTTTGGAGACCTTGACACCTAAGAGTGGTGTACAGTGTGGAGCAGCTGACCGCTGGAGTGACAACTCCACACCTGGTCGATACCTGTTGCTTATATCCAGCTGCTGCCATGATGAAGGGCGAGGTTCATCAGACGAGGCAATCCAGTCTGGAGGCGTTGTGCTCGAGTCCAGCAGACCCCGAGTCGAGTGACCCCCTGAGATGAATGAGCAAGTGGGGCAGAGTGAACAAGAGGGCCCGAATCTCAAATAGTTAATGGAGAGTATGCAGGAATGGCCTGCCACAATGACTGATAAACTGGATGGCATAACCACTAACATCTATACCCTCAAGGGCAAGATGGAGCGGGTGTACTCCAAAGTGATAGTAGCAGAGTCGCACGTTGGGGTGGCAGAAGACAATATTGCAACTCTTAAGTTTTGGGTAACAGGAATGGCCAGAGATCTCAAGAGAGCCTTGCTTAAGTGTGATGACCTGGAATCCAGGTCCAGGAGGAACAATTTTCATATAGTGGGACCTCCCGAGGGCTTCGGTGAGCACCCATGGAGGAAGAGATGGAGGCTCTCCTCAAGGATTTGCTTGCACACTGGCCTTCTCATCAACGTTTGTGGTCGAAAGGGTGCATAGAACGCCGCTGATGAGACCTAAGCTGGGGGCCCCTCCTCTGCCCATCATTGTGTGGCTTCTGAACTATTCGGGACTGGGACACTGTACTACACATGGCGAGAGGAGTAAAAGGCCCCCGGCAATAAGAAGATATCACTATCCATGTCTACCCAGATTTTTCCACTGCTGTGCAATTGGAGCGCAGGCCTTTCCTGAGACCCAAACAATTGATGCGAGAAAGGGCGGTCCCATATGCAATGCACTTCCCAGTGTGGCTGCGCATAGAACACATAGTTAAAGTCCTGCTCTTCAAGATCCCTGAGGAAGCAGTGGCTTTCATTGAGGCTAACATCCCTATCCTGGTCCCGCCAGACAACCATGAAGATCTGAAAATGGCAACCTCCTCTACCTGTGGTTAGACTGCTGGGGAGCTGTAGATACAACTACATCTGTGAGAGACTGCAGGTGATTGCGATTGGGCTCCAAATTCATTTGCTGTTCACTCCCTGCTGGAGTGCTTAACTGATAGATATGGTGCGCAGTTACTTTGGGCAAGCAAACGCATCTGTTTGTGTATCCTGGATGTGGGTGGGCGGGATAGTATCAGAGGCTGACAGAAGCAGAAGTGTTATCCCCCTATGCAGTGTTGCTGGGATGTTAATGGGGATGTGGTTGGGGTTAGGGAGGAGGGGATGGGGGATGTTGACATGGCCCTTATTGGGAGGACGATGAGGGTGAGGGGAGGTGGGGAGTGCATTGGGGTAAACATCTTTCAAATGTGTGTTGGCAAGTCCACAGTACAGAACATTGTCTTTCACTCATTTTCCTCTGTGGTCATACGACTTTTGTGGAGATGCGATAACAGGCTACTAAAATTAGGTTTCTATGGCCACTATTAATATTAGTTGGAATGTGTGGGGCCTCTGGAATTATTCCAAGACCAGGAAGATAGTATCACATGTGAATCAGTAGAATATCCATGTTTTGTTTCTGCAGGAAACTTGTGCCTGTGAGAGCGTGAATGTCGTTTTGTATGGGGGACAAATGGGTTTTATACTAACTATTCCATGCAATCTAAAGAGGTCCTGACCCTCATTCACAAGAATGTGAAAGTACTGTACACTGTTGGGGAAAGTAGTATTGCTGGTGAATTCATATGGGACCATCCTTGATGACCCAATGTTTTATGAGGGTGTTGCAAATGTTGTCATGACTTATCCGTTGACGCTGCTTATATGGGGGGAGACCTGAATACCATTTTACATCTGGACCGCGAATGCACGGGTAGGGCTTCCCGACCACTGTGGAAGGCGCCAGGCTGCATTTTGCAATGCATTAAGGACCTTCGAATTTATGACATATGGCGGACGTTGTATCTGCCGCAGAGCTTTTCCTATTATTCAACAGTGCATGTCGTTATGTAATTACATTTCTAAAGCGCATATTCGCCATAGGCGCCTTGACGCTAATGGTCCGACTAACGATGGTCATACAGACGGAGCACAAAAAAAGAATGGATTTTAAAGTACGCCTAAACCAGAAATTATTTTCTGTAACTCTAACATGACGTGGCAGCGCATTCCACGGCTTGGCAGCTACTACACAGAAGGCGCGGCTGGCAGTTCTGGCTAGTTATAGCGCGGAATGACCAGAAGGTAGCAATCCTGCGAGCAAAGAGACCTAGTAGGTATATAAATCTGAAATTTGCCTCAGAGATATTCTGCTCCCTGACCATATACGGCCCGATGGACAACACAGAGATTTCAATTCAATGCGTTTCCTCACCAGAAGCCAGTCAACGTTGAGCAGGTTAGGAGCGATATGCGACCCATAGGGTGCCGCAGTGGCTACTCGAACCGCCAGAGTTTGGAGTCGCTGCAGGCGGTGGATTAAGTACAAATGCTGTCTCAAATAAAACGAGTTGAAGTATTCAAGCCAGCTCATAACCAGTGAAACACTATTGGGGCATGAAAGTGCTTAGGTAGAAAGGCCAGGACTTTTGCTGAATTTTCAACTGGAGATATCCTCCCTGACAGGTGGCCCCAATTTAGGCTTCCATAGAAAGGGAGGAAAACGGCTTCACTCCAAAATCCATGACAACAGACACTGGTGTAGGAAAAGATCCAGGCATAGGCAAGAATGCTGGGGTCCACAGGGCAGTGGCAGACTGAGGGCCAGCCACAAAGTCATCCATTTTGTCCCCATTTAATCTAAACTAATTTGAGCCCATCCACCGTCCCACGGCCTCCAAACCGCTCCTAAATTGAGATGACGTATCTGTATGCAGGAGATTAAGCTGGATTAACATCTGTGTATTGCCTGTATATGAGTAACAGCGGAAGCTCTTGGCATGAATGTGGCTCACCAATGGTTGCATGCATACATTGAAGGGAATGTGAGACAAAGCCGAGCCTTGAGGAACCCCACAAGACAAAGGCACAGAGACCGAGCAGAAAGGAAATGGATAATTTGTGTACTGTCAGACAAAATGGAGGAAAGCCATGCCAGCACCGGGCCAGAGGTGCCAGCACCGGGCCAGAGGTGCCAGCTTGGGCAAGGCGATGCAACAGGGTGGGGTGGGCCACTGTATAAAACATTGACGAAAGATCTAATATTACTAGCACCCCTAAACGACGATATAATATCCTCCAGGATAGATCTCTTCTTGATATCCGAGTGTCTGGTAGGGCAAACCGTGCTGGCTGACATCCTCCCCCGTACCTACTCAGACCTCCGATATCACACTCCCTTCAGTGGGGAGTGACCCATGGGGACCGAGCAGCGAGGCGATTTCAAGTCTTCTTCTCTGCAGGATCTTGTTTTTAAAACCTGTATGGAGGAGCCTATTCATATTTTCTTCCAAACTAATGATAATGCAGACACACTTTGGCAGGCGTTCAAGGTATTCGATTAAGGCGCTATATAAATAACACATCATTATCATTAGCATTATTCACAAGGGGGGGTGGCCATGTCTCAGGAATTTGGAGTGCTAGGAGACATACGAAGCGGCATAGCCCATAGTGAGTGCGCTTAAAGCCCTCGCAAGCCAATATGCAAATCCTCCCACTCGTGCTACAAGCTGAAATTAAAGCTCAATTAGAGATGTTTAAAATACATGTAGACCGAGGGGTGAACTACTATGCGAAACCTGCTGTGGCTAGGAGGTATGGGGAGGGGCAATGGCCGGGCAGAGTTTGATCTAACCTGGCCCAGATGGAAAGTGAACTGAACTATGTGATGAGTCTTGTGTGATGCAACATTCTGACTAGGATATCAATGAAGTTTTTGTTCAATTCTATAAAACGATATATCGGGTGTAAGACAAACAAGACGATGGGGACCTCCAGGCTCTTTTAGAGTCCATTCTGATGTAGATCCACTCGAGAAGCACAAAGGAGCAAATTCATATTTCTTTTACTGTGGAAGAAATGATAGGGCTTATTGGAGATGGGGCTCTGCTAGCCCCCTACATGGTGAAAGTATGGGATGAGGGTGTACAGGATGGGCAACTCTGAGATGCTTCAGGAAGCCACCATTATAGTAATGTTAAAACTAGGTAAGCCCTGGGAGGAATATGGATCTTATAGGCCGCTCTCCCTCATAAACAAAGACACCAAAATATACACCAAAGCCATTGCCAATAGACGGCTGCCTTCGATGCTCTCGTTGGTACACTGAAACCAGGCTGGGTTTGTACCTGCAAGGTGCACTGCGCTGAACATTAGGTGTCTATTTAATGTTCTGTCCTGAATTTCACCCGCCGCCCAGTCTGTGGCGGTAGCTTTAGATGCGCAGAAAGCATTTGTTATGGTGGTCTGGTCATTCCTATTTGCGCTGCTGCGCATATGTAATCGGGACAACCAATGAATTTAATATTTCTGATGTTTGTTAATCTGCTTAGAATCACATGCTGTGCATAGTCCGACATCCAGTGGTCACTGCGGAGTATTGCATTTTGTTTTTCGTAGTCAAAAAGGGGACGCCGACAAGGCGTGTCTGTAACACTATCCCTATAGTGACGTGCGGTGTACCCACAATCCCTCACGCGTCGAGGTCCCTCAGATTGTTTTTTTCCGCCCAGATATTGGTTGCCTTTACACGGAGCTCCTCGAGAGACATTGCAAATTCATTTATTCGACCTTTGGTCATTACTTATTAATATCTATTACATAGATCCCTCCCTCGACGTAGCTGCGAAGCTGTTTCTCTGCCGAGTAAGAACTTTGACGGCGGGGACGAGACGGAGGAGATCCTTCGGCGCTGCCGAACACGTGGCCTGGCCTCGCCGGCCAAAAGACAGTTGGGAGAGTGGGGTCGTGGGACATTTCTTGTTTCTCTTTGAGAATGCCTTTCCTTTTCCCCTCCCTTTCCCTCAGGGTTGCTATCGCAGTGAAATATTTCCTCAGCTATGGAGAGGACACCCTTTAGGTTTTGCCCGTGTTGCAAGGGGCAAGTTCACCTGGAAAGACGAGCATAAACGGTGAAACCGTTGCTTGCCCCTCGATCACAAGGAAGACGGCTGCGCGGCTTGTCAGCCTCTTGAGCGTAAGACTTTAAAGGCCCGCAGGGTCAAAAGGTGGGCGGCCTATGCCATGTCAAGGTCTGATTGCTCACCCGCCGCTGCAGAAAGTGATGAGGAATGTGATAACCTGACATCCGTTTCGGAAGTCAAAGACCTCTCTAAGGAGCCCTCGCGCTCCTCGCCGTCTGTCCCCGGCCCGACAAGCTCGGCTCACGCCCTGCTTATGGGGATGAACACCCCGGCTACACTGACGCACACAAAAAACACTCCCATAAACACATAACTCGCGGCTCTTTTTCCTCGAAGACGAAGAAACCATCAGCACCAACGGAGACGCAGGTTCCACCGGCGTCGTCCTCAGACCGTAAGAGTCTTAAGCCCCCCTCGCAACCGCAGCCGCGACCAGCGACTGGGCTTCCCCCAGATAAGGGTGCTACCCCCAAACCGCCAGACGAAGCGCTCCGTCAGAGCGCCCGTCGTAGAACCCGTGACGCCCGTAACGTCAATACCAGAGCCCTCCACAGACAGATTAGTCGTCGAGAGCCTGGCGAGGATCGTTTCTGCCGATAGCCAGAGGCGGACGGCGAAAGATACATCGAAGACCGCTCAGAAGGCTAGAGAAACGCCGAAAAGGCCGTAAGGAAGGCAGGAACTGCCCCCTTCATCTAAAGGGACTCCTAGCCTGCCAGAAGGCTTTTCAGACGGCGACGGAAACCTTTCTTCGACGTTATAGGAGAGATAAAGCATTTCCAGGCCAAAAACCCTATTGTCCCCCCCCCCCCCCCAGACCGCTCAGGGGTACCTCATGAGACCCCGGAGAGACTCCAGTTCTGTATGGAGAGGTTTATGGAGACTCAAAACCTACCACTACCCAAGAGGGCAAGAGAGGGACCTCAGGTGGACCCCAGGGCTAAATTCCGTAGGCTGTTTTAATCCCTCCCAAGTGGATGTAGATTTATATGACCTCACTGAAGAGGACCCCCACTTTCAGGAGGAGGACGAATTTTTCAGGCAACGAAGAGGAACAAAACCTAGAGGAGGAGGGTTTTGAAGAAAATCCAGATATAGGTGGGGGGCTTCGGAGAAGACCCAGAGGATGGTGCTTCACAGCCCTGGCAGTCCCCATCAGCGTTTTCGGACCCTGATGTACTAAACCTGTCCCCTCCCGAGGACTCACCTAATAGGAACACATCACCTATAGACGATCAACCTACATTTAATGCACTACTATGCAAGGCAGCAGCGCATTTCGAAATGGACACTGGGGCGATTTCTCCTGACATTGACTTTGTGGAGAAGGTAATCAAGGAGAAACCCCCTGTCAGCCAAACCATTCCCCTCCTCGCCTCATCGCCTCAGTAAGGAGACAAAATATCCCTTCACTATCTACACCCGCGTTGGTCAGAGGGGTCAACCCGAGGATAGAAAAACTATTCAGTCCCTCTCCTTCAGACCCGTTGCACGTCAGGGGCCACTCTGTACCAGACTCCCTAGTGGTGACAAATGCAAGGAAAAGAGCAGGGGTCCCGCTGTCTACCAGCGAAGCACCACCAGATAAAGAGGGTAAAAAGTTGTATGCCCTAGGGAAGAGGATCACAGCCTCCGCTGCTTTTTACGCAAGGATTGCAAACAACTACTCCTTGCTAGCAAGTTACGCAGATGCACAATGGAGCAAGCTACGTAAGGACGCCGAGGAGGTACCAGAACCCCTACGTACACGGCTTCTGGCCACGATTACTGAAGGGACCCTAGTCAACCAAAGCATCGTGAAAAACACTCTGGATGCTGCAGAAACGGCTGGCCGTTGCCTAGTACAAGGAATACTCCTCAAACGCCATGTCTGGCTGCGTAATTCGGGGTTTAAACCTGAAACACAAGCATCTCTAATCAACAAGCCTATAGAAGATGCCAACCTCTTTGGAAAGGCGGTTGATGAGGCACTAGAAACGGCAAAGAAAGAGTTTGACACCATCAAAACCCTAGACCAGATTTCTAGGCCTCCTAACAAACGTGGCTATGGCAATGGGCGCTTTTTTTCGAGGCCAACGCCAGCAGCAAAATCAGCAGCAGCAATACTCTGCAAACAACTGGTCCTCTAACCAAGGCACCAGTGGGCAATACAACCAGAGAGGACAACGCCGTGGCAAAGGGAGAGGTCGGGGTTCCACCCCTAGAGGTTCCCAAGCCACCAACACCAAATGACTCGAAGATTCGGGTCCCCTCCCATGCATCGCCGGTCGGGGGCCGGTTAACATCCTTTCTTCCAGCATGAGAGGGAAAAACATCAGACCGCTGGGTACTATCAACCAGAGCCCACGGCTACTGTATAGAATTCAACAGTTACCCAACGTACAGACCCCCAAGGGGACGACGCATGACACCAGAACACCTCGCCATCCTTCTGCAAGAAGTGGACCAGCTATGGAAAAAGGAGCTATAGAGGTCGTGCCTCTGTCTCAGGTAACAGAAGGTATTTATTCAGTGTACTTCCTTGTACCCAAAAAGGACTTAACCATGCGCCCTGTATTAGATCTGTGCCCAGCGAACAAATTTGTCAAACCTCAAAAGTTTCGTATAGTGACCTTACAGGAGGCGATCCCACTGCTATCACAGGGAGATTACATGACAACACTGGACATGAAAGATGCATACTTTCATATTTTAATGTTGCCAGCACACAGAAAATACTTCAGGTTCATGATAGAGGGCAAACGCTACCAGTTCAGAGTGCTACCCTTTGGGATAGCATCAGCACCGAGGGTATTCACGAAAGTACTGGCAGTGGCAGCGTCCCACCTGCGCAGGTTGTCCATCCCAGTATACCCTTACCTTGACGATTGGCTCATAACAGGGGATTCTTACGAAACATGCTTCTCAAATACCCAAGACTGTAGACCATTTGTTCCAACTGGGCTTCTCCATCAACGAGAAGAAGTCCAGCCTAGACCCCAGCCAAGTCAAACAATTCCTAGGGGCTCTAATTCGAACAAAGGACGGCCTCGTCTTCCCCCTCCAACGAGAGGGTCCAAAACATGCTGTTTCAGATCCCTCAATATGTGGCAGGTCGAGAGGTGACGGTACGCAAAGCAATGCGCTTGCTAGGAATGATGGCGTCATGTATTTATTTGGTACCCCACGTGCGCCTGCGAATGCGCTCAATGCAAGAGTGGCTCAACAGCCAGTGGTGTCAGGCCAGCGGACAAGGGGACGATCTAGTGGTGGTCTCGCAGGCCTTGGTTCTCTCGCTACGGTGGTGGTCGAAGGAAAACCTGGTAATAGGAAAACCATTCGCCACCCCCGCAGTGGAATCCACTCTAACCACAGACGCATCCCTCACAGGATGGGGGGGCTTACCTATCCCATCAGACTGCTCACGGAGTTTGGACTCCGAGCGTAGCATCCAAGCACATAAACTTACTGGCGCTACTGGCTGTGTTCAAGGCACTAAAAGCCTTCCAGGCACACCTACAAGGGTAGACCGTGATGGTCCTCACGGACAGCACCACAGCCAGTTACTACCTCAACAAACAAGGGGGCACTCTCTCTCCAGGACTGTCCAAGCTGTCCCAGAACATCTGGAAGTGGGCTCTCAGACACAACATGTTCCTACTGTCACAACATGACAGGGGAACTCGATCTGCTAGCAGACGAACTCGGCAGAGACTTCCCTCTGCCCTCAGAGTACGAATGGCGTTTACACAAAGACATGGTCTTCGATGTTTTCACACAATGGGGATTCCCAGAAATAGACCTGTTCGCAACTCTGGAAAAACTCACAATGCCGAGATTATGCCTCCAGGTACCCCCAGAACCAATCCAAGGGGAACGGTCTATCTATTCCATGGTCAGGGAGATTTGTTTACGCTTTTCCCCCCTGACTCCCCTTCTCAACAAGATTGTGCACAAGGTGCACCAGGAACAAGTTACCATGATACTAGTGGCCCATATGTGGGCCCCGCAGCCATGGTTCGCCCACCTGATGGAGATGTCTCTATCTCCTCCAGTGAAACTTCCCTGCCCGTTCAACATGCTGTCACAGGACAAGGGCAGGACACTGCATCCATGCCCTCAGACCATGAACTTAGCAGCCTGGCTCCTGTGATCATAGCATTTGGACATTTACAACTCCCGCAGAGATGCATGGACATCCTCAGGGAGGCTAGAAAGCCTAACACTCACCACTGTTATTCTAGCAAATGGAAGAGATTTGTCATCTGGTGTAGAGAAAGAAACATCAACCCTGTTGACTGCTCTCCCACACAAATTGTTCTGTACCTGACCCATTTACTAGACTCATGTCTAGTATTCAATTCGATTAAAGTCCACCTAGCGGCACTTTCTGCATACACCACTTCCCAACTTAAAGTGTCATGGTGGAAAGTCCCAGTTATTAAAGCCTTTATGGGCGGGGTAAAGAGAATACACCCTCCGATAGCAAACCCAGCTCCCGGCTGGGACCTAAATGTGGTACTTACCAGGCTCATGGGCTCACCCTTTGAACCCATGCACAAGGCAACTCTGTTCGCAGCTATGTGTGATGGAGTAGGATATTTCCCCCCTCAATGGAACCCCACAAGTCCAAAACCCAGAACGGTATTCCTCTGCACATGGGTATGTGGGGCCCACTGAGGCGAGGGGCCACGGGAGGTGATAGTACAGTACGTAACAGGGGCCACGTGGGCCGGTCAGGCAGCGAGAGCCGGGAGGGGTGAGGGGGGTCACACACGGACCTTCACGGCTGGTTGTATCAAGGTTCGTTAGGAGAGGTGCGACTGGCGGGGTGGGCTGGGGCCCCCCCAGGATAAAGCCAAGGGTTATAGTAGAGCTTATTACACCCACCTCATAGCCTTTAGGGTGGCTCAACCCGTATGTCCGCCCACGTGGTGTTGCACCCCCAGATGTCAGTTCCCTCCCCACCAGGGGAAGCCCAGATGTAGGGGCCGATGAGGCGCGGGGCCGACCCACCCGCAAAAGGGCACGTTGCTGGCTTCGTGTTCCTAGGCCAGGCGTGCCGCGGGGGTCTGTGCCCTCAGATCGCTGGAGGGCCGTGGGTTCGTGCCTGGAGAGAGCCGCGGGGGGCACCGCTCACGCCCCGCAGCCGTAGCTGTCTCTGTTCCAGTGTTCGGGACGCAGGTAGGCTGAGGTCCCCAGGGACGCCACGGGCCGCACAGCACGGCGCCCCGTTCCCAACACCTCCAGGTCAGAAGGGCCGCTCTTGTGTAGCAGTGCGGGAGGGCTCCAGCCCAACACGTGGCAGCAGTAGAGGTCCGGCCGCCACTCCGTCAGCCCCAAGCCACCGCGGTACAGTAGAGCCGGACGGCCCGTTGCAAGTCCATGGGCGGGAGCGGCCGGGCGTCCGAAATCTCGTCCCAGCGAGCTGCAGCGGCGTGCGGGCCTTCCCGGCGGGGGAGCGCCGCAGGATGCCTGCGTACAGCAGCGCGTGGGTAGCAATCAGGTCGGCAGCGGAAGGTTTGGCATGAAGGCCGCAAGCCGCCTCCGGGGCGGCGTCCGCTGCAAGGGTCCGCCGCAAGAGATCCCGACTCCGATTTTCTTCAAAATTTTGGGCTGATATAGAGGAGAGTGTTGGCTGGCGAGTCGCAGGCAAATTGTCGCTGGATGTTAAGGATTAACGCCGATATTCATCGGATCTAGGCGGGCAGGTCTGGAGCTCAAGAGCTAAGCAGCCATTTTCTAGGCTGCTTAACAGCGCCCCCATGCACAAGGCAACTCTTAAAGACCTCATTCTTAAGACTGCCTTCCTAATAGCTATGACCTCCATTAGGAGAGTAAGTGAACTAAAGGCTCTTTCTGTTCTAGACCCCTTTGTAATGGTTCACAAAGATAAGGTGGTTCTACGCACACACCCGAGGTTTGCACCGAAATTCCATGTCAACCAGTCAATAGAACTACCAACGTTCTTTCAAAACACTTCAAATTTGGGAGAAAAAAGCCTGCATACACTTGATGTGCGCAGAGCTGTCATGTTTTATATGGGCAACCTGGAGTTCTGTACACACCTTTACAAAACACTACTGTCTAGATGCTCACTCGAGATCTGATTCCCAGGTGGGACAAGCAGTATTAAGACATCTTTTCTCTACTGTTCCTTCTCACAACCCACCTCCAACTCCGGGTACTGCTCGCTAGTCTATGCACAGCATGTGATTCTAAGCAGATTAACAAACATCAGAAGACAATGCATTACTTTCCGTAAAAGCATTTCTGATGGTTGTATCTGCTTAGATTCACATGCGCCCACCCTTCCTCCCCGCTCGGATGGAAGGAACATAGACACCTTTCTACATCTCTCTCTCTCTTTTCTGTACTCCCTCACGTCTAGAAGGCTCCCTCAGGGCAGAAAAAATACAAACAGAGGGATCTCGACGCGTGAGGGATTGTGGGTACACTGCACGTCACTATAGGGATAGTGTTGCAGACACGCCTTGTCGACGTCCCCTTTTCGACTACAAAAAACAAAATGCAATACTCTGCAGTGACCACTGGATGTCGGACTATGCACAGCATGTGAATCTAAGCAGATAAAACCATCAGAAATGCTTTTAAGGTAAATAATGCATTGTCATATCTGGCTCATTTACACATCCCTGTCTGTTTTTATTTATTTTTTTATAAGTCTATTTATTGCTTTATAAAAAAAAGATCACATAAAGAAAACAAAAACAAAGGTTGCAAAGCATGGGTACAGCGTATCAGTAGTTAGTAATTTAATTTAGTATTTATATAGCGCTACGAACCCTCGGGTATCTGAGCGCTTCCTTTACCCGCGGTGTCTGGTGCTCATTTATCGACCTCGGAAGGATGAAAGGCTGAGTTTGGCCCTGCTGGGATTCAAACTTGCAGTAGCAGGCTCTGCACAGATGTCAAAGCGAGCGCTCTGCTCGCTGTGCTATTGGACATAGAATACATGGGTGTCTTGGGTTAGCAAGGAGCTGACAGCGTCTGGTTACATTTCTTTGTGTCTGGTGGACTGCCGTCTATCCACCAGGGCCTTTCATTGGTTAAAGTTCACACGGTTCCTGTCCATTTCCCCTAGACCTTCTGAAACTTTCCAGGGTATCCCTCGGCATTAAAAATTTGCCTCTCCAGGGACGCACATCTGTCCACTTCATTGACCCATGGGTTGAGGCTGTCTGTTTACAGAGCCCTACGTTGCGGCTGTGAGCCTCTTCCCCAGTCCCAGTGCCACTGGCAGGAATGTCTTTTTGTGTTTAGTGAAGTCCAATTCCCCCCCCTAGATTATCAGTAGTACTAGCTTTGGTTCTTGCGGAATTGAGGACCCCAGCACTCCAGAGATCTTACTGTCACTTTTGTCACTGTTGACCTCAGAACTTAGCCCCCACTCCTCACCTGTTCTAAGGTCTTCCTGTAAGGAGTTCTTCTTTCTTCCTTTTATCTTGAGGAGAGATTTCTTTTCATGAAGATACGGCCTGCCGCAGGACGATGCCACTCTGGTTTGTCAAAGAACCAGAAGACCAGTAGCCCCGGTTCCGCAGCATCCAAACAAGGGGGAAAAAGCCAATGAACGGCAAAAAAACCCTGAACTGGTCGTCGGAGGCTACGATGTCACTTTCCCCGTAATGCAGATGGTGTGTGTTACTCTTGAAGCGATGACAAAGGAATAAGGCTTCCAGCTGCTTAGCACGCACCGTAAGTCAGGCGCTGTGTGTAGGGATCCAAGGAAGGAGATCCGAAAGCAAATGCCCGAGTCCGTCTGGAGAGAAGACCACTGAAGACAAATATTTGGAGCCGGCAGACCCCGAAGGTAAGGGACAGCAGAAGGGGAAAACGAGGAAGAGGGGAGGAGAGCCAGGAAGCTGAGCCGGGAAGGGGCAGCGCAAGCAGAGCCAGGGAAGGAAGGAGACTGTGAAAAAACGGAACGCGGAAACAGAAGGAAATGGACAAGGGGAACAGCGGGTCAGGAGACCAAGGAAAGCGGGCTTACCAAAACCAAGGGAAAACGCAGGAGTGTGGCAACGAAGGAGAAATCTGTAACGCTCACCTGGTTCCCACGGAGGCGCTGCGTGGAAGGCGCAGAACTCTGAAGATGGACAGGAAGGGCCCCTCTATTCTGGCTTCCCTGGCTCGTTGGATACCCTCCTTAGGGTTTGGAAGGATGAGCTCTCCATCCTGCTTCTGATGCAGGGGCGCATTGAAACCCAGTTACTTCACTGGATTGAGGATTGATGGGAGTTCAGGTAAGCTTGACTGTTCAGGTAAGGCGCTGTAAAAGTTCTGTTCAAAAGTTCAAGCTTAATAATAATGTTCGTTGTCTAATTGCAGCAAGCGCTTATGCTTAGGTCTTTTTCCCCTTACGGGCCGGGGTTCGGAGTGCCGGAGATATGGCGCCGACCCGAAGTGAAACGGTTCTGGATGAGCGCTCAGGTAATGTCTTTGCATTCGCTCATTCAATGTCTTTGTCTTTTTTCCCCATAGGGGCCGGGGTCCGGAGATGCCAGGAAGCGGCAGGACCCAAAATGCAGTGGGAATAATCCAACAGGTAAGACTTAAAAGGAAACTGAGCTTTCCTTATTCCTTTTCTCCCTCTCACCTTTGTTCTTGTCTTTTTTTCCTCTAGGCGCCGGGGCGTAGCTGAATCCGGAAGATCGCTGCTGAAGATGGAAGCGAAAGGTGAGTAAAATGCAGCGCTGCAGCGATCGAAACAAAATGCCTTTAAAATGATGTCTTCCTTTTCAGGGCCGTTGGAGAAATGACTCCGGGATGCAGATTTAGCAGGTAAGGGCTTTTCTTCTCCTATTCTCTTCCTTTCTCCCCTTGCAGGTGTTCCAGGGTGCTGGCAGGCGTGGCTGAAGTCAGGATGCAGGAGCTGACACGGTGAGCGTCCAGCTGCTAAGTGCAGAACAACGCGAAGCACGTGTGGCTGTTCGGGTGGGGTTTAAATAGCATTGGAAGAAGTTCCTGGTATGTATCCTTCCCCGACCACACCCGGGTGGTGAAGTAGTCCTACAGGTAAAGTAGTCCCATTCAGGCCTCAAGAGGGCCTGGATGAAGCAGCAAGGTCTGCATCAGGTAAGTGTGCACCCAAGCACTTAAACACATATCCTCTTCTATGAGCCTGGCGCCTAAGGCGCCAGGACTGTGGTCCGCTATGAGCCTGGCGCCTAAGGCGCCAGGACTGAGTCCAAAGGGCCCCGACTTGGGCCCGCTGAGACTTCCCTGGGGAAAATGATGTCTGCCTCTGGGGTTGCTGGGCCCGGCCTGGCTCTTTGGAGGTAGGCATCATGACAGTACCCCCCCTCAAGGCCCCTCCCAAGGTCTTTTCCTCCGGGGGTTTTGGTTTGTGCGTGAATCTTCGATGGAATCGTTGAATTAATCGTGGTGCGTGAACATAGTTACTGGGTTCCCAAGATCTTTCCTGAGGTCCATATCCTTTCCAATCAACAAGATAGAAGAGTTTCGACTTAACTATATTGGAATCTAAAATGTCTTTCACTTCGAATTCTAATTCTCCATCAATTTGGACAGGGCCTGGGGGCTCAGACAGTCTGGTTCCAGGTTGTACTGGTTTTAGAAGAGATGCGTGAAAAACGGGATGAATCCGCATGTTGGATGGTAAATCGAGTTTAAAGGCCACTGGGTTGATAATAGCTTTGATGGGGTAAGGCCCAATGAATCTGGGATTAAAAGTTCGCTGACCCTTGAGGGGTAGATGTTTAGTTGCTAGCCATACCTGATCTCCTACTTGGTAAGGAGGAGTTTTACTTCGGTGCAAATCAGCGTTTTCTTTATACTTTTTCTTGGCTTGCTGTAAGTGGGTTGTAGCTTCTTTGAAGGCTTGGGTTATTGTGGAATGTAGGTGATTTACTGCAGGCATCTCCAGGGTCAGAGGTGGATCTAGGTCAGAGGTCCGAGGATGGTGACCATACAGGGTATAAAAAGGAGTCTGTCAGGTTCCAGAATGTACTGAATTGTTGTATGCATATTCTGCAATCCAAAGGATGTCTTTCCAATTTAACTCGGATTGGTGTAACATGCACCGCAGATATTGCTCGAGAGTCTGATTGGTTCTCTCGGTTTGTCCGTCGGTCTGGGGGTGGTGGCTGGTGGATAACCGCACGTCTATTTGTGCTAGTTGGCAACATTTCTTCCAAAAGTGGGAGATAAATTGACTTCCACGGTCTGAGACTAATATGGAAGGGAAACCATGTAACCGCACTATATTTTCCATAAATTCCTTGGCCAAGGTGGAAGCTGACGGCAATCCTTTTAAGGGATAAAATGGGCCATTTTGGAGAATAGATCCACTATTACGAGAATCGTGTTGTAACCACCACAAGGAGGCAGGTCAGTTATAAAGTCCATTGACAAGGTGTGCCAAGGTGCTGGTGGAATGTCCAAAGGTTGAAGTAGGCCGGCTGGCCTTTTCTTTTGACTCTTATTTTGGGCACAGATTCCGCAAGACAACACAAATGACTTTGTCTTTTCTCCAAGAAGGCCACCAGAAGTGGCGTTTGATCTTTTCTTCTGTTTTCGCGATACCGGGGTGTCCTTCTATTAATGATTCATGATGACGGGCAATGACAAGTTCCTGCAATTCTTTACTTGGCAGAAATAACCGCTCCTCGAAGTAGGGTAAATCATCCTTAACGGTGTAGTGAGGACCCTTTTGACTCCATTCCAGTAAAGCAGAAGAGTCAAAAAGCTGTTTTACTTGAGCTTGGATGTCCTCAATGGTTTGCAATGAAGTCAAGCCCAGAATTCTTTGTTCCGGTATGATTGGCACAGGTTCTAAACTCGAATTGGGTTCTTCCATGCCTATCCGGGATAAGGCATCTGCCTTACCATTCTTGCAGCCAGGGCGATAGGTAATTACAAAATCAAATTCCGCAAAGAATAAAGCCCATCGGAGTTCTCGCGACGATTGAGCTTTGGCCGTCTTTAAATACTGCAAATTTCTGTGGTCCGTAATTACGGTGATGGTGTGTCTTGCACCGAGAAGATAGTGACGCCAAGCCTTGAAAGCTGATTTAATAGCCAGTAGTTCTTTGTCGGTAATTGCGTAATTGAGTTCAGGTGGAGAGAATTTTCTGGACCAAAAGGCTACAGGGTGTAGTTGGTTAGTTTCTGGGTCTCTTTGCGACAGGACAGCTCCCATGGCCGAACTGGATGCATCGGTTTCCACGATGTAAGGGAGGTCTGAGCGCGGGTGCTTCAATACAGGTGCAGAGGTGAATTTGGCTTTCAGGTCCTGAAAGGCTTGTTCAGCCTCAAGAGTCCATTCAAAGCGTTTATTTTTCTTTAGGAGAGCTGTGATGGGTTGAACAGTTCGAGAAAATTCCGGGATGAACCTTCGATAGAAATTGGCAAAGCCAAGCATGCTTTGAACTCCCTTCACAGAGCTAGGAGATGGCCATTTGAGAATGGCGTCCACTTTCCGCGAGTCCATTCGGATTCCTTGAGGTGTCAGGATGAATCCGTGAAACTCCACTTCTGTGGTATGAAAAACGCATTTTCCGAGCTTGGCAAATAATTTGTACTGGCGCAATTTCTCAAGAACTGCCCTAACATGGTTTCTGTGATCAGATTCTGAGGAGGAATACACCAGGATGTCGTCAATATAAACGATGACACAAACATCGATAAGTTCCCGAAGAACATCATTCATGAAGTACTGAAAGGCGGCAGGTGCGTTGCACAAACCGAAGGGCATTACTTGATATTCGAAGAGCCCAAATTTGGTGCGGAATGCAGTCTTCCACTCGTCGCCCTCTTTTATACGTACCAGGTGGTAAGCTCCTCGGAGATCTAGCTTGGTGTACACACGAGCATCTTTTACTTGGTCGATAAGCTCAGGTATCAGGGGCAAAGGGTAACGATTCTTAATCGTTATCTGATTTAGGGCGCGGTAGTCAATACAGGCCCTAAGGTCTCCTTCCTTTTTAGGTACGAAGAACAAAGCGGAAGAGACTGGTGACTTTGATGGGCGAATGAAGCCATTGGCCAGGTATTGATCCAAATACTGGTGCAAATGCAGGTTCTCAGGTTCAGTAAGAGCATAAATCCTACTACAAGGTAGTTGTGCATTGGGTACCAAGTCGATTTGGCAATCGTAAGATCGATGGGGAGGTAAGGTGTTAGCCTGCTCTTTCTGAAAAACGTCTTGGAATTCTTGGTATTCAGATGGTAGCTGTACAGGGGTGGAAGTTACAGAGGCTAGACCCATAGCTGGATTCCTTGGGTAACAGGTTGGTTCACAATCAGGAAAAGTTATCTTCTTTGCTCGCCAGTCTATTCTCGGATTATGTGTTTCTAACCAAGGGATACCAAGAAGCACTTGAAATTGTGGGGCCTTGATCACATCAAACACGATTGTTTCCCGATGTCCGTCCTGACCCACCAGAGTGATTTCAACTGTGGAATGCGTTACAGGCCCTGAGGCTATTTCGGTTCCATCAACTGTAGTAATTACATCTTGGGTTACTTTCGGGCGGAGAGGAAGCTTAATCCTGGAAGCCAATTCACGGTCTATGTAATTTCCAATAGCTCCACTGTCTATGTATGCTTTTATAGCATGCAACTGCTGAGGCTGTTTTGGGTTCACAAGCACCATTGGCATGACAAAATGCGAGGTCAAAGAGTTTGTTTTCAAGCTCGGCAAGCGGACCCCTACGCTTGTCGGGCTAGGTCGTTTCCCGAACCAGGTGTCAATAACTCGTTATCAGTGGCTCCAACGACCTTCTTGGGTGGTTTAACTGGGCAACTTTGAAGAAAGTGACCGGATGTTCCACAATACAGACAAAGTTGCATTTGTCGCCTTCTCTCTCGTTCCTTCTGCGTTAATGGTCCTTTAACACTGCCAATTTGCATAGGTTCGGAAACGTCAGTACTCTTGGAGTTAACGTGGGTCTTGATAGGTACTCTGGTTTCATACTTGAGCCGATCTGCTTTTCTATTTTGAAGTCTGTGATCAAGTTGAACCACTAAGTCTATGTAGTCTGCGCAGGCCTGGGGTGGATCTACTATCTGAGCTATAACATCTTTAAGCTCTCCGCGCAGGCCTCGATGAAACAATGTGATCCTTTTATTTTCAGGCCATCTGGTTTCCACAAATAGCCTATTAAAGGTGGCGATATAGGACAAAAGATCCTGATTACCTTGTCGTAAGGATAGCAGTTCGTTGTCAAGGGCCTGTCCCTGCGAGTGTCGAGCGAACAATCTTTCCATGCTGGCCTGGAAGCCCTGGAAATCCCGGAGAATGGGATCATCCTGATTTACCAATGGAATAGACCAATCGGCAGCACAGCCACTGAGGTAAGATAGTACAAATGCTACTTTGGTCTGGTCGTTGGGGAAGGCCCCGGGCCTGCATAAAAAGTGTAAACGGCATTGGTTCATAAAAACGGCATATTTCTTGGGATCCCCCGCAAAACGTTCCGGCGGGGCCAAAGGCATGTGTCCAGGTAGATTGATTTGTACCGGGTTATTCGAACCCATTGTTGTAGAAATATCTCCGGAAACAGGTAAAGGAGTGTGCTCTGCCTGGCCCTGCAATAACCTTTTGACCAGATCATCAGTTCTTTCCTTGGATAGGATTAGTTCCCTTCTGAGAGCATTAGTCTCCTGGCGGGCTGAGTGCACTTCTGCCCGTAATTCCCCTAAAAGATGGGCCAGCTGATCTGTCTCGGAAGTCTCCATAGCGCCCAGGTGGGAAATTGTGGTAAGGCTTTGCTTTCTGTAACGCTCACCTGGTTCACACGGAGGCGCGGCGTCGAAGGCGCAGAACTCTGAAGATGGACAGGAAGGGCCCCTCTATTCTGGCTTCCCTGGCTCGTTGGATACCCTCCTTAGGGTTTGGAAGGATGAGCTCTCCATCCTGCTTCTGATGCAGGGGCGCGTTGAAACCCAGTTACTTCACTGGATTGAGGATTGATGGGAGTTCAGGTAAGCTTGACTGTTCAGGTAAGGCGCTGTAAAAGTTCTGTTCAAAAGTTCAAGCTTAATAATAATGTTCGTTGTCTAATTGCAGCAAGCGCTAATGCTTATGTCTTTTTCCCCTTAGGGGCCGGGGTTCGGAGTGCCGGAGATATGGCGCCGACCCGAAGTGAAACAGTTCTGGATGAGCGCTCAGGTAATGTCTTTGCATTCGCTCATTCAATGTCTTTGTCTTTTTTCCCCATAGGGGCCGGGGTCCGGAGATGCCAGGAAGCGGCAGGACCCGAAATGCAGTGGGAATAATCCAACAGGTAAGACTTAAAAGGAAACTGGCTCTTTGGAGGTAGGCATCATGACAAAATCCTAGGGCAGTTGCAACGCGAGTCGCAGCGAGTGAAAGCCAGACTTGAAGCTAGCGGCGGCCATCTTGAAAACAACTGGACCCCAGCTGACTGTCAGGAGGGGAACTTAATGGCACTCCTCAATGGTGGACAAGTCTCCACCTGTCCCACAGGCGATGATGGAGCCGGCATATGACGGTATACCCCCTTCCACTCCCTGGATGACCAGGCTTGCCCGGATGAGGGTAGTGGAATCTCCGTACCAGTCGAGGAGCCTTGGCATAGGTGCTGGGTTCCCATGAATCTTCTGAGGAAGGAAAACCTTTCCAGGATACCAGGTATTCCAGACGTCCTTTACGATAGCGGGAGTCTGTAATGGTTGATACCTCATGCTCATCCTCGTCGAATGGACTCTGGTGTATCAGTGGATGGATACTGTTGTGGTTGAACCATCTGCTGGATGTAACATGGAGGCATGAAAAACTGGGTGAACTCGTTGGAGGCTCTTGGGTAATGTCAAACGGAATGCCACTGGATTGATTTGTGACAAGACCTCAAAAGGTCCTAGGAAGCGAGGTGAGAGCTTAGTTGGATGCACCCATCTCGGCAGGTATTTCGTAGATAACTAGACCCTTGAGCCTACGTTTAACCGAGAGTCTAAGGTATGTTTTTGGGCAGCATAGGTCTTGTACCTTTTGCGTGTATCCACTAGGGCCATCTTGGCCATTTTTTGAGCTTCCGTGATTTCTCTTAGCTTTTCTTCAATAAGCGGTATGTTGGTACCTGAGATTATGATGGGAAGAATACTTCTGTGATGCAAGCCATAAGTACAGTAGAAAGGGCTAAGCCCCAAGGCGGAGTGAACCGTGTTATTGTATGAGAATTCGGCTGTTGGTAGCAGAGACAGCCAGTTGTCTTGGTGGAGGTTGACATAGCAGCGTAGATAATGCTCCAGGGTTCCATTGAGCCGCTCGGTTTGCCCGTTAGATTGGGGGTGGAACCCAGAGGAAAGAGCTCTTTCAATACCCAGCTTTTTGCATAAAGCTTCCCAGAACCGTGCGGTATATTGACTCCCTCGATCTGAGATAACCTGAACGGGTAACCCATGTAGGCGAAAGATTTCTTTAACAAAAACCTCTGCCATACTGGAAGCCGACAAAACCCCTGGAAGAGGGGAGAAGTGAGCTAGCTTGGTGAGTGAATCTATTGTCACCATGATACAGGTGAACCCTTGAGATGCCGGTAGATCCACCACAAAATCTGTAGAAATCTGACTCCAGGGCCCGTTGGGCAAAGGGATTTGTTCCAGTAATCCAATGGGTTTTTGACACCAGTTTTTACTTTGGGCACACTGCGGGCAAGCTTTTACATAATTAGTGATGTCAGTTGACATCCCAGGCCAAATGAAAGTCCTCTTAATGAGTTCCTCAGTCCTTCTGGTCCCTCTATGTCCTGCTGTTTTATGGTCTGGCACCATGCCATGACCTGTTGCCGGGGTTGGGTTTGAGGTATGTACAATTTCTTGTTGATGAATCGAAGTCCTTCTCTTTCTTCAAAATGATGCAAGGGGAAGTAAACCTGAGGCTCCCGTAGAGTGGCTGCCTTGACTTGGCTCAAGAATGTAGAGACAATATTTATAAACCTCCCTGCTGGCATTAGTTTTTCTAGAAGCCCTGCAGAAGGATGCTCAGATGAACGGCGGGATAAAGCGTCCGGCAAAATGTTCTGGCTTCCTGGAATATGGGTGATAGTAAAGTCGTAGAGGGCAAAAAAGTGGGCCCATCCGGCTTGTCGGGCGTTAGAGCACTCAACTGTTGAAGGGCCTTGAGGTTCTTATGGTTGGTTCTTATCAAAAAGGGTTGGGTGCCACCTTGTAGGAGATGGCTCCACTCTTCCCAAGTGGGTTTCATGGCAAGGAGCTCTGTTTCAAATACCGAGTAGTTACTTTGACTAACAGTGAGTGTTTTGGATAGTTGGGCCACAGGGTGTTCTACCTCGTCCTGCTCCTGAAGGAGGACGGCTCCAACAGCATTGGCTGAAGCATTGGCCTCTACAATGAACCTTTTAGATTGATCCCGTTGACAGAGAATCAGTGCTGAACTGAATCTTGGTTTGAGGAGTTGAAACGCGGATTCCGCCTCAGTCGTCCACAAGAATGGACCTTTGTCTTTCTTTAGTAGTTTTGTAATGGGAAGAACTATGTGGGAGAAGTCAGCAATGAATTTGCGATAAAAGTTCGAAAGTCCCAGAAACCTTTGCACATCCTTTATGGAAGGAGGCGTGGGCCAACTCTGGATAGCTGAGGTCTTCCTAGGGTCCATCTCAGTGCCTTCTTTTGATAGAATGAATCCCAGATATGGGACCGAAGAGACTTTGAACGGACACTTTCCTGGTTTAATCAAAAAATGGTTGTCTTGTAGACGTTGTAATACTATTCTTAGACTCGAATGATCTTGGTCTGGGTGTGAGTAAACCAATATATCATCCAAATAGATGATTACAGAATGAAACAGAAGATGCGAAAAGATGCGATCCATGAATCTCTGGAATACCGCAGGGGCGTTGACGAGTCTGAAGGGCATGACACAGTATTCATAGTGTCCGTAGGGTGTACGGAACGCAGTCTTCCACTCGTCCCCTTGGCGGATGCAGAGCAGATGGTAAGCATTCTGGAGATCGAATTTTGTAAAGATTGCGGCTCCGCGGACAGCCTCCATTATGTCTGAGATTAGAGGCATTGGGTACCGATCTCGCACTGTTACTTGGTTGAGCCCCCGGTAATCAATGCAGGGACGTAGTTCCGATGAGTCTCTCCTGGCAATAAAGAATAGGGAGGCCCTTGCAGTTGGCCAGGCGGGCTGAATGAGACAATTATTAAGGTTGCCATTGAGATATTTGCGAAGAACCTCTTTTTCCCTAAGGGACAATGAGAACACGCGCCCAAACGGTACCAATGCGTCTGGAGCCAGGTCAATAGCACAGTCCTCAGGTCGTGTTCTTCTTTCTCAGCGAAGATACTGCTGTATTGGTCGAATTCAGCCATAATACAGTGAACTGTGTGGGTGCTAGACTCCACCACCGGAAGAAAGGCAGATTGATACGGCTGAGTGTGTAAACAGTTTTGTTTACAAAAGGAGTGAAAGCTGAGGGTGTTCTTGGTCCAGTCAATAGTGGGGTTGCGTCTCCGCAACCATGCTATGCCCAAAATAACTGGGAAATGTGCTGCCCTGATAATATCAAAGGCCAATTCCTCCACATGTTGTATAGAGACCTGTAGAATGTCTGTGGAATGAGTGATGGGACCAGAACTTAATGGGGTTCCATCCACTCCTTCCACCTTTTGGTTTTCTTCTTAAGGTTCCTGATGAATACCCACTTTGACTGCCCACAGAGTGTCGATGAAATTTCTTGCGGCGCTGCAGTCTATAAGGGCCAGGGTGTCTACCTTCTTGTCTCTCCAAGTCAGAAGAAGGGACACCACCATCAGTCTGGAATCCTCAGATGCATGGGAGGGAGAAACTGCTAAGGTGACATAGGGACTTCTTGACACACCTCGGACCGTGGTGCCACCTAAGTCTGAGGTTGCCCGTTTCCCGAGCGCCTGGGTGGTACCTCTGGACAGTTCCTTAGTAAGTGGGATGAAGAACCATAATACATGCACAGTACTGCGTCTCATCTGCGTTTCCTCTCTTCTGGAGTAAGGGGTGCACGAGTCGTCCCAATTTGCATGGGTTCTTTGCAACTTTGGTTACCTGAGACAGGAGGGATGTATGGAGCTGAAGGCCATGATGCATTCTGTTGCATTCTTTTCTCGCTCCTGCGTTCTCCTAGTCGATGCTCTATCTGCAGGACTGTGGAAAGCAGATCGGAGAAAGAAGATGGTCGTGGGTATCCTGGCTAATTCCTCTTTCAGCTCCTCCTTGAGACTGCGTCTGAATATGGCAAACTGGGCTTGTTCCGGCCATCCAGCTTCTTAAACAAGGTGATGTAGGTTAGGAGATCCTTCTGCCCCTGCTGGACATCTAACAGCTCCTCACAGGCTGTGAAGGTGTCCACTGGGCGTTCAAAGGTCTCTTTTAATCGGTTCACAAAGGCCTCTAAATCTCGGAGGATGGGATCATTGTTAGTGACCAATGGAGTAGCCCATGCCAGGGCGTTCCCCACCAGATTTGAAACCATAAAGCCTACCCAGCTTAGATCAGAAGAGTAGGTGGTAGCACGGAACGCAAAATGTACCTTGCATGCTTCAATGAATTCTTTCAACTGTTTAGGTGAGCCATCGTATTTTCCTGAAGAGGGTGCCATGGGAGGAAGATCAATGTGGGAAGTATCCCGACTTGTAACCAGCTGCCTTAACACATTGTTCTCTACCTTCAGGTTCTGTACTTCCAGAGTAAGGGACTTCACCGCGGCCACAAGTTCCTGTACTTGTTCTGCCATAGCCATTCTGGGTCTAGCTGAGCGTTGCAGTCTGTCACTTTTGTCACTGTCACTCTCAGAACTTAGCCCCCACTCCTCACCTGTTCTAGGGTCTTCCTGTAAGGAGTTCTTCTTTCTTCCTTTTATCTTGAGGAGAGGTTTCTTTTTTTGAAGGTACGGCCTGCTGCAGGACAACGCCACTCTGGTTTGTCAAAGAACCAGAAGACCAGTGGCCCCGGTTCTGCAGCAGCCAAACAAGGGGAAAAAGCAAGTGAACGGCAAAAAAACCCTGAAGTGGTCGTCGGAGGCTACGATGTCACTTTCCCCAAAATGCAGACGGCGTGAGTTACTCTTGAAACGATGAGAAAGGAATAAGGCTTCCAGCTGCTTGGCGCGCACTGTAAGCTAGGCACTGTATGTAAGGATCCAAGGAAAGAGATCCGGAAGCAAATGCCCGATTCTGTCTGGAGAGAAGACCACTGACAATAAATATTCAGAGCCAGCAGACCCCGAATGTAAGGGACTGCAGAAGGGAAAGAGGAAAAGAGGACGAGAGCCAGGAAGCTGAGCCTGGAAGGGGCAGCGCAGGCAGAACCAGGAAAGGAAAAAACGGAAAGAGGAAATGGAAGGAAACAGACGAGGGGAACAGCCGGTCAGGAGACGAAGGAAAGCGGGCTTACCAAAGCCAAGGGAAAACGCAGGAGCGTGGCAACGAAGTAGAAATCCTAGGGCAGTTGCAACGCAAGTCGCGGTGAGTGAAAGCCGGACTTGAAGATGGCAGCGGCCATCTTGAAAACAACTAGACCACAGTTGACGGTCAGGAGAGGAACATAATGGCACTCCTCAATGGTGGACAAATCTCCACCTGTCCCACAGGCGATGATGGAGCCGGCGTATGACACTTACGGATGCATCTCCGCCAAAGGTCCTGAATTACATCACAACTCCACACCATGTGGAAGAAAGTACCCTCTATTCTCCCGCATCTCGGGCAGTCCCCGTTGTCTGCTACCCCCCACCGTGCCATTGCTGTGCTGGAGTAATAAGCCTGATGCAGTAGTTTATATTGAATTAAACGGAGCCTAGCATCTATTCCTAGGTCTTGTGGGAACATTAGTGCTTCTACCTAATCCTCTGACTCCAACTGGGCCACCTCCCTAAGCCACTGTCAGGGTTTATGAGGTACAGTCTAAGATGTTTGGTCTTGGTAGGTACACGCAGCAGGGGTGCCGCTTTCACTCATACTCTTTGCTCTGGCGATTGAGCCTCTGGATGACCTGATCCAGCATCACCATGGATAGCGGGCTATTGGGATAGCGGAACGACCGGCAATCATCTTGTTATATGCAGACAATGTGTTAATATACATCATGGATTCTCAAACTAACTTGGACCCTATTATGGAGGACATAATGCGAATGTGCTGATATTCAGGATTCACTGAACAATGCTAAATTTGAAGCATTCCCCCCAACTGCCAACAATGGGCACCAAACCGGTTCAAATAATTAGGCGTTATAGTCTCCAGAGATCGCAGAATGCTAATGGCTGACAACTTCGCTGCTCACGCTGCATATGCGTTCCACCGATGTGCCTGGCGGCCGACTGCCGCTGATCATATTTATCTTAGTACTGTAGTGGAGGTATGGTATCACAAGTATGACACAGACAGAGATACAATTTGTAAAACCTGTATTAACTTCGTGGGGCTTGGAAAAACTCCTACGTTGCACTACAACTAGGATGGGGGGAGTCTTGACCATCAAATATAAAAGAAAAACGTCTGTCGTGTCTGTCAAATCAAAATTGCTTATGCTAATAAAACATAATGGCCTATCTCTTGTACAAAGTGTGTAAAGGAAGTATGTATATAAAATGAAAATTAATGTTCGACAAAGAAATGTGGCTCAGCTCTCCTCCCCACGTTTAGACAGCATAGAAGAAGGCAGTCTCTATAGGCAGGATGACGCACTCTGGCTCAGGCTTTAATACTGAAACAGTTTGAAACATGGATCGAGGCCCACCTGGCCTTCTATGTAAAAGCTCTTGTTCCAGTCTTCCCCAAATAACTAAACAAAAAGTTCACAGTAGTCTCCCTCTGTCAGGCTCAGACCTCTTCAAAGCAAACAGAAATTCAACCTTGGTCCCGCTCTACCGAACTTGGACCTTGCACAGTTCAATAACACTTGTCGGGGCTCCTTTACCCAAGCTTTTTACACTTCAGGTCTCCCTCAATAGTGCTCGGACCACTTTTCGGATGTTGAAGACTTTCGAATGTGCTGGGTTTCTTTTACTGACCACTGCAGGACCTCTTCGACTCAGAATTCACTTTCGCTTTAGTTAAATTACTTTTCTCGCCTCAAACAATGCACCTTTCACAGAGACTATCGACTGGGCTATTCCTTTTCGCCGGACCACTCCATTACTCTGCATCGTTGATTCTACAGCTGTTCTTTCTTGAAAGTTCATTGATAGGTCTGTCTTTCCTCTTGTCTCGTCCACACGCGTGCAGCCTTCACTTGCGATATTTTGTTGCAAACTTCCATCTTTTTTAGCCCCACCGGTCTCCCAGGTTGCATGCAAATTCACCCGCTGTGTGCAGTTCTTTCTTGCTTTTTCGATTTCCAATTAACGAGTCAGGGTTACTACCACTGACTTGGCCTCACCTCCCCAACTGTCGTTCACCCGGGAGGGTCGCTGGCGTCCTTGAAACACAATGCAGTCTTCGTTATTGGGATCTGGCCTTCTCCATGTGTCTTTCACAGCCTTATGCAGGCAACAACCTCCTTTAGGGAACTCTTGGGGTTTATCTGACCCCTGCTCTTGTCCCTTGGCCCGTCGCTCTGCTCTAGTAGGTTTGCCTTTGCCCCGGCAGGTCTGCTGGTACTCGTGGTCCACCTTGCTCGGAGTGTGTCTCTATGTTCCGCCTTTTATCCGTGGGAGGAGAGCTAATTGGAATCAGGTGTATGTACTTGAAGTCAAGTGCCTGACTTTGCCTGACCCGATTAGCGGGACCTGTCCAGTCCCATGTATGAGAGTGAGTCTTGTTAGTCTGTGCCCTCTTCCTCTGCCTAGTGTTTGTGCAGAAAAAGGGGGTTTTGGGACATCAGTTCCTAGAAAAAGGAGGGGGTTTGATGTACAAAAAAGGGTGGAATACTGCATCTCGCCATCGGCTGCCTCACCCCCCCCCCCCACACACTGAAGAGCCCTCACCCAGGTATGATCCTCCCACACTGGTACACCCCCAGGGTCTGTATCCAAAGGTGACGGCTGTGCCCTGGCCACCTGAGACAGAGATCCCCGGGGACCAGCTGGTGAGACACCCTCTGGTTTCTCGCAGTACCCACGCTCCTGCACTTGCATGTTAATGTGCTGATGTGGCCATGAAAGCAGTACTTCAAAGACTTGCATAGTGACATGTTTCAATTCCTATGGCATTCCGGGGCTGTGAGGAAAAGGTGGGTGGACATTGCAAGGCCATATAGTAGTAGTAGTATTAGTAATCATTTTCCATTTATATAGCGCTACGAAGTTATTGGTATGGTCTAGATGGGCTACTGCTGCATGTTAAGCTGGAGAGTGCAGAAGTGGGGTAAGGGGACATGAAAACCTTGATATTAGATACCAGTTATAAGGACGATTGCCTGTTTGATTGGTGCAAACAACATTGTTTGCTTGGAGAGCTATCCAAAGGCGTAGACCAGGTAGGGCCTGAGCAGGCAAGACCCACCCAAAATGTGTAAATGCCCACTCGGCAGTGCTGTGTGGGCATTTACAGATGTTATTGTCACTGCGGTGGGCCCAACTGTATTAGATCCAGGCCCCACTTGTTAGACAATCCTAGCTACGCCTCTGGAGCTGTCGTTACCAGAACTGCAGTGTGCAGACCATATTGCCGGTGGCTGTTTTTATGGGACTTACCAGACCTCTCCTCCACATGGGATGCTTCATTGTGCTCGCATTGGACTAAGCTGGGGTACCAGGTATTGGTGGACAAGTTTCTGGAGGGGCAGTTGTTGACACCATATACTTGAAATGCAGGGCATATGGGTGCACCTATGGAGCTGCTCCAATTTTTTAGGCTGAGGGCAGCTGTGCAAAAAAGAAATGGGACTGCTGCCCGATTGAGCCCCCGGAAAATGCGCTAGTTTTTTACATATCCAACTGCTATGGATACAGTGGGCTGCTGGTTACACTGTACAAGGGTATTTTAGATGGGACCCCGCAGGGAGGTGATGAGGCCGAGGGAGGTGGGCGGCAGAACTGGAGGAAATGGACAGTGTTTTGGAGGTCCATATACATGCTCACCAAGACACTGTCAATGAATATGAGATTAAAACTAATTCAGTATAAAATCCTACACATGTTGCATTACACACCATGCAAATTGTGGAAAACTATACCCTGAGCATCAAGGCAGCTGTCTGAGGTGCGGGGGATCAGATGCAGGTTATATACACATGCTATGGGCCTGTTCAGAGCTTGGGCTTCTGGGAGGGGACCTTCGATGCAGTGTCCATTATCCTGGGGAGACAACTGGAGAAGTCACCTATGAGTTTGTTTGGGAGACGGCAGGGTGTTCCAGAGAGGAGGTTGAGATCCTTTCTGAATATGGGTTGCATGGTGGCCAAGCGCTGCATGTTACGAAAGTGGAAAGCCTTGCTTCCACCTACTGTGAAGGACTGGCTGAGGGAGCTAAACTGGATGAGCGATTGTGAAGATGCCTATGCAGCCGAACTTGTCTCGGCCGAAAGATATACGGGGTGGGGGGGAACCTGGAGCTAAAGACTCAGTGACGCATAATGTCGCAAATGAACCACATGGTTATTGATGTGATGATTGTACTTGTGTCCACTGTTATGATGTTGTTACTGTTTGTTGTGTCTGCCAAACTGAAAGGAAAAAAGGGTAGGAGGTAGGAACAGAAGGAATCGAAAGATGAAAGGAGGATGACAAAAGGAAATGGTCAGAAGAATAGATTATAGATTGGAGTAGCTAATAAATGGAAGAAAAAAAGACGAGATCAATAGAAGCGCCAGATCAATGGAAGGGTGCCTTTTATATTTGATTAAGGTAATAAGAGTTTAATATAGACAGAAAAAGGGATAGAAGCATGCATGGTTGAAAGGCAGAGATCAAAATCACTAAGCTCAATAATGAGAGAATCGGTATGAAGGACGAAGCACAGTGATGAGTCTACATTTTCGCAGAATGAGGTGACTGCTCCAGGAGGGCGATGCATGGTAGTAACAGCCAGAGACATAAGGCGTGAAAAGATACAGTAGTGATATTCAAACATGGGGAAAAAGGGGAGGGTTTCGTGAAGGAGAGAAGCCAAGAGGAGTTGTATAGAATACCTACTCTGCTTCTTGTGCAGAGACAAGGGGTGTGAGAAAAATTGAAACTGGTTGAGAAAAGAGTAGCGGGAATAAAAGCGTCAGAAGAAGAGAGCCAGGTTTCATTTATGCACAAGAATTGCAACTCTAGATGGAAGAACATGTCAAAAACAGAATGGGTCGTGTTGCAAATTGACCACGCATTCCACAGAGCAAGAGAGATGGGGGTCGGGTGAGTAGTAGACAAGTCAGTAGTACTCAGATAGACTAGATTAGATGGGCAGAAGGAAGTAACCATGTGGAAGCCATTATAGAGGAGCAGAGCGTAGATATAGAGCAAGTCGTTGTAACAAGAAGAGTATACAGAACAGAGAAAATTAAGATGAAGATGAACTGTAGAAAAGGATTCTTGTGCCGCCAGGTGACAGCGAGATCTACATGGTAGTTCTGACTGTTGTTGTTAGATCGGCAGCAGGAAGTCAGTGGAAGTGCTGTAGATGCTATTATGCATTGGACAAGTTAAGGAGGGATAGAGACACTCAAAAGGTAACCTAGTGAATTAGACGAGGGTGACCAAGACTGTTCACATTGCTTGAAGAGGAATGAGTGGAAACAGCCGCAATGCATGCGTAACCTGTGGACAGCGACAGACAGCGATGGAAAACTTTGCGTGAATTCAGATGTAGTCCCACTGATAACTGGTTCTGGCTATGCTGGAGGCTGGTGGTGAGTGTGTCTTCAGTTGAAGGGGGCAGCAGGTGAGGCTGGGCAACTGCTAGTTCCCAGGCCGCCCGGGCGTAGGAAGGCAGATTGGTAGGCAGCAGCTGCATCAGCCTTGGGCCTGGTGGAAAGGTCACTGTAGTTAAGAGCATGCCTGCTCACAGCATGGGCAGAGACCTAAGGCTGCAGTACCCTGACCTCCGGTGAAGTGAATGATGGCTTCTGGGAGAGGGCTGATGCAGTTCTCGACTGCTTTTAATGGGGACCTGCTTCTGCTGGAGGCTCAGGATATCATTGATTAGTAGTATGAGTTTGCCTGTGGTAAAGAATTGTATTTTGTGGGTGTTCTTTTCTATTTTGATGGATCATTCTGGGGTTGGGTTTTTCTTGCATTTAGACTGTTTGCTATCAGTGAGTTTCTTTCATGGGGATTATGGCTCTAGTTTTTAAAAGTGGTGTTTGTAAGTGACATGTATCTGCATTTGTTCATTCTATGGGTGTCATCAAGTGATCAAAACAAAATGGTGTTCATGTCAGGTAGGGGTGCTGATGATTTAAATGCAATAAGATGCCGTTTCAGTGTCGTCAGATAATGTTGATTACATGGTTTCCATGTTTCATGTGGTTGGGTTGGTTTTAATTGCTGAATAATGTATGTTTAGTGTGAAATGGAATGACCAAATGGTTAATCCAGGTGAATGGAATTACTGGTGAATATTTCACATTGCTTTTATGGTAAGAATCGAGTTATTTTGCTAATTCTTGTGTAGGATGATTCAAGCTGTTTGGTGTTGATGATCTGAAGAAGGTTGCTCAACCAAGATGATAAAAAGCGGTCCTCAGTCACTGGGCAGTTTGAGATCCCTGTTATTGATATTGTTTGAGTGGTTCATGGCTGTGGATTTAATGGGAACATTAATTCCATTGTGGAATGCATTGTGTCACCGACATGTCAGTTAGATACAGGGTGGCTGTCTCAGACACTGTGTTGGGGAAGTAGCAAGATATGATTTCCATGGCGGAGAAGATGATCGATCCTGTCTTTGGATGCTGTATCAAGACTCTAAAGGTGTTGAATATGTATGATGAGGCAAGTGTAAGCCTAGTGTCTGTTAAGATTGCTGCAAGTTTGTAAATGGCAATAAATCAATGGTCTACATTGTGTCATATGGCTAAGTTAGCTCTTGACTTTGCAATTAAATGTTTGTTTGGGGAGGGGGTTGTGGGTGGTGTGAGAAACCTGAAGGTGTCTCCCTAACTAGTCCCTGAGGATCTGTCATCAGTGGGCCTGGGCAAGGCCATCGTTATTGGATCCAGTTCCTGGGCGTGGACCAGTGAGGAAGGATCACCTGGCTGGGGGTCCTCGAGGAATGGAAGTCGGACACCGACTGGTGAGACGGGGTATCCCTTTTCTTAAAACACCTTTTCCTCATCCGACCCTGTAGGACGCTCAAACCCTCTACCTATGCCCCCTTTTCCGACACAAACACTTTCGCACACCACATAAGAAAACGGACAAACACCAGACCCGTTTACCTGACATATCCCACCACAAGGGTCAGTCAAAGTCAGGGAATTGACCTGAATCACACACACCTGATGGCCCTTTCCCTTCCCCACAGGAATAAAAGATGGAGCATGAGAGCACATTATGAGCAAGGCAGACAGAAACAACGAGAGAGCTAATTCAGCACAGCAGTTCAAGAGGAGGAGAAAGACAGCGTGAACTGAGAGGGTAACGAGGAAAGACACAACCTTGTCCTTCCTGACCCAGGCCCGCAAGACCTCCACGAAAGGAAACATGAGAGCAAGACCTCTACGAAAGGAAACATGAGACAGCAAACAATAGCCAGTGTGTGCTTGCAGCAGATGTCAACGGTACACGAGGCCTTCCTCCGCTGATAACCAAGCCGGGGAGAGACGCTTGCCTCTGTGGTATTCGGCCTGGACTTCCGAGACCAGAAAATCCAAGCGGTTCATCACAGCTGGTGACTCGATGGGAGAGCCGATAAGAAACCGAACTGTGTTGAACAAAAGTAGCAAATGGCTAATTACAGAAAGTGCAAAGGAACCGTTAATCTGAGATGGAAAACCAGCTACAGAGGAGTCGGGCACCTTGTGGGTGCTCACTCGGGAAACTCTAGGCGATTAGCCTAGCGTTGAAACTACTGTTAACAGAAGGCCGTGGGAAAGGCGAGAAAAGGATCAAAGTGGTTATACTGGGGTCTAGTACAATCCTCTGTACAGTCGAAAGCCTTTGACCGGCAGATGATTGTGTAGCTGAGGGAAGTGAGTCCTGCATCGTGAAAAACTGTTCAAGCTATTGTGTGATTGACAAAGTTGGCAAGAATGAACCCGAAGGAGGGATGCCGATAAAGGGGGGGTGGGGTGAAGCATGAAGTCCCGATAAATAGTGTTAACAAGAATGAACCCAGCAGAAGGTTGTCCACAGTGAACTGTTTGAAAAGAACTTAAGATTTGTGAATGTCACAGAACACCACCCAGCTGCATGGCGGACATGGAAACACCGGCTCTATCATAGACGGACTCCATGGGAATGGGTCTTTACAGAATTCCGCCTTCAGAATTACCGGGTCACTGGGTTGTAATGCCCCAGTGATTCCGGCAATCACGGAGGCTGAATGGAATTACCCGTCCGGCGGCAGCCTGCCGGTTTTTCCGGCACGGCTACCGCCGGACTCGTAATGAGGCCCATTGTGTTAAAAGCCATAGTTAACCCACCGGAGGGAGCAGACAGGAGGCAGACAGTCGAGAAGGGTCTGACCCCGAATGAGGGGTATCCAAGGGTGAAAAGCCATCACCCACCTACCCGTGAATGCAACAGAGAAAAGGCAAAAGAGAGTCTTTTGAATATAGGCCAGAGTGAACCCGATGGGGTGAGGCTGATATTTGAGAGGGGTCTGGGCCCGGAAGAAGGGGACCCAGGGGTGAAGAAATATTACCCAAGTACAATAAGAAAAGCACTTAAGAATTTTGTTGAACTTTTGTTTATTAGTTTGAGACTGTCAGACCCTCGGAAGAAAGAATACTTAACTACCGAATGTCTTGATTTCGCTAAGAATTGTTTGTGGATCTGTGCCCGGAAGAGGGGATCTAGGGCTGGAAAAGACTTCACCCAACATGTAAGCAGAAAGGAACTTTTGTTTGTTTGAAACACATCAGGATGCAAGAGACCTTTTATAGAAAAGAGACTTAACCACCGAAGGCCTTGATTGCTGAGAGCGGAACTGTGGTCTTGTGCTGGTAAAGCCAGAGCATGTGCTGCGCTCTAGAATCCCATCTTGTCCTTTACAAAACGTGGGGAAGGCAGACCCCGACTACCGCATCCTGACTTATTATTTGTGAACACTTCTTTCTTTCCTGTGAATCCTATCCCACACTCTGTTTGTATTTAGCGTAAGGATTGGCAATAGGTTTTTCTTAGTATAGGCCCCTTTTATTTGACAAGACGCCACTAGGACTGCCTCCTTATTATTTGATGGTCGTAGCTTGGTCCCATCTTAGATTTAAGTTTAGATTAGACGTTTTTCCAACCCACCTATACTGTTTAATATGCACCCTTGAACTGTGATCTGATGTGTCTGTCTTTACTGTTACCACCAGGAGTACCTTACAGTAGTGATAATTGAGATGCATATGGGATTGCTTCGATAATTATGCACAGTTGTGCCGAGTGTGGATGAGCTGTCTGTGTCAGTGTATGTGCTGCAGCACATGGTGGTAACCCACCTGCAATGTGAAATATATAAGTTCTGGCTGTAGGCCAGACCTGACCCGAACAGGCCAAAAAGACTTGATCTTTTTTGCATTATTGTTATTTGATGTCCTATTGTTGTAATACTGTGTTACGATGACTGCAAAGTAAACGTTGGACTTGCTTGCCAATTTTTGATAACCTTCCCAAACCTAGGGACTCTGTTTCCTCAAGCTTCGCCTGTCCGACCTCCTGGGTGGTGTGGTTCAGCATTCAATGTCACTTTTCACAATAGTAACATAGTGGATGAGATTGGTAACATATAATTACTTTGAATGACAGTCCACAAATACGCCATGGATGTCCCGCAATTTGACCCCCATCGCATCAGGACATATATCAATAAACAATATCCAGGCAAAGGGGCTATATATTGTAGATATGTATTCTTAAGGTACCATGTGTATCTGCGTGGATAATATAGGACTTTTTCCTCTCATATATTCATATAGCCATTTTACATTCTGTGATAAAAACTACATTGCTTATTCATTGTGGCACTCCAAATTCATCTCCAGTATCAAAGCATTCCATTTCAGTGCATGGCTTTAGTAGGTGTGAATACAATATATATCATATAAAACAAATGCATACACTCAATAGATCAGCATGTGAACAGAGTCGTGATATAAACACTTGGATCAGTAGTGAACATCCTGGGCTCCTCATGGTGTCCTTTTGGTACATGGAGCATAAAGCGGTTTTCAAATTGTGTAGCCCCTTTCCCCATCCTCTTTATCTCTCTTCCTCACTGCCTGTCTCACCTGCCCCTCATAGATTTATATGGGATGGCAAGAGGGATGCAAAAGGGGAGAGATTGTGAGTGTGATGGCAGGGATAGAGGGGGCAAAATTTGAAAATATTTTTAGGGAGCTGAGAATGTATTTGTGCACTGTTCTGCAGGGCTGCAGTTCCAAAGCTCCATTAAAGTGGTATGAAGGGTTGTGATGCCAGTGTGACTGCCCCCAGCCATGCAAAAGTATTCAATGCGAAGTTAATAGAAGGATCTTCCTTCTACCACCCCTCATACTCATTGCAGAGAGTCCTAGACCCCTTGGTCCTTCTCTGGAAGTCCATAAACTGAGGCAAGGGACTTCTCCACAAACCTAAAACAATAAGCACAAATTAAGAATCAGGACATTTACATGTCCATCACTATCCTGTCAAGTTTCTTTAAAGTACTCTTGCATTACAGTTAGAGGAGGTTTTGGAGTATAACAACATTCTTGGTAAGATGCTCACTGAGTTCAAACCTGCCCTACGTACATCTTTTGTCCAGCCCTAGACTACCAGAGAATTCAGTTTTTTGTGCCACACGATCCATTCGAATGCTTGGATGCGTCTTCCACATGTGACTTGGTGAACATGCAATTTATTTCAAAAGTCTCTGGTGTCATGCTAAAATGTGTTGCCTCCTTCCTGTCTGACAGCTACGCTACCATCTCATTTCAAAACCTTTCAATTGCCATTTTGCCTTGGCATGCATAGTTCCTCAGGATTAGAATCCTCTCCCCTGCTATTTAACATTTCTATCTTCTTATATCTGCCATGGGTGATAGATCAGCGGACAACTCAAAGCCCAGATCTGAGACTGAATGATCTTTATTAAACAAACTGAAAATTTCAGGGATCCGATATAATTATTTCTGCTGGGAATTTAAGAAATGTAAACAAATGAAGCTTTCACTATGGGTTTGTGGTCCTTAGTCCTTTCCTATCTACCTTTGACGCTACCAACTGATGGGTAAGAAGTCCCTGAGTTATTTGGAGTTTGTGTTCCAGTAGTTCTTTTTTGGCTCGTGAAGTTGGTTGCTTAACTTTTGCAGATGTTGACACTATGTTGCTGTTAACTTGTAGGAAAATTGGCACCATTACTCCTGGGGTCCTGCGATATCTATACGCTGGTTGGAAGAATTCCCCCCTTTCCCCAATTTCTCTTTGGGTGTTTTGTGCTCCCTTGCTGCTATGCTCATTGTGATGAATCAGTGTTGATTCCTCCCAGAAACCTGATCTGGGACCCTTCTCATGTGGCCTGGGAAAGGCAGATGCTTCGTGATCCCGACCCTAGTGTTGGTGTACTGTGGGAGGATCTCACTGGGGGGACAGACGAGGAAGACTGAGAAACCCCCTGTTTAACTTTTCCCCTTAACCTCACACTTTTAATGGCTGTCTGCCAAACTGCAGAAGCTGAAAGAACTAACTTTGTTGAAGTCCCTAACTAACAAGTGCCATAATCCCTTAGGTACTGAGACGTGCAAGAGGGCTGAAGACGCATGTAGTTGCAGTAGTCAGGACAAAAGAAAGGGTTCCAGTCTTGCTGCGCCGACACACAATAATACTACACACTGCTGCAATTGCAGATTTATTTAGTACTGAGACAGCCTGACACGTGTTTCGAGCAGTCCTTGCTCTTCATCTGTGGCTGATTGAATTAAACAATAAAATAATTAGAAGGTTCAGACAAATAATGTTCCAAAAGACATTGTTAAACAGAAAATAAATAAAAAAGGAAAAAAGGGAAGGGGAAAGGGTTGGCATGTCGGCACAACCCCATATCCATTAAAAGAAACAACCAAGAAGGTCATTATGTAAAGGGCAAACCAAAAGGGGCGAGGTGACAAAAAAAACAAACAACCAATTGCATGAGAAATTTCCACAGCAAAATATCGCATTGTGACCAAAAACCATCACCATTTGCATGAGAAGTTTCCACAACATGGTATCACATTGCAAAAATAACACATGCCATCAATGTACATTGGTGAACGCATTAGTGATTCAAATATTTATGCAAAATAGAAAGAGAGTACCGTCAATTTATGATGTGGCATGGATCAGAAGTAGTTTCAGTTGTTGAATCCCAGGTGGGATGAGGAAAAGATATAAAGAGAGAAGGAGAGAGTGAGGAACAAAGCAACAGAGTTAGTAGATTACTGATCTCTCAACCAATTGATAGCGTGGTGTACTGGGACCAAGTGAATTCCAATTCGAAATGCTAAATTGTACCTTAAAATTGTTGAACAAGTGTCTTGGCTCCAGGGAGATATATCTGTGAATACGCAATGAGAGTATTCGCATGTTGGCATGCTCACTACATAAGAAATGATGCGCAGATAGCGCATGTGACGAAGATACTGTATAAAAGAAAAAGTGCGTGGATACGAGCATACCTCATGTAGTCAGACGCATCGCTGTTGCGGCATGCTCTTAAATTTAAGAGTCGGGCTGTACATATTCAGTTTAAAAGTTGACGAGGTGAATTACCCAAAAACAAAAAGAAAGAAGGTAAGGTAAGTTTGCAGGCATCCGCCTCTGGAAAGTGCCTCAAACACTCTTGATTGAGGACAGCCGTAGATCTGGCGGCCGGAAAAGGGAATGTAAAAAAGTTACTCACACTGGTGGTCTACTGCACGGAACGAGACGAGCCCCTCGCGCGTGTCCGCTCCGGCTTCCTAATGTTGTTTTGGCTCTGTTTGGGGAGGAGCCTAGACACGGGAAGCGTTCACTGACAGGGCCACCATCTTGGAGTGGCTAAACTAATAACGTAGGGCAATGGGGTCTTCCAAAGGAAACGATTAGCACTTAGTAAATTGTTGCAAAGGTGCTTTTTACTCCAGAGTAACCCGAGATCAGATAATGTTAAATTGAACTGTACTGGGAAACAAGGGTTTTACGAACCCGGTTTTGTTGAAAAAGATACAATTTGAATCTTGTGCGGTTAACGCAAGCGGACCAAAATGGCATGGAATAAAAGGAGACAGGGGGGAAAAGATTACATGGGGAAAAATTACGAAACCATGCCCAAATTAAAATTGCGATTGGCACTAGTGGTTGGCTTGAAGCAAAACCTTGGGTTTCCGCCCGAAGGTTGAGGATATAATGAAATGACCATAGTCTCTGCGAGATTCTGTGATCTCTGTGGCTGTGCTCCCTACTCTATGCATATGGTGCAAATACCTAACGTGGTATAGAGCTAATTGGTTACTGTGGATATTCCCCTTGGAGGCACAGATTGCATTATGGTCTGCAGATAGTCAGTTCCTGGGTTATGGATCTGCTTCCAAGGGAGATGGGAAAACCCTGACCTTTTGGAAGCAGAGATCATGACAGACGGTCAAGTGTTTATATTGCTGACTGAAGGAGCGGGAACAAGCATCACCCAAGCCAAGAGATTTCCCATATTAACGGTGAAGCCAGCATTTCTCGAAGTGAAAAAGCAATCTAACTCTGCTGTGAAGTTAATAGCAGTTCAGTTGGCCTAAGACATGAGTGTGCAAGCATTACCTGAAGCAAAGAGAGTGGCACCAAGTCTTCTGAGTGATTAGTTGGGCTGAGAAAATAGGGGAAGGTAAACTGTCTGCTTGTACAGACTATTTTGAAGTTGACACAACCTGTAGTGCCGGAGACTATGGAAGACAGAGATAAGAGCGTCTTAAAGGCAAACCCAGGTTCTTATTGTGGCAGACAGACAAAAAAGGCACAGATGCTGCCATTTCTGAACAGTTATTCAGAGGTAGAGTGCCTTGCCTACTTGAAGGTGTTGAAGTGCTTTGAAGTGTATCTTGTCTAAGCCTATCTATAAGTACACATCACTGAAGCTGTAATAGTAGTAGTCCAAAGTACTGAAGCTGTGGTGCTATATCTGGTCGTCAGCAGATATAACATTGTAGTAGTCTGAACAAAGTGGAGTAATGTGAGACAAAGGTGACTCTTCTAATAGTGAACCAAGTAGAAGTGAAGTTGTTGAAGTAGAAACAGCAGCACTGTGAAGTCATCCTGACACATATACCATTGTGAATGTTACACTGTTAACCAAGAAGTGTGTGCCCCTGTCAGTTGTGGATGTTGCATTTCTTTTGAACGGTGGCAAGTGTTCTTGAAGAGGTGAAAAAGCATCGGGCCTGGGATTACCATTAGTGCTATTTGATGGAAGTGGAAAGTGGATATTTCACCAAGGAGAAGGGATCTGCGATCATTGGAACTTTGGTTAACAAGCCTTTACGTTGACTTTGAACTATCAAGAACTAATTTTTGGCATTTATTTCATTTGTTGAACACTAACAGGATTGACCTTGAATCCTGGGTAAGGGAAATCGCCCAGGACAGCAGAAGGTTATTCAGAAATTGTGAATGTTATGTTTTGCCATACATTTCCTTTGTCTATTTGTTGTTTAGTGTGGTGGCCAGTTACCCTGTCTTAGTGTTTTCCCTTAACTTTGGTTAGGAAGAGAAATCCTCAACAGAGTAGGGCTAGTGAGGCAATTTGAATCAATTTCTTTAAGAATAAAATGGCTTATGTTGAAGAATCAACAAGCCGTTGTCTGCCTCACACTACTGACCCCTCACACCGTGCTCATCAAGAAACCAGCAAGGATACACGGGCACGTTCGCACTCCATGCTGATTGAAGCTAGCCACAGGCACACCACCCACACGCATCTGCTATATAACTGTTTGAAGACACTTCGCACAACCCCTCTGCATCAGAATGCTGTTATGTCCCATGACAAACATTTGGTCTAGCTTGACATATAATCAATCTCTTGCACTCGTATACTCGCCCAACAACCTCATTGCACCCATCCACAAGCCAGCTCGATATGGGACGCATGCAGAGACTTGGCCACCCCTACCTACCTTCGTTTTGGCTAAAATGTACACACTCATTCTAACCTCATCCGATGAATCTCCCATACCTTGGACTTCGGTCCCCCAAGGGCATTCACCTGTAGTGCTTTGAGGCTATACCAATGGGAAAATGCGCTATACAAATGCCAAATTACATTACATCACATCACCGGGGCATATTTAACACCCCTCCCCCGCCCCCATTGAAAAACATCACTAACTGCCACTTCTGGAGGCTAGAGTGATGTGGCTGTATTTCTTCATCCCTTTGATGAGACCAGTTGTGGTGTACTGGGTAGCTTAAAGTGGGGCCAATAAAGAATCCAGGACTCTATGGACAGTGTTGTCCCGCCCTAGTGGGAAGGATCAGGGCCTGAGCGACTGTTCTGAAATTAATGACAGGATGAAGGGTTTGATATGCTAAAGGGGAAAGAGCTGATACTAGGCTGTATTGTTTTTATTTGCTTTTTGGGCCTTAAACTAATGGTTGCAGATTCTAACCTATGAGCGATTTAGTGCTGGATGTGAGGTAAGGAAAGGCGCCATCCACTTTAATTTCCATCAACCAAATCTGCATTTGAGTGTGTTTGGTAGAGGAGGAAATAGTTTGTCTTGGTGGGATTAATTTTCACATATCTACTTGACAAAACTGCCTGAATAAGTGGGAGGCATGGCAGTCCCTGATGGACTTGACATTAAGGTAGTGCCGATTGTCATTGTTTTGATGGATCTGGATGTCAGGGTCAGCCCCAGATCTTCTGTGTCACAGTTAAAGATGGCTTGGAGATCGAATGTACCCATGTTTGACTCTGCATGTTATGAAACAATGTGAGACCTTTTTACGGGCAACAGCCTTTGTGGACAAGCTTGCGTCTGTTCATGATGTAGGCAAACTGTAATGGACTGTTGCTGTTGAACCCCAAGTGATTAAGTATGTTGACAAGCAGTTCATAGCAGACTGTATCAAAGGCAGCAGACAGGACAAGCAGTAGATTTGAGAGGAGTCGCCTTTATCCAAGGGGTGAGCATCATCAATGACCTTGATTGTGGTGTTCCGGGTGCTGCATTTTCACCGGAATCTGAATTTATAGCTCTTTGGGAGTTTGTGTTGAGTGATCTTTTCGTGCAACTGAAGGACGATTGCTTTTTCGTTGATCTTTCCATTAGGAACGGTGTGTGATGAGTCTGCATTTTGTCAAGCCTTCTTGGGCTAGTGCAGGAAGATTTGTTGAGTGAGGAAGGCATTGATGATATGGAGCAATAGGTGATAATCAGTAGGAAGGAGACTGGGCAGATGTCCTCTTCATTGGTGGTGACCTTAATGTTCTGCAAGTATGGTGCTCAGTTCAAGTGCAATGGTCCTGAACGTAGTCCATTTTATAGTGGCTTGTGGTGGGGGTGGGTCTGATGTCTCTGCTGTGATTAGCGCTGTAGTTTTGTGTCTAATACTGTCTCTTTTCAGCGAAAAAGCAATTGGTTCCATTGTGTTTGTCTCTGGAATGTGATGTTGCATGCTCTCGGAGGGAGTTGGTGCTATGCTTAATGGCTTTCCAGAGGGTGCTGCTCTTTTCAGGGTCTTCTGTTGAAATGGATTTCTGGACTCTGAGCTGGAGGGGCAGAGGTTCAGAAGGCCAGCCTAGTTTCTTGGAACAGGGTAAACTCTGGACAAGCCAGACCAATCAGGGTATCTATGGTTGTGCTCAAGACTAAGTCTCAGGAGGGGTGAGGTTGACTGAAGGACCTCAATGAGCACACAGAGCAAGGACACTTACAAATTACTCCAAACAGGTGGTATATTAAAAATCTAGACACGTTTATTACAAGGCCTTTGCAACATAGACCATTGCAAAAGAATCACAGTAACATTAGGTAAACCACCACAACACTATCAATACAATGTATATACAAGACCATTGGGGTCCAAAGGGTTAAATGCACAAAATATGTCAACAAACTAGATGGGAAGGAAACGGGCAGTGCAGATAATCTTAGGCCCAGTTCGACATTGAAAATACACCTAAGAGACAGTCCAAGCCCTAAGAAGAGAGGAGCCATGTGCTCAATCGTACATGCAATGCCAGTGCACGCGGTTGTTCCAAAGGGCAGAATAGGGTCTCTTCCGGGGCCTCTAGTAGCTTGGGAAGGTGGATGAGGCGATGCAGAACAAGTTCCCACTATTCAAGAAGGACCTCCACTTGGAGGCAGAGGCAGTTCGAGAGTTCAGGATGGAGTCGCTATTTCGCAAAAGCAGTGGAAAGGAGAGGGGCCTTCAGGGGCCACTCGTGCGTAAAAATGGTCCCCTACGCTAGGGGCCACCGGTTGGGGTATTGAGTACTCACCTGTCCCCGACGCAAGCGGACCCAAACTTCGGCAGGTCAGTCCACTTTGCTTGCAGGTTCGAATGCGGCAAAAAGGACGTCTCGTGACCTTTTTAGTTCCTGAGATACAGCGATAATTCCCAAACGGTACAGTGGTGATTTCTCGCTCCGGGTGGATGCATCGACTCAGTTACACGGCAGCATGCTTCAGGGGCAAGAGGGTCACAAATGCAGCGGACTTGCAAAGGATGTTGCCGCGGCAGGACAACACGGTAACCGCGTTTATTCTGGTCCTGGCGCACTCGTCTCACTTCAGACCTGGGAACGCCAAGTGTACGAAATTCAGTGTGAGGGTGCCGGGGACACAGAGCTAGCAGTATAGCAAGTTTCGAGGGCCTCCTCGAAACGGCGGCTGTGACAGAACAAAGCAACTGGGTAAGCTGATCAGTCCACTGGTTGGCCCAGGGACACTTCTGAGAAAGCGAACTTGCAGAGTTTGATTAAGGTGCCGAGAATAGTTGGTCCCACTATTCCAATGGGTCGAAGCGTCTTCGCAGACCTTCTAGGACGACCAGATGCAGAAGGGGCCCCATGGGACGACAGAGGGCTCAGGGTGCCAAACCTTCCAGCGGGTCACCAGTGGTTCCTCGGCTTGCTTTGTGTTGCAGGATACTTGGATCCTATCCTTTTGTTCAGTGAGAACTCAGGAGATAGACCTGGTAGTGGTGTTTTCAGCCTCCTCTTATCCAGAATTCCCTTTGCGCCAAAAAGGGAGAGGACCCAATGGGAGATCTGCTCACAAACACACACTCCATACATCGACCAATCATGGACCACAGTGGTCCCAGGCATTCATGGCACTCCAGACTCTCTGGCACCCAGGATGTGTATTGGAACCAGACGTTCCAGCCCACATCCTGGAGGCACACACAAGGCATGCAGAAGCCCGCAAAAGCATTGGGATTTGCGGGAAAGTGCATGACCAAATACGGACTGACCCAGGTCGACTTGACATGGGGAAGGTGAAGGGGCAAGATGGCCAAAGGACAGGACAAAGAACCTCGTGGCATGGCCATTTTGGAGCCAGGCCACCTGCAAACGCGGTTGACATGGCAGGAAAGGGTTAAAAATAATGGGAAAAGATAGCTTCCACCAGTCCTGCCCATGACACATCTGCACAGTTTATAAAAAGTCTAGCGAGAATATCTAGGGACTTTGGAAATGACTATAGACCCAAGTGTGCTGTATGGTAAGATGCATTGCACACTTGTTACATGTTGCATATAAGTTGCAACATGAGGAAAGGACTAAGGGAAAGAAAGTCTCCCAGTACTGATTGTCTTAAGGGCATGTCAGTTTACCCATAAAAAGTGAGAGAAAAGGGTTTTGTTCTATTGGGTTGCTTGTTCAGTGGAGCATGTGTATTGGCATTGTCTGACAGAATGTGCTTGATTTTGTTGAGTAAGGTGTTTGAGAGGTTGGAGGTGTAAGGCCTGCTATGGAGGCGAGGTTTCCTTCTTGTACACTCGTTCATGGCAAATTTGGGTTTGCCAAACGAGTGAAGCCTTTCTTTGTCTGCCCTTTAGGGGATTTAAGGGTACAAGTTATTTTCTTAGTGGGCACTTCGTTTTGAACACCCGAGTGAGAAAACATGTGAGCAAGCGTTAAGAGGGCATGCAATGGGGTGGCACATGTGGAAAGTGTGGTTAAAGGTAGAAACAAAGGCATGAAGTGAATGGCTGTTGTGTAGGGGATTGGGGGGGGGGCAAGTGACCCTGCATCAGGCGCGCAACGTCATTGAGCTGACCGGGCTGAAGCCCTCCTACCCCCTGAAATGTTAGATGAAGGGCAGGGCGTCTGTGCCCTTTAGTAGTTCAAAGGATCAGGAACATGCTTCTGGGCGCATTTTATTTCTTCAAATCTACTGTCTGCTTGTGTTGGGTGGTCAAGCCCTGCCTGTTTCCCTGAGTAACAGCCCCCCTGAGACACACAGGCTGCGTCCCAGGCTCTGCAGTCAGTGCTGTAATGAACTCAACAACACGTTTCTTTTGTAATCAGCAGCATAGCCTTTCTTATGCATGATGGTGAATTTCCAACTCAAAAGACCACCAGTCCCCTTGCAAATCTGTGACGGTTAAAGCGAGCACCAAATTAAAGCACCCTTTGAAAATGCATTCATACCCATAACGTCTAATAGCTTGATATGCTAAAAATACAATTTGCTTTATCTTTAGTTGAATGTTATTAAAACCATACATAACACTCTGGAGGTTTGTGACGAATCTCCAAACCTAAGTAAGTTTATGACGCAACTTATTTTATTGCGTGTCTTAAAGCGCTGAAAATGAAGTGGGCAAATAGATATTTATTTATTAATATGCGTTCAGCCAAAAGACTTTGCATATACAAAAATAAAAATACGATACAATGACATTGACAAAAATATATACAACACAATTAAACTCTGGTATAAAAGATCATTGCATAAGAAACCAGCAGGTTGAGGCATGTCTCGCTCATAACCTAGCTAGGTCCAGGGTTATTAAAATCACGTTTTGAACAGAGTAAAACATGACCCGAGTTAAAAAAAACTTTACGCTAACAAACTTTATGCTGACTTGTACTAAACGCCAATTCATTCCCATTTAATACTAAAAAAACAATAAAAATTACTTTTAGGATGTTAAAAGGTCAATTATCTCTGCCCACTTCCAGTAGAATTTTACCAGATAAAAGATCAAATTGTGGTCAGAGCCTTGGATAAAAGCAGCCCATAATAAGATTGTATTATTGCAGTTGATACCACTGTGGTAAGATTTTAAATAACTACATTGTATCATATGGAGACTCTCGCAAATTGTTAATTTGTTCAGTGGTTTCTATAGCATCTGTACGATATAAACGACAGTCTATAATTCCAAGGAATTTCCTTTCTAGCTCCTTGGGTAATCAAGGAATCACTAATAGAACATTTTAATCTCATATACTACTTTGCAACGGCGCCTTTAGGATACACAGTTAAGTATGTTGGCTTTGTCTATTCCAGTAGTAACATGATCACAGAATTCCGTGGCATGACTCCCACAGTAGAAGTTCAACACATGTTGTTCCTTACTTTGTTCCTGGAGTTTGGTTTTTAAGCAAGACTTTATCATATATTCTGCTCCATTTATTGTTCTGTTACTACATCTCACTTTCCATTTAGAATGCATAGATAACAACATGCCGAGAGTCCCCATTGTTAAACAGTTATCGATTTCTTGAAAATCTTCAAGGAAAGTAGCCATCGTGGTATTATCCACTTATTTAAACAGATGTCGCCTTCAAGGTAAAATCGGCTATTATGCCAGTAGTCAAATTCAAGGTACAGATATTCGATTGGTAAAGACTGCGGTAGGCAAAACAATTTGCGCAATATTAATGCTCATACCGTTTCATTTCCGTATCATATTTATGTATTTTATAATATTTATATAATATTTTGCTGCCATAAAAAAGAATAAAGCGAATTTTGGTTTGGTAAAGTAGTAAAATTGTTTGTCACAAAGGAAATCCCAGCTTGTCTTCCAATAAATTGACGAATACTATCAACAGCTCTGTTACATTTGACCTTTGTTTCTGGCCAATGGTTGTCCCAACGGAGATTGCTTTGAACATGAATGCCTAGATTTGTATGTGGAAACATTATCCAGGCATTGTCCATTCAGGGAGAAACTAACGGTGTGATTTTTAGTTTTGGTAAAGCAAATTTCATGGTCTTACTTTTGTCGGTGTTGATCGATCGATCGACCATTCATTTTTTAGTACGCTTCCAAGGCTAAAAGTAGATATTTTGCCCTTTGCATCTTATAGTTTTCCATTCAGGATGTGGAAGATAAAGGTACACTGATATTATTTTGACCCATCATGCTGCTAGGATTTACATGTTGTCATGATGCTTTACTATGCAATTTGTGTATTTTGCAAGTAAACTCGATAGGACAGTATTATAGTAGGTCTTGACACCCAAAACTTAAAAATGTGTTCCAAGTAAAGTGTGGAAGAAGGTGGCCATGCCCAAATTGCAGAGTGTGTTAAAATCCCTGCTTTGCTGTTTAGCGTAAGTGTGAGATCCCGGACAAATAATGTAATCTCACCCTGACCAACTCCAAAAATTGAAGTGCTTACAAGTGATTACGTTTACACCGTTACTATAGCACCGTTTTAATACGTGTAGGACAAATTGGTGTACCCTGGTGGTGCTCTGCTAGTGGCTCTAATACTTTCACATAGAAGTGCATTATTGCTGAACTGGTCCTCCCCCAGTCTCGTATCACTAGATTTGAAAGGCAGACATATCTCACCAGCCAGTCAGTGCACCAGAGATTCTAGTATAGCGGACTAACTGTGGTTGAACCAACATTACTTTTTCTCCCGCTGCTCCCAGCCACTACAGTGTCATGGGCCATCCAGAGTACTGGCCCACACTCTGCAACGTCCTGTTATGCTATGATATTGAATCTTTCATTGCACGCCATCTGCCATTTTCACACTATACGATCTGCAAGAAGTGGGTGTTTTCTGACTTAAAGGAGGGAGTTAACTGATTGTAACATTGAAGCTAGACTATAATAGTTTCATTACAATTAGTAATGACGTTAGATGCCTGTACACAAGTAGGTTTGACACTCCTACACCGTCTATGAAGTTAGCACCTCTCCCAACATTTGAAGAGTTAGCCGAGCCTAAATCTTAGCCTAGGTGCACCACTGGATGTGCGCACTTGCATTTTGTTAGGCAAAGAGGTGAGGGAACCCTTTCCCCGAAATTGATGGTGTTTAACTTTTACTGTGTTTGTTCAGAAAAATGTACTTGAACAAACGGAGTAAAATGTTAAAGCTGCTACTTTCTTGAAAGTCTTCCATCGCCTCTCTGCATATTGCGCTTTAATATATACTATTTGATAGCTGGTCCCCACACCAAACCATGGGGGGGAGGGGTAGAACAGTATGGGGCGCAGCCTCCAAGTTTGCCCCGCCTATTTTTATGAAGTGGCCCCTCCCATCACCACCTAGACCCCGCCCAGCAAAATGCAGGTTTGGTTGCATTGGCTTAAAACATCTTTTTCCACACGTTAAAATGCAAAAGACAATAACGGGATGCAAAACCTTTACATTCCTTGCCTCTATTCCTCCTTCATCCTTTCCCAGTCTTGGTAACCCAATCTCTACCTTTCAGAAATTCAGCATGTCCCCATTTTGCAAGTAAGAGCTGAAAACGTATTTTTCTCAGCATTGTTCGTTTGGTGAACTTCTGGGTACCTTCCACAACCTGTTTGGACCCACGCATCCGTGCTACGAGACTATCTGTGGTGATTGTGGCCTACACGCTACAAAACCCCTTAAATTACATTAAAACAGATTAATTTCTTCTTGATGGAAGGGGCCTTTGAATTGTGTGGTGCACAGTATCTGCATTGTTTGCAAGTTTCATTTTCTTGAACAAATTAAATGCAACTTGCTGTTCCTTTCGGCATAATATTCCATAGAAAAGCTGTGGGTTTGTACAGGTCTGATCTGATATATATATTTTTTTTCTTTCCTTTTCTAGAATCCTGTTTTCTCGAAACGGGCTCGTGTGCAGTCCCCAGCGCAGGAACTGCGTGAGGAACTTCACAGTCTTGTGGAACAATATGGAATTACGTGGGATCGTGATCTCGAGAGAGACCTTCCCCATTCTTGGCAATTTCATGGAGATCTTGTTCTACTCAGCGAAGACTGCTTCACTGCTCCGATGTGGACAGAGCTAGGTAAGAAGCTTGGATATTCTAGCCTGCTAGCGTAATTTGACACACACCTTGTCTCCTCCATTTTTACAACTATTTGGGGGATTATGTTGCAGGTTCTGTACTGTGGGAGACTGTTGCAACAACACTTGGCGCCGAGCGTTTAGCTAAACAAGGACATGTTTCCACGGATGGCTTCCGATCCCCAACTGTGACTCTTCTCCTGGGAGACAACAACTGGGTAGAGCACGTGGATAATGGAATTAAGTAAGTGTATATCACATGGTGAGCAGACTGCTGAGGAAGTGTACTGTTATTGATGTCTGTGTGTTATATATTACAGGGCCTGCGTTGGTGGCCCTGTAGTTATGGTTAAGTTGCTCAACTCATAGAAAGAGCACTTTTTGGGCGGCTTATAACTTTGCTCCCTCTGAATGAATCGTTATGTTACTCACCGGACGGGACGTAAACCAATCGGTGGCCGGAAGACACAGGACTGCACTATTGATTGAAGAGCTAGGTCGGGGCCTCCAACCTAGCCTCCTCTCTGTGAGGGCACAAGACCTTTTTAACGATATGACCCTCTGCTGGGTAGGACCAGGCAGATGGACTGATCGCTCAAAAGGGCGGGGAGGACATGCCGCCAAGAACCCAGCTGTAAAGGAAAAAACAAGAGGTGAGCAATTGGAACTTTAAGAAGAATCCTTTCCCTTGATACTTCTTTCTAGTAGTACCTGAGCTATGCCCTCCCCTTGTTTAAGGCAACCGGAACCACCTATAAGTAAGAAAGGAGAATGTAACCTATACTAATGATAGTTGTCGCTAGGCTACGAGGTATAGAATCATAAATTAGAGAACCCTTACCACGGATGTTGTTGTTGAGTCTGAGTTATCCCAAAGGAGTCCAAAAACGGAAGTGCAAAATAATAAACGGGGAAGGTTAGTTAGGGAACTAAACCCGGGCGGAACGAGGGCCGCGCTAGAGTCGAGTGGGTGCACTCTCTGCAAGGCGTCCCTGTGCACTATTGGAGGATGTCCAATGGAAGTCTGATTGTGGAGATGATGGGAACAACAACCATAAGAATTGTAGGTGATGGTTTCGGTGACAGGCAAAGGCAGTCTGTGAGGGAGAAAAAGAGGTCTGGTACACAGGTGAGTAGTTTTCCAAAATCGGCAGGCAGAGGCAGTCCGTGAAGGAGGAAATAGGTCTGGTACACGGGTCAGTAGTTTTCCAAAATCGGCAGGCAGAGGCAGACCGTGAAGGAGGAAATAGGTCTGGTACACGGGTCAGTAGTTTTCCAAAATCGGCAGGCAGAGGCAGTCCGTGAAGGAGGAATTAGGTCTGGTACACGGGTAAATATAGTAGGATCGAAGACGGAACTTCTAAACACCGGGATGCAACTTTAATCAGAAGCAGCGACTTTCCCGGTTGTGCGGTTTAAATCGGGAAGGGGAAAGGCGGAACCGGACGAAACCGAGGTTCACGCATCATCGCCCATCTGCTGAGAGCGGGAGGCGGAATGCTGGGAATCGTAGTTCAACTCGCCGCAGGGCGCCGCGGAGTGAGCCGAGGCCACTATTTTCCAGGGCAGTTGCCAGTGGGCGTAGAATGGATTTGCAATGTGACGCATGCCCTTCCGAAGGGCTATAATCCTCCTCCGTGCCTGCCGAGGCGTAACACGTTAGCTAACTTTTCTAAAAAAGTATATGGCCCCCTCTGGATTTTTGTGACAGGTTTGGTGAGGTTTCATCAAGGGGGGGGGATAAAGTTGTAAGGGGGTCCCAAATTTTTTTTTCTTCCCAGAGACACAGTGGGAGAAAAAACATTCCTCACGTCTACAGCCCAAACCAATGGATGGATTTTCACCAAATTTGCGGCAGGAGCAGCGACTTGTCTTTGTCTTTGATGTCCTGGGTGTTAGTCTTAGCACTGCCCTGTGGTGGTGCGAGTTATGGTTGCTTAGCTTACCATAACTGGTGAATTTCTGAGGTTTTTCGGTTTTACTTGTAACCATAACATCCCTTTTAACAACGTTTTTTTTTTCGTTGAATTTCATAGGTTTTTATTAGTGAAACTTGACCATAACGTCCCCTTAACGTTTTTTCAGTGAATATATATATATATATATAGGCTTATCACTTGTGTAGCAAATACTGCTATAAATATCAGTTGGTCATGTACCATTTTAAATACGCTGCAGCCAACTGTTAACATAAACATGTTTTGGGTGTAGTTAACTGTATTGGTAAACATGGCTGGACAGGAGGACCTCCACTTGCGAATAAATACTTCATTATAACTTACCTGCTTCGTGTGAATTACTCCAGATACCTCACTGTGATTTGAACCATATCAGTTGTCCTGGACTGGTTTGTCAGGAAAGGTTCTAAGCAATTTGGTGTCCAGGGCCAACAAGCAAAATGCGCTGTCCCTTAAGTGTTTGTATCTCTCTCACATAATGTAAGCTCTGACGCTGCTGTGCAACCACTCCGCAGTTTCATGCAAAAGACCAATGTGTCCTCTGGCCTCAGGAACAAAGGTGACAGCAGATGAAGACTCCCTAGCTACGGGCCCAAAAACCTGTAGGCTTTAGGGGTGGCAAAGTAATTATATAGAAGGACTCCACACTTCGGGGCAATTTGAGAGGCAGATATCTCCACTCCTTCTGCCAAACAATGAGGTACATCATTTCATCAATCTGTTAGTAAAGGACGTTGACCATCCCCACGAGTGATGACCCCATCAGTGAGCCAGTGGACAATGCTGCCACCACACCAGATACATGATTATCATAATATCTGAAAAAAAATAGTGAAGTGCTTTAAACTGATGTTTTATGGGCTGGAAACCATAATCACCAACCATAATCTGGTTGACATGGATGAATAACGTAGATTTTATTGGTGCCTCTAGTGCCACGTGAAGACTTTATTGTAGGAATGGCTCCCCACACACCCTAAAATCACCACTTTAACTGAAGGGTGGTCTGCTCTCCACTGCTTCCATCCCTGGTTGCTTGTAGATCCTTTGCTGCCAACTTCCCCTCTTTTAGCTGCCCACTTCCTGTTTCTCTGCTTCCGTCACTGTGTTCTTGCTGCTATGGTTGTAAAGCGCTCTATTGCCTCCCGAAACTAGTTTCTCACTCAATGAATACCCTAATAATAATACCCTTATAAAAATTGTACATCTCAAAGTGTTTCAGGAACTCCAAAAACCAACCTGAATGCCAAGACTAGTGATTATCAAATAGGCCAGGTTTCTGATACCCTGCCTATGCCGCCACTACCAAGTAAACAAGATGCAACTTGTCCAGGAAAAGATCCAGTCCAATGTGCAATAGGAGGCACCCAAACTCCAGATCAAGATGAAAACATTTACAGACTTCGCTGGGTATTACCCTGTGTTTAAAAGACCCTGCTTATTCCATTAAAAGAGGTAACGTCTAAAAAATAAAAAGATGGGACTTGACTTCTGTAACAAAGTCATTGTTGAAAACAATGACTCAGGCCTTGAAGAGTGTGGGTCTTTTCCTTCAACTTGTTCGGCTATTCCATTTCCACCTCCTCCTCCTAACATATCTTCGTACAGTAATGTGGTCTCTACCTACTTACTGCACTCCTTCCTTTAACTCCTTCCTCTTTTGTAGTCTCTACTTCGTGTCTTCTGTTTTCATTCTCTTTTCTTGGTCTCTTTTCAATCTTGCTGCCCTCACATAACCTTCTGTAACCAGCCTCTTCTTTATTTACCCGCCTCTTTTGTCTCTTCATTCTGTGACAGGGCCAGCGTTGTGGCGCCTGTCAAGGGGGGAGGGAACCCAACACCCTTTCTTGGTGCCTGCATGAGGGCTGGCTCCCTCCCAGCTCCTCCTCACTGTATCTGGTGGCGGCAAAGCCACGGGAAGAACCTGCAGTGGGAAAGAGGCAGCCGTGGGGAAGGCGCCAGAACTGTTGTGCAGCGAGCGTCAACGCACACAGCCCAGAAAATAAGATTTGAGGGGTGCGGCAACCTTAAGACTGGCTGCCCCAGTACCAGGCTGCATGGAGTACACTAGCCGATCAGTAAAGCCATTTTCTATTTAGTATAAGGCCCCTATTGGGGCCTTTATATCCTCCACTACACCACCAGTGACCTGTATTTGTAAAAGGCCCCAGAGAGGCCTGCAGGCATGCATGACTCCTGAAAGCCAGTACAGCCTCCAGGTTAGGAATGCAACCAGACTGCATGAACGGGGCGAGTCTTACCAGTCGCCACCAAACACACACACTCACTCTTACTCTCACTCTCTCTCTCACACTAGATGAGGTCAGTGGCCAATCCTGGGGTAGGTATTTAAGGATGAGTGTGAGAATGGTTGAGTGTGGGTTAGTTGGGTGAGGACAGGAGTTGATCGCGGATGTCCGCGAGACCAGAGGAGGCGAGAGCCACCAGAGTGCAGAAGCCATTAGGGAGAGGGGGTCTGTGGAATATTTGTGAGTGAGTGGAGAGTGTCAGGAATAGAGCTAGAATAGGAGTAATAGGGCGGTAGTGGTATCGGAGGTAGTAGTAGTTGTGGGAGTGGTAGAAGTGGTGGTGGGATTAGGAGCTGTTAGTTGTGAGTAGGGGACAGTAAGTTTTGGTGAGTCGTAGTCTGAGTAGAGGGAGTAGAGGAGGCAAGAGATAGTAGTGGGAACAGAGCAGTGGTAGTATCAAGAGGGAGTAGCAGCAGCAGAGGAAGAGAAGCAGGACCGATGGAGCGGGAGAATAGGAATACCTAGTTAGAAGTGTAGAAATAGAGAAAATAACGAGAATAATAGCAAGGGGCAAGGAAGAAGAGTGAAAGGAAGGAGTGAAGAGAAGATGATGAAGGTAGAGGGCTAGTTGGAGGTACGAGGGATAGTAAGAATTGGAGTAAGAGAAGAAGAAAGATCAAAGGGTGTAGATGGAAAGGCGGAGTGAGATATCTGAGGGGCAATGATGTGGTGGGAAGAGAATATCTGAAGAGACCAGTATAGTGAAGCGTCCGGTACGAGCGGTTGTGAGAGAAGTGAGTTTGACACCGGGTGGAAGAAGGCACCATCCGTATCTCCCTGATAGTACTAAGCAGGCTAGGTTAGGGAAAGCCTAGAAAACCCCTAGGGAGTGAGACCACCATCGAATCAGGGAATACCACTATTAGCCTAATTTGGAAGCAAACGGATAGGTGTTACTGTTGACTTGCACTAACATCCCGGTAAAGATTCCTGGGCTGCAGAGGTGGGCAAGACCAGGGGAAGTCGAGATAGCCAGGGACAGCCTTAGCAACAATTCCTCAAGGACCCGCTTAGCCCTGAGAACTACCTGAAAGTCCCTGGCCCAAGTTGATTCTAAAGATCCAATAAACACCCTTGGACTTGACATTTGAGTCAGCGTGGTTCTAAGTGGCGGGCCACCCCGTCGCACTTTACTGTTTCTTCCCATCTACCCCATCCCCTTCTTCCAACTCCCTTCTTTATTGCACATATGGCATGCCCTTTTTTCTCTCTCTTATGTCTTCTCATTTCTCTCTTCTCATTTCTCTCTTCTCTTCCCTCTCTTCTCCATTCCTCTTATCAATCCATTTATTTTCCTCACCACTCCAGTAAGTTCCTGATTCTTCCCCCATTTCTACACTTTTTATTTCATATGCCCCTTTGTCCTCCTATTTCGGGATGTCATCCAAACGGGGATACAATCTAAGCACTGCATAACAGAATTGAAATAATACAGAGGTCACGTGGTGTCGCTTGTGTACTAGTCTACATTGGCTTTGGGTCTCTTGCAAACTTCAATCCATGTCTGTGTGTGTCTAAGGTTTGGAAGATGCAAGGCTAGCCTTGGGGGGTGTGTGTGTATATGTGTGTGTGTGTGTGTGTGTTAGTGTTACAAACCACATGGGGAAGTTCATGGTGTGGGGAGCTAGCAATTGGGAAAGGTGAGAGTGGGCAATTACATACAGCCTTCTTGTACTCCCCTGAAGCTTACTGGGACTGTGGCACTTATCTGCCATGTGGGGGTTCCTGATTCCTGCCTGCAATTCATGTGGTTGGCTGTTTCTCCTCCAAACCTTTCTGCTCTAAGGTGGGACATCTGACTTTTATATCTGCAACTTTGAATCTGATGGAGTCACTACTGTTTTTCCTGCGGTGACCTCCTCCCATGTGGCCAGGGGACGGCAGCCGCTACTTGATCCTGGCCCTGGTGGTGGCTGTATGCGGGAGAATCACATGGGGGGGCGACGACCTCTGGGGAGATATCCTGACTTCATTGTGTGAGATGTGGTATCCCTTTTTCCCCTTTCAGTATGAATACCCCATTTGCAACAGTCTAATGGCCCATTGTGGTGCCTTCCCTCTTCCACCCATGGAGAGTAGTGGAATGCTTTGGTCACATCCAAAAGACCAACTCTGCCTTATGAAGTTACGAAAAACACTTTCCCTAGTTCCACATTCTCTTCTTCCAAACCTAGTTTACCTTTAAAACCTATTGCAAACGTTTATACAGTATTCTCATAAAGGGACTACTATTCCCACAAGCGCCCAAGTACTGAGACGATGAGGAGGAAGAAGGAAACAATGCAGAGCAGAAGGACCCTCAAGCTCAATGAGCGTGCTAATTGTTTTCAGAATGCACCTGTGCGTGAATCATTTAAAGATCGAAATGGAACTCTAGGAGGCTGCTGTTTGGGAGGAGTTATTGCACCTCTCCAAGGCTTGTGGACCTGGTAGCACAAACCAGTGTGGTGGAGCCAAGGGGCGTTGCCAAGGGAACGTTGCAGGAGCAGGATATGCCACAGACACGCAAAAAGTTGCCACGTAAGTGCGAACGGGACCGAAGACGCCACATAGAGCTGTTGAGCCAACCCAAAGTAGGGACCCTGGGGCGTTTCGCTGACCGCACCAAACACAATTTGTAAACTTTAAAGCCACAGAAACTGAGACATTAAGGAGATTGTTTGCAAATATGAACCCCCGTCATATGAGTGTATGGAATGCAGATATGAGGGAAACCAAGAACGAATGTTGAAACAACCAGATATACAATACCAAAGACTAAATGCAACTGTGGAAGTAAAAGGGAAACTGTTACCTATGGGTATAAGAAGTCCGGGCAGGTGAGTAAACCAGGCAGCTACAAGTGCAATACCAAAGTAGAAATAAGCAATTGTGGAAGTAAAAGAGGAACAGTTACCTGTGAATATAAGATGTCCTGGCAGGGAAGTATACCAGGCAGTTGTAAATCTACAGGAAGTCCCGAAAAAGGGCTGTATTTGCTGAACAAGAAGGAACCTTTGAAAGAAGGAGCTACAAGACTAAGTAGCTTTGTGACTAATAGTATTCTTGTGAGCCAAGAGAGACGCAATAAACTGGGAGACGAAGAATCATTGGCGTTGAATCCAGGTGAAGGGAATAATAAACCTCTGGAACCAAGGCTTGCTACTCTTGGTGAATTTTTGTGTTGAAAGGATTAATTACACGGCTACAAAATCAAGGGGAAGGGAATCGGCTTCTGGAAACGAGGTTCTTTTACCTTGGAGAACTTTTATGGTAGACACGGACAGATACTTAGTTTTGGTTTTCAGGTAGGGAAATTCCACTTGGAGCAGGGTCAGAAAGGCCTTTTCCCAACCCTTTTTGTGTTTAATTCTTTAACCACAAACATGCCAACTTTGTGTCTGACTTTCATTTCTGACTACTCAAGCTATCCTGAAGCCCTTTGTCCTCATCAGGCCTGGCCGTGATATTTTCGGAATTCTTTGTCCTTCCTTGTTCCTGCTGCTTCTTTGCCCTTCACTTTGTGGGATGTCTGAAAGGGGTCTTTCAACATTATTGATCCTGCTTTCTTTGTCCTGATACATTCTAATGCTTTGATAACCGATTTGGAGCCCAGAACCAGAACCTAAGCAAAAGTGAAATCACATTTGTAATCCATAGTTTTTCTTGACACTCTTTCAGCCAGTATAGCCTTTTCTGGCCTGACCTCGGCCTGGTCACTGCACCACATCTTCAGCGGTCTCTATTGTGAGAAACCTGAAGGTGTCTCCCTAGGTAGTCTCCGGGGATCTGTCATCCAGGTGGCCAGGACACAGCCATTGCTATTGGATCCAGTTCCTGGGGATGGACCAGTGAGGGAGGATCACCTGGGTGGGGGTCCTCAGGGAGTGGGAGTTGGACACTGATGGGTAAAATGCCCTTTCCCCATTCTCTTACGTAGGACATTCCAGACCACTGCCCCCCCCCCCCGCCTTTCAAATGTGAACACTTTCGCACAACACAAAGGACAACGGACTAACAATAGAGCCGTTCATCTGACATGTCCCAATGCAAGGGTCAGGCAAAGTCGGGAAATTTATCAGAATCACACACACACACACCTGACGGCCCTTTCCCTTCACCACAGGGATAAAAGGTGGAGCAGAGAAAACAGTAAGTGCAAGGCGAGCATGGCAGACAGCACGACAAGACGGCTACAATGCGGCAGTTCAAGTGAAGGAGAAAGACGGCAGGAATAGAGAGGGTGGTGAGGAGAGAAGCAACCTTGCCCTTTTCAGCCCAGGCCTGCGGAACCTTTGTGGAAGAAAGCCAAGACTGCAAACAATAGCACAAGTGTCTTGCAGCAGATGACAACGGTACACGAGGAAAGCATATGCCGATAAGCAGGTGCGAGGGAAGCTCCCGCGCACGTGGTACTGGCCTTGACTCCAGGAAGGCCAAGAGCCAAGCGGCTCATCGCAGCTGGTGAATCAAGGGGAGAATCGATAAGAACCGGGCTGTGTTGATTGAGAAGCCATAAGTAGCAAGCTTGAACTAAGTTTGATGAATGGTGTAGAGAACTGTAAAAAAATGTTTAGGGGAGGCCAGCTGCAGATGGAAAACCGTCACCACGAGGGCGCTAATTCAAGAGATGCTTGTCGATCACCATCTGAGCGAAACTCAGGTACCAGAAAGGCCGTAGGAGAGTCGCTGAAGGAGGTCTAAGTGGTCATACGTGAGTTGAGCAACAAAATCCCTGTACAATTCAAAGACTTTGATCTACACTCTGATAAAGGAAAGAAAGGGAGTGAATCCAGCAGTGAGAAGAAACAAGGGAAACTAATCCCAAGAGGGGCGCAAAGTTTAAAGTCCCAAGAAACAGTGTGTTTGAAACGGTGATAAACAGTTGAGAAGGGTCAACGCCCACAAGAGAGGGACCCAGGAGTGAACCAATTACCCAGCGAACATTGGAAACAAACCTCTTATTTGTTAACAGAACTTTTGTTTTGGTATATGAACACATCAGGCCCTCGAAGGTAAGAGACTTTCAAAGGAAACCAGACTTTGCCATCAACGGTACTCAGAGCTGCCATCTGAACTGTTGTCTCGTGCCCAATGAGCCCGAACCTTGCTGTGCTCCATGCTCCAACCTGACCCCGTGCTCAAAACGTGGAGAAGGGAGACTAAAGCTATAGCATCCTGACATATTATTTGAGAGCACTTCTTTCTTTTCTTGAGAACTATCCCACAGCCCTTTTTTTGTATCAGTTGTGAGGTTTGGCAATAGGTTTCTATGTATAGGCCCTTTTGATTTGATACGACACCACTAGGACTGCCTTATTTTTCATTTGATGGTTGACGCATGCTCCCATTTTAGATTTAGGTTTAGAGTAGGCATTTTTCCAACCTACATACAGCATTTCATTGTTCAAAAAACAACCTTGAACTGTGATCACTTGTCCGTTTTACTTGTTGTGACTATGAGTTCCTCACACTAGACACTGCCTGCAGTTCTTCTTCAAGACAGCCCTGGCTATGACTATTTTCTTTAGTGTGATTATAGACCTGCTTTGAACCATCCATCTCCCGGCCTTTGGTCGTTGAACCTTAGCCTGGAGCTGTTATTTCATCCTGAACACTCCACAGAAACATGGTTCCAGTCTCGTCAATGCCTGTGACCTTTAAGTAATGCTTACTGTGAGGTGTCAGAAATGAGAGGCGGACACAAAGAGGTATCATTCTCCACATTAGCCATTTTATTAATGAAAAAGGGTTTGGATAATGTCCTAACTTTCCCTTTCCTAACAAGAATGTCCTTTCCAATGAAACTAAAACTAAAGCAAGATGACCTTGTGTCTAAACTCAATCTGACCCTCACGCCATTACATACAAACAGAATGTGCAAGGTAAATCTTTTAAATTTCAACTCAACAGAAAAGTGCAATAATTCAAGCATATAACTTCGACAAAACACCCCCCCTACCCGACCCCCAAGGTTATTTCAAGTAAACTATTCACAATATTCTGTGTACAGACATTTCGATTGTCTTTCTCCCAATGCTCCCATCAAGGTGCTTAAACAACCCAACGTTCTATCCATTTGAATGATATGAAAAGGAGGAAGTCGCTCCTGATCTTTCAGAATGGTTAAACAAAATATTCTTTTCACATTGTTGGTTTGAATAAGGTAAGGAAAGTCCTTCAGTTTTTTCAGGATGACAAAATGAGTCTTTTTCAGAATAGAGCTTCCAACATGGAGAAAGGCACGTCTTTTTAATGTTTCTGGTTAATGAAATGCTCAAAGGAAACAAGAATTTAAGATGAACAATTCTCTTTTCAACATACCAATTCAAAGTGAGTTTCCTGATACAATCTCTTGCCAGGAATATCCCCCTTTTGGCCCACTGAGATCCCCTGGTGTACCCTCCTACCTGGTATCCTCATCCAAAAAGTTTTCACTACCTGATATCCTTATCAGGTTTCTCTGCACACTCCAGGTATCACACAACAATGCTTTGTAAACTCTTGATATCCTGGTTTACTTACCTGCCATGAATTGTCATGATGCCTACCCCCGGGGATCCAGACCACGTCCAGCAACCCCGGAAGCAGGCATCAAGTTATCCTAAGCAAGCCCAACAACCCCTGCTAGGGGCTATTTGGGTCCAGTCCTGGTGCCTAAACAAAGGACAGGCTCATATGGAGAGTCAGTCTTGGCGCCATAGGCGCCAGGCTCATAGATTAAAACTTACCTGATGCAGACCATGCTGCAAGAGCTCCAAGCCAAAAGAGGCTTGGAAGGGACTACTTTACTTGGGGACTATTTTTTACTTGGGCGGGGCTGTGGAGGAATACTTACCTGGGACTACTTTGGAGGCTATTTAAACCACGCCCGAAGAGCAGCACACGCTTTGCGTTATTCTGCCTCCAGCAGTGTAACGCTCACCGTGCCTGCAAGTCTGCATTCAGCCCTCTGCCACGCCCGCCTCGAGTTTGGAGCTCCTAGAAAAAGGGAGAAAGAAGGAGAAAAGGTTAGAACAAGAGCAATACCTTTAATCCTTACCTGAATTCCCGATCCATCGCGCCTTCTAGCTGGAAGAAAGAAGTTATTTTATGCGCGTCGCCTCGCCTGCTGCAGTGCCGCGCTGAACTCATCGGCCTTCGCATTATCTTCACATTCCACCGCATCCTCCTGCATGTTCCCGCCGCACTCCGGCACCTAAGGAGAAGACAAGAACAGCAAGGTGAGCCAAGGGAATACGCAGAGGAATATTAGTTACCCCCCCATAGATTTACCTGATTTTACCACCGGGGGTACTATTCCTCTTCACGGGTCGGCACAGCTTCCACTGCATCTTTGCCGAACCCCGGCCCCTAAGGGGAAACAAAGGGACTAACAAGGGGAACCCTCCTCACCACAATAGACTTACCTGGTTTTACCGCCGGAGGTATTATTCCCCAAGACTTCATACTTTCTCTCAGCGCCTGAATAAGGGAGAAAGCAACAGGTTACATATTGACATTATTTTATCGAACTGTGTTGGAAAATACAAATCCTTACCAGAATACTACCGGTTGCCACGAGGAACTGTTCATTAGGGTCAAGCTGCAACCTGCAAGGAATCGGACGAGAGTGAAAGTCAGGCATTTGTACTCTTGCGAACTTTAGACTTACGGCGTCTTGCCGGGAATCTCGGAGTCAATATTGTTCTTGAACTCACCAATTCCTTCGAGCCAGTGAAGCAACTGGTTATCAACGCGCCCCTGCGCTCAATGCAGGATGGAGAGGTCATCTTTTCAAACCATCAGGTGAGACTATAAGAGGGGACATCAAAGGTGATCTGTGGGGAGAAGAGCGGGGGTGGGGAGAATTTACACTCGACTCCACGGGTGGTTAATTCCCTTTCACCATTTGCAGAAGAATACTCCTACGGGCCAAGCAAACGAAGCTAGGTGGGCCAGTGCAGTCTGTCTTCTCGGCCCTACGCGTCACATTGGTGGAGACCGCAGCTGTCCAGTTCCGATCGACGCCTCTGTGGGAGCCAGGTGAGCGTAACATGAATATCCCCCTTTTGGGCCACTGAAATCCCCTAGTGTACTCACCTGCCAGGTATCCTTGTCCAAAAAGATTTCACAACCTGATATGCTCATCAGGCTTCTCTGAAAATTCACTTTCTCAATAACTTTTACTTGTACTAATTTCCCCCAAACCGTCATGCAATATCTGGGGGTTGGTCCAAGCTCTTCTTTTTAATAATCTCTTGACTCTTGGCAATGCTTGTTTAACGTATCTCCCAGCTGACCTCTTTAAGTCAGGAGTCTTACACCATAGTTGCCCCTTTTGTTATTTTAGCACTGTCTTTTGGCTTAGGCAATGCTGGTACAGGTGCCCCCCCCCCAACGGACATGTCATGCCAGGGAAATTGCACCACATTCGCCTTTTCCATTTAGTTCTTTTAGGTCGACATTAAAAGTACATTTTATATGCTCATCAGCACGTCCCGGGGCCTCCTTCACTATAAGGCTGACTCACCAGTTCTTGTTGCAATTATGACATGCTTGCGAGGGGCTGGCTCTCCTTCCGTGGCAAAGTCCCTCTAGGTCTCCGCATCAGCTCTTCCATCCTTCACTGCCAATACTGGTGCTGCTTTTCAGGACTGCGTCGCCACACACGGCTCTGCTGCGGGCCCTCTACTACTTCTTGACCGGAGCCTTTCCGAAAGCCCCCAGCTGACTTCTGGTTTGCTTCTCTCTCCACAGTTCATTGTGGGGTTTCTTCTGCCACCAGCCACGCTTCCTGCTCCGTGCACTCTGCAACTTGCCTTCTTTCCCCATCCACGTTCATGTTCTCATCTCTGTCTCATCCGCTGCTGGTGACTAAGGTGTTTAAAAGTCCTTTGCAGCTGATTAGCTTTATGCCAACTAGACTGCTCATTGTTCTCAATGTCCCATTTCCTCCACATTAACTCCTTGCTCCTCTTCCTCGTCACAGTAGTTGATTTCTGGGAGTTAGAATTCAAAGACTTTTTAATGGATTTTACATCACATGTCTGAACAGTTGTACCAACATAATAATTACCATAAACATTGGATGTTTCACGTGTTTTACTTTCACCACATCACACGTCTGAACAGTTGTACCAACATAATAATTACCATAAACATTGAATGTTTCACATGTTTTACTTTCACCACATCTACATTAAGACTGAATGGGTTTTTGTTTAGACAGAGTATTTCTCATATTATTAGAATCAGATGGTTTTGAATACTTGCAGCAAGCCATCAGAAACCCAATATGAATTAATGGATCTTATTCACACGAAAGAAGTATATTGCTTCTCTCCTTGTGGATTAGCCACTCTCCCCTCACAACCATCTCCTCCCTTGTGATCCACCCTCAGATTACCACCCCCAGGGTCAGAATCTGGTAGTGGCTGCCTTCCCCTAGCGACTTGGTAGGAGACCTTAGGCTGGGGATCAGTGATGACTCAACAGGATTAATCAAATAACTTAAATGTTCACCATAATATAGTTGACCTGCAGACCATGTCATGTAGAACTGAATGGGCAAACTTGTACAATCTATTCAAATGTATACACATTGTCACTTCTGTGACAGGGATGAAATAACCAGAGAAGCAACAACAATTTTCTTTTTTTTTAACTTTATTTAAAACATTTTAAAGGTAATACTTTACATGAAGCATGGACGGGAATACATGAAGCTAGAATTACTTTTAAATAGTATGTCAAGTCCACAGCCTGCAATTGACAATACGTCTGTCCCACCACAGACTGGTTAGTGTATACAAGTAGAAATAGCAAGCAACTGGTAATATGATCGTCTTCATTGAGGGCACATTGTGGCGTTGGGGTAAGACCTGAAACTTGGCCAGTAATCCCTCAGGCAATTATCTTCCCTCTGGGGTTGTTGTGCCCACCATCCCATGGCAATGCAATGCTTTGCTATCAGTAAGGCAAGGCTTAGGAAACTGCAATCTTTTTTTAAATTTTTTTTTAAGAAGCTCTCAACGAGGCCCATCGCTGGGCTAAACTGGATGTGTCTGCCCCAATATTTTTCCTCAAGCGTTACCTATGTTTTCCTCTAGCAGGAAGCTACAGCTGTATAGCTCAAGGACATAGGACATAAGAAATCTGCATCCCATATTTTACAATATGGAGGAATTTGAATTGAAGTATCTTGTGTTCATAATTCATGGCGACCTTCCTAACTTGGCTACTTCTGTATGCCAAATCATCATCTGGTATATCGTGGCCTATGATATTTTCCCATTTCCATCTAGCTGCCCTAAGTGTGCCCTTTCGGCAACTCTGGACCATTCGGTTTAGCGATGTAATTGTGTGGGGCCTGTTCACTGCTGTTGAGGTATTGCAGTGTGTCAGAAGGCTGAGACATTCGCAGAAATGTGCAAAGAAATGCACGTACTTAACCTTTAACCTTGTGTCAAGACTGGACAAATCTTCACCCCACTCCTCCTCACCTTTGTCTTCCCAGGAACTCTCCTGCTTTTCTGACTTCTTCTTTAGTCTTGTAAACTTGGCAGGCCTTTCCTTTCTTTCCTTCTTATGGTGTAGATAAGGGCGAGCCCCCTCAGCTGCCACCTTGACCAGGGATAAAACTTGAGTCAGGTGGAAGGCTAAGGAGCAAGCCCCTAAATCAGGGAAAAAGCCGTAGTAGAAAAACCCCTGGTATTCAAGCCTTGGCACAAAGAAGGCAACCAATGGATATCTCAGTAGTGCATGAGAAGACTTCATTGTGGCAACTTTGAATGGAAGAGGGTGTATACTGTAAGTTCTGTCTTTCTTTTTCTGGAGGAAATGATGAGTATTGCCCAATGGGAATTGACAACAACTCTGCGGTCCGGAAAAGGAAGGGTTTTTGGGTGAGAACTGGAGTGTAATCGGGGTCAGGGCAGAAGCTAACTAACTAATAGGAGGAGGCTGCAGCCTAAGCTATAGCGCAAGAGAAAAGAAAAAGAGCGGAAAGGCGTAAGCAAGACAGAAGGGGAAAGGCAAGGCAAGGTAAGTAAAGGCGAGCCGCGAGGAAGGCGGTCAAGGTAAGAATATCGTAGATGTAGAAACACAAGGAGGCGGAGGAAACAGAGCTGGAAATAAACAGAAGACACTCGTACGCTATTGAGCGGAGCAGAGAGAGCACAAGTGTTCGGACGGAATCTGAGTAAGCGAAAAGGATACGAAAAATGCAGAGCAAGAGAAATAATAGAATAGCAAGAGGGACAGAAGAGCTATAAGGTACAGGAACAAAACAACAAGGAGGAATAGGAACTGACCATGTTGTGAAAAAGGAAAAGATCGTAGAACACCAAATCCGAAGGGGGTGAGTAGCTAGAACACGGAAAGGACCTAGAAAAGGTTAAAGGGTACAAGGAGGAAAACACAAGAAGGCAAAATCCACTGAATAATCACAGGGACTGTTGGCGAGTGAATCAAACGATAAAATGCACCAGCATTTGAGAAAAGGACCCATTTATTGACAAGCGGCCATATTGGAAAAGCATAGACCGTTAAGATGGACTTCTAACAGCCATGTTGGGAGAGTCGCCATCGGTTACAATGCTTCCTTGCCTGAAGCATGACACCTTGTGATAGGGCATTTGCAACTTAGGCGACTCCCCGTCTGTCCCGAATTCCTCAGGGGAAAGAAATGTGCCGCCTGTGAACTAGACCTCCATTCTTATGATGCCTAGGATAGCTAGCTAACGAAATATCCCAGAATCAAATGTGCATTTTAGGTTGCCAGTTCTGTTGAATAAAATGCCAACTGGTAGGGGGGGCAGGTTGTGTGTATATATATATATATATATATAATCTCAAATACAAATAGGTCTCCCTGGTATAAAGTTTGATTGATCCGGAAGTTCTGTCATCAGAGGAGATAGCCTATTTTCCACCAGCTTGCCAAGTACCTTTTTGTCTATATTATGCAATGTTAACTAGTTTTGCAAAGCGCTCATTCACCCAAAGACATCTTGGTGGTAGGAAACAGATAAATCGGCTAATTCATATCCAGGCCTAGAAGAGTAGTATCTTCAGAAGGCGTCTGAATTCCAGATGGTTTGAAGTACGTCTGAGGGCGAGGGGGTAGTGTGTTCCACAGCCTGCCGGCGGCAATAGCGAATGCATGACCCCCACCTTAGAAAGACCAATCCTAGGAACCGGGACTAAATAGGCACTGCCAGAGCAGAGAGCTCTACCTGGGAGGTAGGGTGAACATTTATGATAGAGATAGTCTGCCCCCTGATTATAAGCCCGATGGTCTAGACAAAGAGCCTTAAACTTAACACGCGTGGCCACAGAGAGCCAGTGGAGAGAGTGCAATATGGGTGCCGTACAGTGAGTTGGTCGCCACTCGAACAGGCAGATTTTTCAGCACCAGCAATCGATGAATAAGCCTCGCGGTTTTGACCAGGAACAGGGCATTACAATACTCTATTTGACTAAAGACCAATGAGGCCACTACCAGGGGTCACAGGTGACTAGGTAGAAGGTAGGACCTTGCGCAGTATCATGAGGTGGAAGTGGCCTGCCTTACCGACTGCACCAACCTGAGGGGAAATTGAAAGAGTTGAAGACAGAGCAGCCCCGACATTCTTAACGACCATCACTGGCATAGGAAAGTTACCAAGGCCAGAAAGAGGGTGTCCATTATACCATTAATGCCAAGCAGCCTGCCAAATTTCCATACCTCCATTCAGTGTCCAACATTAATGTATCTGAAAACCTACAGACTTTTGAATGACCCGGGAGTGTGTAGTGTAGGAGGAGGACCAGCTCAATGGCGTCCTTGATCGCCAAAGCCTGCCATGGTCCCCTGTAGCATAACTAAACAACACTGATGCCTTTTAAGGTACAACCCTACGCTGCTTTATGGGATTGTTTAGACCCCGGAAATTCCAGCATAGCAACGAAATGTTAACCTGATAGCTACATAGGTTGAGGGTATGATATCGGAATGTGCTGCTTGACTGCCCCATGTTTTGTTGCGTTCACCAAGTGTCATGTTGCGCAATGGACCTATGTATGCGGTCAGCCCATGTTCTCCAATCATCTTCTCCAATGCCAGTACAATATCATTCACCATGCTTCCTATCACACGTCCAACCACGCTCCATAACCCCAACCCCCAGTGAAGCTCCCTACATTATAAAAAGAACATACATTAAAACAAAGCACACACCAACATGCTTATCTCGCCATGCGAGAGGTGCTCCTCACCATGGCCTGCCTAGGAAGCTACTTAATAAGAGAATCAAACACTTTTGGAGCAGCTTCATATGGCGGTACTCAATGCAGCATTCAGCAGAATCCAAGTCTAATGCTTCACAAGACTTCAGCAATGGACAGGATGGGTCTAAGTTTCACAGCAAGTCAGTACAATTTGAGACGTCGTCCGGCATGGTGTAGTGCAACCTGCCCCCATGAAGGACTTTCAACTTTGCAGTGAAGAGCATTTGATATTTCATGTTCTTATTACGTAATCGCCTCTTGGCGCCTAGGTACTTTCTTCTCGCCGTCTGTATCACACTGCTGTAATCGGAGTAGATAAACTCACATTCTCAAATGCAATCTAGAGCTGCCTTCCGGTTCAACTCCCTGTTCCTGTAGTTAAAGATCCAGGCAATGAAGGTCCGCAGAGGGCAAACATGGGCAGGGTAAAGTCCCGCGATGCAGTGGGTTCTCTCCATTAGGAAGTGCTCTGAGAAGGCAGGGTTCCCCAGCATTTCTCATTTCTGTGAAGTGTTTCTCGAGGTATATCTCCAGCAGGCCTTTCACGGCGGACTCCGGGAGGTCTACTATGCACACTGTGGCAAGGGAAAGGGAGGTTTCCTTCCTATCAAACTAAACTAAGGTGCTCGTCAAATAACTATATGATATTTTATTTATATTGCGTTCGTACACAAGTGTTATAAGAAAAATGGTCCTCCTGTCATGGTCATGAAGTCAGGGGCACAAGCATGCAGCGGTTGCATGCACAGGAGTCCTGGTGGACACTGTCCTGGCGCCTTTGGCACCAGGCTCATGAACAAAAGTAAACAAGAACATCCATTTAACACCAAAAAGCTTTTATTATGGACACAGCACTTCAGATGCATTATCCTTGAAAAGTCCATCCATTAAGCAGCCCAAGCGTATTCTTGGGTGTGGCTGCTAATGCATTGCTTTTGCACGCGCTCACTCTCTAGGAGTGGCAGGGTGTGGCTGGTAAGCCGGCCCTAATGGGCGTGCTCACAATTTCAGCTATATAAGCTGCTCCGAACCTCAAGACAGACGCTTCGCGTTATTCTGCACTTGCAAGCAGCATAACGCTCACTGTCGCCTGAGGTCAGACTTACCTGTGAAGATCCTGCTTCCTGGACATCCTGCTTCCTGCCACCATACGTAGTAACTGGGAGAAGCTGTTCTTACCTGTACATCTCTTCGGCAAACCAAGTATTCATCTTTACACTTTCCGGAACGCCGAAATGTTGGCACCGCCTCACGACGCGCTCCATCATCGACAGCAGCGCCTGCAAGGAAAAACAGAAGACAAGGTTGGACATCGGAAAAAAAACTGTCAGTTTAAGGTTGCGCTATGCCATACTTTGCGCTTTCCGTTAAACCATCACTTACCTGCTGTCGAACATTGCAGTAGCATCCATCTTCCATCTGGCCACGTTTCACGTCTCACAGCTGCATTGAGGCCGCATTTCCATCAAAGGGAAGAAAACAGAAGAGACATTATTGCGGGCATAAGTGGGAGCAACATATGAAGAACTTAAACAGAATGAACAGCATCACAAGAGCTCAAAGACTTGCCAATCATAAGAAGAAGCATAGTCGCAGCTGGACTGGACTAATCCTCATCAGGGATCAGTGAAGGAAATGGATCTCATTTGACGCGCCCCTGCCAGAAGTAACAGGACGGAGAGTTTATCTTCCAAAATTCACAGGTGAGCTTTATGGGCAGGCTATGCGCACAAACAGTAGTTTGGGGTGAAGAGTTTGAGAGATGCAACAATCACAGATTGGCACACTCGCACTCTTATCTTCACGCAGGAGCAGTATCACCACGTACCACCGCTCACAGCTTTTCTACTGGGGGAGAGGCCTGAAGGGGGTGATTCAAGTTCAGGGAGGGCTGCAACCGTGCCCCAACCCCTCTGCAGAGACCAGGTGAGCGTAACATCTCCGTCTAAATTCATCCACTAAACTGGGCCTTCTACTAAGAAAAAAATTAAATAAATGTAGGCGGAGTGCCCTGCACTCTGTATTGGATACTACCATATTTCCCAGGGTTTCTAGGAATCTCTCTGGCTTTCAGGATTCTTCAAATTAACAATTGCTCTTATTTCACAGTGCCTGCCAGTTTATCCAAGTACCTCAAGTTTCCCAATTTCATCAACAAAGCAAAGTCTTAAGTTCCAGAAAAAGCAAAATATCCAAAGCTCCACCGCTTGTGTTGCTCTCTACCCACTAGATTCTGGTTTTGGGTGCATCTGCGCTCTCCTCGTGTCTGTTTTTTGCTTTCTTCATTGGGGCTCTCTGGCTCACTTTGGCTTCTTAGTCCCACTACTTCACTTGGCTCTCTGGAGTATCTTAACCCCACCCTTTTACTTGTGGTTCTCTCAACTCTTGTGGGTTTTTGTGACCCATCTGGATGTTTTCCTCCTAGAGTTTCTCAGGCTCTCGGAACCCTTCTTTCTCTTGTTCAGACCCCTGTCACCCTGTGCTACTTAATTCTCCCTGTTCCCCACTCAACCTGGGCAACCCTTGTATCTTCCACGTTGCAGAGTACGCTCCAATGAGGGTGAATCACTTCGGCAGTGCAACTCCCTGCATGGCTGGTATTCTGGACTGTATACAAGCGATCTTCTGACTTTGCGCGTTGTGGCGTTCTCACGCCCTTCTGCTCTCTCGTTGGGAGCAGAGGATTGACTCCTCCCTTGGTTCCTGGTTTCTGCATTCGTTCAGTCACCCGGCCCACTATGTCCTCTGCGTGATTGCGCCTCCAGGTACGTTTCGCCTTTGTTGGCCTTCGCTTATCAGCCCCAGTATGACTCTATATCAGAACAGTGTCTTCTGCCTTCAGAGTACGCCTCTCTCCGCACCACAGCAGGCTCCACTGTGCACAGCAGCTCAGCCCCTTGCTGACATACTCGCATCAGAGCCTCGCCTCTGCATGTGGTTTCTCCTCCACTCAAGGGTTGTTGGCCCTTTATTCTCACTTCTGTAATGAGAGCGAGCGTAACGTTCTCCTCAAGTTATCACACAGGTGTAAAGTTCATCATTACCTTGAGCCAAGCACATAGAGGTATTATCAGTATTGCTGACTCCCATGTAGGCAGATAATGAGTGTGTGGCAGTGTTCAGTGTTTGGGGAATACTTTGTTGCAAGCGGCAACCTTTTAAGTCCTTCGCCACTTTCCTTCTCTTCCAAAGTGCCTGCTTACTGAAACTTCAGCAGAAGCAGAGCATAGTGGAGAGTGTGGAGAGTGTTTGGCTGGCATCCACCGGCGGTCGAGTTCTCCCAGAGTTACTCACATCCACTAACAAAGGACGGCACAAAGGACAGTCTGCAACAGCGAGTTAATGTGTTTTGTCAGAGGCTGCGTTACAACGTGTCTGCAGTGTGTGGCCATTTAACTCCTGGCCACGGTCCAAGTCCAAGGTCAGTCTTTTAGATATGGGGCCAAATGCCTCTCGCTTGCTTTTATCCTTATCACAGGTTTTTTAACCTCTTTTTAATTCTACCCAGGCACGCTGCATTCACATGCCTAACACTGTGTATGTATATGTTTCCACCCCCAGGGAGACCTACTAACATTTGGCCCTAGAAGAAGGCTTATATCCAGCCAAGCCGAAACGTCCGTGCTTACCGTGAACATGCACCACATGAACATTTTATACTAACACCTGAATGTTGACCAGTTTCTTGGTCATCCCTCATTGCCAGGCTTTGGTAGACCCCACCGAGAGGTCACAATTCCACTCTCAGTGGTTCCACACATCAGATTCCTGTTACCCAGGACCCAGTCACAAGGACAGTAACTCAAACCCATCCTCCTTGGTTTCTGCGACCTCTGTGGTACCCCCATTTATAGCACACCAGGTTATCTTATGTGTATTAGCTTGTAATTCACGCATTATGTATGCACATTTTTTTACCAATTATGCACATAAATGTATTCAAAACACTTGTTGAAATGTGTATATTTTGCAGACCGTTCCCAACAAATTCTTAATTATTTCATTTGTTTAACTACTATGAAGCAATACTAGTCAGGCTATATATCTATGGGTATGAGACTATGCAGATGACAACAAATGTTTGTGGTTTTTTCTGACTGTAAGCACTACTTACAGATTTGTTCTCACATGCTGTCTGAGCACCCTTTTTTCTTTTACAAAAATACATGAACCTACATTTATAGCCAAATAAAAAAAAAGGCGGATGTAGCAAAACTCTTGTGTATGGGTGGATTTCTCCCAGTGACACAAACTCTAATTTTGTTCCACTGGGCTCTCGTCGAAGGTTTGAATAACTATTGCAAGAATTGATTGCAATTACATTTTTAAGGTCAGGACAAACCCCTTGTGCATACTCTTTCTCCAGCACATTTAGTCCTGCCCGCCATAGGGCTGTCCCTCCTGTTACCCATGTTGTTGATATAGCGCAGCTATAATAGGGACTCTAACATAGATTAGCCTTGCATTCCATGTGATATATTCCCACACAGCGATTGATTTTTTTTTATTTATTTAGCCCCCCTTCCTTTGGACTGACCAGAGCTAATTCAGAACTAATCATGGAACAGACATTTAGCTTTTCCGAAGACCAAATCAACTATATTATCTAAGGTCCCAGCCTATTCAATATGGAAGGAGCACAACTACATCTAGCCTCCACTGCCACAGGGGAGGATCTCCTGAACCTAAAGAAAAGGTGTTTTAGAACGGAGGTCCATGGCCACGTTCTACGTGAATAGCTTAGTGAACATGGTGCCCTTAGGATTGACAATACGCAACGAACCTGCTATATTCCTGGAGGATAAGGAATATATGCTGGATTTCAGTAAAATAGCTGTTAAATGCAGCAGAGATTTAATGGCATTAACGATCACGACAGCTCAAAGAATACACACACAGATGCTGATTGATTTGAAAACTGAAGAAACTAAATTTCTCAACGATGGCACCATATCAAATGCAACGGACAAACTTAAGGAAATAGATAAGACATTGAAGACCTTCATAGCGACAACACTGGAGAAAAAACATAAGAAGCTAGCCAAAGACATCAAATTGAACAAGTTTATCCCTACCTCTCGGCTGTCTATAAAGACAATAAAGAAAAGGATAGATTAGCAAGACAAGGAGGAGTTAACAGAATCAGACGCAACGGGGTTTCATTTTCTGATGCTTCAAATTCAGATTCATTGGCAGATGATCAATCCGAACCCAGAGGCAGAAATACTAACCAGGGACAATTTCAACCCCCACCAATGATGCCTTTTTTAGGCCAAGGGGGTCCAAGAGGAGGATACTGGCCCCCACCCCACCTCCCCCACAACAACTGCAAATGCCCTTTTTCAATTATCCTCAATGGAACCAACCCAGCCGGAGACTGAGGGGCAACTGGAGGCACTAGATATGATCCCCATCTTCAATTTATCAGGTTTTCTACTCACGAATGATGAAACTTCCTTGCTAGCCAAAGGCCCATCGTTTGTCCCTACCAATCATACAGACTGGTTTAAACTACATGGCAAACTTTCCATACCATCAGGAGGAAAATCTACTTCAAAGACAAAGATTACCCATCCACACCAGATGACACAGGATTGAGACCAAAATCTGATTTCAATCCGAGAGATAGTGAGGTTCCAACATCCATTATCGCATTTGAAAAATGTATCAGACAGGAACTCAAAAAAACTCCAATCCACACAGGATCATCATAGACAAAACCTGACCACAGGGGAACGCAAAGCTCTTAAGGCACTTACAGACAATACCTTGTCATTAAAGCAGCCGACAAAGGGGCTGGGATTGTTATACAAAATACTGATCAATACATCAAATTGGTGATGACACTACTGAATGAAGATAATTATAAAAAACAGAAAAAATACCCCACTCCTACCATCAAAATACAGGAAATCACTAGATACACATTCGATCGAGACTGGATATCTGAAAAAGAAGAGACATTCCTTAATACCGCAGAGGCGAGCATTCCTGCATTTTATGCACTCCCTAAAATGCATAAAAACAGCAGCATACCCCCGGGGAGACCGATGGTTTCGGGATGTGGATCCATTCTGGAACCAGTATGTAAATGTATTGACTACTTCCTTAACCCTTTATGCCAAAACACTCCTTCATACCTGAGGGACACCATTGCCACCATATCCATATTCGAACATCAGCCATTTGATACAGCAGACAATCAGCTAGTAACCATGGACATCAAAAGCTTATATACTAGCATACCTCAGGACAAAGCAGTAGAGTGCATTAGACACCACCTCACCCAACATTTGACCCAGAGAATGGTGCCAGTCAACTTCATAGTTGAACTATTCGAGCTAGCCCTGACAAGCAACTACTTCTCCTTCAATGATACTTTTTTTTAACTTGTTTGTTTATGAACAGCACAGAGCAGAACAATACATTACCTCACAGAGCGTGTAAAACATAACGTCTCCTCCCCCCACCCCCTAGGTACTTCCGAAACATTGTTCCTGATCCTTATTCGGCCTGACCAGGTGGTGAGGAATCACCCATAGATTGGAGGGCTCTTGTGACCAAGCGTGGCTTAAAGGTCAGGGCCAGATAGTTCTGGTCATAGTCTAGTACTGGGTTTCAGATATCGGTAAATAGGTGGAGTCGGCCCGCTCTTGCTGCCGTGACCTTTTCGGCTATCAGGATATCCCATAGTTTAATCCCCCATAGGGTCTTCAGGGGCCCTTCCACAGACTTCCAGGTGCGGGCCACCGTGATTTTGGCGGTCAACAAGAATTGGGATATCAGCATGGCCCCCCCTCCCTGTTCTCGGGTAAGCATCTGGGAGCGGGATCCCTAGGAGGACCTGCTCGGGCATTAGTGGAATAGCCACTTGAGTGATGTCTTTTATGGTGGCAAGGCACTGGGTCCAGAACTCCCTTACCTTCAGACAGGTCCACCACATGTGGAAGTAAGATCCTGGATGGCCACAGATGCCAGGAGTGAGGGTCCAGGGCCTGATGAAAGTGATGGAGGTGCAGGGGGGGGGGGGGGTAGTACCAGCGCAAGAGCAGTTTATGGGTGCATTCCCGGTTAGTGATACAGCGGGATGCTGTGCACGTCCTAGTCCAGATGTCCATCCAAGTGTGGTCCTCTATGGCATGGCCCAGGTCTGGCTCCCGTTGGGCCATATAGGAGGGCTTAAGGTGAAAGGTGTCTTCTTGCAGTAGTTTATAGAGGGTTGAAATTTTTTTCCCCGGGCAGGTCATTCACTGTGAGCTCTAGTGGGGTGAGAGGTTGCGCTGCTGTCACTCGGGGCTGGAGCACCAGTGTCTTAGTTGGGCGTAGGTAAATCTGTCAGTTTCCGCTAGTCGGAAGGTCGCCTTACATTGTTCGAAGGTAAGGGGGGTGCTCCCTGTGAAAGCTGCCCCAGCGTTTCGAGGCCTCCTGCGACCCAGTTCCTGAAGTTCGTTGGGTGAGTTCCCGGTGAGAAGGCCGGGTTGAGAAAAATCGGGGAGAGTGCGCTTAAGTCTCCTGGGATCCCTCCATATCTGCGGGCCCACTCCATGCCTTCACCGATTGCTTCTCGGCCGTCAGGACATCCGGCCAGCTCTGGCGTAAGGGGGCAGGGACGAACGGAAGGAAGCGAAGAGGGAGGGGAAGATGGGATTGTTTGATCTCTACCCATTCTGGGTGACCTGCAGCCAATCCCCATGCTTGAAGGTTTGCCAGCTGTGCTGCTATGTGATATCTACGGAGGTCCGGGACCCCTTACCCTCAGTCTCGTGCTGGCCACCATCGTTCTCCGGGGAATCCGCGCCTTCTTACCCCTCCAGATGAAGGCGATCATTTTCCTTTGGAGTCTCTGCAGGGGGGGGACTAAGACAGGGAGGGAGGCGCAAGCATAAAGGAAGCGGGGGAGGAGGTTCATTTTGCATGTCATTATGCGGCCCAACAGCGAGATTTCCTGTGTCCGCCAATGGATAAGGTCCCTTTCCAATTCCTCAGAGTGGGGGAAAGTTGGCCTAGTAAACCTTTGTTTACTTGCAGACTTGTGGAACGGCCATGGGGGCTGCCTTTGCCTCGAGCATGGCCATAATTTACATGGCCGAGTATGAACAAAGTTATGTACTCAACATGGACAATCCATTCAGGGAGAACATCAGGCTATGGCACAGATACATTGATGACATAATTTTTATCTGGAAGGGCCTTGCGTAAGATCTACAAAGCTTCTTTGACTGGATCAATAGCCGTACCCAGGAAATTCAATTCACTATGAATAACAGCAATGTGAGCATCAACTTCCTGGATCTCAACATCAATGTCAAGAACAACCAGTTAGAATGCTCCATATTCAAAAAGGAAACTGATAGGAACACGATCCTGCACAATAAGAGTCACCACCCCAAAAATGTAAGCGATAATCTTCCCTATGGACAGTTCCTCAGAATCCGGAGGAACTGCATAGATACCGGAGAATTCAAGATACACGCCACTGATCTGCAACGCAAATTGGAAAATGGAGGATGCCCAAAAAACTATTGAAAAACACCAAGAAGAGAGCCCTGTATATGCCTAGAGCAACACTATTGACACCTAAACAACACAATCCTGCTACTGAAAACATTATGGCCTGCGTATCGACCTTCGGCGCCAACACATCCAAACTGAAGGGCATGATCAAAAAATGCTGGCCCATAGTGCTACATAGCCTACCGGCAGAACCTCTACCTAGGATGGCCCTTAGGAGAGCCAAAAACCTCAAAGACCTCCTTACCCACGCAAGATCCAGACGTAAAAATGCTAGATCCACTCTCTGGAATATGCGTGAAATTCGGGGACACCACCCTTGTGGCAGTTGCGCTGCCTGCAGCCAAACCCATAAATTGAAATCATTCCCCAAAGAGGGCAAAGAATGGTAACTGAGAAAGTTCACCAACTGCAAAACGCCAAATGTCATTTCTCATTGAATGTCCCTGTGGACTCAGATATGTCGGACAAATATCCAGACCCGTGCCTAAAAGGATAGGAGAACACAGATCTAGGATCAGGTGTAAAGCTCATGCAGCACCACTGGTATCCCATTTCATGGAATTCCAACATTGCCAAGACACATTCACATGGTGGGTGATTGACAAAATACTGGAGACATCCAATATCAATAATGCACTGAACTTTAAAGAGGCCTGGTGGATTTTTAAACTACAAACAACCACCAGGGGCCTCAATGAAGCATCACCTCGGGGGTACCACCAGTAAGCCCCATCTGCCTTACTCAACCCCTCCACTGATCTTCCCATGTACTTGTTTCTCAGACTTTTGAGAGACCAGCTAGGGAAGCCCCCTTTTTTTAATCTCTGTGCACCCTACATACACACCAGGATGTAACACGGCCAGCAGGGCCAGTACATACCACGCTTAGGAGACTGAGACATCTGTTATGAGAGCCCTCGTTCCCACTGATATTCGGAGCAGTCCATTACTAACATGACTGGCCTTGTCCAGCACCCGCCACACTCCTACTCCTTGTCACCATACAGCCTGGTACATGTAGCTCTACACCCGCTGGCCACCCTGATTACATTTTTAATTGTCACACGCATAGTATGTTTGTGCCTACGCGGTACTAGCTACCACCCTTGAGGGATGACTCTCTAGATGGGAGTGACTATCAACTTCTGTTTCCAGCTGTACTTTAAACAGGCCTCTCCTACACTTGGAGCCCAGCCAGCTTCTACTCATTATGGCTATCATGGTAACAAGACGCCTATACCAGAGCGTCACCAAATCCTTTGAGGCACGGATTGCCACATCAGGTTAATATGCCTTCCCTAATAACCAGGCAGCTTCCACTACTTACTGCCCCCTTAACCGCACAACTCCTTTTTACTTGATTCTCTGTGCAAGCGTGGATCAGCATATCAGGCTACAGTGCAGGAACCATGGCAACGTTATGCCATCTCCAGCGCGCATGCGCCCTTGTCAGCATTCTTACTCGGCTACTTATCACCTATGCATGAGCACTTAGAGTGCGTATACAGCTCCTTCCATTTCCTACACGGGACGAGCGAATACGCCACCACAGCGCCTACAGGTGCCGACTACGACAAGTTGGTTCAGCCCTTACATTCCCTAGGCACCAACAGCAACTCCATGCCTTAGGTGCCACTCCTGACATGGGCTCGGTCTCTCTTATATTCCCTGTCCACCGGCACGCAGCCTCCGAAATCCATTTTACTGGACTTGCTCTTCATGGAAACTATGAACCATGCACACCTTTCCTTGATGGTGAGGTAACCACTCTTCCACTGGCTGCAACCAGTCCCTTATGGTCTATGTATCCACACAGTCCCAGGCCACAGCGGCTCCTAATTCTCTGCCTCCATCGGGCATTTTCCCTTAGGCTGAACCTGTTTGCCTGAACCGCCATTTTGTGAGAAAGGTGAGCCAGTTCCAGACATGAATATCCAACACTTGTCTGCCACCCTTTCAAGAAATTCCTCTGAGGCCAACTAAACAAAGCTCAGTCTAAGGTCAGTCTTTTAGATACAGGCCAAATGTCTCTCGCTTGCTTTTATCCTTATCACAGGTTTTGTAACCTCTTTTTAATTCCACCCAGGCCGCTCCATTCACATGCCTAACACTGTGTATGTATGTTTCCACCCCCAGGGAGACCTACTAACACTTGGCCCTAGAAGAAGTCAAGCCGAAACATCAGTGGTTACCGCACCCCCCGCAGGGGCGGCCGTGAACATGCGCCACATGAACATTTTATACGAACACCTAGACATCGACCAGTTTCTTGGTCATCCCTCATTGCCAGGCTTTGGTAGACCCCACCAAGAGGTCACAATTCCACTCTGTGGTTCCACAAATCGGATTCCCGTTACCCGATACCCAGTCACAAGGACAGTAACTCAAACCCATTCTCCTTGGTTTCTGTGACATCTGTGGTACCCCCATTTATAGCACACCAGGTTATCTTATCTATTAGCTTGTAATTCATGCATTCTCTACGCACATTGTTTTACCAATTATGCACGTAAATGGTGTATTCAAAATACTTGTTGAAATGTGTATTTTTTGCAGACAGTACCCAACGAATTCTTAATTATTTCATTTGTTTGACTACTATGAAGCAATACTAGTCAGGCTATATATCTATTGGTACGAGACTGTGCAGATGACAAAAACATTTTCTTTTCCGGACTGTAAGCACCACTTACAGTTTTGTTCTCACATACGGTCTGAGCACCCTTTTTTCTTCTTTCACAAAAAATTAATGAACCTACATTTATAGCCAAATTAAAAATAAAGGTAAATGTAGCAAAACTCTTGTGCATGGATGGATTTCTCCCAGTGACACAAACTCTAATTTTGTTCCACTGGGCTTTTGTCAAAGGTTTGAATAACTATTGCAAGAAGTAATTGCAATTACATTTTTAAGGTCAGGACAAACCCCTTGTGCATACCATTTAACTCCTGAGGCTGCAATTCAAAAGTAGTCGGTGATGCGACCGACTGTAGCAGTCCGCAGCAGGTCCACGGCAGAACGGCTCTTCACATTTCGGCAATTAAAGACCAGACCGGATGAGGATCTTGATGTATTGAACTTACTCTGTGAGTTTCAACACCCTTTTCCTTATTATTTTATTGCCTCCCTTGCTTCTACTGCGTTTACCAACTGTGACATTGTGTGTTACTGTGCGCTGAAACGAGCTGTACTGTTCTGCAGCTCGTGAACTCCACAAACCACTTGATCAACTCTTTTGGAGAAGTACAGAAACTAAAGGGGGGGAAAAAAGCAGCAGATTTTATCAGCTCGTTGGATAATCCATTAGCTTTTAGATGGCTAACCCCCTAACCACACCAATGATGCCCATGTGAAAATTAGCGGCAGGAATGTTGGCTCTGGCACTTCTAACCTCATCTCTGGCCTTGCGGTTAGGGCTGTATCGGTGGACGTCTGTTGGAGGAACAGGCGGGGGTAAAGGAGACACCCCAGTTGGGTGTCTTTACTATGGTGCCCCGTTCTCCACGGTCAGGGCCCTGGGTCGATCAGCACTGCAGCAACTGGGTCGTTCGAGGCTGCTAACCAGGCGACAGGTTGGGGGAGCAGGCCAACTTGTGAACAAAACGCTGGTAAAAACAGAAACCAGCTACCTAGCGTAGCTAATCTTTGTATTCCTAGCGGCTCTTCTACCCTTGACACAGAACTAAGGATTGAGCCATGTACTGAAACTGTGGCTTGTCTAGCTGATGAAAAGCGTGATCTGGGTGCGAGTATGACACCTGCCAAAATGGAAACTGTTGATGTGCCCTTTGAAGACTCAATGATATGATATGATATGGCATTTATAACGCGCCTATACACCAGTGTTTCATGGCGCGACGAGGCCTGGGAGGCGAAACAAAGGGAAGACACGATCCTACTAAGCCAGGTGACCTTGAGATCGCGCAAGTGCAGGTGAGGAGGGAAGGGGAAAAGTGCGGCGGGAAAGGGGAATGGATGGTGCAGTACATAGGATGGGGATAGGAGGAGAGAAAGCCGAAGCAAAGAGGAAGGTCTTGAGGTGCTTCCAGAACCAGAGGGGGTTCTCCTCAAGTTTCAGAGGGACCGGGAGGCTGTTCCAGAGGGAGGCCCCCGTCGAAGGAAGAGATCTACCGCTTGGAGAATCGACTGACCCTGAGCGGGTTGGAGTTGGATGACCGAAAAGCTTGAGAGGGAAGATATTTAGGAAGAGTGAGTTGGAGGTATTGAGGTGCCAGAAGGCCTCGTGGACAATGCAGAGGGTTTTGAACTTAATCCTTGCCGCCACTGCTGCAGCGATTTCAGTCTTGGAGGGATACGATCCCTGGGCTTGAGGCCAAGGACAAGTCTTGCAGTCCTGTTTTTGATGAGTTGCAGAGGGCGGAGAGTAGAGGCAGGCAGATTGAGAAAGAGGCTGTTGCTGTAGTCCAGCCTAGAGAGAACCAGAGTTCTGGAGACAGTGAGCTTCTGGGGGAAGGTGAGGAAAGGAAGAATTCGTCTGAGGAGATGCAGCTGGTGCTGTGACTTCTTAGAGACCTCAGAGATGTGAGGAGAGAAGGAAAGTGTGGAGTTGAAGATAACCCTGTGGTTTTTAGCCACACAGGTGGGAGCAGGAAGAAGGCCAAGGGTGGCCCGCCAGAGAGTGACAGGAAAGGAGGGAGCAGGTGGGCCGATGAGGAGAATCTCGGTCTTATTGGCAATAACGCAGAGATCATTGGTGGGACACCACTCCACGATAGCAGAAAGATAGTTGGAGATGAGAGAAGGAGAAGTGGCGGAAGGGAACCTGAAAATGAGCTGGGTGTCATCCGCATAGCACTGAAAGTTAGGGCAGAGGGCAGCAATGTGGTAGGCAAGAGGTGCCAGGTATTGGTTGAACAGCCAGGGAGAGAGGTTAGTCACCTGGCGAACACCACAGGTAGAGATGGAGGAGAGGAAGGACCCAAGTTGGACCTGGGAGGGTCGATCAGAGAGGAAGGAGGTCAGCCAAGCCAGGGCCTGATCGGTGATGCTGGACGCATCCTTTCTCCATCTTTGCCTGCATATGGGAGATCTCAGCAATTCGGGGGAATCAAACCTTCCAAGGACTAAGTGAACAGGGATCACTACTAATAAGCATACACAATGGGCAAATCAGAGCCCATTGGACCTATCCTTGCACCAGGGGCCCTAACCAACTTTGAAACTGACCACCCCCTTTGGGTATCTTATTCCCAACAACATTCTGGGCGGGGGTGACTCCAATCCCTTTCCAAACATAAACTCATTGGGCCCTACGTCCATGACTGAACTCCATTTGGTCCTTTACTCTATTTGTTGCCTATACAGTAAAATCAAAGACAATGTACAGCGCTATGCAGAAAAACTGTCTTCCATGGGTGGAAATGTAAGTTCTTTCAAGGACTCCATATCCAGCATCCAAGGACAAATGGAATTACAGGGATGGCCACAGGAGCGTGTTATCGAAGAATTGGCAGAGCACTGCGAGGAGTTGCTCACACGAGGTCTGATGGCACCCGTGGATGACTTCTTTGACACACTGACCCCCGACATTCCTTCTGCCTTATTGGACTGCCTAACTGACTCAGAGGGTCTTCAAGACCCCACTCAGGGCGATTCCGAGAGGAGACCAGCTGAACAGGCCCTGCAGTTCTCTTTGACCCCAGTTACCATTGAGGACTCTATCCCACAACATCAGTGGGAGACATATAGAAGGAGAAAAAAGAAGGGACAAAAAGCCAAACAGGCTAAAAAGACTAAGAACCAACCAGCAGAGAATCTCAACAGGCGTCACTCCACGGGAACATTCTTGAATGACATATATTAGATGTGGATGAAATCATGGCCCTGAACAGATGTCTAAGTGGGGGGTGTAAAGAAGTCAAACGGGACTACGAAAGGGCTGGCCTCAGGGTCTTGCAAAACATCTAAGAAACGGTCACAGCAAAAAATCACCATGTTCTTAATACCAGCTACTAGTGACCTGCACAACACGATTTCACAATCGCATGGAGAAGAGGTTCTGATCGAGGTGGAAGTGGGCAACAAGGTTATTTGTGTGGGGGTGGTGGGAGGCGATGAAGAGGGCACATCACTGTCTCAGGCTGGATTCCAGCCTCCACCCCATCAGGTGCTGACCCGGAAAGGTCGTCCGGTCGTAATTGATGCACACCAAATGCATGTTGCGCCATCTGCCACAACCCCAAGTGAGCCCACTGTAGTGGCATCCAAGCCTCTCTGCCCCTTGGTTACTTCCTTGGGCTGGGTGTCTGTTCCAAACATCTGTGTAGACTCTGCCCTTAACACAGGGAAACTACTGAAGATCATTTCTCTGATTCCAGCTCTTCGATTGCTACACACAGGTGACATGGATCGCGTACAATTTCCGGACTCTGGTGCCGACTGTCTGGTCAGTCACTTCCATTTGAATTTGGTTACCCGGTTTGGGAGGAAAGAGATGCTCTGCGAACCCTGGGTTATGATTTATATGAACTATTGGGCCGATGGAGGTGAAAGTCTTTTTATCTACTCCCAGGACTAATGGTGCTTCATTGCATGTTTCAGACCTTACGATAACTAACACTAAACGCATAAAAAGCAACAACTGAGGGCGATGGGTAAGGAAAATCTCTCTGTAGGCGCATACCAAAGTGCTAAGAAATTGATTCAGTTTTGTTACAGGAGCCTTCTAAAATCTACTCGATTGAGCAGGCACAGAAACAACAACTTGGGGAGGCTGCAAACTCTCAGGTCACAGAACTGTGCACCTTTCTGGTCTACAATTAACAAAAAGACATCTACTTTTGTTCTGGAACTGGTCTCTACTATACCTGAAAACACATGGGTAGAGTTATTTTCCAACAAATTTGCTAAACCAGATGGTAACACTACCGGGGACATACTCAGTCGGGGAGTTGAATTTTTAACTCCTTTTCCATGGATGGAGGAGGATGTTGTATGGGCCATTAACCCGGCTGCGGCCTCTAGGGCGCCAGGGCGGGACAGTCTAGCGCCTCTGGGGAATAAAAGGGGTCCCCAATTATGGGCAGGGGTGCTGTGTCCATTGTTCAAGATTATCTGGAAATCCAACTTGGTGCCTTCATCTTGGCGTAAATCATTGATCATCCCTGTACACAAAAAGGGAATTGTGGGAGATCCTAAGTGGGAGGGGGTGATCTTGCACTGCCAAGTTGGATAAGGGCAGGTATGGGCACCCCGTTGAACGCTACTAGTATGGCACATTTTAGGGCCCTGACCAGGGGGGATGGACATGGCCTACATGGCCTCTCTGGACAGAGTCAACCGTAGCATACTCTGGAACAAATGATTGGACGGGCAGGTTCCCATCAAATTGGTTATGCTGTTGGAGCAGTTACATACAAACACATCATTGAGGGTGAGGCTTAGCAAGGAGGGGGCTTACTCGGGGCCTGTACCAATCCATGTGGGGGTTAAGCAGGGCTGCGTACTGGCCCCTTTGCTCTTTAATGCCCAGCTATCAGACCTAGACTCACTCTGAACGGAAGACATCACTGTACCAGTTCAAATGGGACATATGAAGCTCGACTGGGTGGCTTTTGCAGACGACTTGGTGTTGTTCAATCAAACAGCGATCGATCTGCAAAGAAAGCTTGACCTTTTTTCCAACTATGCAGCCAAAAACAATCTGTTAGTCAATGGCTCCAAGTCTAAGGTAGTAATCTTCCCCAACAGTAGTAGACTGTAAACCATTTGCTGATTTGTAGGAGACCAAAGATTGGAGAAAGCCTTCATGACACGCTACTTGGCATATAACTTAACTAACAGCAGTTCACTGACAGAAACCAGGGCTGTTTTGAAGGCAAAGGTGAAACCGTTAGTTTCACAGCTAAAGAGTATCTATAGTCTCCGCTGCAGGTTTTCACTTTTGCCGCTTATTACGTTTTATCTAGCCAAGGTAGAGCCTAGTGTTTTGTATGGTCTGGATCTCTCACTACTGAACTTGGGCGACATTCTTGACTCAGTCCAGGGGATGGTTTGGAAAAAGACCATGAGTTTACCGCAGGGGCTTCCGAATGCAATAATTTGTCATGAATTATGTCTGGCTTCTTTGAGTTCAAGGTACGAATTGAAGGCAACGGGGCTGTTGTGTTAAACTCACCTCTGTACTCAGATGAGGACCTGGGTTTATCCGTCAGCACGAAACGTTTGCCTCTTTGGTTAACTTTAAAAATTCCATTTGAACGAAATAACCTCCTTTTAAGATGAGCTGGTGAACAGGCCTGCCATGACTAAGCGTAAATTGTTCCAGTTTGATTGGTGCAGAAAAAATTGAAAAACTGGGCTTGTATCCGTCCCATAGGGAGTATGCAAACTTTCCTAGGAGAAGAGGCAACCTGTCAAGGTACATTTGTTTGTTTCTATACATACGGTTCAATCTAAATGTACTTCCCACATTTGACCGCATTGCCAAATGGGGAGACAATTTTGACCCAATCTTCGGTCTGTCGGCTATGCAAACCGATAATCTGTACTGAGAGGGTGAAACAATTTACGAACTTTTGCTCCAACTTAACAGAACATAGAACTTTCTACTTCAGGGCTTTTTTGGGGTGTGCGAGCTAGGCATGGTATCCTAAGTTAGACCCAGACACAAAGATACACGTTTCAACACCTTTATTTAGCTTTGAATAGGGGGTTGGAGACTTCCTAGCCGGCTCCAAGCCTATAATGGGAGTAGTCTCGATCATTAATAGAAATAATTAGTCAGTCTAGTCAAAATAAAGAAATGTCGATATCCGAAATCTGTGTTTGCCCTCACACTTTTACAACAGCTAAGTGGTGGGAAATAAAACAAGAGAGTTTATCAAAAGAAAGTCTGGATGGCAATGGAGTTGAATGACACTCCCTTCTCCAAGCTTGAGTAATAAGTGTTTGTTAGGAGCATGGGTGGCCAGTTCTCAGTTCAATGGGCCACAGATCTTCCAGGCTTCCCTCGCCTGGGTTGGTAACAATTAAACGCTGTACAGTTCACTCTGGCTTCCCTCGCCTGGTTTGGTATCAACTCAAAATGTTTTACAATGGGGTTCCCTTCACCAACAGTTCAAAAATCCTACAATGGTTTACGTGACGGAGACCTTTGCAAATGCACAGTATTCGCCAGCCCTGTGCGGGACCACTCTGTTACTAAGGCCATCTACACAGTTCGTGCTCCTTGCATTATATTTCACTTGGTCGTGTCCCCGGCGCAGTTCTCCTTGTGGGTCCCAGACCCTCTTCTCAATTCACATTATGGGTCCCAAACCACCTTCTCAATAAGGGTCCCAGACCCTCTCCGATGACTTCACAAACATAACGTTCTTATTTCACTTACACTCATGCTTCGAGCCCTACACAGCTTCACTCCCCTTTAGTAAAGCCGCTTCTGTAATTCACACTCTCAAAAAGTCTCTTTTTACTCGTGTAAATGCGGACTTGCCGTCACTTTGTTTCTTATCACACCCTTTCAAAAATGGACTATTGAAGCTTTCATCTGCATTGCGTCTCTCGCCACACACGTGTCTTCATTTTGCAACATTGTATTTCACTTGTGCCTCACGCTTCACAATCCGGGCTCCCTTATGCTTTGTAATCACTGGCTGTGTGTTTCTTTATCGCTAGTTCCTCCTCTGCCCCTCCAACACTCCCAGGCCTTCTCGCACACCCTGTGGTACGAGCACCTGTGCCAGGATTTTTCTTGGAGTTTCCTCAAGTGACACCCTTCTGGCTCCTTGGCGACACAGCTCCTTTGCCACGCTTTTTTCAGCCTTTCCATCTCTCAGGCCCTCACCGTTTCAGCGCCTTGTTCTCCGATGACAGATTTTGGGGTACCTATGCAACCCAGTTTGCCTGCCTGCTCGACCTCCAACTTGTGTTCCTTCTCTGGCTCTGACTCGCTCACTGTGTGATTCTATACTCTGGGTAGCCGTCAATGGGTTTTAGGTGTGTGTGATTATGAGTGAGTTCCAGACCCTGCCTGGCCTCATTACTGGGACAGGGCCATTGTATATTACTAGTGGTAATCATCCTAATCTCAGTCTTAGTAGTTTGGTTGATAAAGAGAGGAGGGGAAATTATGGGAGTGTCCCATAAAGGTAGAGGGAATATGGAATAAACAATTGTCAGGAAATGGGGGATACCATGTCTCGCCTTTCGGTGTTTCCTCCCCACTCCCCAAGGACCCCATATCCTGGTGATCCGTCCTCGCTTGTCCACCCAGAGGGTCGAGGATCCAATAGTGATGGTCATTCCCTGGCCACCTGAATAAGAGATCCCTGGGGATTGAGTAGTGAAACACCTTCAGGTTTTTCACGGGTCGAAAGGAGAAGCCTCGGGTGACCCATTCAGGGCTCAACTAATGTGGGACAATACATCATTTGTTTTAGCACTTATAATTTCCTACGTGAGATACTGGAAAAAACTGGAGGAATGTTGAGAAGTATATTATATTATGTGATGTTTTCCTTCCTTTCTCAGGTACTTGTGAGATGCTTGCATGATGTTTTGTGTGTGAAGTTTTATGATGTATTAAGATGTATTGTATGTACAACTGATTGCTTTTCTTTTTTAATTCTGTTTTGTGAACACTTGCTTTGTACATGGTCAAGTTGTAAGACAATAATAAAAAAATAAAAGTATAAGGTGAGGATTTTGCTTCGCAGACTTCCCTCCCTAGCCTCAAAGGGGTTGGGTCCCCCTATGGAAGAAAGGATGAAGTCTTCAGATTCCTCACAGTACATTGTTTCATCAAGATCTGGATTGTAAGTCATCAGTCTTCTCCTGCTCCATCTTCATGTCCTTTTCTAGGTGGTAAACTTTGCCCTCAAATGTGGACAGCAGGTCCTCTGCCCAACTGATATGGGTTTCTGCCTCTATCATGCACCCGCAGTTGTATTTTATTCCGCAAGCTTTCCAGCCTACTGGTTAGCGTGTCCATCTTCTGATCCATAGAGAGTAGCATATTATTCACCTTCAGCATCACAAAAAGCGCAGGCCCTTCAGGGTGCTGATCAACTGCAAGTTCTTCCACGGAGCAGGCTGTAGACCCCATAGGGGTATCTTTACTCTTGTGAGCATCCCTGGTGAATGCATCCAGTTTGCTGTACTTCTTGGAGCTAGAGCCCGGCATGGTATAAGCAGTTTGTGGAGGGCGATGTACAGGAAACAAGCGAGGCACATGTGCAGTCTGTTCGATGGCTCACGCCTCTTCCATGAGGTCCCTGCTAGGTAGCCTGAGGGATTCAGGAGAAAGGAGCAATTCGGTAGACTATGAACAGGAGCATCAGCTGAGTCCAGGCCAACCGCCACAAGCGAAAGAGAACCCCAGAGGCTGCCTGCCTTTCCACTAGGGCTGAGCCTACCAGTGAGGGCAGTCTGCCCCGCAGTTGGATCCGAAGCCACAGCAGGCCTTGCCAGGGAGCCCACACCATGCTCCCAATGCCATAACGCGGCCCAGTTGCCCCCCCCACCCTTCCCTGTCGAGCAAACGTCAGGGATGCCATGCACCTGATTCAGTCCTCCTCCCTCATGGCCCTCCAGAACGGTGCCCCTATTACCAGCGCTCTGGGAGGTGGTGGGGGGGGGGGGGATGATCGCGTGCACCTCAGCGGGTCCAGACTGGTTAACCAATAAAGCCAGGACAAGGCAGGGTACTTGAATCACAACCATGGCCGGGAACCACGTTAACACCACTTCTCTGCTGCAAGGCATCTACACCAAATAAACTTTTATTTTGACAAACAAAAAATTGTAATCCTATCTAAACCTAAATATAGGTGGTTTCCCTACCTTAAACTAAAATGCAGGGCAGTCAGGAAGTCTGTGATGTCCAAAAGAAAGTGTACTGTCCTAGAAAAAACTCCTACTCTATCCCTGCCATTCAAATACACATCACTAAGCTAACAGAATAGTTCTTATACCAACCTAGGAGAAAGATTCCCTTCTGGGTGGCAGTCTCTTATAGTGCAGGTTTTTACAAAGAGTGACTCCCTTCTCCTAGTTTACATCTAGTTTTAGCAGGCTTCACATACTTTGTATTCTTGCACCTTGAACACTGTCCTTTAATGTCCCCTACCGGGATGGAGAAAAGGCTCCTCGAGTCCTTCTTAACTCTTCAATGCCACCGTTTTATCGAACTGACCACGGAGTTGCCACACAAAAGGATCTACTTCTCTTTTGTCTTGTTTCACTTTTTCAAGTTTTCCACGGGTTCCTCCCAGACTTATTACTGTTTGTTACCTTCTCTCCAGGAACTCTTTACCGATTTCACCAGCAGTGGTGGGTTAGTTGTGTCTCTTTCCTGCTTTTCTTCGGCCCACTTGACTTGGCGGCCTGTTACTGTTGGCGGTCTGGGCGCATGTTTCGGACGAAATTATCCACCTGTTAAGGTCGCGCAACTACCACAGTCCCTCCTATTTCCCATGCAGTTGCCTATGTGGCTCTACCGTAGGCTAGTGTTGGAAGTCTAAGTAGTTCTTGGATTGCACAGTCCACCCACCACAGGTCACGTCACCACCACACTGACTCTCCACATCAGGGTTGCGAGCTCCCAGCCGACTGTCGAGACACTTTCCTGGTGTCCCTTGGTTGGCTCTCGTCACTTCACACTGCTGCTTCGACACAGCCTTCGAACACCCTGTTTCAAACTTGCGGGCTTCTTGGTGGCCTCCTAGCTTGCTGACTTCTCCTTCTGGATGGTGCTCTTTGTCCTGCTTTACTGTTTTCTTAACTAGAAGGGACCGACCCAGCGTATTTTCAGTTCGAACAAAACCAGCTGATCGAACACTCTTCAGGTTTGACTGTGGCATTCTAGGGTTCTTCTTCATCCAAGTACTTCTCATAGTGAGACTGTCTGACACATTACATAAACACATATGGGGTCATCACTAGTTTGACCCTTAACTCCGGTGGTAACAGTATTAGCCGGATCACGACTGTAAAACCTGCCGGCGCTATTACAACTGCCGGACAAAACAGGCAGCTGTGATAGCGCTGGCACTCAAATGCCCTATTAGAGACATATCACAAGTACAGCGTTGGCGCAAATACCCCAGAAATCTGGCGCTAATACCGCTAAAAATACCCCCCGGCCAAATGCTGGAGGTAAAAGAACACATGACACCGCAATAAGGGCCCAGGTGGAAACAATGCACACAAGAGGCCTACAAAAGACCCACCCATGCAACACACACCCTCCCCAACACTATAGGCCTCCATACCGGGTTCCAGTACCGGGTTCCTCCAATGAGGACTTACCGGGCTATTCCAACCTTGGAGGACCCGGTAAGTCCTCATTGGAAAAACCCATCCCCATTCCCATTTGAGCCCCTATAGGGCTCAATGGGAATGGGGAGGGAGCTAATAATGGGCCCGTTAATAGCTCCCTGGTCCCCTCGTGGGACCCACTAAGGATGCCTGGTTTTACCAGGCGTCCTTACCGTGTCCCGCAAAGGGAACCTCGTAATAGGGCGTCCCGTAATGAAGGGTGCGGTCCTGTACCGGCACCCTTCATTACGGGAGCGCCTGCTTCGTAATGAGGCCCATGTTTGCATTTGGAGCAGGGAGCCTTGCTATGGAAAGCAAATGCTGCTCCTGGAACTACAGAGGCCTGAAAACCAGCACTGGGAGCACAGGGTGGCGTGGGGAGGAGGAGCATGAAGGGTGGGAGACCAGCAAGGCGGCCAGCCATCTCCAGGGTCAGACCAACACCCTGGACCCTGACTGATGGGCAGTTGGTGTCTGAGTACAGGCTGGACTGGGCAACCATCACCCAGTTGCTGGACACAATCCAGGGTGACATAGCCAGCCAGATATCCATCAATACTGCTGTGCCCCCACTTGTGAAGCTTGTGTGCATCCTACAGTACCTCGGGACTGGCAGCTTCCAACCCACAGTTGCCATTATGCATGGTATGGCCCAGTCCACCTTCAGTGCCATTGTGGGATGGGTGCTGGATGCACTGCTGCTCCATGTCATTTAGCACATTGCATTGCTGGCCACCCAGGCACAGGTCAACCAAGTGAAGGCACAGTTCCATGGCTTTGCCCAAATCCCGAACGTCATTGCAGCCCTAGACTGCACACATGTTGCCCTTGTAGCACCCCAGGAACATGAGGCAGCCTACAGGAAACGGAAGAGTTTCCATTCCCTCAATGTGCAGATGACCTGTAGCCCTGACCTGACTTTCAGCCTCTGCTGCGCCCGCTACCCAGGTTCTACCCACGAATCCATGGTGCTGCGCAACAGTACCCTGCCAGCCTACATGGAGAGGCACCGAGGCCAACACACATGGATGTTGGGTGAGTAGAATTCCTCCATGAAATGCATGCCAACGTTCACCGTTTAGGGGGGCAGACACACAGTAATCTTTGCATGCCACCAGGAGACACAGCCAGCACTAGTACAGCACCATTTCAATGCATGTGGGTCACACGAGGACGCCTGCACACGTTCACCACAGCACAGCTCAACACAAAGAAGGTGAATGCCACACACTTGTGCCACAATGCATCTTGTCTTCGATACACTGCTGCATGTACATTGACGCCTACTGCATGTAAATTCAACCTGCCACATAACGCCAAACTCATTTGCACAAATTGCATGTATAGGTCAACACATGCATGTCCCTAAAGATGAAGGATGTATACCAATATTGAAATTGGATAGCATGTGCCTGTTGCACACATACATGACCATAGTACTGTGAATTGAGTGTAACCATTGTACCTCCACACAACCAACATAGGCCTAATGTACACGTTTTGTCCCTTGCAGGTGATTCTAGATACCCGCAGTACACATGGCTCATGACCCCTGTGCATAATCCACAAACTCCAGCAGAGCTGGCATATAACATTGCCCATAGGCGTACACGCATCTGTGTGAAAATGGCATTTGGATAGCTGAAGACACATTTCCGGTGCCTAGACTGTACGGGAGGGGCATTGATGTATGCACCAGAGAAAGTGGGCAAAATCATACTCACCTGTGCCATGCTGCACAACATGTGCCACTGCCCCCGGATGCTGATGGCCAACCACCTGTGGATGGGAGTGACGATGAGCATGTGCCCGTAGCTGGGTAAAATGCACACAGGGATGGGGTGAGAGAGGGGAGGTTGGCCAGACAGGCGTTGATTGACAATCATTTTTGATCTGGTGGATGGGTACATGTCACAAATATCACTTGTAAAGTAGAGAGCACTTTAACACAATCAAGAATGTTTTAAGCTTTTTATGCAGTATGAGCCAGATTTATTTTTTGTGGAACAAACCCTCCTCCCCCCTGACTCCACCCCAGCACACAATTCCCCCCCCCCTCCTCCTTGAATCACCCCAGCACACAATGCTCCCTTCCCCCTGAAACACCCCAAAACAATGCAGTTGTGTCCATGTGGATGGGCTTCGGCCCAACTATGCTATGTCCATCTATGATGGTCGTGGACCCTTCCCATGTCCGGGTCCATCTGGTGAGCGGCGTGGAAGATTGCGCAGAGAACGTCGCCTGGGCGAACCCTCCAGGGATCCCTCTCTGGGTGTGGTGGAGGTAGATGGGATTGCTCCCGCAAACTGCAGCTGTTGGCGGGGCAGATTGTTTCCTTCCTGCATCTGCTCTGCATGAGCAGATTGACCCTCACACAGCTCATGGACTCTGTCCAAATCCAGTCTGGGCCGCTGTACAGCCCTCAACTACTCTATGGGTGCAGGCATTGTCACGTGCCATGCTCTTGGCTGCATTACGGATGGCAAGGCTTATTGGCTTGATGTGGAGGGTGTGGTCACTTGCCATGGCCTCAATTTCACCCTGCCATTCCTTTATAACGTCAAGCCGTCCCATGATAGCATTTCTGGTGACTCTGGGTCTGTCATTTGTGTTGTTTCTTGGAATGATAGGTCTGTGCAGGGTGTTAGGGGAGCTGTCGGTGGACATGGCGGCCTGTCTGGTGCGGCTGCCGTGGTTGGAGGGGCTGCCTTCAGGGGTGCCATAAGAAGGTGTCCACATCAGGCAATGGTGTGTGGCACGACGTACACATTTACAGACATGGAGAGTGTGTGTTTCCACTGGACTGCTACGGGGTCCCTTGGGTGTGCCCATCTCCTGGGTGGCCCTCTGGCTGGGTGAGAACACCAGCCCAGCGTGTTGTTCCTCAGTGGATGTGTGGCCCTCATCCGTGTTTGTACCACTGGTGGCTACCGCCATATCCTGCAAACCCGTGGTGGCTTCCAGCGTTTGAGGAGGTGACAACTTGCGGCATTGTGGACTTTCAGCCGGTCTGACTGGGCTACGGTGGGGTGACCTGGGATGTCCTGTGCCTTGACTTCTCAGGCTGGTTCCTTTGCGGGGTGGTGATGCTGGTTGATGCACGTCTGGGCGTGCCTGCTTCTTCCGCATCTACATTGCCCGGCGATGATCGCTGCGCGCCTGTAGGGTACATAGGGTGTGGTATGAGTAGAGGGCAGCTTACATTTGTATCATGCTTTACAGTGTTACATCACTTTTTATATCATGCTTGGCCTTTACATATTTGTGCACTATGTTGTGATTGCTGGAACGTGCTACAGGGGAGGGACACTGCTGGGACATGTTGGTGTGTCATCTTCAGATGTCTGTTGTGAATGCACAGCTCCCATGGCGCTGTACGTGAGGGGGGGCTTTGATACGCATGCACACATCAAATTACTATGGCCTGGCCATAGATCTGTTTCCCTTGGGGCTAACATTGATACATTGGTGGAACTTAAGGCTAGGCATGATACCTGGGGGTGCTATGGTACGGTGGTACAAGGGGGCACTATTGCTTCACACACATTGCAAACGCATACATTCACACTGGGTTTGGAGGGGTGGGCCTCACAGATTTATGGATTTTCAAAGGTGTGGGGGGGGGGGTTGTCAACTGCATCCTCCTGGGTACCAGTGCCCGCCTCCGCTCCGACTCCCTCAATTGTGCCCATGTCTATCAGGGTCGTAATCTGCTCCTCCCACGGGGTGAGCGCTGGTGGTGGTGGTGCTGGCCCTCCTCCAGTCCCCATGCTCTCACTCCTGTGCTGGGCCAGAAGTCCACGGACACGGACCTGCAAGTCATTCACCCGCTTCCGGCAGTCCTCCCCGTCTCTGGGCATACGGTCCACCGCTGTCACCTTCTGGCTCACTTGTCTCCAGATCTGGGTTTGTCGCTGTGCACTTGTCTTGCGTTGCTGTGGCCCATACAGCTCTTCTTGAAGGCCCATGACCACCTCCACAAGTCTGGCAAGTTCTTGGCTAATAGAACTTGGGTTTTCTGACCCTGTCCAAGGCGTTCTTGCCCCTGGTACGCTCCTGTGACATTTTTCAGGCTTTTCAAGTGTGGATGGCTTACAGGGGCTGCGATTTTTGGTGGTTTGTGATTTCCAAAATGGCTGCCGCTTTATTTCCTGTTCCGGTGGTGATGTATTTCCAGCTGCGCTATTAGCGCGGCAGCTCGACGGTAGTGCAATGCGTGCTGCATTTTCGGGTCCGCTGCCACTTCTTCCGCCGGACGCTATTTGCATTAATGCCAAGGCCTTGTGCACGTGTACGCCAACTCTGGCTTTGTTTACGCTACATATCGCAGCGTTAATGCAAATAGCTGTCGGCGGATGTTACACCGGGAATACCGCCCAACTCGTGATGAGGCCCATAGTCTCAGAAGTTATCGTATGTAAAGAAGCGTTGGGTGTCATGACCCTGTGGGGTTGGGAGATAAAGGGGCCATGTCCCAAACTCGCGGCCTTGTCCCCAGGAGGTTCTCCCGCATGTTATCTAGCACCCCTAGGGGGACTATTGGTTAGCAGCCTCACCTCCCTCGCCTCATGCAAAGGAGCTCCCCTCTGGGGAGAAGTGAAGCCATCTGGAGGATCGTCACACTAGTAACAAATTATTCAGCCTCCACATGTCTTGGACTTGCCTATGCTCAGACTCTGTAGCATTCCTTGGTTGGCACTGGGTTCGTGGGGATGTCGCACCTTTCCTCCTCCTCATCCTCTACCTTCTCCTCTATGACCTGTCCTTGTTAGTTGCAGTCCTCTTGTCCCTCACCAGGTTTCCCACTGTTTGCTCAGTGAGATGATATGATACAATGACAATGCAGGGGTCCCGGGCCCCATGTAGTTGGACAAGGGTGGTGATTGTGGAAACTCTGAAGGTTTGAGTTGTGGACCAGGGGAGCTTTGCAGCAACTGAGGGTGGCCAGCTATATTATGGTCTCCTTGGTGTCTAGCGATTCCTACTTTTATACACTGGGAGTTGGCTTCCCTCTTGCTCTCCATCTTATTATTTTTTTTTTTTATTGAAATTTTATAATGCACAAAAGATAAACCGCAATATCATATTTTAACAAATAAACAATATAACTGCAAATGTACACGACATCTACAGGCAGCATGCAGTCCAAAAAAATAAATAAAGGGAAAGATAGAGCCAGAGAAAAAGATTACACTTAAGAGGAGAAAGGAAGAAGCAACGAGAGAAGGGAAACAAAAAGAAAATTGCAAAAAAAAATAATAATTTAACCCAACAAATACATTAAACAATACAATGGGAAGGGAAATAATTCAGATGTGCAATTCATTAAAAGTGTTCCATATGGATAGATATGTATCGTTTTTTTTCAGTCTCTGGTAAATAACCTTCTCCATTCTTGATAGAATGGCTAGATCCTGCAGCCAACCATCGACTGAGGGCCTTGCATCACTTTTCCAGTATTTCAAGATTTGCTTTTTTGCCACCAAAAGTGCCCTATAAGACCAAAAAGCCTTTCCAACAGAAAGTTGAAGATCCGCCAGGAACAAGCCCATTACACATAGCAAAGGGGTGAGGGGAAGTACAAGACCCCAGACAAGCTCCACACGTTGCAGAACATCATCCCAAAAGGAGCCAGTTTTCACGCAGGACCAAAAATCTAAAGGGACAAGGTGCACCACATCCCTCTCCATAGTGACCCAGTTCGGGCAGTTAGCTGCCCTTTCCCAGAAATGCAATGTGTGCAAGGAAAAAGCCATATGGTATGAAACAATATCGGGAAAGCCAACACCACCCAAATGCTCTGGCTTCATAAGTACCTCCATTGGAATCCTATATTTGCCCCCTTCTCCCCCTAGGAAATTACGTAACATTCTGTTAATATCACGAAGCAAATTCCATGTCAAAGGTAAAGGAAGCATGGCAAAGACGTAAAATAGTTTTGGAGGTAGAGACATTTTTATTACATTAACTTTACCCCACAACGTTAGATTCAACCTTTTCCACTTTAAACATAATAGCCCAATCTCTGCAAGTTTGAGTCGGATATTGGAGGCCAACAAGCAGTTAGTGTCTAGAAATCTGTATTACCAGGTTTACAAAGCCATTCCCGGCCCAACTATCCCGCTCAATACTGAAAAGACCTCTGTGACGCAAGGTTGAGATTGGGAAATTGTTTTCGATGCATTAATTTTAAAATCTGACGCTTGAACACATCTAGTCTGTGCCAAAATAAGTTCTTGAACGAGGCTTCAGGATCAGAAAGCAGAACTAAAAGGTTGTCTGCATAAAGCAAGACCTTGGAGATGCAGTTACCCGTTGAAATATCCTTTATGCCCATATTTTCCCTATTTGAGATAGCCAGTGGCTCAATAAAAAGGGCAAACAATAAAGGGGATAACGGACAACCCTGCCTTGTACCCCGACAAATTGAAAACCAGTTTGATAAACAACCGTTTACTAGAACTCTTGCTTCTGCCTCATTATAGAGGGCAGAAAATAGCTTAAAGAAATGGTGACCACAGTTTACTCTAATACCTGACGTAGAAAAAACCCAGCTAACCCCATCAACCCCACCAGATGCCTTTTCAGGATCACTGCTGACCGCTGCAAACGGGTCGGCGGAGTTACTCTTCAAGTGTATAATATCCAGCAACTCCCTCAGGTTATACTTAGTTATTCCTAACAAAGATGAAGCCTCTCTGATTTCAATGGATCCATTTTGGAAGCAGAGGGTTAAGCCTTACTGCATACATTTTTACTAATAACACCCACATTCAGAAGAGAAATGGGCCTGTAATTGCTGCAGAGCATGTGAGTCTTACCAGGTTGTGGAATTACCGAAACTATTGCAGTCCTCATGGAAACAGCCACTTGCTCAGATTCAATAATTTCCCAAAAAAGATTGACAAGAAATGGAGCAAGTAAGGAACCAAACCTAACATAACATTCAATTGGAAATCCATCCGGCCCTGGGCACTTACCTGGCGTTAATATTCCCATGGCATTTTTAATTTCCTGCTCCGTTATTTCACTTTCCAGGCAAAGTTTATCTCCCTCATCCAACTTAGTTATAGGCATTTGATCCAGGAGTATCACTACATATTATCCCCACCAAAAATATCACAGTATATATGGTCGTTTGGAACGGCCATGGGCAATATTTTTTGGTGGATCATTTTTGGGGTTTTTGGGAGCAGGGATTGCAGGGGTGTCCCCCGCTCCTTTAAAATATGAAACCAATCCAAGTATGTGAACACTTCACCATCAGCAATATACCCATCATCACAATATAACAACTCATAAAAATGCCAAAAAGCACCACATGTTTCTTCTTTCTTTTTAAGGAGGAGCCCGTTCCGACACTCGGGCCTGGCGAAAGCCAATATTCCCTCGATGATAAAAGACGGCGAAAGAATCCCTGCAAAAATGGTCCCTCCAAGAAATATCACAGGTAGGGCGCGTGAACGCCATCAAAATGACCCTGTTACCCCGGCTTCTTTACTCATTCCAAGCCCTTCCGGTCAAAATTCTAGAGCGGGACCTACAGGTCCTTCAGAGAGAAATAGGCCGCTTTATTTGGCAACATAAAATGCCCCGAATCCAGCGTAGGATCCTCATGAGGAGCAGGCAGCTGTGGGGACTGGGACTCCCATCCTTTTTGAGATACTATCGGGCATCCCAAATTGCCCCCATCCTGGATTGGGCAATCCAAGCAGACCCCCCCCTTCAAATGGCGGGATATTGAACAACTGTACACAGATACCCCCCCCTTTCCCATCTCCCTTTTTTACCGCGAGAAGCACAAACTTCTAGGAGATCCCTTCTCCCATCTACAAGAGCCACGCTCTGCTGCTGGGACAGGCACTACACCCTAATCGTACTACAACTGGTCAAAAACTGAGACCTTGAGACTACAAGAGCTCTATGCCGATAACAGCCCCTTGACCTTTGTTCAATGTAAAGAGAAATGTGACCTCCCGGAGACTGAAAGATTCAGATACATCCAACTTAGGCATTGGGTTTCCAATCCGTCCGTAGCAAAGGCTGCCATTAGAACCCCCACAGGCTTAGAATTAACGGTCTCAGAAGGACGACGCTCACATACATGCTAGCATGGGAAAGAGAACTAGGGAAGAAAATACCCCCAGAATCCTGGCAGAGAATTTGGGATAGGGCACATAAGGCCTCTAGATGCACCACGGTTAGGGAATGTGCACTTAAGATATGCTACCGGTGGTACTTCTCGCCACAAAGGTTACACGCAATGAATATAGAATACCCTGAGGTGTGTTGGCACGGCTGTGGAGCAAAAGGAGACCTGGGACACTTATGGTGGCATTGTCCGACCATTCAATCCTTCTGGCTGGAGATCAGGTCCAAGATTAAGGATATTTGTGGGACCCTCCTCCCCATGGACCCACTAGTGCTGCTATTGGGAGACACCCCAGACGACGGGGCCTACCCTCAGTCTGGTCCCGTGAGCGAGACTAATCACACAGCTACTCATGGCAGCTGGCATCACGCAAGCTCGATTCTGGAAAGAGCAGGAGGGCCCTCAGATTGCGTATTGGTGGGTTAAGGTCTGGGAACTTCTCGGGGTAGAGAAATTGACGGCTGCTATTGAAAACCGGACAGTCATATTCCAAAAAGTCTGGGGCCCTTTCCTGGACCACGTAGCAGAGAAAGAACATCTGTTCTTCCAACCCAGATTGATCAAATACCTTCTCCAACCCTGACAGACCTTGAAACATAGAAACACCCATCTGAATGAATGCCAATTGGAGAGTCGCTGGAGGGCCTATGAAGGCAAAGTTGTGAACCAAGGATAAATCTGGGGGGGGGGGGGAGGATGTCCCTTCCTCCCCCTTTTTTTTTTTTCTCTTTCTTTCCCTCACTCCCTCTACTTCTTCACAGGAACGCTACTGAATATGAAACAATATCTTACCCCCAAGGGTTGAGTACAAACTAGATTCACTTGAGAAATTATAAACATGTTAAAATGAAACGTTGATGCATTGTTTGAATGGTTGGTCGGAGTTGTAAGTTTAACGACAAGTATTGAACTTATGAATTTTTGTAATTGATCTTCTTGATTAAGCTTGAAAGTAAACAATGTTTACATTAAAAGAAAGATTCGGAGCAAGAAACTCTATCTTTGGGCCTCCGAGGTCAGTAGGCAATGGACTTCCTCGAGAAATTGTAAAATCCCAGATGAAACTACTGATGCATTTTTAAATGATTAATTGAACCTGTACATGCAGGGTTAAATGTGAAACTCATGAACTTTGGCAGCTGATTACTCCTGGGACAGTGATATTGCCCATTGCTATTGACTTGATGTGTATTTTGAATGAATTCAATGTATCTCAATGTTTCAATAAAAAAAGATTTTGACAAAAACAAAATAAAGGAGCCCGTTACCTTCACGCAGAGACAGTACCTGGCCAAGCTCGCTCTCTATCCCTTAGTCTGCTCGCAAGCAAGGTACCCGACTTCTTCCCACAACGCCTGCCTAGTATAAAATATATCTTCCTCCGCTTTAGCATGAATTAAGCTAGCCAGCAAGCGTTGCAGATAGGGTAATTTAGGAGGGGGGAAACCACATGGTCATTCACCGAGAGCTTGTAATTAGTTTCTAGATGAACATAATCTGCTTCCGCCATCTTTTCTTTGTATGGGGCATAGCTAATTATTTTACCTCTTAGATACGCCTTCAGAGCATCCCAGATGACGGATAAACTGCTAACTGAACCTGCATTATCCTTGAGGAAGAGCGAGATTTCAGCACTGATTTGCTTAACAAAATCCTCACCCACTAATAAAGTATTTAGTCTCCATTGTCTTGCGCGCATCTCACTTCCCAATGATTGATCAGGCTCCAGGAACACCCAAGCATGAAATCACAATCTCTCCCATACCAGACACCCGTACAGTGCTATAAAGATCCCTACGAACTAAGAAATAATCAGTCTAGGAAGAGGTACCATGCAGAATAGAGCAATAACTATATTGCCCCTTGTCAGGGTTCAAATCGGGACATATTTCATGCAAATCCCAAGTCTGCATAAGTTGCAAGAGACCCTTTCTGGCCCTCTTCTCTGAATAAGAGTGCAACAGTTCTGACTTGTCCAACAGTTCATTCGGAGAAGTGTTGAAGTCACCACCTATTATTATTCCACCATCTCCCATATTTTGCACAATGTCCCACAATTCTTTTAAGCGATCTGGTTATGCAACATTTGGAGCATAGATCTTAACAAGTATCAAACGGATGTTCTCCACTAACGCCTTAATAGCCACAAACCTTCCCTCAGGGCCAATAACCGCTCTTTCCACGGAAAACCTTTAGTTTTTCCTAAATAGAATTACCACCCCTCATGAGTTACTAGAATATTCACTTTAATATTCCTTTACAAATGTATTATTTAGAATATACTCTGATTTATCCAGTTGTAGGTGGATTTCCTGGAGTAGGATAACAGGTTTCCTCTTATTCAGAAAATTCAGCACCGTCATCCTCTTTATTGGGTTATTAACCCCCTTCACATTCCAACTTAATATTCTCAGATTTTCTGACATGAGTCAAAAAGCAAATTCCATTTTGCAGTTGATCTAACAGCCGTACATCAGGGTTATAATCCCGAAAAAATATTGGTATCAATCTGAGACACATAAAATCCATTCTTACAATGTATCCGTAATTGATTTGAAAGTTCACTTCCCTGCAAAAACCAGTGAAAAAAAGCAAAATAAATCTTAAAATAAAAAAATAGGATAAAAGAAAAAAAAAGGAAAACTAAACATAGTCTTAAGCATACGATAATAAGCATAATGGAAGCTATGTAAAAACAAGGCGAATCCAGAACATAGCTAAAGCGCAGCAGGAAAGAGAACCCACAGACCCTCAGTCCATTATTAATGAGTAAGACCAATTGACGAAACAGAGAAACTATGCAACAAAGACATTGGGCCTCATTAAGACTCCGGCGCTAAACCATGGTGCTATTAGCACCATGGTCCATGGCGGAGTCCGCCATGGCGGAATGGGGAATTACCACCCCATTCCAAGGTTGGTGGGGCGGTAATTCCCCATGCCACCATGGCCCTTCCCCATTCCCATTTTTGCCCCATAGGGCTCAATGGGAATGGGGAAGGCGCTAATTATGGCACCATAAATTACGGTGCCGTAATTAGCTCCTAGGTCCCTTTGCGGGTTGGTTTTTTAACACCTGCTAAAAGCAGGCGTTAAAGTGCAACCCGCAAAGGGACCTCGTAATCAGGCGTTAAGGGTTTAACGGCGCTGACACCTTTTACGGCACCGTTAACCCCTTAACGCCTGGGTTGTAATGAGGCCCACAGTCTAAGAAGGAGTAGATCCAACGGTGTTCAGAAATCACAATCTAAATCAATAAACATCAGAGTAAAACCAAGTTTAAAAAAAGTTGGGGCAGTATTTCCATGCAAGTGTATGTACAACCCAAGCAAAGCAAATCTTCTTTAAGCCACTCTATTTCTAGGACTTAATATTTCCTACTGGCTCCCATCAGTTCTTCCCTCTCTAGTGTCTCTTCTAATTCTCCACTCTTCTCTCACACTTTTTTCCTCCTTTCTAGTAAGAGTTGTACAATCTTCTTGTCTCTTCTCTCCAATGTGCTCTCCTTGTGTAACCACGTCTAATCTGTCTCGATCCTCGAATGAGACTGGGGCTCCCTTCTTTACTCCCTTGTGTTACTACAATCCTGGGCGTCACCTTTTTCACCTCTCTGGCATTACTTTCACTGTTCTCAACTTCTTCACTCCTTTGGACACTGTTGTTGCTATCCTGCCTTCTTCTCTCCTCTTACTTTTGTTGTCCTCTTTGGCCACCACTCTCCTTCTCCTTACCAACACCCCCGATTATGTTCGCTCTTTAATTTTATCTCCTGAGTCTTTTCTAAATCTCTTAGGTTCTGGTGTGGCCAAAAATAAAGGTGATTTCTTGTGACACTGGAGGAAGCAAACCAGGAAGTCTGTAGCTGCCATACCCCGCCTTGAGGACATCTGTGAAGATGGCCTCTTGACCATGAGGAATCCTTTTTCTGCCCTTTTAGGGCTCCTGATTCAGTGCCTAAGCGTCTATGGATGCAACCGAGTCCAGACGGTTCCATGTGATAATATCCCAGCATAAATGTTGCCGTACAAGAATGGCGCTGTTTTCTTGCGGTGCTATTATCCCATGCAACCTGCAGCGGACACCCCAGCAACACCCATATTTTTTTAAAGGGAGCGGGGGACACCCCTGCAACCCCCTTATTTTTTTAAAGGGAGCGGGGGACACCCCTGCAACCTCTGCTCCTATTTTCCCCATAAATTCCCCATAAATGTTGCCTATGCAGTTTCCCGGCAACCGTATGTATGGCAACATTATTTATGAGGATAATATTACTCAATACCGTCCAGACTCGGTGGTGTCAGCGGCGGCTCAAAAGCATTATGCTAATCCATCCTCTCTATGCTATGCTCCACCCAAAAAGGAGGCCAAGCAGCTCGATTCATTTGGAAAAATTGATCTCCACTGTCGCGACTGCCATTAAGGCGGCTAATGCTATGGCCATTGTGACAAATCCCTGGTGTCATCACTTCTCCCCCTAGGGAGGAGCCCCTTCTCATGAGGCAAGGGGGGTGAGGACTGGGGTGGTACTCAGTGGGGAGGGGAGCCCCCTATAGGATGAGCGACGGCCTGGGGAGAACATGGTATACCCTTAGCCCACCTAACCTTGACACAACTTCCTACCTCCTCCCACCAGTACCTTCCCTAGTGTACCCATGTACCTTTGTCATACCAGCCAGGTAGGAAATGCTAAAATGAGGACGATTGTGGACTCCTCAAGGGACTTATAACCCTTATGTACTTGGACAAGGAGAGAGACTAACTAACTCACTGGGGGTCGTCAACATCAGTACTGGGACAAGGAATAAGTGCATAAGAATAAAGAGCACCTTGACTGAACTGTCGAGTTGTTATAGGATTCCTATTGGCCGAACTACCATTAAAACCATAGAGGGAATTCCAAATGTGAGCAGCCCTCCCTGGAGGAAACAGGATTTTTGAACACTGTGCAAAGGAAGAAACGGCAGAGGATGAGAAAGATACTCGCCTGCAGTTATGTCCCCCCGACGCTCCATTGTGGAAAGACTAGAGCGGGAGACAAGAGTCAGTGCAACCAGCAACAAGAAGGCTTTAGCGAAGGAGCCGCACAGCATAGCAACAGAAAGCCGACACAGAGCTGCTGCAGTCCATGGAACGAACGTAAGAGGAGGACCGGAGGCCACAGGGAGCTGATGCAGAGCTGCCACAGCCCCTGGAAGGATCGGAAGACGCCAGAGAGGGGAACCGAAGCCCATATGCAATGGAGATACACCGGTAAGCACCCAGAATGGGGAGATCGGGACGGTTGTGGGGGCCCCAACAACAGAGACACCTTTGCCAAAGGGGTAAGGGACCCAAAGGAGCAGGTGAAACCAATACAAAACGGGTCTGAGACCCGAGAAGCCTATGCCAAAGAGGTCTGGGACCCAAAGGAGAGAAGGAAACCAATACAAAAAGGGGTGTGCGACCCGAGGCAAAGAAATAAACTATTAAGGGGGATCTGGGAACCGACCAGGGGAATGTCTGGCAGGATATCATATGGCATTTATAACGCGCCTATACACAAGTGTTTCAAGGCGCGACGAGGCAAGGGATGGGAACAAAGGGAGGACAGACAACAATCCTACTAGGCCAGGTGTCAATCAGATCGAGCAAGTGCATGGGAAGGGGAGGGAGAAGTGTGGGAGCAAGGGGAGAGGACAGTGCAGTACATGGGATAAGAGGAAAACAAAATAACGAATAAGTAAAAGTCCAGCCAGCAGGTGGCAAGTGCAAGGGTAAGTGCAGACATCAGGTGTCAAGTGCTGGTAATGGGACTGTAGGGATACAGAAAACAGTCCCCAATTGCAGGGGTTGCTGGGAAGGCAGTGCTGGAGTGCGACTGGCGGGAGAGGGGACCTGGGCCTGAGATCAGAGGGTGAACAGGAACCAGTGCAATTTCAATGTCAGCCAGGAAGTCAGCAAGGGAGAGGAGGAGAAAAAGCAGAAGCAAAGAGAAAGGTTATGAGGTTCTTACGGAACCGAAGATGATTCTCCTCAAGTTTCAGGGAGGCTGAGAGTCTGTTCCAGAGGGAGGCCCCAGCCGAAGAAAGAGATCTACCACCAACACGTTGCTTGGAGAAGTGACTTACCCTGAGGGAGCTTGAGGTAGATAAGCTAAGAGCTTGAGAAGGAAGGTATTTAGGGAGAGAGAGTTGAAGGTATTGAGGCCCCAGGCCCCAGAAGGCCTTGTGGGCGATGCAGAGGGTTTTGAACTTAATCCTCACAGCCACTGGGAGCCAGTGCAGAGATATCAGTCCTGGAGAGGTATGATCCCTGGGCTTGAGGCCAATGACAAGTCTTGCAGTCCTGTTCTGGATAAGTTGCAGAGGGTGTAGAGTAGAAGCAGGGAGATTTAGAAAGAGGCTGTTGCAATAATCCAGCCTACAGAGAACCAGAGCTCTGGAGATCGTGAGCTTCTGGGGGAAGGAGAGGAAAGGAAGACTACCTCTGAGGAGGTGCAGCTGGTAGTGTGACTTCTTAGAGATGTCAGAGATGTGAGGAGAGTGTAGAGTCGAAGATAGTGTGAGAAAGTACCCGGGGGATCTGTCATCCAGGTTGACAGGACACAGCCATAGCTATTGGATCCAGTTCCTCGGGGTGGACCAGTGCGGGAGGATCACCTGGGTGAGGGGTCCTCAGGAAGTGGTACACCGACAGGTGAGACGAAAAAGCGGCAGAGAACGAAGACCTTCAGGCTTTTATAGGCTGTGCCAACTCAACCTCCCTCCCACCCAATGAATCTCCCTTACCAGAATCCAGCAACATCTATGCATCTAGTAAACCTATTAAGAGCACAATCTCCCAAAATCCCTGTCTTCCTGTTACCAACCCAAGTACTCCTAGTCATTCTTCTCCACGTCCTTCTTATGTCCCGAACTCCCAGTCTACTTTGAAAAAACACTACTGTTCCCACAATCCCCCCTATTAATTTCACAAACCCTACCAAACTCACCCTTCAGAGTTTACCAAAACCCCTAGGATGAGGGATATAATTTCTTATAACACCTTCTCCCATCTTACCATGTAGAACATTCAGAAACTCTATCCCAACCCCCTTTTCTGACACAAACACTTTCTTACACCATGAAAGACAACAGACTAAAACCAGGGTCGTTTACCTGATATGTCCCAATGCAGGGGTCAGGCAGAGTAAGGCAATTGACAATAACTACACACACCGGACGGCCCTTTCCCTTCTCCGCAGGGATAAAAGGTGGAGCACGAGAGCACACTTTGAGCAAGACAAAACACACGCAGAGGCAACGGTTCCAAGAAGGCAGTTCAAAAGGAGTAGAAAAGCAGCAAAACCTGAAGGGACGACAAGGAGGGAAGTGCCCTTGCCCTTTTTGACTCAAACCCGTGAAACTTCTGTGAAAGGAATCATAAGACCGGAAACGACAGCTAGCATGTGGCGCACCAGACTTCAGTGGTGCACAGGGCCTCTCGACACTGAGAACCACGGCGGAGAAGGGCGCTTGTTACTGTGGTACCATCCTGGACTCCAGAGACAAATGCCAAGAAGTTTAGCAGAGCCAGTGAATCAGAGGAAGAACAGATAGCAGACCGAGCTGTGTTGAGTGAAGGTTGTAAATGGCAACATGATATGAATTGAAAGACCTTGTAAACAAAACTTGTGTGTGTTACTGAACTTTTTGAGAACCAGGGGAAGACCAGCTGCAGAGTGGTCTGGCGCCACGGGGGCCCTTAGTCGAAAGATTCTGGTTGGTCCCCTTTTTGTTAAAACTACTGATACCAGGAGGCCCTAAGAGAGCCCGACGTAAGGGGTCAATGTGGTCATACAAGCGTCGAGTAAAACCCCTTGTACAATTGAAAGTCTTTGACCCGTAGTTGAAGGCAAGTGAGATACCCTCGAACTCTGTGAGGACAAGCATGAACCTGACTGAGGGATGTCTGCAGTGAATTGATGGTCTGAGCCCGATCCAGGGAGGCTATTGTAAACTAAGAGAAAGGCTAAGGGAAGCTATGTAGCTGGCATAGGGAGGATAGCTCAGGGACAGCATGCTCGCCTTGGAAGCAAGACGACAGAGCAACACAGGTTAGATCCACAGGTCCGCACATAGAAATCTTCTGGGTAGTAAGTGCGTTATAAATAACATATCCTATCATATATATCAAATGTGAACCCGGCTGAGGGATGCCTGCAAAGCAGGGTGAAGCATGAACATTTTGCTGACAAGAGTGAACTCGACTGAGGGAGGTCCAGAGTAAAAGGTTGTTTAAAAAGACATTGAGACTCCTGAATATGACCGGAGTAAAAGGCCATAGTGAACCTGACAGAGGGAGGCTACCATTCCAGAGGATCGGAGCCCGGCCGAAGGGGGCCCAGGGGTGAAGAGTAATCGCCCAACAGAAAAGAATATGGAAATTAACTTTTGTTTTGGTAGTTTGATACATCAGGCCTTCGGAGGCAAGAGACTTTTGTAGGAATGAGACTTGGCCACTGAAGGTTCTCAGATAGCTGAAAGGAACTTTAGCCTCGTGCTGGAGAAGGCCAGGAGTGTGCTGTGCTCGAGAGTCACGCCTTGTCCTGTGCTAAAAATGTGGGGAAGGGAGACCCTGGCTATAACATCATGACTTATCATTTGTGAGCACTTTTCTTTTCTTGTGAACACTATCCCACACTATTTTGTAATTTAGCGGTAAGGATTGGCAATAGTTTATTTTTAGTACAGGCCCTTTTTATTTGACAAGGTGCCAATAGGACTGCCTTATTATTGTTTGATGATCGTAGCTTGCCCCCATCTTAGATTTAGGTTAGGCGTTTTTCTTATCCATTTATACCGTTTAATAAACACCCTTTGTTTTTTTTAACTGTTTTTTATTGAAATTACATGTAAGCAAGCTCAACACAAACGATCAACAATAACCCCACCCTAACCTAACCCCTCTACCCCCTGGCCAAACCACACCCAACCCAGGCCCAAATTGCACAAACACTTCATGTTAAGTGGTACTGACAGCAAAACATAAAAACAAAATATTATAACACAATGGAAAGGATCCCCCTCCAGTCTACTTTCCGACCCTTAAACTAAACAATCCTACTTTCATATCAAACGTGGTACCAACAGGCTCAACTAGTCCACAAATACGTTATTACGTCATCTGATCTTAGTCCGGGACTTTCCTGCTCCATCTGGTAACATCTAAACCGAGTCCAATGGTCCATGGGTCTACTGTTAAGCGGCAGTGTTTGAATATACAAGGATTCTTGTCTCTCGTACTTAGACATGGCAGAAATCCATTCTGAAAAAGTCAGAGCTCTTGAGGATCCCCAGGCCCTAGCAATTAACGATCTTGGAACAATCGTGGCCATTCCCAAGAGCTGCCTCTCACTCCTGGATCCGGTCTCCACCAGTGCCAACAGCCACAGAGCCTAGCTGTCACTCAAACATGCTAAGTGGTGAGCCGGGCAGCTCACCACTGGGCCAATCAGAATAGAGTGCGACTTGGGTTGCTAAGGCAACGCAGTTCAGGGTGCCAATGCCCCTCCCCACACATCCTGTGGAACCCAGACAGAGTGGCACCATTTGGAGGGCTTCTGTGGAGAAGCCAGCCAAAAAGTGGACAAAGGGCTTGACCTTAGTCAGAGTTACAGAGACGGACATGAACGCCATTTTAGAAAAGAGTTCTGGCAAAAAGACCCAACCATGGATTTAATATTAAATAAATAAACCGGCGGTATCTTTAACATTGCACCAAAAAGTGGTGCGTTTAAAATCAATGGGAAAATCCCATAGGAATTATTCCGGTGGAATATTTTGCGTGGTAACCACTGCCACCAGCCAGAAACTCGACAAGGGGGGACTGGACAGTGCCCCCTTGAAAACAGACCCAGGGGCAATATAATTAACCCCTTCCAGTACTTCAACAATATGATGGTTTGTACTGGTTCTGTTCACCATTTAGGACTAGTAAAGTCAATGGTGACTTTACATGCCCTGGGAGACAGTAGTCAGTCCCACGGTATGGAGTCTATGTTTGGGGGTCACTATGATACCCTGTGTTACTGCACTGAGGGTGCTGTGTAACACATACACACAAAATAGATGATACCTTATGGAGTAAAGGACCCCATAGCCCACAAGCACACAAATAGTCAGAGACATACCTCAAATCATGCCTAAGAGTGGGAGTAAAAGAGTCTCACTCTTAGCAGGAGAAAAAAAAAAATCCAGCAAAGCTGCTGGGGGACTCACTAGGTTTGGGAAATTAGCCTTATAAGAGAATTCTCCCTAACACTGTACCTGCTGACTAAAATCAGGAAATAAACTGATTATCGCAGAGCCCCTTTGTAAAGTCTTCTTCTCTCTAGCCACTCGCAGCAGGGTGTCACGAACCCTATAATTGAAAATTTGGGCAATGATGGCACTTTCTGGAGCCCCAGGAGGGGGCCTTACCGCCAGCGAACGATGGGCACGTTCAACCATAAATGTATTAGTGACTGGTGGATTGTCCAGGACTTCTTTAAGGAGCTGTTCAACAAAAAGTTCCATGTTATCAATGTGTGCTCTCGGCCACCCCTGTTATCCGAATATTGTTTCTCCTAGACTTCCCTTCAAGCTCATCATTTTTAGCCAAAACTTTCTTGACTGTCTGTTGCAGGGGTGTCACCTCTCGTTGAAGAACGGCAATCTTGTCCTCACCTTCCCCTATCCTCTGCTCCGCCACTGACATCCTCCCACACAGTTTCTCGATTTGCACAACAGGCACATCCACCTTACAATTTAAAGTGTCTATTTTTTCCCCAAGCCTGTCTGTACTGCCTTTTAAGGCCAACAGGGTTTGATTTAATGCAGAAATGTCAATGTGGGAATCCCCGGGCTCCCCCTCCCGTCCGGACAGGGCCCGGTTTGCTCTGGCATATTGTTACATCTTGGCCTGCCGCTTCCGATTGCCCATTCGAAGAGAATTTGAGTATGTCCGCCTGACCAAACCCACAATTCACCCCTACATGGGAACGGGTAGGAAGGGAACCAAATGTAAGAAGAAATAAATAAAAAATAATTAAAAAAAAAAAACTGCACACGGCCTGGAGGTGCAACAACCCTCCAGCCTCCTTCCCAAGACCCAAACGGACCTATAGGTTCCGCCAGGAGCACCAACTTAGAGGGGGGGAGTAAGACATTTAAAAAAAAAAATAATAATTAAAGGAACCTAATTCACTCGCTAGAATATTGGCTCCTCGGAGATTGGGCTAACCCCAATCCTGCAGCTAGAGCGGCCCAAAACCCACTACTGGTATAGGATGGACCCCCAGCACCCCCCACCCGGAGGGAAGGTGCAAAAGCACCAACTCAGCATCCTGCACCGTGGGGCCAATCCAGCTGAGCCGCTACCTTCTCCCGTGACTCAGCCGTTCATGTCCATGTGCCGGAGGGAGAGGAGCCCACAGAGCCCCCCCCACCGACCACCCGCAAGGGAAGCGGGTGCTGACGCCAGGTACACGGCCACCTCACTCTGAGTATAATGTGATGGGATGGAATGGGGCCCCCAACTCACTTCCTCTCCCGCCTCGCCCCTTCAGCTCCACAGCCACACACCTCCCAACCCGAGCAGAGCTCAGATCCTGCGGCTACGTGATGCAGGCGAGGCCCGGGAAGCCGCCCAAGCCACCGGGACCGAGAGAGGCACAACTGCTTCCCTTGCACCGCGGGGGCCAACCCGCACCCCGATGCGCCGAAGCCCCCAGGGGGCAGGACTATCAGCACCAGTCCATGACTGAAGAGGGACTTTCCCGGTCCACCGGCAGCCGCGCATACAGTCCCTGCGGGCCGTCCCACCTCCAGCACCTGCAGAGCTCCACAACACGGGGGGGGTGGGGAGGAGTCCAAGCTCCACGCGGCCGCCGCAGACCCCAGGTCCGTTACTCCGTTGGATGCGGCCAGGTCCCGTAATGCAAAGTCCTGGGAGACCACCAGTAAGGAGCAGAGTTTTGACTTAAAACGTAGCTGGTGACCAATATTGCTTCCCCGTGGGTCGGAGTTCCTGAGCCTCCGACGGAGCGCTTTCAGGCCGCAGCCATTTCCGACGCCGCGCAACAGCGCCCCCCCATAAACACCCTTTGTTAAGACGGATTTCTGAACTCTGACCTGGTGGGCAGATGTTTAGAAGGCCAGCCTAGTTTCTTGGAACAGGGCAACATCTGGACAAGCCAGACCAATTAAGGTAGCTATGGCAGGTGGTCAAGACTAAGGGCCTCATTACGAGCAGGGCGATAAGGGGTTAATGGCGCTGGTAAAGGTACCAGAGCCGTTAACCCCTTACCGCCCCATTATGAGGTCTGCTTGCGGAACCCGCTAAGGACACCTGGCAGCCTAGTATGCTAACTGGCCCGTCATTAATGGGCCCATTGTTGGCATCATCCCCATTCCCATTGAGCCCTACGAGGGCTGAAATGGGAATGGGGATGTACCGGGTCCGGGTTCCCTGAATGGGAAAATACTGGGCCCTCCAACGTTGGAATGGCCCAGTACTTCCCCATTCAGGGGACCCGGACCCGGTACCCGGAATGGAGGTAGCCATGCCGCAACAAGCGCCATGGATACCTCCTTCCTCGTAATGAGGCCTTAAGTCTCAGGAGGGCTGAGGGTGACTGAAAGACCTCAATGGGCACACACAGTAAGGACACTTACAAATTACTCCCAGACAGGTGTTATATCAAAAATATAAACACATTTATTACAAGGCCTTTGTAACTCAGACCATAGAAAAAGAATCACAGCAGTACTAAGTAAACAAACACAACGCAATCAATACAAGATATATACAAGACCATTAGGGTCCAAGTGGTTAACTGCACGAAATATGTCCACAACCTAGATGTGGAGAAAACAGGCAGTGCAGTCTTTAGGCCCCTTCAACATCAACACCACACCTAACTAAGAGGCAGTACAAGCCCTGAGAAGAGAGGAGCCTTATGCTCAATAGTACATGTAGTGCAGGCGCACACGGTTGTTCCAGTGGGCAAAACGGTCTCTTCAGGGGTCTCTAGCAGCTCGGGAAGGTGGATGAGGCAATGAAGAATAAGTTACCACTATTCAAGGAGGACCTCCACTCGAAGGCAGAGGCAGTTCCAGAGAGCGAGATGGAATCGCTAGGTCGCACTAGCAGTGGAAGGGAGAGGGACCCCCAGGGGCCACTTGTGCGTAATAATGGATGGAGGCGCTAGGGGCCACCGGTTAAGGTTAGGGTTACTCACTGGCCCCAGGTGAGTCCACTTCGGTTGCGGCAACATGACGGCTCTGCAGCTTTCAGTTCCGAAGATACAGTGAGGGTTCCCAAAAGGGACAGTGATGATTTCTCCGCTCCGGGTGGATGAATCGACCCAGTTTCACTGCAGCAGGCTTCAGGAGCAAGAGGGACACAAATGTAGTGCACCTGCAAAGGTCTTTGCCGCGGCAGGGCAACACGGTAACCACGTAGGCTCCGGTCCTGGCGCACTCGTCTCACTTCAGACCTGGGAATGCCAAGTGTACGGAATTCAGTGTAAGGGTGCCGCGGACACAGGGCTAGCAGTGTACCAAGTTTCGAGGGCCTCCTGGAAATGATGGCAGAGACAGAGCAAAGGTCCTGCGTAAGCTGGTCAGCCCGCTGGTTGGCCCAGGGACGCTTCCAAGAAGGCTTACTTGCAGGGTTTGTTGAAGGTGACGAGAATAGTTGGTACCACTATTCTAATGGGTCGAAGCGTCTTTGCAGACCTTCTAGGATGACCAGATGAAGAGGGGTCCCATGGGACGACAGTGGGCTCAGGGTGCCAAACCTTCCAGCGGTTCCTCGTCTCGGCTTCTTAGTTTCATGATACTTGGATCCTATCCTTCGTTCAGTGAGAACCCCAGAGTTCGACATGGTATGGTTTATTTTGGCCTCCTCTTATCCAAAGTTCCCTTCGTGCCAAAACGAAGAGGACCCAATGGGAGATCTGCTTATAAATGCACACTCCATACGTGGACCAATCATTCTCCAGCATGGGGTCTGGCATGGATTCACATGCTCATGAATATTCCCTGTCGTCAGGCTGGGAATCCTTGGTAAAGAAAAATCAGTTTCAGTTTCCTTTCTGAACTGTCTTTCTACTAATAACCAATCACTGGTCTCTGGGTCATACTGCCCCCAGCCAATGACTGCCCTCTACCTAAGCGGTATCTAAGCAGCTGCCATCTTCAGATTTTTACTGCATGTTCAAGTGTTGGGACTCCTCGTGATTTAGCTCTCAAGCTTTTACTGCGTATTGCGTTTTTTCAAAGAGTTTACTCTTATTTTTTCGGTCGATTCGAGCCTCAAGCTCCACCGATTCTTCTTCTGATCAACGGGGACCCGTTTCGGAATTTTTCTACGCCCCTCAAGGGCGGATTTACGCAGAATTACACTTTTTGGAGGATTCCGGAAGACCTTTGAGGCCTACCCCGATTCGGACATGGCCCAGGACAAAGGAGATTCGACATCTACTGGATCCAAACTGTTCAGGAACTGCCCAGGATGTGGATTACAGAATGTCTTCAAAGAAGATGAGCACTACCGGTGCCTTTACTGCCTTCACATCGACAAGTCGTACTTGGAGGAGGACTGTGCGTTCTGTAAGAACATGTCCGTCCAGACAATGAAGGACCGTCGTACTCAGCTCACCAACTGGCTGGAGGGGAAGAGCCCAACTGCAGGTGAGAAGAAGTCTGAGCGGTCTTCTAAGCCCTTTGAGGGCGCTCCGGCGACAGGGACCCAACAAAAGGCAAAGCACAGCGAGTCCGCGGGCACCGGCAGCGCCGTTGGTTCAGGCTCCTCGGCTGCCAGGCAGGGCGCGATGTCACCGACGCCATCATCCACACCGCTCTGGCTCGGGGGGGAAAAGGAAGTTGGAGAACCCGGCTAAGCTTCGGGAGAAGTCTTGTCGATTCTGACGGAGGAAGCCGAGGGGGGGGTGAGGCAGTGATCCTCCCCTTAAGGTGAAGGCCTCAGACATGCCCAAGGTCGTGAAGGCCCTGATTCACCCTGTGAAGGCCTCGATTGAAGGAGTCATGGTGGCCCTGGCGAAGCCTGTGGAGGCTACCCCAGTGGAGATGACTTCTGGGCCTAGAGTTTCCCTGCCGCCCCAGAGGGAATCATCTTTCCAGCCTATCGAGAATACCCCCGTGAAACCCCCGGACGAGAAAGAGGGGGGTGCACGGTAGCCATAATGGACACAGATACCACCTCCGAGGATGAGTTTACTGGCGTCAAAGCTATCCTGGACAAGAAGTTTGAGGCCTACGGGAGGGATCCCGATGAGGTGGATGTGGAGAGCAACAGTGGAGCCGACTAGGAGCTGCGGGCCATGGAGGAAACGGAGGACTCGCGCTGCAGCCGTTGGATACCGTCGTCATCGCCAAGGAGCCCAGGGTGACAAGGCATCGGCAAAACGGGATTGAACTGGCCGTGACTTTGGGCCCCCACCTAAGCACCCCGTTGGGAGGCCGGCTGGCGAACTTCGTCGGCGTCTGGGAGTCCATCTCTACTGACCGTCCAGTAAAGAAAACTACGTTCCACAGCTGCTTCTGGAGGTACGAGCCATGGTACGAGCCATGCTGAGAAAGGGCGCGATAGAACTCGTCCCAAAGAGGCTCCGGGGTATACTCGCGGTACTTCCTTGTCCGAAAGAACACAGGCGGCTGGCGACCCATCCTGGACCTTCGGCGCCTCAACAAATAAATCAAAGCCCAGAAGTTCCAGATGGTTACCCTTCAGCACGTGCTGGGACAGCTGGAGCAAGGTGACTTCCTATCATCGCTGGACTTCGAGGATGCTTAGTTTCACATCCCCATACGCAAAGGACATCGAAAGTTCCTACGTTTCGTGGTCCAAGGGCGGCACTACCAGTTCAAGGTCCTGCCCTTCGGGTTGAAGTCGGCCCCAAGGGTCTTTATGTGGAGAGCAACAGTGGAGCCGACTAGGAGCTGCGGGCCATGGAGGAAACTGAGGACCCTGCGCCGCAGCCGTCGCTCCCCTCGCAACCGATACCTAGGCCACAGGACAATTCAGGAGCAATCTTGATGGCTTTGCAGACACTGTGTAGGGAGATGAGGACAATGTTGCCCTTACCCCCAGCGGACGATGCAGCGGCGCCTGGACTGTCGGGGAGCCCACTGAGCAAGCGCAGGGGAATCCAGCCTCCCCCTCGCTTCCATCCTTCACCTCCATCCCCTCCACTGAAGGATGAGACGGGAACGGAGACGGCAACGACTGGGATGGACGGCGACGGTGGTGATGTGACGGATCTCCCATCACCCCCTGCCCCAGCCCTCCCCCCGATAAAATTGGCTCCTTTCACGCCATGATTGCCAGGGCATCAAAACTTTTCCAGCTAAGCCCCAAAGAGCACAAGAAGGAAGGTTTCCTCTACCAACGCGCCTTGAAACACTTGTGTATAGGCACATTACAAATGCCATATCATATCATATATCATACCAACGGCGGGAGGCCAAGAGGAAGACTGTCCTCTCAGTCCCGTTACTGGACGACATCTGGGACGAAGGGCAGTCCCTGCTGAAGAACCTGTCTGCGGCCCCTGCGAAGAGGGACCGGTACGTGAAGTAGTACTGGGTCCCAGACTCCGCTCCTATGTGCCTCAGAGCACAGCCATCCCCGGATTCAGTTGTCTCAGCGGCGGCCAAGAAGAAATCGGCAGGAGGACGGCATCAACTTCCACTTCCCCACCGGACGGCAAGGGGAAGAAGCTGGACGCCATGGGACAACGTGTCATCTCGTCAGCAGCGACGACCATCAAGGCGGCCAAAGCCCTTGCGATTGTGGCACTTTATTGTAATGCCAGCCAACATGGAGGCATCCATGTAGCTTGGTTCCTAAGAACCAAGCTATGCGGTCTAGTATTTTGGGTGTGGTAGCCTAGGGACTACTTTACATGGACTATTTTGTTGGGGCTATTTAAACCACACCCGAGCAAGACAACACGCTTCGCGTTACATTGCAGCTTGCAACGTGACGCTCACCGTGTCCAGCTATTCCCTCGAACCTCGGAGAAGCAGAACCTGCAAGGAGACAAAAGGAACATCATTAGCAGCAGCGCCTTACCTGCAGTCTTCATCGCAGCTACTGAGAACAGCTTCCTCGAATCTGCACGCCTCCCGGACAGAACGACCTGAAAGAGAAAGCAGTAGAGACATTTACAAATTGCGAACTGCTCAAAAGGCTTACCTGGCTGGTCGCCTCTCGGCTGGCATCACTCCGGACATTCCACTCGCGCTGAAGAACACCGCGACCTACAAGGAAGGAAAACGCAGGTTAGCAAAGGCAAGACCTTGCAGCGCTGCGCATAGCGCTTACTTAGCGCATCATAGCGCTCTTAATGCGCCATCATTTACCAGCGGGGCTCAACCAAGCCAGTTCGCCGTGCTGAAGCTCTGCATACCTAAGGGAGAAAAGAGACATTTTAAACAAAGAAAGGCTTGCAGGATAGCAGCAAAACTAAAGAAAAGCAATAAGACCTACCTGAACAATATCAAACTGGCCAGCATCCGTGAAGTAACTGTACTGCACTCACCCATGAAAGACAACGCGCCCCTGCAAGGAAGGCAGGACGGAGAGCACGCCTAATTCTACCACAAGGCAGAACCTTCCCGCAGACCACATCAGGGCAAAGCTGAGAAGCATACCAGCGAGTAACCCGGCTGGGTGGCATCCCTGTGGATACCAGGTGAGCATGACAATACCTGACATTCCACGAGACGAGGGTAGTGCTGAGGATGCACCCCTCCTTCATGCCCAAGGTGCCGTCGGACTTCCATCTGAACAAGGTGTTACCTGTTTTCTTCCCGTCGCCTTTGTTGCCGGCTGAGGGGACTTTGCACTCGCTGGATGTGGCTAGAGGTTGGAAACAAAGGGGTGGCGTCCTGCCACATATATTTACATACAGTAATATTTTACTTTTCTGATTACTGTGAGACTATTCTCATTTCACATATTTTGTATCCTAAAGACTGTGAAGTTTTATTATTCCAGTACAAAGGTATAAGGGAATGATGAAAAAGAACACAGGTGACTCTTAGCTTATTTATTCAGCTAATATCACAAAAAAATGGAAATGAATTACCCGTGATATTACGGTAGTTTTATAAAACAACACTTTTCTAGCAGTTTAGTGTACATGTCAAAAAATGGGAATCAATATACAGTAGAGTAAAGCCATAGTACAGAACTCTCATGACATGCACTAGAAGGTGCCAAAAAACTTCGTACATAAAGTTAGTACAGTAAGTGTGTATAATAGGGCACAGACAATATCACATTTGTAAACATTACTTCTTTACAAACATCACTCTAATATTGGTTCCAAATGGTATATTGGATGTCTTTCAAAGAGGAGAGCACCAAGTCTTTGGTCTACGTCAAGATATTTATCAGATGTTTTTTTGATGTTTTTTTGTGAGGGACTGGCTTGCTGGCCTGGATGTAACGAGGGTCCCAGGACGTTTCGGCGTCAAAGAAAGCCTTCTTCAAGGGTTTTGACCCAGTCTCCCTGTCAAACGGGAATAGAGTAAGGATGTAGTTAGCGTTCAAAGAACACTCTGGTGTTGTCATAAAAACCAGGATACTGGTATGTGTGAAAACAACTTTAAAAAGGGGGATGTTTTCCCTGGACATAGAAAGTTTTAAACTACAAATATTCATATGTCGGGCTTGTACTGACTCATACACTGACCTGAAAGGATTGGCCTGGAGAGGTGTGAGTGGTTGGACACCCTCCGTGAATAATGGCGTGGGTCACCGTTAACTTGGTACCGTTAAAGTCTGGAACGTGTGTCTGGAGAAGGAAGGGGGGACAAAAAGGAGGGTTGGCACACGGAAAGTAAGTAAGGTAAATGCTTGGGTACTCATTAAGAAAACAGGAAAACACCTAGAAGTGGCTGGAAGGGCCACCGTGGGTCAAAGTAGATAGGGATTACCTGTTCTTGTGCTGGGGGTATTAAAGGACCCAGCAGTTTGAGGCTGGAGAAGGCGGGGCACCCCGGTGGGGGTCCCAGCGGGGGCACCAGTCTGTAGCTGCAGTCTCAAAATGCAGAATGTGCAGTTGTTTACTGTGAAAAAGGGAGAGGATTTAGAATATACCGAGAAATAATTTCGATAAAAAGGAAAAGGGGCGGGGGGAAGAAGCCACTGGAGTTAATGCCAGTGTAGTGGTTAAATACGGAATGGGGGGTTATGCGGGTGTCAGGGAAGGGGAGAGATAAAATCTATGGTGGCACTCAAGCCGTTACCTTTGGAATAATGGCTGTTATCAGCAGCGGTCTAATCTAGTGGATTTCGGGCGCGAACGAAGCAGCGTCTTGATCCCGTTGAAATTCGAAGTGTACTGCTCCGTACATCTTATATAACTGAATGGGGCTGTGCAACTACTCTCTCAACGCCTGCGCAGTGGTGCGGCTCTTCGCCCCGTCAGCTAGTGCGCATGCGTGTGGTAGAGACGGGGCTCCAAAGTATGATTGCTAATGTGTGTGGGGAAGCACCGTACAGGCGCTTGCAAGGGCGCATGTGTAGTTGTGTAGTAGGCTCATAGATGTAATAGAACCCCTGGCTATGTTAGTGTAGTGGTGTGAACTGGCCTGGGCTCGATGTGCAATTTGTTATGTGTCCTGTGCTTGCTAATCACAAAAGCAATTTAAATTGGAGCAAGAGAGAGAGACACATATTTACAGGAGCATTCAAAAAACGTGAGTACTGTAATTTGATATATATGTACATATTGAAATAGCATAAAAGTTGAGGATTACATTTTTCTGTCTGCATATTTTTCTTGGCGTCACCTACATATATACATTTGTCAAAAACAATAGTGTGCATAAATAGGGGAGAGAAGTACATATGCATAATTTGAAGAGATACATATCACAGCAAACTGCTAATAGGTTCAGAGTGATATTAAGCTTGTCAGTATTCGGTGGTCCTATTCTTATTTTGTATTGTAGCAAACAGGGTAGGCAACATGGGGGAAAGAGTTCATGTGTGCACCCTGGAGAGGTAAGAAAAATGTACAGCTGTCCGTAAATTTGTGCTGAAAATTGGAACATAGTCTCTACTGTGCAACATTGTACTGGTGAAGTGTTAGGAACCTGGCTCTGAAAAAGTAGAGCTTCTTGTAGATATCTGAAGATCCCAGGTGGCCTGAAGTAGCGACATTGTAGCACGCGGGTAGAGTGCTCAACTAAAGGTGGTGGGAGTTGCCTCGTTCAAACCTTTAGTGATGGATTTTAGTTTAAAAATCCACCAGGCTTCCTTATGGTTAAGGGCGTTTGTAATGTTGGTGTTGTTGAAGATGATGTCAACCACCCACCACTTCATGTCATCGACTCCATGCTGGAATTCTAGGTAGTGTGAGACCAAAGGTGCTGTATGGGTTTTGCAACGTATACGGGATCTATGTTCCCCTATTCGTTTGTTTACTTGTCTTTTAGTCTGTCCCACATACCTCAAACCACACGGGCACTCGATAACGTAGATCACATTAGGAGTTTTACAGTTGGAGAAGTGTTTTAGTTTCCAATCCTGTTGTTCAATTTTAAATGAAGTAGTTTTTTTAGTTAGTTTACAAACATTACAAGTACCACAAGGGTGGTGTCCCACAATTTCACGGAGGCTCCAAAGTTCTGATCTTTGTGGTTTTTTGTTGAGTCTGGCATGGGTAAGTATATCTTTCAAGTTTTTCCCTCGTTTCAATGCCATACGTGGTAGGGGTTCATCTGGAAGGCAGATCTGTATAAGTGGCCAAAATTTCTTAATGGCTGCTCTGAGGTGAGTAGTGTCCGGACAGAAGGTAGATACACAGGTGATTTGTTGCTCTACTTCTGAATTGCGTATTTTAGGCGTCAAAAGGGTTTCCCGCGGGATATATTGTGCTCTTTTTCTGGTATTGTTAACTAGTTTTTTGGGGTAACCCCTGTCTCGTAGTTTCATCTGTAGAGAGACCGCATTTTCTTTGTAGTGTTGTAATTCAGTGCAGTTGCGCCTTATTCTTAGGAACTGTCCAAACGGTAAATTGTTCCGTAAGTTGTTAGGGTGGAAGCTCCTATAATGAAGAAGGGTATTGCGGTCCGTTTCTTTTTGGAACAAGGAGCACATAAGTTTGTTCTCTTTAACTGAGATAGTTAAATCCAGGAAATTGATATCTCGATTGCTTCTTTCTAAAGTGAATTGAATCTCAGTGGTTTGGCTATTGATCCACTCCTGGAAGTTTTCTAGGGCTGTTTCATCACCCCTCCAAATGAAGATGATATCATCAATATATCGGAACCATCGTGAGATTTTCTCATGGAAAGGATTATTGGTATTGAAGATGAAATGCTGTTCATATTCTGACATAAAGATGACTGCCAGGCTGGGTGCAAAAGCCGCACCCATGGCGGTGCCGCTTATCTGGAGATAGAATACTTCATCGAATGTGAAGAAGTTATTGCGAAGTGCCAGTTCAAGGAGTTCTATAATGAAGTTGGTAGGTACTCGGGTTTGTTTCATGTTATGTGTCAAATGTTGTCTTATACATTCAACAGCAGAATCTTGCGGTATGCTTGTGTACAGGCTGGCAATATCCATGGTGACTAGTAACTCATCCATTGGTTGGAAGGGCTGGTTTTCAAACCGTGCAATGGTAGCCATTGTGTCTCGTAAGTATGTGGGTGTCTCTTGGCTCAGAGGTTTCAAAAAGTAGTCCACAAATTTGCAGATTGGTTCAAGGATGGACCCACATCCGGATACGATGGGTCTTCCTGGTGGTTGGTGTTGATCCTTGTGTATTTTGGGGAGTGCATAGAAGGCAGGTGTTCTGCCTTCTGATGTAGTGAGGAACAATTCCTCTTTTTCACTGATCCATCCATGTTCCGATGCAAAAGTCACAATTTCTTGAATGCTAGACTTAATTTCCATTGTAGGATCTTTTTTCAATTTCTTATAATTGGCTGGGACGTCCAAGAGACATTTGACCATGCTTTTATATTGGTCTATGTTTTGAATGACTATGCCGCCTCCTTTATCAGCTGTTTTTATCACAATTTGTTTGTTTGTGGAGAGATCTTTCAAAGCCTTGTGCTCATCTACTGTTAGGTTTCTCCTTTTGTCCTCTTGTTTCTCCTGGAGTTTTCTCATCTCATTTCTGATGCATTTTTCAAAGGTTATTATAGACGGTGATACTTCGTTCTCACTGGGATTGAAGTTAGAGGGGACACGTAGTCCTGAATCTTCATCCCTTAATGGAGTCTCCTTGTCCTTGAAATAGAATTTACGTCTTACTGTTCTGAAGAATGTGGACAATTCTTGATCCAAATTGAACCAATTAGTCTTATTCGAGGGGACAAACGAAAGGCCTTTAGCCAGGACCGCAGTCTCACTCCTGGTAAGTTCTATTCCCGATAAATTGAAGATCGGGATGCTTTCTAGTATCTCCATTGGTTGCGTCGTCTCCGCATTGGTGGGCCCCACTGTTGATAGTTGTATGGGTAAAATGGTATGTTCATTGGTGGTGTTGGGCCCCAGTAACGGCCTCTGGGGCCCCCCCGGCCTAAAAAAGGGACCTGAGGGGGTGGTGTTGATAGAGATTGTCCTCCAGGTTGTAGTCTTCCTATATCTTGAGACGACCCATTAGAGGAGCCTGAGCTGGACGTCTCAGAAAATGTGACCCGTTTTCTCCGTCCTCTACTTGAGCCTGTTTGGCTATTCACTCTTTCTTTTTCTTTCTTTTCTTTATAATCAGGTGCTAAATAAGGATAAACATTTTCAATCTTGAAGTTTTGAATGTCTTTGGCCAGTTTCTTATGCTTTTTTTCTAGTGTTGCGGCCATAAATTGATCGAACCCTGAATTAATTTCTTTCAGCTTATCTCGGGCATTTTGTAAATCTTCGTTAGTAAGGAATTTCTCTTCTTCAGCTGCCAATTCAATTTGAATTTTTGCATGGATTCTTTTTGCTGTACTAATAGTTAATACCATTAGGTCTCTTGAGCATTTGGTTGAGATTTTACTGAAGCCGGTCATGTATTCTTTATCTCCAAGAAAAAGCGCTGGTTCATTACGGACTAACAGTCCAAGTGGGACCATATTTACCCGTAAATACTCTCTCTGAAGTTCTACGTGGACCGCACAAAGTGTTTTCGGAAGACATCACAGCTGTTTGTGAACTTTGGACCTGTGAACCAAGGGAAGGCCCTCTCGAAGGCTTCCATTTCCAGATGGCTCTCCGGCTGCATCATGCACTGTTACCGGTTGGCAAACTGACCGTTGCCCAGCCGACGAGAGCCCATGCTACCATGGTGTTCCTGTCTGGTGTACCCCTGCTGGACATCTGCAGGGCTGCTTCGTGGAGGTTGACCCAAACCTTCACGAGACTCTACTGTCGACTGGGATTCCAGGGATGAGTCCAGAGTCGGCCAGGCAGTGCTGCGCAACCTGTTCGCTTGAGGGTGAGCCTGGTGAGGAGGTAAGAGATGCTTAATGTTCAGCCTTGCCACCTCCTGTGGTTGTGCATGTGTGTACTGCTATGTATTCTTGTATTCATGAGCATGTGAATCCATGGCAGACCCCATGCTGGAGAAGGAGCAAGTTACTTACCTGTAACTGTTGTTCTCCAGCATGGGTCTGGCACGGATTCACATGCGAACCCTCCCTACAACCTCTCTGCGGCTCTTCTCTTGGTCCTACTGCCACTTTACGTGCTACCAAATCTGAAGATTGCTGCCAGAGGAGGGGCTTAGGTAGAGGGCAGTCATTGGGAGGGGGGCAGTATGACCCTGAGACCAGTGATTGGTTATTAGTAGAAAGACGGTTCAGAAACTAAACTGAAACTGATTTTTTCTTTACCGAGGATTCCCAGCCTGATGACGGGGAATATTCATGAGCATGTGAATCCATGCCAGACCCATGCTGGAGAACAACAGTTACAGGTAAGTAACTTGTTCCTTCATGGCACTCCAGACTCTCTGGCACCCAGGATGTGTATTGGGGACAGACACCCCAGCCCACATCCTGGAGGCCCACACACAAGGCATGCAGAAGCCAGCGAAAGCTTGGCGTTTCGGGGGAAACTGCATGTCCAAATAAGAACTGACCCGGGTCGGCTCAACCTGGGGAGGGCAAAGGGGCAAGATGGCCAAAGGACAGGATAAAGAACCTTGTGGCATGGCCATTTTGGAGCCAGGCCACCTATTTGTGCCAAACGTGGTTAACGCAGTTAACATGGCAGGAAAGGGTTAAAATTGCATGCAAAGATAAGCTGCCACCAGCCAGTGTTTGAAGTGAGCGGGAGCGGTGCTCCTCTACTGTTTTAAATTACAATTTACAGCTCCTATACTTTTATTTGAAAAGGAAACTGTTCCGAAATGGTTTTGTTTTAAAATAAGTGAAGGAAGATGTTGCAGCTTGCATTTTCAGTGCACTGCACTGAACATTCCTTTAAACAGCAGGTGCACATATTTGGGCATTTGTATTGTGTGTAGGAGGGGGCGTGGTGATGAGGTTTGTGGGGAGTGGGTGCAGGCCAGCAGGGAACATAGTTGCACTACTTCTTTTCGTACACTTCGACCACTGCCACCAGCCCTCTCCATGACGCATGTGCACATCTCCAAAAAAGTCCTACGAGAGTATCTAGGGTCATTGTAATAGACTAAGAGACCCAAGTACACTGTACTGTAAGGTACATTGTGTACTTGATGCATGTTGCACAAAAGTTGCAACATTGGAAAAGGACTAAGGGAAACAAAGGCTCCCAGTACTAACTGTTTTAAGGGCATGTCAGTTGCCCCATAAAAAGTGAGCGAAAGCCCAGAGGAGTGCAGCTGAAGGCTGTGCTTCTCTGGCAAAATCAGTCTATGGTGTCTAAACAGCAGCAACAAGTTTGGGGGTGTACAACTGGAGGGAAAAGTACACATAAAATTAAATCTTTCCTAACACCCTTATACTGTGATCACTTGTGTCCGTCTTTACTGTTGGCACCTTGAGTTCCTTGCAATCATGAACCATGTAGAACTCCTGAGGAGCAAGACGAACTGAGAAGGGTCTAGAACCCACAGCCAATGATGAATTGCCTCCAGGATCATTATCATAGTTGCAGTACCTTGCATGGTAGTGAACCAGGTAGACTGTGAACACTAGAGATCCTAAAGAGCTTGAGAAAGGCCAGGGGGAGGGAGACCAACTCCTTGGTCCTATGAACATTGTTGAACCAGCCAAGAGAAGACTAATTCTCTTGGCATCCTGAGGAGCTTTGAGTAAGACCAGGGGAAGGGAGGCATACCCCTTGGTCTTTATAAACCTTGTGGAAGGAACCAAGAGGAGGGAAATGTTCTCTTGGCTTTGTGAAATATCTGATAAAGGCTAGGAGAAGAAAGACACTTGTCCTGACACTGTGAGAACCATTGAGAAACCAAAGGAAGGTCAGTGGGAGGGAGTCATCCTCCTAACGCTGTGAAGATACAAGCCTTTTGTTTTGTGTGTTTTGCTGGAATACACTGATGTACCCTTTTTGAGACTTTTGATTTACATCCTTGGAGAAGAACAATTTTGTTTGCTTCAACCAGAACTGAACTTTGGATTGTTGTCCAGAAGAAGGGAGCCATTCTTCTGGACCAAGAATATCACCCCTCTTTCTTAGTTAAGTTTACAGTGTAAGGAATGGAATTGGGTGTTTGACACAGGGTGGTGGACTCTTTGCCTTATACTGACATCCTGACCGTTTCAAATCAAAGAGGATACAGATACAGCCTGTTCCCTGAGCATGCCCCAGCAACGGCATCAGTCCTTTAAACCAGGCAAGATGCAGTTCTCCGGGACGTCCTGCGACTACAGACCCTCCCATAGGTCCCATTTGATCGGGTCCAACACCTACGCTGCCTCGGACAGCTACAAGGGGGAAGGTCCCACGCCTTGAGGGGGACAGTGCTGCCGCAGCTACTCCCGCACCAGGGGCCAATTTACCAAGCAGGCCTGACCAGGCTCCGACAATGGCCCTCCACTTTTACACCCCAGCGGTAGGGCGTCTCTTGAAGTTTGTCAAACAGTGGTGTTCCATCACCACGGATGAAATTGGCACTGTCATTAATCCAGCACGGGGACACACTGGAATCCAGCGAGCACCCGCTCTCTAAGGCTCCCTTGTGAAAGGTCGAGAAGCACTTGCCGTTTCTGCTGCAAAAAGGTCAGTCCCTCCTCTCCAATTGGGCAATAGAACATGTGGCAAAGTGGTGTATCCGGCGGCTGGAGACCCATTCATCATCTGTGTCTCCTCAACAAATCCCTCCAGTCTCAAGCCTTCTGAATGATTCGCTCCAGCACGTCCTGACCCAGCTGCAGGAAGAGTGAAAACCATTCTTGCAAAGACTTTCTTTTGCAAAAGGCGTCTGCGTCGGTCCTCAACCTGAAGTTCCTGCTGGGGATGTTGATATCCTGCATTCTCCTGATCCAGCACTGCAGGCTACGGATTAGGCCTCTCTAGGAGTACCTCGATGCGCGATGGAACCAAGTGTCCGGCTCTTGAGAGGGCACAATACTGCTGACATGCCTCTTCTGCAACGCTCTGTGCTGGTGGATGCTCTGCTTCAGTCTCACCCATGGGGCACCCTTTAATCTGTCAGACCATTTGGTCCTAGTCATGATGTACATGTGTCTCTGGAGGTCTGGCGTGTACACACAGGCCCTCTCCATGGTAGACCTCTCTGGACCCAGCACGAAAAGGAGTGGCACATCAATGTCCTCGAAGTGCGGGCCGTGTTCTGGGCCCTTAAGTCCTTTCTACTACAACTTCATGGCCAGGTGGTCCGGGTGTTTACTGACAACACGACCATAATGTTTTACATTTGTAAGTAAGGTGGCACCCTGTCCTCCTTTCTTTCTACAGAAGCTCATGCCCTGTGGACTTAGGATCTAGCCCATGACCTCAGCCTCATTCCATTCTACTTACCAGTGATGCAAAACAGTGGTGGATTCCCTCAGCAGGGAGCTGCAGTCCTGCTAAAAGTGGAACCTTCTGTAAGACCAGGTTCGCTGCTTTGTCCGCAGATGGTGCCCTCTGGATGTTGACCTTTTCGCTACTACATAGAATAAAAAAATGCCTGGCTTTCACCAGCAGATTCCATCATGCAGGGAGCCTAGGGGAAGCCTTCACGTTCCCTTGGCAGGAGATGTTCCTGTATGCATTTCCACCAATCCCTCTCGTCCCTTGAGCGATGGACATTTTTGGCAATGACTGCTTTCTTCTCCGTTGTTCCCCTGCTGAATATTTGCAGGGCTGCCACATGGAGTTTAGTGCATAACTCCACACACAAGGTTCTACTGTGTTGACAGGGACTCCATAGAGGAGTTAAAAGTTGCAACCTGTTTGGATGAGGTGAGTGTTTTTCTGAGTTTAGTGTTTCCTTCAGGTGAGATTTACCTCCACCCCTTTTTGGTATTTTGAACTGCTTTATAATCTATTCAAACAGCATGTGACTCTATCAAAGATCCAGTGCTGAGAAAGAATAAGTAACTTACCTGTTACTCGTGTTCTCCAGCATTGGTATCTTTCATAGATTTGCATGCAACCCTCCCGCCTGCTCCGCTTGGCACTTCTTGACTTATATTGCCACGTTCGCATGCGTTTGCCAAAATCTTAAAATGGCCTCCTGTAATGCTGACCTGGTATCCACGGGGACGTCACTCAGCCTGTTCTAGCCTCTTATGACCTCGAACCCTTCCCTGGAGGCTATTCGACTGGAGACTGGGCCTGAAACACAGGATTGGTAGAGTTTAACTACCTATTGTCTCTGTGTGCTTGAACCCCTTCTTCCCCGGTGTCCAACCCTTCCCTTTGATCCACAGCTCACCTTGTTTTCTTGGATAGTGTGCTCTCTGTCCTGCTTTCAGCGCAGGGGGCGTGTTGATTGATGCGGGCTCGTTGCTGCCTAGTTACTTCACTGGCAAGAGTCCGACAGGTAAGTATAATGAGTCTTTTGAACAGTTCTCTAACTTTGTTCCTTTCTTTCCTTAGATGATGGCCGGCGTCCGGGGATGGCGGCGTGCTGCTGAGATGAGCAGCGCTGAAGGTGAGTGAGAGCACGATGCGCGATGCACCCCTTTCGTATTTGCATTGAACTGAGTTCTTTTTCTGTGTCTTTTAGGTGCCGCGACGTTTTCAGCGTGGATGCTGGTTATGAACAAATGCGGTGGGTAAGCGCGGTATGCGGCGCCGCTAGATGTTTCCACGCTAACCTGGAGTGTCTTTTCCCTCTTGCTGATGGATGAGAAGTTCCGGAGACAAAGTTCCCCCAGAGCGGCTGGGATTCAGATAAGCGTTTGAAGCTCATACAGTTTTTAAAAATAAGCGAAGATTTGCAGAATGCTTACTAATGCCTTTTTTCTGTTCTTTTCCCTTTTCCTTAGGAAGCAGCGTGCCGGGATGGGAATGACACCACCGAAGATGCCCGCAGAATGGAAGGAGCAATGAATGATGGGCAGAAGCGCCGCAAGGTAAGGTTGTTCCTACCGGTGTTCTTGCAGGAGCTGAGCGCAGAAGAAAGATGCAGGCCTACTGGAGACCGATCCGGACACAGTGAGTGTCACGCTGCAGGTGCAGAAAACGCAACGCATGTTTCGAGGGGATTGGGTCCTCAGACGTATTCCATATCTATGACATGTAATCACCACAGCTGTGCTGCTTCGGAAACTTTTTTCAGCGTCTGCGTCCTGCGTCGATGACGTCAATGCGCCGTCGTCGAGGACCTCCTCTGATGTCATCCGATGTGATAAGTAGGACGCACGACGCCCGTAGCCTCAGTTCTGTTTTTTCCGCGAACGTGTTGCTTCGTGAATCTCTGTTAACGCCTCGACTCTTTGGAGTTCTGTTCTTCTCGGTTCTTCGAACCTGTTCGTTTTTGTGAAAATCCTTCGTGTGAAGATGTCTTCTACTTCGTCTTCGACCCCGCGTCCGGGCTTCAAGAAGTGCGGGGAGTGTGGGTCCAAGATGTCGGTGACGGACTCGCACGACACCTGCCTCTGGTGCCTCGGGGAGGCCCACGACACGGATGACTGTATCGACTGCCAGTCGCTCACGTCCAAAGCCTTACGCGAACGTAAGAAGAAGTTGTCGGTAGGTTGGGTGTCCAAGCCTCGGAAGTCGAAGTCTGCGGGGCTTTTGACGGATGATTCGAGGGGTGACTCTCAGCGTCATCGTCGGAAGTCTCGTGGGTCTCCTTCTAGGAGTCGGTCTCGCCACTCCTCGGTCTCTTCGAGGCATTCTCGGAAGCGCTGACACCGGTTGTCTTCCAGGTCCTCTTCGGAGGACTCTGCCCGGCACGTCGCTTACCCCACCAGCCGTGCGACGCCGGAGGAATGGGCTTCCTTTGGGAAGAAAATGCTGGCGATTCTTGAGTCGCAGGGTACTAAGCCGTCCGCGCCCCCGAGTGGGGTCGGTCGTGAGAGGTCGAGAGACACCGCTCGCAAGAGTGGTCGGCACGAGTCACGGGAGAGGTCCCGTTCGGACAAGGAGACTCGTTCTCGACGTACCCGTTCCAGGTCCCGGTCCTCGACGCATTCGAGACCGTGTGCACCTGTGAGGTCTTTGAGGAAGACATCGACGTCTGAGGCGTCGAGGGGATCGACAGGCTTTCTCGAGGCTCCGAGGAAGTCGTCTAAGCCGTCGACGCTCAGGTCGTCGAAGGACACGCTCAGGGCTCCGGCTTCGAGGGCTGTGTCGACGCCGCCGATGCTGGCGGCGCTGCATCTGACGTCGACGCCGATTTCCTCGACACCGATCCTCTCGGCGCCGATGCCTGTTCTCTCGACGTCGGCACCGATTCGCTCGACGCCATCGACGCCTTTCGTGTCGGAGGTACCCCGCGGCATGGGAGAACCCCCTAGGAAGGCTCTGGTTAAGAGCAAGCACTCTCGGTGCCTTCTTTTCGCCACCTGGAATATATTTCAGAGGCGGATGAGGATTCTGATGGCCTGGTTCCTAGTCAGGTTCCAGATGAAATTGTCTCGGGCCATAGTCAGTTTGACGATTTGAGGCAGTCACTGCATGATGCCAGTGGACTGGACACCTCTCCGGAGGTGGAGTTTTGTAGGCCTGAGCCTGGCTCTCATGCCGATTCCTCGTACCGGCGCCTTATGGCTAGGGTTTCTGAGTACTTGGGGGATGGTCTGCTCCCCCAGGGGAGTTTGTGCAGGATGATCCTTGATGTTGGTCCCCCAACTGACCCGGTACTGCCGTTCCATATGGCTTTACAGAGAAGGGTGGCGGCGGCTTGGACTGCTCCGGAGAGTCTCCCGGCGGTGGGCAGATCCTTGTCGCAAAAATACCGTCCAGCCAGTAGCGACCCCTGCTACTTGACCAGGCACCCCACTCCGGAGAATTTGGTGGTGCAGGCGGCCACGGCCCCGGCGAAGCAGGCGTCGTACCCTACCATCCCTCCTGATAGGGACGACAAACGTTTTGATGGCTGGGCGAAGAAAGTGTTTTCTTCTGGTGGTATGGCGCTTCAGCTTAGCTGAATGCGTCAGTAGGTCCATGGCGGCGAGCACCGTGATACGCAGGTTTGCGTGGTTGCAGAAGTCGGGGTTTGCTCCTGATGTGCAGTCCCGGCTCCTCAACATGCCCTTTGATGGTGAACACCTTTTTGGCAGCAAGGCTGACGAGAGCCTTGAGAGGTTGCAGACCTCAAAAGCTGCAGCGAAGTCGTTGGGCGCTGCAGTTCGCCAACCTCTGCCTTTTCGTCCTAGGGGACAGCAGTGGTGGGGTGGTTCCTTTCGCTATTACTCGTCCTTCGGTAAAGCGAGAGGAGCTGGCAGTCAAAGAGGCCAACGCAGGGATACCAGAGGTGGACGACAGGGTACCCGTGGTGCCAAGGCCGCTCGGGCAGTTGCCTCTTTGCCCTCCGGTAACGCCGCAGCCGCTCCCACTCAGTCATGAGGCCATGTCCCATGGTTCGCTGGTTGGGGGAAGGCTGGCGCAGCATCTTGTAGAGTGGCAAGCCATTACTTCAGATGTGTGGGTTCTGGAGATCATAACCCACGGCTACTGTCTTCCCTTTCGGCACAGGCCTCGCGACAATCCACCGGGGAACCTCTCTTTGCAGAGTCCGGATCCGCTCCTTGCGCAGGAAATTCAAACCCTGCTGGAGAAAGGCGCCATAGAACTGGTGCCTGTAGCGGAGAGGAACAAGGGATGGTATTCCCCTTATTTTTTGTTTTCGAAGAAAGACGGGGGATTGAGACCCATCATGGACTTGCGCGGTTTGAACAAACTCCTCAGGAAGGACAGGTTCAAGATGGTTACTCTCTCTCAAGTCCTGCAGGCCCTTCAGCTTCAGGACTGGTTGGTGTCACTCGACCTCAAGGATGCTTACTTCCATGTGCCGATCCATCCCAAGCACAAGAAGTACCCGAGGTTCGCGGTTGGCGACTCGCACTTTCAGTTTCGGGTCCCGCCGTTCGGATTGACCTCTGCCCCGAGGGTTTTCACCAAGCTCATGGTGGTGGTGGCAGCGCATCTCAGGCAAGGGGGGATTCACGTCTACCCCTACCTGGACGATTGGTTGATCAGGGGGAGCTCTCCCGAGCAAGTCCTGGATCATCTGTCCGTCACCTGCCACTCCCTTCACAGGCTGGGCTTCTCCCTCAATTTAAAGAAGTCCCATTTGACGCCAACACAGCGGCTCCAGTACATCGGAGTAGTGCTCGACACTTCCCTGGGGCAGTGTTTTCCTCCCCAGGTGAGGGCTCTTCACATTCAGCAGATGGTGCACAAGTTTCAGCGTGCCCAGACGCTCCCAGCGTTCGAGTTCTTGAGGTTGCTCGGCCTCATGGCATCCTGCATTCTTCTGGTGCCAGAGGCTCGCCTGCGGATGAGATCTTTGCAGTGGGCACTCAAGACGCAATGGTCGCAGTCCTCCGGCAGGATGTCGGACCCGGTTCAGGTGCCGCCCTTGGTCGCCCGGGACCTTCTGTGGTGGGCCGTCGAAGGCAACTTGATGAAGGGGGCTCCATTTTGGCTTCCCTGGCCGGAGGTGACTATCGTGACGGATGCATCCCTCACGGGATGGGGAGCTCATGCCAACGGGCTGACAGTCAGCGGTCGTTGGTCTCCGTCGGAGTCCATACTCGATATCAATCTGTTGGAGCTGAGGGCCATCAGGGTAGCCCTGAAGGCTTTTCTGCCGACAGTGCGAGGAAAGAGTGTCCTGATCCTGACGGAGAACACAGTGGCCATGCACTACCTCAACAAAAAGGGGGGGGGGCAGGGTCACTTCCTCTGTGCAGGGAGGCGATGCAGCTCGAGTTCTGGGCCATCCAGCAGGAAGTTTCGATCTCAAAAGTTCGTCTGGCTGGAGACAAAAACGTGACGGCGGACGCTCTGAGCAGGCAGAGTGCGATCTCTCACGAGTGGGAGTTGGTTCAGGAGATTCTCCTGGAGATCTTCGCCCTTTGGGGGACCCCTCAAGTGGATCTCTTCGCCTCCAGTGTCAACCGGAAGTGCGAAAGGTTTTGCTCGTGGGAATTTCCTCCAAAAGGAGCCTTAGGAGACGCGTTCGTGGTGGAGTGGTCATTCCCACTTTTGTACGCGTTTCCTCCAGTCCCCGTCATCCCGCAAGTGCTGCGGAGGTTACGGAAGTTCGGTTCCCGGATGATCCTCATTTCTCCGGCGTGGGCTCGGAGGACGTGGTACCCGGACCTTCTCGACTTGTCCATCTGCCCTCCACGTCGTCTTCCCTACCGAGACGATCTGCTGTCACGGGAGAGGGGGTCAGGTTCTCCATCCAGAGGTCAGATCCCTCAACCTTCACGCTTGGCTTCTGAAAGGTTGAGGTATAAGGATTGGGACCTCCCTGAAGACGTGATGGAGGTGTTGCTTTCGGCCCGAAGGCCAGCAACAAAGTCTCTGTACCGTTGCCGTTGGCGTAAATTCTGCGACTGGTGCCGAGTTCAGAATGTGGATCCTTCTGCATGTGACATCCCCATGGTTCTGTCCTTTTTACTTTCTTTGGCCCACAGGGGCTTGCAAGTGGGTACCATTAAAGGTTACCTGGCGGCGCTGTCCATCTTTAAGCGCTCGTCTGAAGAGTGTTCTTACTTTAAAATCCCTTTAATTTCACAGTTTCTGAAAGGGCTCACTAATGTGTTCCCTCCGTCACCTTTCCTGGTGCCCGGTTGGGATTTAAACCTTGTTCTTAAGTTTCTTATGGGTGCTCCGTTTGAGCCTTTACATTCTTGCCCTTTGAGGCTGTTAACTCTGAAAACTGTGTTTTTAGTTGCGGTTACTTCCGCTCGCAGAGTGAGTGAGTTACAGGCACTTTCAGTTAAGCCACCCTTCACTGTATTTCACAAGGACAGGGTTGTCCTTAGAGTTCGTCCTTCTTTTCTTCCGAAGGTAGTGACGGAATTTCATTTGGCCCAGAAGGTTGTTCTTCCAGCATTCTATCCTCCTCCGCATCCTGGTAAGGAAGAGGAGAGGCTCCATAGGCTTGATCCTAGGAGAGCTTTAAGCTTTAATGTTTCACGCATGTCCCGGGTCAGAGTGGACGATCAACTCTTTATTGGTTACGCTGGAAAGCGTTTGGGGCAAGCTGTGACGAAACAGACTTTGTCTCGCTGGATTATTTTGGCCATCTCGGAGTGTTACCGCTTGGCGGGTAAGGACCCACCGGCTGGCTTGCGGGCCCATTCTACCAGGGGTATGGCTGCATCTACTGCCCTGCAGAGGGGTGTTCCTATTCGCAACATCTGTGATGCAGCCACCTGGGCTTCAGTACATACATTTGTACGTCACTATTCCCTCGATTCCATCCGAGCACAGGATCTGGCCTTTGGCAAGGCGGTCCTTTGCTCCGCTATTTGATTGGCTATTCTAAATTTTGATTCTAAATTCTTTCCCTCCTCCTTGCTCTGGTACTGCTTTGGGAGTCTGTCATAGATATGGAATACGTCGGAGGACCCAATCCCCTCGAAGAACAAGTTACTTTCTTACCTGGTAACGTTCTTTTGATGGGATGGTCCGACGACTTATTCCATATCGCTTCCGCCCTGCCTTCCCCGCTGCAGAATTTCTTTTGCGATTGCAGCTTACGTTCCGCAAGGCTTTGTGTCTGACTGGCAGTTGTAATGTCACACGTTCTGGGGGAAAAAAACTACAACTGAGGCTACGGGCGTCGTGCGTCCTACTTATCACATCGGATGACGTCGGAGGAGGTCCTCGACGACGGCACATCGACGTCATCGACGCAGGACGCAGACGCCGAAAAGTTTCCGAAGCAGCACAGCTGTGGTGATTACATGTCATAGATATGGAATACGTCGTCGGACCATCCCATCGAAAGAACGTTACCAGGTAAGAAAGTAACTTGTTCTTCTCAGCCTGGGTGTGGCTTAAATAGTCTCTGGGTATCCCAGGTGTCTCTGGGCTGAACCACCCCCAAAAGACTAGACCGCACATGCAGTTCTGTGAACCGAAATATGTGGGGGCATTCATCTTGTCCCCATGAATGCACTACAAGTCCAGTCCCCAATGTTATCCTATGGGAGTGAGTGAGTCTGGTGCCACAAGCGCCAGGTCTGACTCCAAGTGGGTCTTTGGAGGGATGGAGAGGCCCTTGAGGGCCATGTAGGTGATTGTGGCCTGGCTCCAGCCTGACATCTTGGAGGGCTGGGGACATGAGGGGCAGGAATCATGACACCTCCCGGGGTAGAGCTAAGGGAGACCTGTCAATTTGCTGTGGGGCAATATGACCCAAAGTGACTCTAATGGAGCCCTAAAGTGACAGCTTTAACATTTTTATGCATACTGCTTTAATGTTACTGAGGAGTCCAATCCTGACGACAGGCAATATTCAAACTGCATCTGAATCTATGAAAAATACCAAAGCTGGAGAACAGAACTTCTCCAGCATTTGATCTTTCATGGATGCACATGTTTAGAATATTTCCCGTCGTCATTCTGGGAATCCTCGGTAACCTCAGTATAATATATCGTAATGAAAAAAAAGCTGTTTTGTAGTCTATCACTGTCCTTTTGAGTGTATTTAGCACCAGCCAATGGAACGTCGAATATGTAGCCCCACCCTGGAGGCCATCTTCAGATTATAATCGCACTTTGTGCTGAGTCCTCCTCTAACCCTTTTCTCCTGTGAGAAAGCTGTGATGAATCCGATCGTGTCATCGCTTCTTTTCCGGTGGTGACCTCTCCCCATGTGGCCAGAGGACGGCAGCCGCTACCTGAGACTGACCATGGGGGTGGCTATATGAGGGAGGATCATATGGGGAGAGCCAAGCTTGGGTAGAATATCATGGCGCCATTGGATGAGATGGTATCCCCCTCCTTCCTTTAAGGATATCCCCTACCTGCCTAATCCCTTAATTGCATACTGTTCCATCTCCCCTCATCCCCCTAGGACGAATGCTGAGAACCTTCTAATAAGATTTGCAGTTGAGTCGTCAAACTCTGACTTGCCCTCTAGAATTGAAGCAAATACCTTCTTAGCCTCTGCTAACAAATCATCCACAGCTGACCTGTCTGTAAAGAACAATTACCCATACTTTACCTGTAAAACAAACAGAATGGAGTTCTATTCCCAGAACTACCAGATAACGGCAGCCGAGGAAGGTGGACCGAGTAATGCAGATCGACCAAGGCCAGGAATACAGCCTGCGCTCCAGTTGTTGCGAATGCATACCTGTGACTAGGAGATTTAAACGAGTGAAGCAGCTGAATAGGGCGTGCTGCTGGAGAGAGAAAGCTGCTTCTCTTGGAACAAGCCAAGTGCGTGAGGCTGGAGAAAGGGTCGTGGGGCGAACTGGCTAGGGAAGAAGAGACTGGGAAGCTGACCACAAGAATGCTGCGGGAACACCAGAAGCCAACAGAGGGCTCCTGGGTATGTGCAGCTGTTTGGAGGAAGACTTTGCCTTACCAGAGCCAGAAGACACAAATCAGACAAACCCAGCAGGGACAGAGGGACGAGGAGAAGCCAAGAAACTAATGAAGCAGCAGAAGAGAAAACACTGAGCAACCGTTGCCAGCTTACCGTAGAAGAATACGTCATCTAGAGCTGGTGAGTCCACCCGAGTTAAGCAGGGATGCTGGGGCGTATTGGCAGGCACGCCAAAATTGAGTGAGTATTATGGAGGTAGCATATCTTCCTTTTTTTTTTTTTAAATTCGGATTTATTTAAAGCACACGTCAGCCCGGGGGCATCATGGCACTGTTACATGAAGACATACATAATCTGGTTACAGTGGAAGGAAGATGGTTACAAAGCAATTTTCATTACAAGACACATTTTGTATCAGACGTATGCGAGCTAGTGTTGGTGAAGGAAGGATGAAGTTAGTTGAATAGAGTGTTTTTTTGAGAGATTTGCGAAAGGAATACAGAGATGGTTCTGCTCTGAGTGTGTTGGGGAGGGCATTCCAGAGCTTAGGTGCTATGTGTGGGAAGCCAATGCCGCCGGCTTTGGCTCTTTTTACAGTATGTACTCGGAGTTGGTTGGCGTGATGGCTTCTTCTGGGACAGATGGAAGAGTTCTTTGTTATAGTTTCAGATGGGTAGGGGGGGTGCTGTGTGATTGATGCACTTGTGTGTGAGAGTGAGGATTTGTCATGATCTCTGCTTCCAAAAGGTCAGGGTTTTCCCAACTCCCTTGGAAGCAGATCCATAACCCAGGTTCCGAGTGCCAACTAGTCCCAATTGGGACCTTTTGGACCCAGTCCTGGCGCCAGTGGCACCAGGCTCATAAATATGCCCAGTCCCAGCGCTGGAAGCGCCGGGCTCATAATGCTTGGGTGGACTTACCTTCAGCAGACCATGCTGCTTACTTGCCTGCCAGTTGAGCCTCTGATCCTCTTCTGTTTGGAACTACTTTTCCTGTTGGGTGGGGCTGGAGCCACTCCCTAGATTCAGAACACTGGAACTCTTCTGGAAGGCAGGAGCTCTTTTCTTACCAGGAACTCTTTTCTTACTTAGGCGTGGCTGTGGAAGGAGACACCTAAGCACTACAGGAGGCTATTTAAACCACACCCGGTGGATGAATCTTGCTTTGCGTTATTCTGCAACCTCTGCAGCAGAACGCTCATCGTGTCTTCTGCATCCGGTCCTGGGCCTAAGGAAAAAGGCTTACCATCCTGAATCCAGTCTTCAGCAACACCTATAAAGACAAGAAAGAACAGGTTAGCATTCCGGCATCTGAAAGGCAAAGGCTTACCATCCTGAATCCAGTCTTCAGCAACACCTATAAAGACAAGAAAGAACAGGTTAGCATTCCGGCATCTGAAAGGCAAAGGCTTACCTACTCTTCGTGCGCTCCGGAGGTCTTCACACTGCGTTCCGGCATCTGAAAGACAAAAGTTTACCAACTCTTCGCACGCTCCGGAGGCCTTCGGCGCTGCATCCCGCATCTGAAAGACAAAACAAGGTGCGTTTAAAGACATTGGGGAACTTTAATACTCACGTGCCATTACTCCTTTCCACATCTAATCCAGTGGGTATTCCGGCACCCTGCAGCCGCTCAGAACTCGTACCTGCAAAATAAAAAGACAGAGCGCATAGTGAAGCAGGCAACAAGCGCTTACTTACGTGCTTCCAGGCGCTTCTATTCATCACACGGGCTCAATCTTCAACTCACTTCAGCCCGTCATCCGCCATCGCCGGAACCCTGCAAAACAAGAGACATCATTACTAAAGACTTTAAAGACATTTGAATGACTCGAAACTTACCGTTCGTGCAGTAAACGACGGACAGCAGTCCCCTGAAGTCAAGAGGCCTGCACTACCTATCCAGTGAAGAAACTGGTTACAGCACCCTGCCCCGAGGCAGATGGAGAGCTCGGCATTCACTTACTTAAGGTGAGAGCGTTAACCTTTGGGGGTCTACAGGAGAGGAGAAGAGGAAAGAGATAGGGACACCCCGATAACCCCAGTTCATTAACCCCATATTTTCTATCTGCAGACATCTTACTCTACACGTCAGGCATACAGTGCACATAGGTCCAGCCCAAAGAGCCAACCGGGTGCTACACATCACCTTTGAAGATACGGTAGTCGCCCAGTCAAGACCGGCGCCTCTGCGAGAATCAGGTGAGCGTTACAGAACGCAAAGCCTACCGCAAAACTCTCGCCCAGGCGCTATGGAAACCTCGGATACTGACCCCCTAGCCCGGTTACTTGGGGAACTAAGGGCAGAAGTGCATGCAGCTCGTCAGGAAACGAATGCTCTAAGAAGGGAACTAATTATTTCCAAGGAGAGAACAGACAATCTTGCTAGACAAGTGCTACAGTCACAAGCCGGACATCCCCGTTACCCGCATCAGGGGCAAATCTTCCTTCAACATCCTCTATGAATCCAGTGCAGATCAACCTACCTGGGAATGTACCTCTGGCTCCGCCCGAACGATTTTCTGGTGACCCAAAGAGGTTTGCAGTATTTATCAATCAGTGCCGGTTGCACTTCTTATGCCGGCCAGCAGCCTTTCCAACTGATCAAGCAAAAGTAGCTTTTGTACTTTCGTACCTTAGTGGCAATGCGGCAGACTGGTCGATCCCTCTAGTTAATCAAGATGATCCGGTTCTCCATGATTTTCAAGCCTTTCAGCTTAGTATGGAAAAACTGTTCGCAAGACATTCACAGGGGCAGGCCTTGGACAATGAGCTTCTTTCGTTGCGACAGGGTAATCAAGACCTTTTGGCTTATATTGCATCTTTCAATAGACTAATAGTGGAAACTCAATGGCCTGAGGACAAAAGGATTACGCTGTTTTATAGAGGTCTACGTGGAGAGCTCAAAGACGTTTTAGCCCAAGTAGTGAATCCCCCACAAGACTGTTCGGATTATATAGACTTGGTCGTTCAAATAGATCACAGGTTGCAGAACAGGAAGGCCGATCGTTCCAAGTTTGATGCTCGAGTATTTTCCACACCGCCAACTCCTTCCAAAGGAGTAGACTCCGGGGAACCCATGCAAATAGGGGGTCTGAAAGGTCCTCTAACACAAAGGGAGCGGGAAAGGAGGAAACAGTTGCAATTATGCCTATATTGCGGAAACTCAGGGCACTTTCTTCGAGACTGTCCGGTGAAACCTGCCAAGAAGGCAGTAGGAGCTGCAGTTACCAAAGTTACAAACTCTGAGCAGGGAAACGACCTCGCCCGACGAGAATAGAGGTCCTCTTGCCGAGCGTGAAAACCAGTTCCGTGACCTCGCATTTCGTGATACCTATGGTCCTCATTAGCCCTGATAATCCGGATCGATTACATGCAATTGAAGCTTACGTCGACAGCGGTGCTATCGGCAATTATGTGGATCATGAAATGGTTTTGAGGATGAATCTAACGGTTTGTCCCAAGGCTGTAAAGGACGTCATTACTACGGTGGATGGTACGGAGATAGCCTCCGGGCCAGTAACGCATACCACTCAAGAGGTGACGCTAGTAAGTCAAGATGGACACCATGAGAAGATCGTGTTCGATGTGATCAAGGCCCCTCAGTTTCAGATTATTCTAGGAATACCTTGGTTAGAGAAACACAATCCTCTGATCGATTGGCGAGCAAGAACGGTCCAGTTTCCAGAATGTGTCTCTACTTGTCACCCTCCACCTGGTGTTGCACTGGCCGCAATTTCTTCAGAGACTCCCCAGTTACCTCCCGAATACCTAGAATACCAAGATGTTTTCCGGAAGGATCAGGCTAACTCTCTACCTCCTCATAGGTATTATGACTGCCAGATAGACCTGATACCTGGATCTACTCCTCCTTGTAGTAGAATTTATGCCCTCACCGAGCCTGAGAACCTTCACCTTCGACAATACCTGGATCAATACCTGGCAAATGGGTTTATTCGTCCTTCCAAGTCCCCTGCTTCTTCAGCTTTGTTCTTCGTTCCAAAAAAGGAAGGAGACCTTAGAACTTGTATCGATTATCGCTCCCTGAACCAGATCACCGTTAAGAATAGATATCCGTTACCTTTGATCCCTGAACTCCTGGACCAAGTCAGAAAAGCATGCATATATACAAAGCTGGATCTTAGAGGAGCTTACCACTTGGTACGAGTAAAAGAGGGCGATGAATGGAAGACGGCCTTCCGCACCAAGTATGGGCTATTTGAATATCAGGCCATGCCCTTCGGACTTTGCAATGCCCCGTCCGCCTTTCAATATTTTATGAACGATGTCCTCAGAGAGCTCATAGATGTATGTGTTGTTGTTTACATTGACGACATCCTCGTTTATTCTTCATCGGAATCTGAACATCAGAAACACGTGAAAATGGTCCTCGAAAGATTGCGTCAACACAAACTTTTCGCTAAGTTGGAAAAATGTGTTTTCAACGTGACTGAAGTTGAATTCTTGGGATTCATATTATCACCTGGCGGAGTGCGTATGGATTCAAAGAAGGTCGATGCAGTTCTCAAATGGCCATCACCATCCTCCGTAAAAGGTGTGCAAAGCATGTTAGGCTTCGCTAACTTTTACCGCAGGTTTATCCCCGAATTCTCTCAAATAGTCCAGCCCATCACTGCCTTGTTAAAGAAAAACAAACGTTTTGAATGGTCTACCGAGGCGGAACAAGCTTTCCAGGATTTGAAGACTAAATTTATCTCTGCACCAATCTTAAAACACCCTCGCCCCGAACTCCCCTACATCGTGGAAACTGATGCTTCAAGCCTTGCCATGGGGGCAGTTCTATCACAAAAGGACCCGGTAACCAATCAGTTGCATCCCGTGGCATTTTGGTCCCGCAAATTCTCGCCTCCTGAAATCAATTACACGATTACTGACAAGGAACTTCTGGCTATCAAGTCTGCCTTTAAGGCTTGGCGGCATTATCTGCTGGGGGCCCGACACACCGTTACTGTGATTACGGATCACCGAAACCTGCAATATTTGAAGACCGCAAAAGCCCAATCCTCTAGACAACTCCGTTGGGCATTATTCTTTGCCGAGTTTGACTTCATAATTACCTATCGACCTGGTACAAAGAACGGTAAAGCCGATGCCCTTTCTCGGATGGGAGTGGAAGAACACTTGGTCAACCCTAAACCTGTACCAATCATTCCCGAACAAAGAATTCTGGGTGTAATCGCCACAGAATCCATAGAGGAAGTTAAGGATAAAGCCAGGCAACTTGTAACTCCAGCAGACATACAGAATTGGCATCTGCAGGGAAAGGACTTTGCAGTAAAGGACAACTTATTGTATTTCCAAGAACGATTATACCTACCCAGCACAGATTTACAGAAAAAAGTAATCTCTTGTTATCACGACTCTTTAATGGAAGGTCATCCCGGTATAGCCAAGACCTCAGAAAAGATCAAGCGCTACTTCTGGTGGCCGTCTTGGAAAAAAGATATCAGAGACTTTATAATGTCCTGTGGAGTATGCGCCCAAAACAAGAGTCAAAAGGAAAGACCAGCAGGCCTCTTACGCCCTATTGACATCCCACCTCGCCCTTGGCATACGCTTTCTATGGACTTCATCACCGATCTACCTCCATGCTCCGGATACAATACGATTCTAGTAATCGTGGACTTATTCTCCAAGATGGCGCATTTCATTCCGCTCAAAGGCTTGCCAACAGCAGCAACTCTGGCCCGAGAATTTCTCGAAAACATCGTCCGACTGCACGGTTTTCCTTCGGTTCTAATTTCGGATCGAGGTAGTCAATTTATTTCTCATTTTTGGCGAAGTTGCTGTCGGTCGGCTCAAATTGATGTGAGGCTATCGACCAGTCACCACCCTCAGACCGACGGGCAAACCGAGAGGACCAATCAAACTCTGGAACAGTATTTACGCTGCATGCTGCAACAAACTGAAAAAACTTGGAAAGATATCCTTTGGATAGCCGAGTATGCCTACAATAACTCTGTCCATTCGGGAACTGGGAAAACCCCGTTTTTCTTTTGTACGGCAGTCACCCTCGAACCTCAGAGTTGGATCCCCTCCAAGATCTTGAAACACCAGCAGTAGACTACCTGCATTCTACAATCACCCAAGCCTTTAAGGAAGCTGTTTCTCACCTTCAAAGGGCTAAAGAACAATACAAGAAAGGAGCAGATCAACATCGGAAGGAAGCCCCTCACTACCAAGTAGGGGATCAAGTCTGGTTATCCACCAAATATCTATCTCTAAAAGGGCCACGCACATTCAACCCAAGATACCTTGGTCCCTATTCCATCACTACCATAGTAAACCCAGTAGCGGTCAAGTTGGACTTGCCCCCGCACATGAAGATACATCCGGTCTTCCACGTCTCTCTATTAAAACCCGTGCAACCTCAAACCCGACTAACCAAATCTCCAAAACCTATCCTAGTGGATGGAGAACTCGAGTTTGAAGTCAAAAGCATTCTGGACTCCAAGATCTCCAAATCTAAACTATTCTACCTAATTGACTGGAAAGGCTACGGCCCCCAAGAGAGATCCTGGGAACCTGCTGAATATGTCCACGCTCCTCGCCTAATCAAAAGATTTCACCGAACATTTCCTGACAAGCCAAAACCCCCGGAGAAGCCCGGTTTGGGAGGGGCCTTGAGGGGGGGGGTACTGTCATGATCTCTGCTTCCAAAAGGTCGGGGTTTTCCCAACTCCCTTGGAAGCAGATCCATAACCCAGGTTCCGAGTGCCAACTAGTCCCAATTGGGACCTTTTGGACCCAGTCCTGGCGCCAGTGGCACCAGGCTCATAAATATGCCCAGTCCCAGCGCTGGAAGCGCCGGGCTCATAATGCTTGGGTGGACTTACCTTCAGCAGACCATGCTGCTTACTTGCCTGCCAGTTGAGCCTCTGATCCTCTTCTGTTTGGAACTACTTTTCCTGTTGGGTGGGGCTGGAGCCACTCCCTAGATTCAGAACACTGGAACTCTTCTGGAAGGCAGGAGCTCTTTTCTTACCAGGAACTCTTTTCTTACTTAGGCGTGGCTGTGGAAGGAGACACCTAAGCACTACAGGAGGCTATTTAAACCACACCCGGTGGATGAATCTTGCTTTGCTTTATTCTGCATCCGGTCCTGGGCCTAAGGAAAAAGGCTTACCATCCTGAATCCAGTCTTCAGCAACACCTATAAAGACAAGAAAGAACAGGTTAGCATTCCGGCATCTGAAAGGCAAAGGCTTACCATCCTGAATCCAGTCTTCAGCAACACCTATAAAGACAAGAAAGAACAGGTTAGCATTCCGGCATCTGAAAGGCAAAGGCTTACCTACTCTTCGTGCGCTCCGGAGGTCTTCACACTGCGTTCCGGCATCTGAAAGACAAAAGTTTACCAACTCTTCGCACGCTCCAGAGGCCTTCGGCGCTGCATCCTGCATCTGAAAGACAAAACAAGGTGCGTTTAAAGACATTGGGGAACTTTATTACTCACGTGCCATTACTCCTTTCCACATCTAATCCAGTGGGTATTCCGGCACCCTGCAGCCGCTCCGAACTCGTACCTGCAAAATAAAAAGACAGTTAGAGCGCATAGTGAAGCAGGCAACAAGCGCTTACTTACGTGCTTCCAGGCGCTTCTATTCATCACACGGGCTCCATCTTCAACTCACTTCAGCCCGTCATCCGCCATCGCCGGAACCCTGCAAAACAAGAGACATCATTACTAAAGACTTTAAAGACATTTGAATGACTCGAAACTTACCGTTCGTGCAGTAAACGACGGACAGCAGTCCCCTGAAGTCAAGAGGCCTGCGCTACCTATCCAGTGAAGAAACTGGTTACAGCACCCTGCCCCGAGGCAGATGGAGAGCTCGGCATTCACTTACCTAAGGTGAGAGCGTTAACCTTTGGGGGTCTACAGGAGAGGAGAAGAGGAAAGAGATAGGGACACCCCAATAACCCCAGTTCATTAACCCCATATTTTCTATCTGCAGACATCTTACTCTACACGTCAGGCATACAGTGCACAGAGGTCCAGCCCAAAGAGCCAACCGGGTGCTACACATCACCTTTGAAGATACGGTAGTCGCCCAGTCAAGACCGGCGCCTCTGCGAGAATCAGGTGAGCGTTACAGGATTTTAAAGTTGATTCTTTCCTTGACTGGGAGCCAGTGGACGAGTCTTCTGGCCTGTGAAATATGGTCAGTTATGGGGATATGTAGTGCAGCGCAGAGGGCATTGTTTTGCACTATTTGGAGCCTGCTTAGGTTTTTTGACGATGTGCCTGCCAGGAGGGCATTGCAGTAGTCCAATCTGGCTCCTATAGTAGCTCTGGCTATGGAGAGGTAGTTGGGCGTGGTGAGGTAGGGTTTTATGGCGTAAATGAGTTTGGTGGTCAGAGCAGAAGCTGAGGCGATGGCGCTGGTTTGTCTGGTCATTGAGAGTGTGGCGTCAATGTAGACTCCTAAGGTCTTGACGGCAGAGGAGACAGGTATGCTAATACTGTCGATGATCATGTGCGAACAATCGGGGCTGAGTTTGGTTAGTGTTTCGTTGGGGGCTAGGATGATGATTTCGGTTTTGTCTCCCTTTAGGCAGAGACCATTGATAGCCATCCAGGTTTGGATAGTCGAGTAGATTTTGAGGGCTTCTGAGTCTAGGTCGTAGTCTCCGGAGAGGGGGAGGAGAACTTGCATGTCATCTGCGTAGTTTGTGTATGCTATGTTGAGGGAGTCCAGTAAGTCAAAGAGGGGTTTGGTGAATAGGTTGTAAAGGGTCGGCGCAGTGCAGGACCCTTGTGGGACTCCACAATTTATAGTGGTGGGAGGGGCACTGGCCTGGTCAGAGTACACTTTAATGGCCCTACCTTCAAGGAAGGATGTGATCCAAGTGGTTGCCTTGTGAGAGAAGTGTGCAGCATTGAAGAGGTGAGATGTGAGAATGCTGTGGTCGACCAGGTCAAATGCTGCAGAGAGGTCGAGCAGAAGGAGGAGAGCAGGTTTGCCTGTGTCCATTATTTTGGTAATTTGATTCTTTAAATCTAGAAGGGCAGTTTCAGTCCCATGGCCTTTGCGGAAACCTGATTGTCTTTTGCCTAGGATGGTGTTGGTTTCCAGGTAGTGTTGGATTTGATTGTGTGCGGCTTTGTCTAGGATTTTGAGGAGAAGGGGGACTGTGGTGATGGGGCGATAGTTGTTGGGGGAGGAAGGATTGAGAGAGGGGTTTTTTTAGGAGCGGGCAAACCCATGCTTCTTTTAGGCATTGTGGTACAGTTCCAGATGCGAAAGAAGCATTGATGAAAGACGTAATGATGGGGGTGAGGGATTCTGAGCACTCTTTGATTAAGGAGGGTGCGCAGATATCCCTTTTGCAGGTGGAAGGTTTGATTTTTTTGAAGAGGTCCTTGACTTCCTTCTGAGACTGCTCTGAAAGCAAAAAGGGGTGTTTGTGAGAGAGAGTTATTGGTGGGAGGTGTGGGCGAGCCGGTGGGGGTGTTGAGAGCTTTGCGTTAGGAGGCTATTTTGTCTTGGAGTGTTTTAACTTTATTGAGGAGGGCAGCCTGGATGCCTGTGCACCATGCTTCATCCTTGATGATTTCGTCTGGGCTGGAGGCAGGTGTGGTGAGTTCTTTGAATATGGAGAATATTTCTCTTGATTTGGAGCTGGCATTAGTGATTCTCTGGTTGTAGGTTTCGGATTTAGCATGGAATATGGCTTTTTTGTAGGTCAAAGAGATCTCTTTAAAATCTTTAAGCGAGGATTGATTAGGCGCTGCTTGCCATCTGGATAGAGCTTTGCGTTTTTTGGTGCGAAGGTCAGATAGTTCTTCAGTGAACCAAGAGTTGCAGTGCATTGATTTTCTTTCCCTTTTTTTTCTTCTAGAGGGGCAATGAGTTTGATGGCTTGAGTGAGTGTGCTGGAGTAGATGTTGACTAGAGAGGTAGGGTGATGGACGAATGGAGGCTTGAGTTCAGGGATATCGAGGAGAGAGGCGAGGTTGGAAGCAGTGAGTTTTTTTGGAGCTTCTTACTTTTGCGGGTGGGGCAAGAGTTAAGGTTTGAGTGGGCGTGGTAGGAATGGAGAATTGAATGAGGTAATGGTCCGTCCATGGGAGGGCTGAGATGGAGGTAATTGCAGATGAACAATTGTGATCAGCTAGCCAGTCAATGGATCTGCCTTTGTTATGAGTGGGTGCAGTAATTTTGTGTTCAAACCACATGTTTGATAGTTCTTTGGCTAAATTTGTGGCTGCTTTGTCCTTCGGGTCCGCTAAACCAATGTTAATGTCCCCTAGAAGGATGCTTTTAGTAGTGCTTTTGAGGTTGTTGCCTATGTTTTGGAGGAGTTGCTTTTGGTAGTCCGAGGGTGATCCTGGTGGCCTGTAGGTGATAAAGATGTTTATGGTGCAGTTAGGTGAGAGGGCTAGTTTAGCAGTGAGGAGATCAGCGTTGTTGTCCCATTGTTGATTACATATTCTTATGGAGAAGGTGTCTTTAAAGATGAGGGCGACGCCGCCACCACCTTTAGAGTTTTTACGGTCCTGTCTGAAAATGGTATAGTTTTGAGGGAGAGCGAGGTGGATGGATGGACTGGAAGCTTCATGGAGCCAAGTTTCGGATATGGCAAGCAGGTCAAGATTGTGGGTGGTGATAAGGTCATTGATGTCAATGGCATGGGCATGGACAGAGCGCGCATTGATGAGAGCACATCTTAAGTCTGGTCGTAGAGTGTGTGTGTTGGCGTTGGGCGGTGCATATTTGGGTGTGTGAGGCTGGGGCGTGATAGATGCAGCATGATGGGTGCTAGGGTAGTGAGCGTGGTCAGAGAGGTAAGGCTGGGCGGCTGATGTATGGGTGCGAGAGCTGAGTCTGTTGTTCCTATGGAGTGTGGAGTGCTGCAGAGAGTTAGGAGGTGTTTGGTGCATGTTCTTAGTCTACAGAGCCTGAGGTGGAGTGGGTGATGTCCGATCGGATTGGTATGGTGGTTGAGTGTGGAATGGAGTGCAGACGACGGTGTGGTGTGTATGAGATCAGATGATGGGGTAGGGCATGGATGGGCATGCTGGTCTGGGTGCGCATGCGGCATGCTGCAGATGGCCAGAAAGGAGAGGGATGTGATGAAGATGGATAAAAGAGGAAGGGAGGTGCGTAGGCGCTTTGGAGTGTGTGCCAAGGGGCTGCATTTGTAGACAAGAGATGTACAGGTAGGTGGGCAATAACACCGTTAATCAGGGCAGGCAGTTAACACAGTAGATCAGGGCCGCTGGGGGCAGGCAATAACAAAATTGAGCAGGGCCCCCAGGGGCAAGCAGTTAACACAGTAGATCAGGGCCGCTGGGGGCAGGCAATAACACAATTGAGCAGGGCCGCTGGGGGCAGGCAATAACACAATTGAGCAGGGCCGCTGGGGGCAGGCAATAACACTGTAGATCAGGGCCGCTAGGGGCAGGCAATAACACAGTAGATCAGGGCCGCTAGGGGCAGGCAGTTAGCACAGTAGATCAGGGCCGCTAGGGGCAGGCAATAACACAATTGAGCAGGGCCGCTAGGGACAGGCAGTTGAAGTAGATCAGGGCCGCTAGGGGCAGGCAGTTAACACAGTAGAACACAATAGATCAGGGCCATGTAGCATGGTAGTCAATTATGGTAGTCAGGCTGTTGAAAGTTAGACTTGAGCTTGCGGGCAGCACGGGAGAGGTGGCGTGAGACGCTACGCCTGAGATGTGAAAGGGTCAGGGGGGACATTACCTAGCTGCAGGCTGCATGCGGAAAGAAGTTTTGTAGTGGCGTGTGGAGGACTCGCCTACGTTCCTTTGCGAGAGGAGGAGCGTGCATGGGCAGCATGACGGCCCCTAAGTGCCTGTAATGCTCTGTCAGCTCAGTCAGCTGTTGGCCTTCTTCCTAGGCCTTACTCCGCCCGCCGGCTACCGCCTGACGGTGATTGGGCGTGAGTAATGTGGATGGCCTTAACCAAAGGGGATATTCCTGGATGCCTGGTGCCTTGGGGACAGGGTCAGGCAGATCCGGGCATCACGGCGGTGGCCATCTTGGAATTTCGTTCGGGAGTCGAACGCTGAGCGGAACGGCACCGCAATCAGTGAGGAGTTGAGAGGTGCAAAGCGGCCCTTGCAGATCCGGAGGCTGGTGGTGGTGGGGGGTAGGCAGTGGGTATAGAGGAGCTGCGTGGCTGCACGTGTAGTGCCTGGCCTTACCTCTACCTCCCAGATCCTGCTGGTGGGCACCTTCAACACGAGGCAGGGCAGGGAGCACCTGCTCCGGCAGATGTGAAGAGACACATGCTACCTGCATAATACTGTTTGACTGGGAGAAAGTACGGAAAAGAAACACAAGACATTGAAGTTTATCTGTGTATGCAATGCACATATAAGAAAAGTCCTGGCAGGATAATATACCAGGCAGGTGAAATATCAGGGAAAAAAAGACTATTCAGTTTGAAGGGGTGCGCAGAGCCGACATCAGAAAAACCCTGGCAGGGAAGTATGCCAGGCAGTTGCAAGTGAGTGCATCTAAGAAATTCCTGGCAGAAGAGTATACTAGGCAGTTGGAAGTTTATATAATAAAGAAAGCCCTGATAGGGAAGTACACCAGGCAAGGACAATCTGAATGTTGTATAGGAAGTGTATGATTTATAGAGGTCCTGAGAAAGGCGTATCTGGATTAGTAAAAAGTCTGTGCTGATCATAAGAGGGGGGGGGGTAAAAACCTGGTAGGAGGCTACACCAGGTATCCTGGATCTGAGAGCAATATATCAAGATACAGCCTCACCGCCAACATTTTGTGTATCAGTTGTGGTGTTGCTCAACTGAAGAGGAGGGGGAGACCTGGTAAAGGAGTACCCCAGATTTCCGGCCGAGATACATGCTTACAACCAAGTTGTTTGTGTTACTAACCAAGGTAACTGGAGAGAGAACATGGCAGGAAACAATCCCAGGTATAACCAAGGAAACAGGAGTGAAAACATGGCATGAAAATACAGCAGATATCCTAACAAGACAAAGTCAGAAAGCCAAGTTGTTTTGTATATCAGTTGTTATCTTTCAAGGGAAACCCAAGGAACTGATATTATTGAAGAAAGCACCAAGGGAAGAGAAATACATGGGAAGGTAACCACCCCCTGGAACAAGGAACTCTATCCTGTCGGTACTTTTGTGTTGGAGTTATGCATTTTCCTTTTTGATAATTTATGAAACACTTGAGGCCAAGGACATTACTTTTATTGGTTTGTATTTGCTTTTAGTTCATTCAAACTTTTGCACATATTACAAAAACATTTACTACAATTATTATTCTCTTATAAACCCTTACATTCATAAAACTACATTGTATATAAAATGCAATACAAATCATCACTTAGCATGTTTAAAATTAAAAAATAATTCACTATTATACCTGATCAGGGTGAGTGCAGCCTAATTTTTCATTGTTATTGTGCTGCCTGAACTGTGGTTTGTTCATTACATATTTTTATTTGATTGTGCAAATCCCTCTGTGTGTCCCCTGTCCCTGCCTACCGCTCCAGTTTCCTCCTTCCGATTCTCAAATTTAGGTATGTCTTCTCTCCTGTCTTAGAATGTCCTGTGCTTTTTCTGCGCTCGCATCCTGAGTGCTGTTGTCTTGTCCCATATCTCTACTCACTTGCCTCTCGCTGTCATGTCTGTCTACCCCTGTAACCCCCCTCCTCTCCCACCTACTCTATGGTGGTCTCTGTCTCCCCTATCTTTTCTAACTGCTTCTCTATTGACTATCCTGCTCTCCTCACTAAGTCTGGTAGGAAGAAGTTTAAAAAGGACATCCTGGTCTCCAACCCAGGCCTCCCTATCGCTGACACCTACATCAGTGCCTCCTCCAAGGAAACTCTCACTGACATCCTCTTGGTCGTTCCTTCACCAGATCTATGGACCCCTCATATGGTCTCTGTGCTCTCTCCTTTCTCCTCTTCTCCCAATAATGGTGGCACCCATTGGGGCGCACTCCTGGCCTCCTTCCTATCCTCTAAGGTCAACATTAATGTCTACTCTAATGGGACCGTCTTGGTCCAAGGCCCTCAGGCCAACCTTCATCTCTTTGATAGATGCTTTCCGCGCCTCATCAACTTCCTTTCTTCTCCTGCTGTCCCCTCTCCTCTTCCCTTGGCTACCTTGCCTTCCCCCTCCCTCTCTGCCCCCTCTCAGGCACTTTCTACACTTCCGCAGGGCTTACCTCTGATCTGTACCCCTCCCCGAAAGTCGTTCAAGGAGGGCAACCTTCTCCACATTGCCACTCTTAAGCCCTGCTCCGCTGTGAAACATTCCTCTGATATCTGCCGCCTTCTTGAAGAACTTGACCTCGATGTCCTCGGTCTGAGCGAGACATGGTTTACGGCCAGCTCTGTCACCAGCTTTGACACGCTCCTACCTGATGGCTACAAGATCCTTTCCGTGCCCAGACCCAACCGCTCTGGTGGGGGTGTAGCCCTTATCTTCCCTGAGTGGATTCCTGCCTCTGTTACTCCTACGCAGGCCTACTCTTCTTTTGAATGCCTCGTCTGCAGGCTCTCTCTCCCCGAGCCATTTCCTTGCCGTGGCTACTATCTATCGGCCACCTGGTCAGATTTCTTCGTTCCTCTCGGAGTGGGCAGACCTGTCCTCCTCACTCCTGGCCTCAACCACACAACTCCTTCTTCTTGGAGACTTCAACATCCACCTGGATGCCTCATGTCCCCCATCTGGACTCTTTCGCGACCTCTGCAACTCTCTCTCACTCACCATTCTCCCCTCTGGCTCGACTCATTCTGCAGGACACACTCTTGATGTTCTGATCTCTTCTGACCTTCCCCTCTCTGTCCCTCTTTCCACTCCTCTCTCCTGGAGTGATCACTTTCTCCTTTCCTCCCACCTCACCCTCCCTACCCCGCAGGTCAAGCCACCTCTGTTACTGCCAACCACCTTCTCGCTCATCCGACGCATGAAACGCATGTCAGTTGAGGCTTTCGCTGCCACCTTCTCACCCCCTCCTCCCCCTCTGGCTGACTCTCACCCTGACAGAGCCCTCTCCACGCTCCACTCTTCTATATCTGATACTCTTGATATCCTTGCCCCTGTCATGAGAATCTGCCTGAAGCCCAAAGCCAAGTGTAACTCCTGGTATGACTCAGACCTCGTCACCCTAAAACGCAGGTGTAGGGTGGCCGAGAGGAAATGGCATGCTTCAAGTTCATCCTCTGACAAACTGGCCTGCCGCCTGCAGCAAAGGCAATACCGGCTCTCCACCCTCACCAAGAAGAGAGCTCATATCCAAGCCCGCATCTCTGCGGCATCTAACAACTCGGCTGAACTCTTTAAAATCTGCAAGGAACTGGCCAATCCTGCCGCAGTCTCTACCTCTCCTGTCCCTTCCCAGGCCCTCTGCACGGCACTGGCTTCTCACTTCATTTCTAAAACTCAGGACATCCTGTCCTCACTCTCCTCCTTTCGCCCCCACCCCCTCTACTCCCTGCTCTTCCTCTGGCCCTTCCTCAGCCACCGCTCCTCCCTCCTTCTCTGCCTTTCCCCTTTTCTCTGCAGACCAGGTTTCTAGACAAGTCCGATCTATGAAAGTCTCATCGAAACAGGTTCACCCCTGTTCCTCCAAAACTATCATGGACCACATCGACTCCCTGGCTCTTGCCCTGGCTGATTTCTGCAACCACTCCTTCGCCACTTGAGTCTTCCCTTCCCCCCTGAAGCACTCCCTTGTGCACACTCTTCTAAAGAAACCCTCTGCAGACCCCTCCTGCCCGGCTAACTATCGCCCAATCTCCATCACTCCCTTCCTGGGCAAGCTCCTGGAGAAACTGGCCATCTCCCAGCTCAATCTCCACACTGAATCTGTTGGTTGTCTTCATGACCATCAGTCTGGCTTCAGAGCTGCCAGAAGCATGGAAGCTGCTCTCCTGAACATCCGTGAAGACCTGCCCACCAACCTTGACTATAATACCCCGTGCGTTTTCATCTTGCTTGACCTCTCTTCTGCCTTTGACACTGTCAACCATGCCATCCTGCTCAACCGTCTCCGTGATAACCTGGGTATCACTGGTCAGGCTCTGGCGTGGCTGACCTCTTAACTCTCCGACATCTTTTTCTATACCGGTGATTTCCCCCAAAGATCTAACCTCTCTCCCTGGCTGTTCAACCAGTACCTGGCACTCCTTGCCCACCGCATCGCCGCTCTCTGTCCCAACTTTCAGTGCTATGCGGATGATACCCAGCTAATTTTAAGGCTACCCTCGGCCTCCTCCTCTCCTTCCCTCATCTCTGACTGTCTGTCTGCCATCCAGGAGTGGTGTGCCGCCAACGACCTCTGCCTTAATGCCAGTAAGACTGAGATTCTACTCATTGGCACACCAATTCCCTCCTTCCCTGCAGCTCTCTGGCCGGCCTCTCTTGGCCCTCTTCCTACTCCCACCTGCAAGGCTAAAGACCTCGGGTCATCTTCGACTCTGCTTTCTTTCTCCCCTCACATCTCTGACATCTCTAAGAAGTTACACTACCAGTTGCACCTCCTTAGAGGTATTCTTCCTTTCCTCTCCTTCCCCCAGAAGCTCACTGTCTCCAGAGCCCTGGTCCTCTCCAGGCTGCACTATTGTAACAGCCTCTATCTAAATCTGCCTGCCTCTACTCTCCGCCCTCTGCAACTTATCAAGAACAGGACTGCAAGACTTGTCCTTTGCCTCAAGCCCAGGGATCGTATCTCTCCAGGACTGAAATCTCTGCACTTGCTCCCAGCGGCTGCGAGAATTAAGTTCAAAACCCTCTGCATTGTACACAAGGCCTTCAGGGGTCTGGGACCGCAATACCTTCAACGCTCTCTTCCTAAATACCTTCCGCCTCCAACTCCCTCAGTGTCAGTCACTTCTCCAAGCAACAAGTTGGTGGCAGATTACTCTCTTCGGCTGGGGCCTCTCTCTGGAACAGCCTTCCTGCCTCCCTGAAACTTGAGGAGAACCATCTCCGGTTCCGGAAGCACCGCAAAACCTTCCTCTTTGCCTCTGCTTTCTCTTTCCCCCCTCTCCCCTGCTGATTTCCTGACTAAAACTGCTCGGGTTACCTGGCCATCCTTTCTGATCTCTGGCCCAGGCCCCGTCAATTGCCTACTTGCACTGCCTCCCTGGCAACCCCTGCACCTGGGGACCGTTCTGCATCCCTACAGTCCCCCTACCAGCACTTTTGTCTGCACTTCCTTGCACTTGCCACCAGCCGGCCGTTTATTTATTTTTCTTATTTATTCCACTTTTTCCCCATGTACTGCACTTTCTCCTCTCCCTTCCCCCACGCACTTTTCCTTTTCCCCCCTTCCCATGCACTTGCACAATCTGAATGACACTTGGCCTAGTAGGGTCGTTGTCTGTCCTCCCTTTGTTTCCCCCCCTTGCCTCGTCGCGCCTTGAAACACTTGTGTATAGGCGCGTTGTAAATGCCATATCATATTCATCATGCCATATATTACAATTCATCACTTGCTATATTTAAATAAAAGAAATTCATTCACTATTACATCCCAAAATGTCTTTCTCAACCCTTATGTGTCCACATACTGATAAGACCTTATCCATACTATAGTCCATATCAATCTGGTTTATTGCATATTGCCAGACCTTGAGTGCAGCTTGTGTTAGTGGTAAGGATGACATATTAAAAATAGCTAGCCAAAGTGAGAATTAATTTGGTATTGTGCCCAATCGTCCCATTAATCTATATGTTTTCTGGTAGAATGTTTCTATAATGAGATGTTCAATAGTCTGTTTCGGAGGGACATGATCTGCATACATGCTGCTTCAATGGTTTGTGTATTCTTGCACCCAATCTAGACAAAGTGGGTAAGGGTCTCAATTTCATTGCAAAATATCTCAGTTTGGGATTGTCCCATTCCACTAAGTATCGAAGGGGTTTTAGTCACATAAACCTCTGTCCTGCATATTTCACATGTGTTTTTTCCCCTGTAGATGGCCAATGGAGGCTATGCGGTCCCATTCATAGTTTTTATTTAATGAGTCTTCTCTTGATAAGCATTTAGTTACTAGAATGGTCCATACTGTAACCAATCTTTGTATGAAAATCCTTGAGATCCTTAGCCCATATTTTCATATGGGGACACCCCTTCATACTTTCAAGATTACTATATCAGCCAAACTGAGTTTTACCCACATAATCTTTCATCTTAAACATAAGCATGCTTTTTGATATTAAGCAGGGTTGTTAGACACCAAGCCCAGTTCCATTCTAATTGCTACGACTGGAGTACATTCTGGTAAATCTAGTACTCGGCGCCAGATTTGACCTTCTATTATTTTCAGCCATTTGGGCTCCCTATTATTGTACATCTCTAAACCATAAAGAATACTTGGTATCATGCTCATATCGTATACCTTTATCAAACCCTCGGCAACCGGCATCATGTGCCGTTAGTTTTTTAATCGTACCAAATGTACTAAGCACCCTTGCGGAGACGTACTCTCTGTTCTCTTTAATGGAACATTGGGGAGTGATTAAGGCATCCAGATATGTGTTTCCATTTTTTTCTATCATCTCTCCCTTAATGTACCATGAGAAGTTCTTTGTAATTCTCATCCTTCCTATCGCCAACATTTTTGTTTTTCATATATTTATGTCTAAACCTTGGGCTTTAGAGAGTTTGAATAAAGTGCTGTTAATGCCCTTTGAAAGCCAATGGGAGTCTTCTGCTATAAGATCGTATTGCCTGTATACATTAACCATCCGATCAGGTTATTTCCTATTTTCGGGGTGTTCAGGAGAATTCTTATAAATGTGTTAATTCCCTTCACCTTAGAGACCCCCAGCAATTTTGCTGGATTTTGAGGACTTGATTTGTATTACCCGGAGAGAGTGTGAGCCTTTTTTCCCAATCTCGTGTATTTTGAACGTGTTTTACTCGTGTGTCCTTTGATTATGGAGTTCTAAACAACTCCATAGGCATCATCTTTTCATGTGTGTCACACGGCACCCTCAGTGCAGTGACACAGGGGAAGCCTTTTAGGCTGTCCCAAGGTTTAAATACCTTCTCTCGGATCAACTACTGTTTCCCAAAGAAAGTAAAGTGAAACTGACTTTACTAGTCTTTTCAAATTCCTAGACCCAGCACACCCTATCTTACAATAGTGTGCTGGAGGGGTTACTTAGTACCCCTATGTCTAGAAACACACGTAGCAATCAAATGCTACCCTTTCCTCTCGAAATGGCTGGTGGCAGTGTTTTTACAACAAACTACCATGATTTTTCCTGACCGCGAACGCCGGTAGTGTTAAATCGCGGGAGCCATGTTTTTCAAGATGGCGTCTGAGCCCCCTTTGTTTGAACAGGTCCCGGTCTTCTTTTTTCGCCATTTCTTTTTGAAAAGGTCCTTCTAGAGTTTGTCTCTGCGCGCCAAACCAGGTTTGGTCCCTTTGTTCCTACGCCTTTGGCGGGCTTCAGGACTGAAGACTGCCTCTGGTGCCCGAGTGTCTGGGGTGGGCAGAAAGTGAGGGAGGTGCCCGAAACTCCCTGTGCTTAGTCTCCTTGGAGACACAAATGCACTGTGGTGTGATTGGCTGGCTGACTGTCCGGCAAGGACAGCCACCCTTCTGGGTGAGTGGCAGCTAGGCTGGAATGAATGGGAGGAAACTGGATAAAAGGCGAGTCTCCTGGACTGGAAAGCAAAGTCGACCACTGGAGCGAAAGAACCGAAGACGAGCTGGAAGAGGACAGCTGCTGCAACTCCTGGACCATTGGTTTGCCCGGTGAAGCCCTGCTGCAGGTCCAAATCGCCAAGTTCATCTCGACAGAGAAGCCCTTCAAGGACGACTTCTCCCTTCGATTTGGTGGGACCAATCAACTCGACCCGTAAGCCACCTGGATACCATTCTCGGAGCTGGTTGTAGTTTCCTCAGAGTGCTGCAGGAAACCAGATAACCAGGGAGAGGAACACCGGTTTGTGTGCTTGTCTACAGCTACCGGAGTCAAAGATTTGTCTTTGCCAGCTTTTGTGACCAGTCCCCGTGCAGTGCAGGAGTCCCCCGATGTCCTCCGTCTTGTCCCCACGACTGAGGCTCAGGAACAGCGAGATCTGCAGGAACTGCCAGGAACAGAAGTCTTCAGCTGCATCTTTTTCACTGTGAAAACCCAACTGAGAGAACTTACCTCTGACTGCAAAAGTGCTTGAAACTTTGGCAACTTGCAGGCCTAGTCATCTTTTGACCCAACATACAAATCTGTCTTTTACGAACTACTTCTGAGAACTTTTGCAAAGACTTTTCCGTTTAACTACCAGAACTGCCTATCCTATACAAGATATTAGTCTGGGTGAAGAAGGCCACAGAAAAAGGCTAGTGCTCCTCTTAGCAGCTCCAGTGCGAGCGCGCCTGCAAGCTGAGGCTGAATCAGCTGATTGTCTGCTTTTCGGATCCTCGATTCAAATATTGCATTTGGCGCATGATCCATGGCAACTAAGATGGCCGCCAACGCCGACACCATGGCAACCAGAGCCGCCCTGAAGCCTGGGAATATCACTGCCGCAGGCCAGAGTGCCTATTCGCTCCCCCGACCCGCCTGTCCCTCCCCTCCTGCTTTAAATGAAGGTGGAGTGGGCCGTGAGGCAGAGCTGGGAGAGGAAGGCCGCAGAGAAAAGGCCAGCGCTCCTCTTAGCAGCTTAGCTGTGAGCGCACCTGCAAGCTGAGGCTGAATCAGCTGATCGTCTGCTGTTCAGATCCTAATATTCAAATATTGCATTTGGCGCATGATCCATGGCAACTAAGATGGCCGCCGACACCATGGCAACCAGAGCCGCCCTGAAGCCCGGGAATATCACTACCACAGGCCCGAGTGCCTATTCGCTCCCCCGACCCGCCTGTCCCTCCCCTCCTGCTTTAAATGAAGGTGGAGTGGGCCGTGAGGCAGAGCTGGGAGAAGAAGGCCGCAGAAAAAGGCCAGCGCTCCTCTTAGCAGCTCTTCGCTGCTCGCTGCCTGCCCTAAAATGCTGCCTGTTCCCCAAGGTAAGGAGACTTCCAAATCCATACTGTTGCAGCCCCACTCACTCGCATATAGACGCGAACCTCTACGATCACGCACATACATAGGCCCACCAAACGCGCTACCTCCTCTCACGAGCACACGTAATGCTCGCTTACAATCCAGAACGAATAAAACAACTCACATCGCTTGCAGTTGCCTCGAACCCACAAATAAGACATTCTTCGCGGACCGTCACAACCTACTCATCAACCTCTCAGGGCCCTCACCCCCGCCCAGCCCGGACACTCCCAGCAATGCTGCCACAACATCCAACAAACTGCTAATTACCCTGGACATGAGTCTCCCCAGGTAGGAATGTATTGACTGCAATGCCACTGTATCTATGTCTGTGACCCCAGAAAATGGGACCCCCACTATTGCCAATTCCTCTACCCCAACCATGCAATGTATTGATGCAAATGCTACCATGCCTATGTCTGTGACCTCTGAAAATGCGGCCACTACGATAAAAAACACTATACCACCCACCCCCGATCCCCATCTCAAATGTGCCTTGATCAACGCCTGGTCCATCAACGCCCACGCCTTAAACATTCATGACCTCATCACCACCAATGACCTAGACCACCTCCTGGTCACTGAAACGTGGCTACATGAAGCTTCAGGCCCTGCAGTATCCCTCACACTCCCACGTGGCTGTGCTGTCACGAGACAAGACCACCCAACCAAAGATGGAGTTGCACTAATAGCCAAAGACTCCATCACCATCAGAAAGATTGACAAAACTATTAACGATAACAGTGACTATCTCCAACTCAAACTCACCATCTCTAACCACTGCACCATCACACTACACCTTATCTACTGCCCACTAGGCCCTCTAGGCGACTTTCAGGCCTCCCTCACCCACCTTTTGACAGACAATCTAAAGAAATCAACCAAAGCCATCCTCCTCGGTGATGTCAACCTAGGCCTGAATGACACCAAAGATCGTGCCCCCAAATCGCTTAATACAGCCCTTGAAACCCTAGGATTTATAAACGCCATTTCAGACCCCACCCATTCCCTAGGCCGAACACTAGAATGGATCGCCCAACACAACTGCCCTCGCACAATCACAGGTAATACTCCTACCCCTTGGTCTGACCACCATATCATCACCTTTAATATCCCTACCACCAGAACCTCATCTCACCCCCCTCACTCCCTACCACCTGCCCTCACAAGAAGTGCCCGCCTACTCACCAAAGAGACACTCCTACCATTGCTACAGGGACCCGCCTTCAGACATCCCTTCTCCAATGACCCAGAAACCCTCGCTCAGAACTATGACACTGCCATCTCTGCAGAAATTAACTCCATTGCCCCTCTCAAACAACGCAAATCCAAACCTACTAGCCACACCAATACCTGGTTCACCCAAGACCTCCTCAAACTCCGTACGGACAAACGTGCTGCACTAGCACGCTGGCAGACATCCCATGATACAGAGATACGAGAGGGTTGAGTCAAAGGCTTCCCAAACTTCCCAAACTAGCTCGATAAAACCATTTGTACAGTCACGGCCCCTGCATAGATTAATTCTTACCAGTCAATTTCGACTCCCTTTTGATTTAGATCAGGGCCTCTGACATCTGCAGATCGACCCCTACAGCCGCAATTCCAGCAGCTGCTTTTTACTCAGACCACAGCCATGGCGCTAATCAACATTCATATGGTAGGTCCCTTGCCTTGCTTTTTATCACCAATGTACGTAATCTAGATTCACCGTTTTAACATAAGCCTCTTTTACACTAGGATGACGCCCCACTTATTCACCCAGTCTGAAATCGACCTCCAAGTCCTGAAGACAGTTCGGTATCCTGTGCAGCGCTGCTCCAATTCTATCAGCCACTGCCTCTTTTCACCTATCTACCGAACCAGAAACACATACTCAAGTGTCGACAAAGTTAATGTGTTGTGAAAGTAAACAACACAGAAAATAGACTGTCACTACGTTTTACTAACCCACTATAATGCAGATCTATTGTATGCATATATGCCACATAGTGGCACAAAAAACTCAAAAAATGTCTGTGTTAAATAAATTTACATTGTATTGTTCCTCTACGGTGATTTTTTGTGTTCTGAGCTAGTAATAATCTAGCTCTTTCTGCAAGGTTCCAGTAACCTCCTACCAAGCTATTGGCTTGGGAAGCCTTTGACTCAACCCTCTCGTATCTCTGTACTTCTCTAACCTCTTGAGTCAGGCCCCCTAAAAAAGAGGGTTCGCCCATTTTTGTTCCTTTCAGACATCCCATGATGACAAAGACAAACTTGACTTCAAATCACGTTCAAAAGAATATAAGAAGGCCATTATCCAAGCCAAAGCCAAATCATTTGAAACCAGAATCACGGAAGCGAAATCCAGCACCAAGCAAATGTTTACCATATTTAGAGAACTCAAGACCCCAACACCCACACCCCAAAACTTCACCAAAGATAAGGCATGGTGTGATGACATTCAAACAGCCACGCGTAACAAGCTTAACTTGCTTCAAGCTAAAATTATGAACACCAGACTTAAGCTCCCTACTTCCCCCATTCCCGCTACATCCTCCCCTTCGAATGCTTTCCCTACCTTCTCATTCAACACCATCCAGGAAAAAGACATCATTAACCTCATGAAAGGTATCAAACCCTCCAATTGTAAAGGAGACGCCTGCCCCACCGCTATTATCAAGGACTGTGCAGACACCCTCGCTCCATTCCTAACAGCCTTTGTCAACGCCTCCTTCACCACAGGGAAAGTCCACTCATGCCTCAAGGAAGCATGGGTCCGGCAACTCGTAAAGAAAACCACACTTGACCCCTCTTCACCTAACTACAGGCCCATTACCTCGTCCATTTTTTACTCAAGATTCTGGACAAAGCAGCATACCTGCAAGTTCGGCACTTCCTCGAGGAGAATAAACTCTTGGGACTGAGACAATCCGGCTTTCCCCCTAAACACGGGACAGAGACCGGCGTACTCGACCTCAAAAACCAGATGGACGACGCAAGAGACCAAGGCAAACCGGTCCTGCTTCTTCTCCTCGATCTCTCTGCTGCCTTTGACCTTTTAGATCATGATGTCCTATCCCATCACCTCACCTCCACAGCCAACTTTTCCCCAGAAGCCAACACATGGATTACCTCATTTCTACAAGGTAGGACCATGCAGGTCTTCTTTGATCTAGCCACTGCATCACCTACCATCACGTTATGTGGCGTACCTCAAGGCTCCTGCCTCTCTCCTACCCTCTACAACATCTTTACTCGCCCCCTCGTTCTCATGCTAGACGCCATGGGCATCTCTTACACCAACTACGCAGATGACACGCAGATCCTTCTCACACTTACAGGGGACTATGACACTGACTCCATTACTCTCAACAATATCTACAATCCCATCCAAACATGGATGGCTGTCAACGCTGAATTCCTACTTGTAGGTTCCCCCGACACCCTCAAAAAACTTGATGCCGAGTTTATCCACTTCACCATCGACTCCATCAGAATTCCAGTATCCAACTCAGTAAAAACTCTAGGTGTCTATTTAGATTCAGATCTATCGGACTAGGCAAGTAAATACAATTGCCTCCTCTGCTGCCTGCCATGCAAAACTTCTCAATGCAGCCAGGCCCTTTTTCTCCAATGACAGCTGCACCAACATAGCCAGAGCCATCACTGAATCCCGGCTGGACTACTGTAATGTTCTCTTCATAGGGACCTCCACTAAAAACCTTGAGAAACTGCAGGTAATTCAGAACAGTGCCCTGCGTGCAGCACAAGGCATCGCCAAAAGAGCACATCACTGCTCCTAGAAGAGCATCCCACTGGCTCCACATAAAGGAGAGGATCATCTTCAAAGCCCTGACCCTCATCCACATATTGCCTCCACCTCTCCGCACCAGCCTATCTGTCACAAAGAATCCACCCTGCCTCCTCCACAAGACCTACCAGGACACCCTATGCCAATATGCTCACCGTACCCAGGGTTAAAAGAGCTAGAGCAGGTGGCGCCAGCCTCCCCTACCTTGCCTCCCTACACTGGAACGCCCTCCCCACTACCCTGCAAGCCGAACCATCACTCACTGTCTTCCATAAGGCCATGAAAACTACCTTGTTCACCTGATCAACTCTACTTGCTCACAGGACTACCGTCCCCTTCCCCAGGGATACTGCAAATGTGTCACTACTGCAAATAGTCTTCTTACTAATGACCTTCAATACATAATATGTATAATATCAATGCTGTTCAATGCATAATATGTATAATATCCATGCTGCTCTGAACTCGTACCTACTGTAACTAAGTTTCCTACAAGTAACGGCGCCACAATGCCCCCGGGCTGTCTGTGCACTGTATGTATAAATGTAAAAAATAAAATAATAAATAAATAAGTCGATTGACTTTGGCCTCACCTATTGCATTGAATCGACCCCTCTGGCGAACTCAAACTATTTGCACTATCTCAAAGTAACTGTATACTTTTTTATTAACCTATGCCTTTTTGCTCCTACTTCAAATGTTCTGAATGCCATTTTGCTCCTCCTTCAAAGTAGTTTAAATTTCTCAGAATCTGACAGTGTGAAGTGCTGAAGTATTTTTGTGTGATAAAGATTGCCTCCTTTGAGTGAATGTTTTATAAATGACTGTGGAATAAATTAATGTTTTTTTACCAAGAAACCTTGAGTGTAAGAGTTTATTTGAATACTTGTGATTGTAGACCTCTGTGTAACCTCATTACAGCTCACATTCCCTCTTGAGATGAGGCTGGCTGCTCAACGCTACCACAAAACTGTGTAGTACAGATTTATACCAAAGGTTGGTTTTGCTTACACCTGTAGTCCTAGTTGTGTGTAGTGGTCCCAAAGGGTACTGCACACAAACTTTGCCTAACACGTGGGAAAGGTATTTATTTTACTCAATACCATACCAAGGGCTGCCATGTATACATTTAATTATATTGGAGCGAGCAAGGGCGCCGCTTTGCTTAAGACCATTCCTTGTCTCAACATATCCAGACACATGACCCTCCTGCAATGTTCTTACTACCGCTGAGGTACCAGTATAAAATGGCTTTATCTGTGGCGTGGCTAGGAGCCGACTGAGCAGCATGGCTCCCTGAGTGCTCCTGCCCAGCCCTGCCGTCGGAGTGTTGTTATAAAGGCAGGACCTGCCAAATCAAACTACAAACCTCACCGGGGGAAGATGAATACCGGCCGCATCTAATCAGCCGGGGCTCCGCTCCTGAAACTCGGTATGTGAGCCACAATCGGCAGCAAGAACAGAGCCCCGGAACGTGAAGGGAGAGCCAAGATGGCGGCCACCCGCAGCGGGCCGTGGAGGGGGAGGGGCGTCGTACACCCAAGCCACCTGATGACTTACAGACCCATCAAAGCCTGAACCGTCTTAGCCGAGAGGAGAGCAGCCAACCCGAAGCCGCCGACCACTCTTATCTTGCTTCGCACAGGTGATACTGAGTGCCCCTCCGCTCACCCTGGAACTCTGTCCCTTCACCCAGAATTTGCCCTTCAGCTCTCTTGGTATCCCTCTGTGACAGGGTGAGCGCCGGAGTCTGGCCCATACAGCGCAGGAGCTGATCAGGCAGAAATCACTGTCACTATCGCTCTGCTCTCGCCACATCAACAACAACGGCATCAACCGCACGGTGCGCCGGGTGCACAGCCTGCACACCCTCAGCATCGACCAGTGCGCTCGCGCCCCAGACAGGGGGCTGGAGTTGAATGCAGACCACATCTGGCAGCTCACGAACACTGACCTGTACGGCTGCACTCGCATCACCAGACGCTGTCGGGAGCACATCACGGACACCACCAGCTGCTAAATCCATGAGCGAGTGCAGGCAACAGGAGCGCCGAAGCAGCACTCCAGTCTGAAGAGATCAACATCATTGATGGGCTCACTCGCCACCTGAAGCTGTGGCACCATCTACAAGGTGAGCTCCATCCCAGTGCTCGCCCACCTGCCCATGGACCCCGTGGTGTTCCCTGGATCTCCCATTCCCCTACCAGTGGGGAGGCACCCCCGCCAACTCTGCCTCTCCCTGTCTGGTGGGAGCTCAGGGGGGGCGCCGGTGCGATCTACTACCAGCCAGTGCGAGGGCCTGCATCTGGCCGCTCCACCACCTTTGCAGCTATCCTCCCGGCTAGGTGCACCAAGTGCAGGCCCCATATGACCTGGCCCCAGAAACTATCCTAGATCTCTGGCACACCAACCAAGCAGCAGCAGCCAGCCCCAGAGCAGTGGGGCCCACTACTCCCTGTGCTCAAGCAGTGCCATCTGAGGACCATCCTCCTCCCATAACCCAGCCAGCTCTCTTATCACTCGTGGAGCTCAGAGGGGAGCCCACAGTGCACCAGCAAGCACAACAGCGTCTTAAACCACCCCATAAATAGCATCTACACCACCATCTGGCCCGGTGCAAGGGAGGGCCCCTCATCCCCACCCGGAACAGATGCAGTGCCCCCGGAAACTGGGTCAGAGGTCCCCAGTGAGCAACTCCATCCTCACCACCAGTGGACTCGCCCCCATCTACCAACCGTATGCCCACCTCCGACAAGGGCCCCCCCTCGGAGTAAATGGCTGCACTGGGTGAAGAGCGAGCTAGCCAAGCCCACTGGATATTATTAGTGCCCCCCATACCACCACCGATGCCGAGAGAGTGAGTGGAAAAGCCACACCAGAACCCGAGCAATAGTTTGAAATAGAACTAATTCTCACCACAGTGAATATCACTAGAAGACCCCGACTGACCCTGAACCTCACAACACCTCCTGCCTACTCTACAAGCAATTTGTGCTGACACACCTAAAGTGGTATTTCCCCTTACTCCCAGCTCGCCTCCCCTCGAAGGACCATGGCGAAAAGTGGAAAATCAACAAAGCAGGCGCACATTGCAACAATGATGGGGAATACCCCTCAAGGAAAATCGGGGAGACATGATACATCTACGGGGTCGCTGACGGAAAGCACCCATACCTAGGAAGCTCCAGAGACTGGCCAGTTTGCCACCAAATCAGATCTCAGGGAGCTTCTATTGGCACTCACAAAAGAAATCCAAAAAGTCACTGTAACTAGAAAGATCTCCTCCCTGGATAACCAGGTCGAGGAGGTGGAAAAACACACTGAAGGGGTGGAGAACGGACTATGTGACAACGCCTTGGAGCTGGAATCCGGAATGAACAGAATTGCAGCATCAGAAGCCAGATGCGACCTACTCGAAGCCAAATAGGAGGACACGGAGAACCGCTCTCGCCGAAACAATATCCGCCTCTGAGGGATCCCTACCACAGCAACCGACCCGAAGCTCGAAGGCTTCACTAAAGACCTGTTCAGGTTCATCCTAACACTACCGGACAGCTCTCACCTAGAAATCGACAGAGTCATTCGCACTGTGCCAAGGCAAGCAACAACATCACCATCGGACGTCCTCCCCCGAATTCACTTTTTCAAGGTCAAGGAAGAGCTAATGAGAGAGGCCAGATCCTCAAAGCAAATTACTTTCAGGGGAGCAACCATCGCCCTTTACCAAGACCTAGCGAACATCACCCTCCAAAGGCGTAAAGCCCTCCGAAATCTCACTGGATGACTGCAAGAGCAGAAAGTGCAATATCGATGGAGCTTACCTACCGCCCTCAACTTCACATGGGAGGGAAACCGTATGCAGATTCGCACCCCAAAAGAGGCAAACTGCTTCCTGGGACGGGGGGGGATAAGCTGACGATGGCTCTGAGCCAGACACGCAACCTCAAGAACAGACCAGGTCATCAGACTCTGCGGCCCCCGGAAACGTCTTGACCTGAGCTAACATTGCTAGACCGGAGGATTATGTCTTCACCCTTACAGAAGGCTACTCCCACATCCCTATTTACATTCCCCCAGCGCCAAGCACTCCTCCAATAGTTCTCAGAATCTTCAGCCAGCTTGGCAGAAATTATTCCACAGCCACGAAAGGAGCCCCCGATCGCACACCAGCTTGCACTAAAATGTACTAGCCTCCTCTGTTTCATTCCCCCTGCTTGGTTCGTGAGCCCGGCTGATCTTCCTCCTTACCGGGGCCCCAGTTATATCTTCTCTTGCCTTTGGGCTGCAATTCAGTAGACGGCAGGGTTGGTCAGCAACCCCATGGATGAGTTCCATTCCTCCTTTTTGGTTCTTGGGGATGCGGGGGACAGTTAAGGGGACCAGGAACAGTTTTGTGTCCCGGTTCACCCTGTTGACAACCCAGTTTTTAACACAGACATCTCCCAACACGGCACACCAACAATTGCACATGGGGACTCCTTGGAGACCCGCTACCAACCATACCGCAACGGCGCTCCGAACTGAACACACCCTTACAATACACAGGCTCGGATGCTGCTAGGGAAATCCGCATCATAACCTGGAATGTTCCCGGGGGCTCAATTCCTCGAGAAAGCATACATTGGTGAACAGGCTAGCCGGGCTAAGCAGGGACATAGCAATCTTTCAGGAAACACACTTCCTTGGGCGAGAAAGAGGGGAGTAGCGATTCTCTTAAGTGATAAATTCCCCCTCTCCAACCCTTCAGTTAAAAAGCACCCAACGGGCAGATACCTCCTTCTGCAAGGACAAATCACTGAGCAACCAATCACCATAGCAGGGATTTACGCTCCAACACAGGTCAGGACAAGTTCCTACTGGAGCTACTCCCGACGCTCCTAACATTTGCTACAGGATACCTCCTTATTGGGGGAGACTTCAACACAGTCCCTGACCCCACTAGAGATAAGATCCTACTATCGTCAAACCCGGATTTCACCGAGCCCTGGCCCTAGCTCGATTACTGCAGGAATCGAGCACAGTTGACGCCTGGAGAGTGGCTAACCCAGAGAGTCGTGACTACACCTACTACTCCAACGTACTCAGTGGATACTCCCGGGTAGATCTCATCCTAACCACAAAAGCACTATTCCCCTGCTTAAGTAAAATTGCAATACACACACGCATGGTATCTGATCATGCCCCAGTCTCTGCCGACCTCTCGATATCGGGTGCCCCAGACCCGGCCCCTAGATATTGGAAGCTTAACGACTCCCTTCTATTAGAGCCGCTGATCAGAGGAGAGGCGGAAGAATCCCTCGCCAACTACTTTAAGGAAAACACCATCCCTGACACCCCAGTATGGATAATATGAGAGGCTATGAAGCCGGTGATTAGGGGAGTCCTCATCGGCTCAGCCGCCGAACAATTTTGAATCTCCAAGCTCCACACATCGGCCCTAGAATCTATCGTTACCACACTAGAAAAAGAACTAAAGACCCATTAATCCAGGAAGGAGGACAGGGAGCTGAAAAAGGCCAGGAGAGCCTTGGAGATGCACTGGTCTGATCGTACAGCCAAAGCGCACGCCTACACGAAGCAGTTTTATTATCACAAAAGTAGTAAGGCAAACCGTGTACTAGCATATAAACTACAGAAGACACACAATCGAAATAACATTGCTTGCCTCAAAAGACCGGATGGTAAAACCAAATACATTACCTCAGAGATACCACAGATCCTAGTGGACCACCACAGGTCCATCATGACAGCTCCGCCCCCATCTCCAGAAGAGTTAACCCAACAACGCTGCTACCCTCCAGACCAACCGCTCCCATTCCAGCACCAGCCAGCCCGAAACCCTAGAGGCCCCAATCTCCTCAGAGGAGGTCTTAGAAGCTATAAAATCCCTGAAGAGGACTGCCCCAGGCCCTGACGGGCTGACAACCAAATTCTACAAAACATTTGCACATATTCTACAAAACATTTGCACATATTCTAGTCCCCCAGCTAACACTCCTATTCAACTCCTTCCTGAACACAGAGAGAGTGACCAAATCCATGCCGCAATCAATTACCATTTTAGTTCAAAAGCCAGGGAAAGACCCCGAGCAGGCAATCTCATACAGACCTATAACACTCATGAACACAGATGGGAAAATCTACTCCAAGGTGCTAGCATTCAGACTGGTTTTATACCGGGCAGAGGCACGCACAAAAACATCAGGAGAACTCTAAATGTCATCGACTCTGCCAATAGAACTGGGCAGGATTACTGATTATTTCCCTAGACGCACTTAAAGCGCTCGATCTGGTGAATTGGGACTTCATTCGAAACACCCTCACACGCTTGGGGCTAGGCCAAAAGTTTATAAAATGGACCATGGCGAATTACGCAACCCCATCACACCGCTCCGAATCAATGGCACAAGATCAGCAACCATTCCAATATCCAGAGGCACACACCAGGGCTGCCCCCTGTCTCCACTAGTGTTCGCTCTCTCCATGGAGCCGTTCACTGAAAGGATTCGGCAAAACCCAAATATCAGAGGGCTCACCGTGGGAGGGACAGAATACAAAGCCGCACTGTATGCGGACGATGTGCTCCTAACTATCACCAGCTCTGGACACCTCCCTGCAACCCCTGCTGGAGGAGCTTGAAGTTTTTGGGGCGGTATCCGTCTTTAAGGTGAACTATAATAAATCCTCAGTCCTACCGATCAACCTAACAAAGCGTCAAAGAGACACCCTCATCCCGGAACTCCCCATCTCATGGGCTGGATCCACAATCGAATACCTAGGGGTCCGCATTGCTAAATCTAGTGCCCAGATCTACAAACATAACTTCCCGCAGCTCTTCAAGGACCTCCGGGCAGACCTGAACCGCTGGAACAACCAAGAGATCCCCTGGCTGGGCCGAGTTGTAGCGGTAAAGATGAACCTACTTTCCAGGCTAATCTACCAGTGCTTGGCGCTCCCAACTCCCATTCCAGAGAGGGACCTCACCACCCTGCAACGGGAGATCATGAAGTTCATATGGAGGGGGAAAAGGCCCCGCATCGCAAAGAAAATTATGACCCTCAGTCGTGGCTTGGGAGGCCTAGGAGCTCCGGACATTTCCCGATACAGACGAGCGGCCCAACTATTGCACACGTTCACTTGGTTCCGAACCACAGATCGTCAAAGCTGGTTGCAAATAGAAGAGGCATGGTGTAAACCACCCTTATCCGACTTACCGCACATACAAACCTGGAAAGCACCCACAACCCAGGATTCTCCCCAGATCTCTGCAATCGCAGCTTCACCATCTGGAAATCCGGAGGCCTTCGGAAAATCTCCGACTTCCTTGAGAGAGGCCATCCCCTCACATTCGGGAACTGTAAAGCAAAGTTCAAGATCCCTGAGGAGGAAAGATTCCATTACTCACAGATTCGCCACTGGATCTCCCAACGAGTCCTCAAGGAACAGGGCTCCAGAAATCGAATTCCTCTAGAGCTCACTTTAACAGCAACCCCTCCACACCCAGGGGGAAGATCTCCACGTTGTACAGACTCCTGGAAAAGACGAACCCGGAAGATAAAGAGAGATACATGACCAACTGGGGAAAAAGACCTAGGGCGCCCTCTGGATCCACCTTTGTGGAATAGAATATGGACAAGGATTCACAAAAGCACCCAATGCATCACCAACAGGGAGGGAGGGTACAAGGTGTGCTACAGATATTGCATCACTCTGGTGCAGTTGCATAAAGCGGGCTCCGCCCCCTCCCCGAACTGTTGGAGAGGATACCCCTTAGAGGGTTCTCTCTTCAATCTCCTCTGGGAATGCCGAAAGCAACAAGCTTTTGGAGGGGTGTGTTGAACCATATCCAAGCGCTCACTGGACTCTCCATCCCCTGGGACCCCGGAATTCTCCTACTGGAGGACACAGGGGACGGGGATCTACCCTTATCGGGCAACATGGCCGCCTATGTACTCAACTACTAACAGTGGCTAAGATAACCTTCTCAAGACTTTAGAAGCACCCTGAAGGACCCTCCATACCACTATGGTGGTCTAAGTGCTAGGACATTGTTACAGCGGGGTTACAGCACTCCGCCTGGGGAATATAAACCTTTTCAGAAACGCATGGCCCCCCTTCATGGACTATGCAGAGCGCTTCCCCGGACTCACACACAGGCCCCCACTTATCCCTTGGTTGGACTGACCCATGAAGCTAGGAACTGCTACCACACAAGGACGCATCCCCTCTGAAAGGGAGAGACCCACACCCCAGCCTCCAAACAATTCGAGCGCCCACATCGATAACCAGTTGTGCCATACTATGTCTTACAAATGCTAATGTCTGTTGTTTTACCATGTTTAAAATCCCAATAAAATACCTATGTTGAAAAAAAAAAAAGCTTTATCAGACGGAGTAGATCACTATCCATACCACATTTTTCAAATGTTTCCCATAAACTGCCGCAATCTACACTATTAAACGCTTTGAATAGTCCACAAAAGTGATGTATAGTTTCTTTCCTATAGATTACATTGTGCTGCGGATTAGGAATTGTAATGCCCAGATATTCTGATGCATTCCCATATTTTTACAGAGCCCCATTTGTTGAAGTGATGGAAGTAGTGTACAGAATATTTTTCCCGGGGCGAATTTCAAGGGTTTTTCAGTTTTACTTGCAACCATGACGTCCCTTTAACAAGGTTTTTTTCAGTGAATATATATAGATGGAGACTTGCGTAAATCTTACATTTCAGCTTCTTCATTAACACTGATCTGCTTATAATCACATTTGCTCCAGCATTCCACATATACTGCCTCATCACGAGTTTGGCGGTAACCCTTAAATGTGGCGGTAACGCTATTACCGCCGCATTTAAGGGTTCGCCAAATCACGGATTTGCCAGGCTTTACCCCCAGCTATAAGCTGTGGGTATATCTGCAGCAAATTTGCTGATTTCCGGTGCTATTACCGCATGCTAATACCGCCGGCGGTAGTAGCACTGGAAATTCCCCATTGGGCTCAATGGGGAATTCCCGAATGGGCCCAATGGGGAATTACCATTCCGCCAAACCTGTGATCCAGTGCTGATGGGGAGAGACGGAAGGACTTGGAACCCACACACTTCCTTCATGATGTTGTGCCTTTCTTGGTCGTGTCTTTCCTGTCTGGTCAAGGGTCGTCAGGGCAAAATGTTGGTCCTCCTGGACTCTGGTCTCCTGGACTCTGCTACAAGGTGCTGCCACCTGGTACCATTAGGTTGTCTGACAGGGGTCAGGTGTTTGGTATTGCTCAAGTGTTGCCCCCCCATGGTACTTATAAATGTCTGCTTCTGTTTGCTTTCAAAAGAATAATCTTTCTTGATTTGGTGCTAGTCTAGCTACCACCTCCCCATGACTCTGCTTTCTGACTTATCTTTGGCCCATACTCTGATAGGTCTTAAAGACATGGGGGCTCATTAGAAGTTGGGCAGTGCAGGTAAAATGCAGCAGTATTGTCGTATACTGCCGCATTACGGGACCGCCCAACTATTACTTTGGCGGAAAGTTGGAGGATTCACCTCCACCTATGAGCTGGAGATAATTCCGGCAGATTTTCACCCAATTTTTCCGGAATTACCGGCAAAAATGCCCCATTGAGTCCTAGGGACTATAAAAAAAAAAAAAGGAATTGACACTGCCACCATCACTTCCACCACTTGTACCCCGATGGTAATACCACTGGACCGTGGATTTACCACTGAGATACCACCAAACTTGTAATGAGCCCCATGGTCTCCTCTCTTCCTCCAGGTCACTCTCCATTTCCATCCCTGTGCCTTTGCCTCTCCTCTGTCCTCTTACCTTTCGTTGATGCTCCCCCTTCCTTTCATTACTCTCCTTTGATATTCCTCCAGCACTTCCTCTCCTCCCAGATGTTTTCCCTCTTCCCTTTTCTCTCCGTCTTAAAATCCAATCAGACCCATCCCGCCCCTTTCCTCTAGACCTGGCTTCGCTTACTACTATCCATACTTTCCAACGGTCACCTTACACCATCCACTTTGCCCGCCATAGTTTTATACTCTGGCTGAGTTTTAGGGACATTTGTCTCTTTCCAGCTTTTAGTATCCCTGCATATTTGTGTCCTAGAATCCTGTCTGGGGTCTAAGGTAAGAAAAGCCTTTTTATTTTCACTTAACTGATCAACTCATTTATTTTGAGGAAACCGGTCAGTCCCGAAGTCTGCCAATGCAGAGGGACAGTTTCTCCAATGTTTCCTGTGCTCTTATTTTGTGACACGCTCCCTTAATTGCAGAGTTACAGGTGTACTCTGTATGCCTTTTCATTTTGTCAACATTTGTATGCATTTATAATGTGCATAGTACAGATTGGTGGCAATGAACAGTGTTTTACAACTGTTTCTGGTGTGTTACTTTGCACCATCGTTTTTTACTGCGATAATGCCATTTTGTATACCATATAACCAAACTGGCTGCCCTGTGTGGTTAAGACCTGTAATTTGGTCAAATTGCTTTTTGGAAGCATTCTGCGGTCTCAGGTGTTAAACATCCAAATAACGGCATCCAGTTTTGTGGGCTCCTGGTGGGAACGTCCGGTCAGTGCCCTGTTTGGCTGGAAATGGTTGGAAACGGAATTGTGACCGTCTAGTCCCAATCCACATTTCTACTGAAGGATATATATTGCTGGGCAGATGTTTGTCCATGGTTGGAGAGCGCTTACTTGTTTGAATGTTGAAAATCCTGGCCATTTGAGGTTTGGGGGTAACCCCTCAGTGTGGATGTAACCCCCCCCCCAGCCTGGATTTTGAGGAAGTAGAGGGTCTTGATCCATTCTGGATGTTACCCACTGGAGCCCACAATCCATAGACTAGAGGACTGGCACTGAAGATCCACAGACTACAGAAGAAGCATCCTGCATTGCCAAAGCCAATCGTCCGTATCCTCCGCTTCATCTCCTGCAATCAGGGAAGAACTTCTTCTGTGTCTTCTTCCCCTGGAGAGGTGTGATCAACCAGTCCTTTGTCCGGCAACATCAGCCTACCATCGGTGGACTTTGGAGGTCCCCCAAGGCGATCTTGTGGACTGACCTTGAACCTACCAGTACTTTCTGCTGCAACAGACACTGTCTAGTTGGAACGTGGGGCTTACCAGATTTTCAGCCTGTGGCCCAGGACCATCATGACCTGCATCAACTGCTCTCCATCTAGAAGGGGGGGGGCCTACCTGGCGCCTGTTTTCTGATGCCACCTTGGGGTGCACCTGCCAAACATTGATGGGGTTGCTTTGCTGTGTCCCTTCGCCTGCTGTGTTCTGAATCTCAATCCGTGTCAAGGGAGTCACGGGTTGCTGAACCAGGTTGTGTGGCCTGTCCTTGTGCCAGTTTGCTGGAATCACATTTGCACCAGAGATCAAAACCACTTAAGAGCCAGACCTAAACCCAACACCTCCATCAGCCACTGCATCCTGACCACCGAAACCTCCTTTAGGGATACTAATGGCATAAATAAATAGGTTGCCCCAGCGATTCTCTAATACCTAGGGGTAGCATTTTTCATAAGCTAGGCTCAGGGCATGAGTGTGCATACCACTTTGTATGCCCCTTATCCTATAGCGGCATAAAGTCCACTCCCTTACATGACCCATTCCTTGACACTGGCAGTGGAGTTCTGGCCTAGCATTCCCTCTTGTGTAGCCCCTTGAGTGGTGGAAGTGTTAGTGTACCCCTACCTTGACTCTTCCTAAAAGTATTATTTCAAAATACATAATATTAATTTGTTGGTTGTGCTGAAAATGTGTGCAGTGGAGAAGGACTGCTCAAGTTAGGTGCCTACCTTATAAGTAAAAGGAAGGGCATATAATTTCTGTTTTATCCACTTTTCTCTTCCACTTTACTTGTCACAGTTTTGCTTTGCCATCATTGAATTGGTTAAAGCTGTATTATGTATAAAGTGCTTTGTAGTTTCACTTTAAGATTGCCCACTGTGTAGGCATATAGGTTTGATATAGTGTATAGTATCCTTACGTTTTACATTTCTATTTGGGCTTAATAAATAGACAGTCAAGTAACAAGGTTCTACCCAGAAGTATAGAAAAGTTGTGTTAATTGCTCCTAGATACCAACCCGCTCTGTGTGGACTGCCTTGCTGATCAGACTACACTATTTTAGGGGATGTTGCTAAGAGAGAGTCTGGAAAGCCCTTGCCAATCACCTTCGATGGCCTCTCAGAATCCTCCCCAAGTGAGGGTTCTGAAAACCCCTCCTAACGTAAGGACTGCAATTGAGCTTCTGAAGAGGTGATAAATTAAACCTGTATTCTAATCTGGAGCTGATTATTCAATTGAATGGGATCTGCTGGAGCTACAATTTCCCCATGTGTGTTTGTTTGTGCTGCCGACTGTTGCATGACGGTGGGTAATTTAAGGAGGGTCCCTCACCTTCTTGGAGTCAGGTGGCATTTACTTTTGCCTTCCTGATTTCAGAATGGCCCTGCCTTGGAATGCTGGAGCCAAACTCTATCTGACAGCTTGCCTCAGGGAAAGGTCTGTGATCTCCCCGGTCCTGGTACTGGGTACACTTTTGTTTTCCTTAACAGGCAAACTATTCAAGTCGCATTACTATGATCATTTGATGTACATGTGCGTTAGCGTGCAGTTTGCAGAGCCCTGTGTCTGTGGGCTAACGAGCATCTGGTCTCATGTTCTGGAGGATTCTCTTCCTTGTTGGAACATCAGTCCCTGAACCTTTGAGGGTTGTTGGCAGGCAACGTGACGTAGGAGGCTTGGGATGGAACAGAGGCTAGCTCGATACCTCTATACCCACCTGCAGGGCCATTGTCATGGAGCAGGCAGTTGTCCGAAGTCCCCATTTTATACCAGTCCCTTTGCTCTGGAAACTCACCTGTGACCCTGTCACACAGTGCTACAAACACAACTGATCTTCTAGCAGGCACTTTGTCCGAAGTGACCAAAGCCACCACAGGCAGCGGAGTGGTTTCTTGCTTACCAAATTGTTTAATCTTCAATACCTTTTTCCTTCAGAGAGCTAACACACACATCCTGTGTGTGCTAAGGCTGCTTTAGTGACTTTCCAGAGGCACCATCCACTCTGTGATGTTAGCGAAGCGGCCACATGTTCTACTGCACAATATTTCGTCGGGCACTGATCTCTCAATGCAAGTTAAGAGTAGATGCCAAATTTGAACCTTTGGTTCCGCCAAACCTCTTTGGTTAGATTTGTCATTTAACTTCTGATCCGCCTCCTTTTACATTGTTACTTAGTACACTCCTGCAAGTATGGAGGAAAGGGGATGGAATGTAGGAGTAAGAAAGTTATTCAACGTAATGACTATTGTACTCCTAGGCCATAGTTGCCTTTCTTCTATATGGCCCGCCCTCTGCCCTTCATTGTACTAATGTCCGCTGCTAAAGAGAGGACCTGTTGGGAGTCGAGAAGCGCATGAGAGGAAGGGCTGGTGCCCACATGTTTGCCTTCTTTTCCTAATTCTGCTTCACTGAATGCTCTGTTCTCTTGCAAATTGGTTTGACACATCATCATTATGGAGGATACAGGACTATGGACAATGAATAGTTGAGTAACTTTATATCATATTTTTCCCTTTGGTTGTTTTTACTGTTTTTCCTTCTTTTGTGTTTCTTAGCTGTCAACCTTTTTACATTCTGCCAGTGTTTCCTCCACTGTTCTCTCCATGCTTTCTTTAATTCACTCTCCCTTTCATTTGTTTTTAATTTGGACCCCTCCATACTGTTGCTCTTTTCACCTTGTCTTCTGCTTCCTTTCTCATCAGACACTTGATATTTGACCTTGTGTTCCTTTTATTAAGGTTTCTTCTTTGCTCCTCTTTCTCCTTTCTTTACTTTCATTCCCACATACTCCACATCCTTTTCTTTCTTATTTCCATGTTCTTTCCCTTTCCTGACCTCATCCTTTCTGACTTTTTGTCTCTTTCTCGTGGGAGTTTGGGTGAGAGCAGGATGAGCCAATTGCCACAGTTTGCTAAAAGCCAGCGGGGCCCCATCAAAACTGAGGCTGGTTGGGCTGACAGACGTGGCAAGGATTTAAGAGATCCTAATGAAGAAATACTATGCTGCCTGCATGTGGAAGGGTGGCGGGGCATTGGCGTAGCAGGCATCCGTGCAGTCCCTGCAGTTCCGGGGACCCTGCCACCCCGTGTCCTGTGGGGGCCCAGATCTCAAAATGAAACAATTTGTTCCTGAAGTCAATCTGACTTCAGAAAGAAATGATTTCTGTTGGAAAGAATTATTTTTTTCCTTTATTTGTTTTTAGTTTTTACAAACTTTTACAAAGTTGAAAGTTTAAAATATTGCAATTTTACAATTCATATTTATTTTAAAAAGAAATCAATTTTTAAGAATTCCCCCCCCCTTATAAATTAGTCTCTGAGATCCACATTTTACTCTATTTTACACACATGTTCTATAAATGCTAAAACTCTTAGCCTCATGCACATTGATTCGCCATGTAACATTTTTGCCCATAAAATATCTCTTAACCATATATTGCAAACAAATTAAAATCATTTTCTCTTTCAGTTAGTAGCTCTGGACATTCCGACATTAAATGGCATAATGTTTCCATCTCTTCTTTATCTTTACAAAATCTACATGACCCATCATTTCCATATAGTCTTGATCTTATACTTTTTATTTGTTTAGTCGACAGAACATTCATTCGAAATCTCATAAAACCAACTTTCATTTTTTTTCTCAGAAATTTCTTTAAGCAATTTTCCAGTTCTGCTACCCCTTTTCCAGCTGTCAATACTTGTGCATATAACTTTGAATTACAAATAGTCAATCAGGTTTTTTCCCAATCATTCACCTTAAGTTTTTCTTTTACCATATTAGGTTTTTTTCCCATCGCTTCCATGGTCATGCCTATTTCTTGAAGAACCTCTTCACATTCCAACCTTAAATTTGTAATGTATCCATCTGTATCATTCACTCTCAACTGGTAATACAATGTTCCTTCTTTAGAATTTTCACATTTACTCACAAGGCATAATTTCTACCAATGGATCATACTCGCTAAAGATTGTAATCCCAGATCATACCTTATCACATCAATTGGGGGGTGCATTTAGGTAAAAAGTACAGTACAGATTTCCAGATTCTACTTTCTATGGCTCTGTATTCTGCCTCCATAGTTTTGGGACAAAATTCACTCCCATACATAATTGTTGGTAGTACCTTACTTTTGTAGAATTCTCTGCCTGGTTCTTTCGAAAATTTACCATACTTTTTATCAACTCTCCATTTGATTTAGCATGCAGTTCACTTTTGAGTTAAGGTAGTTTACCAAGAAAATTTTACTGTACTTCGCAACTACCGGGTAACCCAAAAATTGGAAATTTTCTTTAACTGCCAATTTGTTGTTTTCCCAGTTCCACACAAACATTTTTTTCCCGATCTTTTTCCCTCTGTTTGTTAGCTTAATCTTTAGCTCAATTCCCAACATATATTTACCAAAAGTTGTTATGAGTCTTTGTAATCCCACCGGCATAGTGTCTATGAGAGGAAAATCATCTGCGTAACCTACCCAGCTAATTTTCATATTCCCAATCTTAGGTGAGACTAAAGTAGATGTTTCAAGTTCTTTACCTACTCCTGCAACATACAGAATATACAGGGTGGGGCCCAATATACATCCTGGTCTAATTCCATTCTCAATAATGCACTCTTGAAAGGAGTCCTTCTGAATCTAATCTTATTTGTATTCTAGATTCATTATGCAAGTATATTATGCTCAGCAGACCTTTAGGTATTCCATAGCTCTCCAACCTCTGCCACAAAAAATGTCTGTTCACACAGTCGAATGCTTTACTCAAGTCCATTGATGCTACATAGAATGGCGTGTCCCTGGATTTCCAGGCTAGGGTCTGTAGACAGGTTATTAGAAGACCACCACAATCAGTCCCCATATTTTTGCGGAAACCTATTAATCTGGGATCTAATATATTTTCTACCATCCAGTCATTAATTCTTTCCAGAACAAGTGCAGCAAATATTTTTGAATCTGCATCGATTATGCATAAGGTTCTATAATTTTCTGGTTCTGTCCTCGATCCCCTTTTAAAGATTGGCACCATATATGAGGATTTCCACGAGTGTGGAATAGTTTGAGTTTCTATTATGTCTTTATATTGTATATATAAGATCTTTGCCCATAACTGCAGGGCTTGCTTCAGCACATTATTCGTTATTTTATTTGGCCCCGGCGCTCTCGAGTGGTTTGATTTCTTTATCTTTGCCTCTATTTCATCCATTGTTACTAGTAAATTCCATTTTACTAATTCCTGTGTGTATACTTCTGAATTTTCTTGTGTGAACATTTGTTTAATGTATTTTATCCAAACGTCCTCAGATATTGGATTTGACATTTTGCTCCAATTGTTCTCATCTTTTTTATTTGTAAGGTCCCAAAAGGCCCTAGTATTTTTCCCCTGTACAATTTTTTACATCTTTTTTCCCATCTTCCGAATTTAATCGAAACCGTTCCAGCTTTAGCCAATTATTATACTTTTGCTTTAACTTCCTGATTATTTCTGCTCTATGAAGTTTTCCTCATCTCCCTTCTGAGATTATTTTTTTTTCATTCTTATTTCTATGGAATATTCATGTTTAGGTTTTTTGTTTGAATTAGTCTGGGGTTTCAGGTTTCCCTCAACTAATGTTTCCAAATATTTAGGGAACCCCTTGACGGAATATCTCACGATTTTACCTTCTAAGTTACAGGTCTTAAATTCAGTTAGCATGCACATTTTAAAGTTGTTCACTTTTTTTTCAGACCATCATACTCGATTTTCTGTAACATGCACACTTAAATTCATTAGATTTTTATAATTCTTCTTAGAATTATCATACCAATCTATTTCCATTAATAGCATTGCGTGGTCACTCGCGCTTGTTTCTTTCACTAAATCGTTTTTTACCTTTCCAATAGTGTTTGCAGACATAAAAATAAAATCAATTTCAGATCTTGCCGCTCTTGCAGCCCAGGTTGGTCTCTCATTTTCAAGCCGTTTTAATCCCCAACCTGCAGCCCAACTCAACCACATTCCTCCTTCCACTTTCTTTCTTTTTCCCTTTTCCACATTTTGGTAATTATTCATGAATCAATCGTTTTTATCCACTTCTTCGAAGTTACAACTTGCATTTAAATCACCTGCCAGTATTACTCTAGCATCTTCATATTTACCAAACCATTCCTGTAGTTTATCTAATTTAATCAGTATTCCATTCAGGTTGGAGTACATGGATCTATAAACATTTAGCAGCAATAAAACACATGTATCATAAATATCAAGCAAGTTAAATTAAGTCAAGGAAAAATATACACTCTCTATATGAATTGTAGACGCAGTGAACCAGAGTGAAAACTGAGCAAAATGGCACAGTGACAACTACACACAAGGGATCCTCTAACAATTCCTCACAAGGGAGGAAAAGCAGAAGTTATTCAGAAATAGGTTCTTATAAACCCTAACAACACTTCCCATCAGTTGTGAACCAGTTCAGCAAGACAGTGCATCAGTGTAAGCAATACTTAAAATGAAAACTGAGCAAAATGGCATTTCACAATGATTATGCAGTGGGAAGAAAGAGTAGTTCTAAGAAGGGGGTGCACGGCATAGTTCGAATGGAGAATCAATCTCGAGAAGGCAGATCTAACAAATGCGACCAGAGTCAGTAGGCCTGTGCCAGAGTTAGTGGTACAGGGCAAGGGCCCAGGAGCAAAATGTTCTTGTAGCTGCAGTCAAGTCTTTGGTTAACGATGTTGGAAAAGGTGGTTGCAGAAGTTGAAAAGACAATGTGAAGCGAGAGGGGCGGCCAACCCAGTAGGTAGGTAAAGGATTTAAAACACCTTTAGCACTACCTCGAAGAAAGGGCGGCCTGGCGGAAGAATGTACCTTAAAATGAAGAAGTGGCTCCTGCGGTGGCGGTTGTTCCTGGTAGTTCCTGCAGTTCGGGTGATCTAGCAGAGGAAGAGATGCTCTCGTCATGGCGGAAGGTTCAAGTTACTGCACTACCCAGGGATGAAACCAGCCGAGGTGCTGCCCGACGAATAAAAGGTACGCTCCTTTAAATCGCTGTCCGGGTGGACTGGTGCCTGGCTATCCGGCCTCCGAGTCTCCAGGGTACGGGAGATTCGACCAAGGCAGGTCCGGGAAGGCGATTGGCAAACTGGTTGGCCCCAACAGCTCAAGGGAAGAAGGCTCTCGCAGATGAAGATCTTCTCTCTTCATGTGGAGAAAAGTGGTGAGACGCTGCAGCAGGGCTTCACCTGTGGTTCAGTCGTTGCAGATATCTTTGGCTTCTCTCCTCTTCGGCTTCTTAGTTCCAATGGCGACATCCTGCTCTTCCAGTCGTCAGGACCCTGCTTTTATGCAAAAAGATTCCCATTCATACAGCCTAGCTGTCACTCACACAGTGGAGATGTCATCTTGGCGGGAGACCCTCCAGCCTATCAGGATAGAGTGCGACATGGGTTGCTGAGGCAACCCTGTCAGGTGTCCTACGCCCCCTCCCACCACAGACTCAGAGGCGCCGGAAGTAAGGCTTCTGGGCAGAAGCCCCCCAAACAGACGAACAAAGGATCCCCGACCTGGGTTAGGATTGTAGAGAAAGACACGAGAAAGAAGTTAGATTAAAGTTCTGGCAAATAAAACCTACCGGAGCAAAGTTAATATTAAAATGCACCGGCGATATGTTAGAGGCTGTCAGAAAAAGTGGTAGCCTCGAACAATGGGAAAATCCCATAGAGAAATATTTGCGGTCAAATGTTTATGGTAGTAACCACTGCCACCAGCCAGAAACTTTTGAGAGAGGTACTGTAGGGTACACTCTCGAAAATGAACATAGGGGAAAACTATGAACCCCTTCCAGTACCTTCATAGTAAGATGGGTTGTACTGGTTTAGTTCATAGGATTTGACTAGTAAAGTCAATGGGGACTTTACATGCCCTGGGAGACAGTAGTCAGTCCCAGGGCATGGAGTCTGTTTGGGGGTCGCTATGACACCCCTGTGTCACTGCACTGAGGGTGCTGTGTAACACATGTGAATAAAGATGGTTCCTATGGGGTTGAGAAGATCCCATAAGCATTAAAACAAAAATAGCCTAGAACACACATAGCAAAAATGCCCAAGAGTGGGAAAAAGAGTCTCACTCTTAGCAGGTAAAAAGAAACAAACCCTTCAAATCCAGCAAAGCTGCTGGGGGACTCTATGGGTAAGGGAAATTAGCCATAAAATGAGCATTCTCCCTAACACTTATGCCCTACTGTTCTAATCCATCCTGTTGCCAGTATTTCCCCATCTATATTCCACTCTTCACATTTCTGCATGCCCTTTTCCTTTTTGACTAAAGTAGTTCTACCTTTCTTGTGTCTACCCAACTTGCCTTTCTTGGCATGTATGCTTGCTGTTTCAAACCCATCCCATATGAGCTTTTCTATTAAAGGAATGGTTCGGTCAAAATTTTTTATTGCCCCTACGGGTCGGCCATTTGTTTTTAAGCCTAAGTCGCTTGATTTTAGAAAAATTTCCTATGGCCCTTACCCGAGTTTTCGTCCATTAAACGCATGCGAACACAGGCACCAGGGAGCTGCCATTTTGTGATAATCCTATCATTTCCCCCATCGCCCTGGCTGACCTGCTTTTGCGGCACTAAATCATATCCCCCGCCCCTGAGCCTGACATTATCAAAACATTCATATTCCCTGCCTCTCTCCGTGACGTTACTGTGCTGCGTAGGCAAATGCGCCCAGTCGTCTTCTACACGTGACTTCACACAGAACCCGGAAACCAACACAGATCAACTCGCAACACAGCGTGCCACAATTCGTAATATTAAACTGTACTTTAAAATCGAACAGCAACACGGTACATTTGGTAAAGTACATTTATTTGACATTAAATGTTTATAGAATATTCTGCAATTGCCATATGAACTCCGAAGTCATTTATTTTCTTTTATCTCTATCCGCAAATCCGTAAAATTTTATTTTGAGTCACGCGCTGTTCCTTTATGGTACCCAGGGTTTTGGTTTTCGTTCAAAGAAGCACTTTTGTCACACGTTGAACCGCAAGGCTGTTCCATTAAGTAGGCACTAGGCCAGCGTAAAGGTTGATATGTTGCTTCTAGCCGCTAGTACTGCGTAAGGGCATATGGGCCCTTGGCGATCGTCCCATAAGATCATCAGAATGGTGCAGTTGTTTACATTAAGCTGCAGCTGGCGGCTGAAGAAACCATCTGCCGGTGTCTGAAACTGGTGGCAGGGGCAAAAGGGAAGTATATACCAGTTTTGAAAACATAACATTTATAATTAGTCTCGCCAGCTGATCTTTATTAATATTTTTCATTTTATTTATTACGAGCTGAAACTATTTGCTTTCAAGGATAGTGCAATGGAGTATGTTCGGCTCTAAAATCAATGCGAAAACTAACGAAATAAATCGAGGTTAGTACACAATGAGAAACTACTTTTTGTCTAGATGCGTGTGGAATGTGGACCTGCATGCCCATGTGCCCGCTACAAGGACGATCCCACAAACCTTTTCAAAGCTCTTCATTCATTCATTTATTCATGCATCCATTCATTAATTCTTCATTCCGGTATAAAAGCGTCTAAAGAGTTACTTACATTATATTTGCAATTTCCATTGCGTCTCTGCGTAATGCAGTCCGTAAATGCCACTGTGCTCTTGACAACGATTTTTCGTATACTGAACTAACATGAAACTCGGTCTAGTTTAAGAATTTTCTGCCTTATCGTCTTACGTTGTTGTGCCCCCCAAACCCCCCTTCAAATGAAGTTCTTTCTGCATGATCCCTGTCTCTCAAGGTCAAAAAACAATAGAACCTTATATTGCCAGTGCGAGTTGTGGGCCTCTTCAGGGCGCGAGCTGAAAATCAAAGCCGCTGACCTTCACTAGAAATGAGCATACATTCTTTCTTTGCAACATCCCGTAGTAAAGCTATCTGTGAGAACTTGAAGTTTCGAATCCATCTATGTAGTGCGCCTCAATGTGCAAATGCAAACTGGCTTCTCTCCCATCTGCAACGGCTCGCTTGGCGCGTTCTAAGGCCCCAATTTTCTCCTCGTTGTTTGCGAGCTTTGAAGCCCCAAAGAACCATAAATATTGAGACTTTCAATTTTTTGGGGAAGGTCAGGGAAAGTATAAAGTACCCGAGGAGTTGAGTTGAAAGTGAGATTTATTGTTTGTTTTTATTAATTGCAATACGCAAGCCTTCCCTCGGTTAACAGTGCCCAGCATTTAATAATAGATTGCGAAAATTAGTTACATCAACAAAAATATATACATACACATATAGACAAGGTCAGCAATATGAGGTGAATAGAGAGAGAATTCAAAGATGACACCCAGGTAGTTCGGCGCCCAGGCTGGTGAAGGTAGGGGTTAGGGTTAGCATACTTTGTGTGCCCACTGTACAATAAAATTTATTTACAAAAAGACAATAGTATTACAATTATTTAAACCGGTATTTGTACTTCACAACCAGCTCTCCTTTGGTTGGACATGGCACAGTGGCAATGTTGGGTGGCAATGGATCAGTGCTCTGCACAGAAACGTTCAAAATTCCATATCTGTGCTTCTCTAATACAGCAACAATAAGGCTTTTGACAAAGTCGAACTCCATTTCCTCATAGACTGGTTTGATCACCCATTGCTTACTTCTTTTTGAAAAGGCCTTAGTGTAGCGAGGCATCCTTACATTACCCTTAGTCCGAGATTGTTCACGGCCGAGATTCTCGTTATGGGCCAAGGCGGCAAGTAGAGTCCTATGTCTAATGCCCTGTATGCTGAAATGCAAGCGCTTTGGCCTGTACTTTAGGCACATATTGTGGAACACCTCCAAACCTCCTGTGTGACTGAATTCTGTCAGTCCCTCAAATCTCTTGATAGAGCTTTATCGGAAACAATCTTCTCAATGGCTTTGTGTGTCGGTGAAGATGGATTCAACCACTTCTTCCGTGCCTCCACTGGGGATAAAGGGCCATGTTCACATTGGTGGAAATGTAGGTTTTCTGACCAGCGGTGCATGTTGGTACAGTGGTGCATCAGTGACCGCCATTTTTCAAGTAGTATTTCCACTGACCCTTCACAAGTTTTGGAGCTCCACCAAAGATGGTTGCTGATAGACTGGGACCACTCTGAAATACTTTCCAAACCTTTTTTTTTTCCCTGCAGCCGAGATTTTCTTATTGATTGATTTAGCAAGATGGCATACGTCAAATTGATGTTTAATATGTGGGAACTGCTCTCTCATTGTCTTGGCAATTGAAACATGTCTGTCCGTGGCTATGAGGTCGATGTGCATTCCCCTCGATTGTAGATATTCCACTGATTTTATAGTTTCTCTATGGCCACTGAGGATGTACATTGTGGTACCTGCACGACCACCGAACTCACAATGTTCTTACTATCCATGTCCTGAAAGTGGTAGGTGCAGTACTTGTCAGAAAATCCAGGGCTATCGCACTGTCCATCGCCAGCTAGCCTGACTCGTTTGCCTTCGAATGTACTTGCTAAAGACAATTGTTCAATTTTCCAATCATCACTAATGGCCGGAAACAGATAATCATGTTGGTATTTGTAGTATTGCGTTTTTGAAATGAAACGGAGTCCCACAAACTGAAAGAAAGACTCTAACTTTCTAAAACTGGAGCCACTAAAAAGTGATGCAGCTGCACACAGTAGATTGCCTGCTGGCAGTTTCCCCAGCATCGGTTGTGCAGACCATGGGAACGTATGATGTAATCTACTGGCGGCATGTATTGTGACGTTACTGCCTTGTTTTTGACGAGTCACATGAATCAATGGTTTCCCACATACTTTCCCTCTGACGGAATGCCCACATTTCAGCATATTTATAATATCCATCAAACAACTGTCGAATACTATGTATTTGCCCTCTTTCATTAGACTGTCATCCTGCGTCAAAGTTGTTTCGGCCTGTGACGTTGAGGACATATCACCACATTTGAAAGAAATATCGCTACTATCAAGTTCTGATGCGTCGGTGAAAGCTGCTGCTGGTTCATTCTCTGTCCTTTCAACATCTGCTACCTCAACATTGATGAGAGAACACAACAATGTCGACAGCTTTTTTGGCGGGTGTAGATTGTGGGAATTGATCTGCGGCTACTTCAGAGCTATCTTCAATACATCCAGTATCATGTTGTTGCGGCGGTGCGGTCGTACTGTAGCAATGGTCCAATACAACTTTGCTGGATTCTCCGGACACATTCATTTCATGTTCTGGCCATTGGACATGAGCATCCCGAGTCTCAACATGCCGCGTCTGAATTAATAGTTCCTCCATAGTGTAAATGGTCTGGCAAGCAACCTCTCTCATTCACTTCTCTGTCTGTGTATGTATAGTTCGTAGACCCACGGGTAACTAGAGGACAGATTGGAAAAGGGATGTTCAGTTTAAACACAAGATAAAGTATAGTACAATTGACTGGAAAAAAACATAAAATAGTCCCCAGCACAAAAACATTTCTAAAGTTATGAACTGTTTGTAACTAAACTTATTTTTGTTTCTTTTCTTTGCAACTTTTTTGACTCGACCTTCAACATCTGCACGCTGTTGCTCCGATACGTATCCGCATGTCTCCCCTTCCTCTTGCGCTGCAACGACTATTTTCTGAATCCGCATAGACAGCACGGAAAAGAGGCTCCATCGACTCCCTGAAACATAGTATTTTCATTACTGTGTATCAAAATATTGTTAGCATAAAAGGCACGTGAGGACGAACACACATGTACTTCTCAATAGCCAAACACGATTTAAACATTGGGTGGAACAATCAAACAACAAGCATTCGAGCTCTGATGACCTAGTTCGATGGAGCTGTCAGTATCCATACCTCTGGCTCTACATGGACTGCCACGAATTATTGTATTGAAGAGGAGGCATCAGCAACTCCCTGAAACACAGTACTTGCGTTAGTATGGTTTTCAATATCGTAAACATAACACACACTTGGGGTCGACGGCACAGGTACATATAAAGAGATAACCACAAATGTTGCATTGTCTAAAAGAATCAATGAATATTTAAAAATGATCATATTTAATCGACTTATTTGTCCGATTTCTTTACATCTGCATCATCTAAATGGGATCTTGTGATTGTAGTGGAAGCTCAATCATCTCCCTGAAACACAGTACTTGCGTTAATAGGGAAAAAAGTATAGCAAATGGAATCACGTTATATGATCACGCTCGATGGAGCTGTCAGTATCCATACCTCATGCTGCTGAAGAATATCTAGGGCTGTTGTCAATGTGGTGCGCACTTCCGAAAGCTGTTGCGCCGATTCGTATCCGCATGGTCCCGCTTCCACCGGAATTACTTGAATGTCAGGCTCTGCATCAAGTGCGTGGGTTGACGATTCAACAACTGCCTGAAACATAGTATTTGCATTAGTAAGGATTACAATATTGAAAACACAACACACTCTTGGGGTCGACCGCACAGGTACATATCAGCGGCTAGCCACAAATGAAACATGGTGTAGAACAATCAAATGACAAGTGTTCCAGTCCTGATGATCACGGTCAGTTGAGCTGTCAGTATCCATACCTCGGGCTGCTGAAGAACATGTAGGGCTGTTGTCAATGTGGTGGACGCTTCAGCATCTCCCTGAAAGACAGTACTTGCATTAGTATGGATAACACTAATTATAACTGAAAACAAACACCAGGGGACGACAACTAAGGTGTGTATCAATTGGAAAGCACTAACCAAACAATTGGTAAAATAATCACACGATACATACAAACTATTACTTGACATGCATAAAACAAGTCTGTAGCGGAATAGCCAAGTATGATTACCTGATACCCGCTAGAAGTGGTTGAGAACTGCGAGTATGTGACGGAAGTAGAATGTTCTTGCTTCAGATTCAAGGGATAGTCAAGAAGTTGTAAAGGTAAATTATTGTTTGATAATGAAATGCCAATATTTAAAATTGCCATGTAAGGAGACAGAATACTTGAGTAATGCGCAATATAGCAGTTACCTGTGCCCATGTATAGATTTCGTTTGTGGGTTATGAAATCTAAAAATAATATATTGATAAATGTCATTATTCAAAAAGCTATACACTCATATCAATGTCGAAAGTATTACAAATTGGAAACACCTAAAATATCAATGAATCCATTCGGCTACCTACATACTACCGCAACGCCTAAAGCTAAAAACGGACACTTGACTCACCAGTGGTGGATTGTGGATTAATAGAGTGGGAATAGCGTTTGCGAGCAATTTTCGTGTCGTTCGCCGTTTATTCTTCTTTGTTACCCAAGATGTGGTGTACATGTTCGAGGGAAAGTGCCAGCTGCAGATGCCGTATCGATCACCCCTCTTGTCCTCAAAGACTTGTTGGACTCTACTTTCCAGCTCATCCAGTGGATATCCGCAATGTCTGACCCATTCTCTTATTCGATCAACAGTTTTCGGGAATACATGCGAACAGGCAGGCATTGTTGAAAATTCTGAAAAGTAAATATCAAGATTATTATAAAACCTTACCATGCTCAATGCAAAGTTTGTTTTGGTTGCCGGAACGATACCAGTTCATCATATGCGGCTTAGTATTTGCATAAGTTACAGAAATGTTTTAAATGTGACTAAACTCTGAACATGTGACTCGTCCCTTCGATGTTCTGTCTTGCACGAAAAGGAACCATGCTTACATTATAGACTGGACCCCCGAAGGATGCAATTCGATGACAATTGACACAGATGAAAATAGATCTATTGATGGCATAGCAATTGAAACTCAAGTCAATAGCAATGAGACCAATGACCATAGCACTATTGGATACTCTAATCGCAAATAGATAGAAATTTAAAAATGACCGAAATATGACTAGGATACATGGCCTTACCTTGACCAACAAACAGTTGGATTCAGCAGGCCCAGCAGTATGTTGCAGGAGAACAGGTAGATGGCCACAGGTGGCACACTGACGAGTTTGCTCGAAGCGGTCACAGATAGCACAGCGACGAGCAGATTAGCATAGATCTCAGTGCTTCTCAGGTAGAAGGTTCAGGAGTTGACTTGCAAAGCACAAAGATGTTCTTATGAGACATATCAAGTGGTTTATAAAGTATTAGAAACAGGGGTGTGTTTGTGAATGAATGACGTGTGTATGTCGTGGTATTATGTGGTTTGCAGGGGGGCGGCCTGCCTGGAGACACGGGGTCTGAGGAGGCCATGTGAGCGATGGCCCCTGGGTGTGGGATACCTTTTGAAGTGTACATGCTGTTTGGCACCTTGGCCGTTTGCGCCCGTCCCTTGCCCTTATGTGATGTTAACTTTACATGACATTCGCGTAGATGGGAACACTGAGCAGGACACGGGGCATCCATTTTTGTGCCCCCTTTCCACTCCATTTTGGTGACCAGGCCTCACTGCGATAGTACAGCGCGCAGAGCACATGGCCCACAGCCTCGTTCCCACTCTGACTGGAAAACTCCAGAGCTATTTGCAACAGCTAATAAATGTAACACATCACTCTCTGAGATCACAGTCCTGCATGTGAACTGGCCTGAACCAAGCACATGGCTCGTTCATCTCCACAAACGTGTCCTTGCCCACGCACCCTCGCCAGTGGAAAGTTACTGCCATTCTGACCTTGTGTCCCTGCAAGGTATTCTCTTCATGTGCCAGACCACTGACCACGCCATGATGCCCACCTAGCAGATCCCCAACTAACATTAGATCCCTACTGCAGTATATTGTTGCCTATCAATAACAAATGCCACATATCGGAGATTCTTGTGAGCACAGACTCACACTTCAAACAGTGTATTATAGTGGTCAAGACCCTTGACCTAAGGCCTGTATAATCCAATGTTAATTGATAGTATTGATATATGTGTGACTTTTATAGAGACATAACCGACTGAAAGACTTTGAACAAGTGTTATTTAGTGCATGCATTATTGATAATATATTATGTTAGCTTAGATAGTGACCACCCCGCTTCACAGCGACCTGAACTTCACCCATTCCGAGCACAGGTGTCTGACGTCCATCCTTGAATGGAGACACACTTGATTGATTTAAAAAATCGAAACAACCGTTGTTAAAATATATATGGTGGTTTATTTTGTAGCTTATTTTGATGACACAAAAATACAAAACTTTACACATTGTACAGTTCAGGTTGCAGCACAGCGAGAGAAAATCCCCTGTACTGACCGCTGTCACTTTCTCTTATGGCACGAACGGCACAGGCAGGTATCACTCTTCGAACGCGGTGTCCAAGCCTCCTGTGAAGCCACCATGTAAAGGAACGATAGGCCACGAACCTGTACCACCTGTGAAAAGTAATGAAAAAAACTGTTTTTAAATGACCAAGAGAAGTTTAATAAACGTTTGTTGTCAATGACAATTCTTGTAACGAACGGCATTCTGCTTGGACAAATGCTATCTAGACACTGCACACTATTGAAATACTTTTGTGCGTTACAATGATATGTATATGTAATTTTGGATATAGTAGAAGACCATGAAATGGGAGTGGCATGACAAGCAGAGTATACTTACTCGTTACTCGGATTACGAGGACGAACAGTTGCGCGAAGTTCGTGCATAAGCACCATCATTATCCTCAACACGGACCGTGTGAGGCAGGCTGCCCTGAAGTCTGGCAGCTCGGTGATGCATTGCGGTCGTGGATCGCCTTCCGAAATGTAGGCCACGCATCCCGAGTTTTCACAGCAGCAGCAGTTCTCGTCCTTGGTTGGCATTAGCTCGCACCGATTACATGTGCACCAGGTGGAAACACGTCCATGCGACTAGGTCCAGGCTCTTCAGCTGTTGAATCGTCCTCCCAACTGCCGTCTGAAGACCCATCTTTTTCGCGTGTTTCCCTTTCCAGTAGTTCCTCCTAGGTATACTCTGGCTCGTACATGTAGGGCATTATTGTATCCATTGTGTGTTGCACAAACTAAAATAATTGATAGCGGTGGTACTGGTATCTGTTCACACGGGCTACAAGCAACGAAGGTAGCTGACCAGAGCACAGAAACGAGTCACAGAATACTCAAAGTAGCACAGAGAGAGGAATGGAATCGGAAATCTGCTGCTGTGTGTTGTGAAACGGTCTGTTTATACTTATTGAGGAAAGAGGCGTCCTGCCATTTCCATGGCGACACGTCATTAGCTGAAGTGCAACGAATGTTGACACGAGACGTGCTTTGGCGTTGTGAAATGGGCGGTACGCGTCTGCTGATGACAGGCTCAGGGGTGGGGGATATGATTTAGTGCCGCAAAAGCAGGTCAGCCAGGGCGATGGGGGAAATGATAGGATTATCACAAAATGGCAGCTCCCTGGTGCCTGTTTTTGCGTGCGTTTAATGGACGAAAACTCGGGTAAGGTCCATAGGAATTTTTTCTAAAATCGAGCGATTTAGGCTTAAAAACACATGGCCGACCCGTAGGGGCAATAAAAAAAATTTGACCGAACCATTCCTTTAACCAGGTTTCCTGTATGAACAGTACATCTAACAGATTGAGTTCAGCACAAATCTCACTATTGCCTAACAAATGTTTATTTCCCCTGGAATTCCAACTTAGAATTTTTAATGTCCCTACAGGACTAAAGTGGTTGACTCAAGGCAATAGATTCTTCCAGAACCTCTTCTACTCGCCTCAACTTTGTTTTCACTTGTGTCCGTTTGATTTCCCTTCTGTCTTATAGTTTTTTTCCCATTTCCACCTTATTTCCTCTTTTTCTCTCATCATTTCTTTTTCATTCTCCCACAATCCTATATCCTAACCAAATTTATGGAGGCTCTCCGCCTCCTTCATTATAATATTTCTCACTAGTGGGGAGTATATAACCAATCTAACATAGTCATATCGCCACGCATGTATGAAGTCGACAAGTTGGATGTCCGCAGATGTAATTAGTCTTAATTCAGGGATCTCTTCAAATAATTCCAATATTTTCCTCCTATTTAGTGAATGTGGTCCTCCTTCCCCAAACAAGTATTATATTATCAGGCCTGGTGCCTCCGGGTATTTTGGTTTTCGATGCTTACAACCTTCTAGACCCTGATTTCCTTCCCCTCCCCCACTCCGTGATCCCTTGTTGTTCTGTGGGTTCTCATCTTTCAAGTACTCTTCTCTCTTCTACTTTTCTGCCTCTTACTTCATACTCTCTTTCCCCATCTACTCTTTTTTCCATTTTTTTATTTCTCTCTTCCTACCATGCATTTTGTTTCACTCCAGTTCTTTGCCTTCAATATCTCTCTTATTATGTTCCGAACATTTTCTTCTACTGTTATTTTTCCAGCTTCTCTTACATTTTCAAGTTTTTCTTCCTCTTGTATTCTTTTTTTTTTACCACTACCTTCATTGGCTATTTCTCTCCCTTTGGGATATCTATATTCATCTTCTCTTTCTTCTTCCTCACTTATTTCCCAAATACTTTCCCTCCCAGTACTCAGTGGTGTAGTGTGCTGATGTTTTGGGAATATTGGTATTGGTGGTTTGAACATAGCGTACATAGGTCTTCCTTCATTGGTAGTTTTATCTGATTTTTTTCCCCTTAAGTGCATCCTTCAATCTTATGTCGGAATTTTCATAATGGAGTCCATTGTCAGTAGAGTCCCCTTCCTTGGGCCCCCCTTTGTCCCCATCATCCTCATTCGCTCCAAGGGCTTCTTCTATGGTAAGTCCTTTTCCAGTATTTTGCAGAAATGTTAATGATGAAGCCTTTCCAGTTTTTAGTTCTGCTGCTTTTAGCGCCCTCTGTATTTTCTTCTCTTGTTTTTTTCACATTTTTTGATAGAACCACCCTTAGTTCGACCTCCTCATCATCCTTTTTCCTGCTTTTTTCTACCTGTTATTTGTATCTCTTCCCCTGTATCTTCAGTGTCTTGATCACTCTGCTTATGATCTTTACTAACGTTCTTTCCATTTTCAAATCCTTTTTCTCTATTCCCTTCTCCTCCAACAACTACTGTATTTTCCTTCTGAGACACCACCTCCACCTTTTCTTCTCGTGTTTCCAACATCTTTATTCTCTCAGACGTTTGTCCCAGGCAGGCCGTTTGTTCAGTAATTTCCTTATGTAACCATTCTTTTAGTTCACATAATGACACAATAATAAAAGTTCTTTCCCTGCTTGCACTATTTGAGTCTACGTCTTTCAACCACTCGCTACCCTCTCGCATCCTTTGCGAATCCTTTGTCATCCTCCATCATTGCTAGTCCTGTTATTCTTCCGTTGGTAAATATTAACGGGGTATTTGCCTTCGGATTAGTTTGTGGTTCAACATTCAATATACCAGCTCTTCCACCCTTCTGGCGTCCCTTATTCTGTCCGGCCCCCTCCCCTTCATCAAACAGTAGTTGTGATTGCCCCGGTTCCACATCCGACCATTCACCTTTACCTCCCTCCATTTCTTCTGCTATTTTTGCCATCTCACCATCTATACTCTGTGGTAGTTTGCTCTCTCTGCAATCTTCTTCGTGATTGATTTTTCTTTGACACGGTGAAGGTGGCAGGGGCATAGCCAAGGCTTTTAGCATTGTACTTCTCCTAGTAGTGAACACTATGGGACCTAGTATTGCTTCCTTTCTTGAACATAGTCTTTTTCCTCATGCCTATTTTATTTACTACAGCAATACCTTTTGTACCTCCTATAAGGCCACAGAGTCACCCTTCACTTGTAACTTTTACTTTTTATTCATTTTCAACTCATTTACTCAATATTTTGTTATACAACCAATCATAACCTTTCACATTGCTTTCATTCCTAACGTATTCTTACAAGTGGGTTTCAGTAAGCCTCATATTCACCAATTCAGTTATTATACAAAATTTCAAGTACATTAATTTCTTATTCACACTCTTGTTGCATTGGGTTTTAAACCAGCGACCTACACCTTTATGAGGCCGTACTCTGTTGATGTGTGCTTTTTTCAGTTATTCCCATTCATCCACAATCACTGAACCAGATTTAGGATATGTATTTTTTGTTTTATTTTTAATTTTTACATTCCCTGTTTATGTTCCACTTCTCTCTATATTAGGCGTGTCACATTAGCATAATTTACCGTTTGTACCCGCGCTTCTGGCAGTGCTTATTTCAATCAGTTATTTTCTATGCTTAGATTAAATCGTATTCCGTTCCCTTTTTGTCATCTAAATCATAGTCAAATCACCTTACTTTGCAATAGCAGCTGTATCACGTTCTCAATATTCTTCTACGATGCATTGTATATACGTCCGCTCACACAGGCTCCCATTATTTCAGCGTGAACCGTCTTACTAATGTTTATAGCCCTTGCGTCCTTTGTTGTTCATGCGTTTTTAGTGGCAGCACGACATGTTATGCCTCACATGAGCTCAAAATTTACAACTTCCGTAAGTAGACTCCCCACGGCATTGTTTTCGTACCGTTTGCAGTGCAGTCACGGCGAATAACTTATTCACAATTCATTCGATACCATTTTTTCAACAGCTCAATGCCATTTCTTAGAAAGCCTACCTCTCATGTGTATTCAGCATTTGTACACCGCTGATTCCCGCTTGTATTTGCGACACAGCATGTGTCTTCGTTGCCGAGTACATTATATTTTCAGGACTTTAAAACTAACCTTGGGAATGTTATGCCTCCTGCCCCCAGCCCCGGCAAACAGGCACTTATGGGCACTTCTTGGTGCACACGCGCAGGTTCGCGCGCACTGGGGAGCTGGTGGGCGGGGTTTATCTACGGGGCAAAATAAAGTTCTTTTTTTATATTATCACTTAAGCCATATACAAGTTATTTCCAGTCCATGGGTAGCATATTAACACTCACCCTTAAAGCAGTATTAGCATGAAAGTCCACGTTGGAATCGAGCTGCTGCTCTCCTGCTCCAGCAAAAATTATTTATTTTTGAACTGTAACAGAAGTAATTTATTTCTGAAGTCAGTTTCACTTCAAAAAGAAATGATTTGTTTCTGAAGGTCTGAGGCTCCCCACCAGGACTTGGCTCTGGTTGGCGCGAGATGGAGACATCTGGCTCCTCTGCTCATGACAAGAACCAGAGCTGCTTCCTGTTAATGAGGAGCACGGGGCCAGAGGCCTGCCTTCAGTGGAGTCCCTTAGAGGGATGATTTGGCAAAAAGGTATGAAAATAAATAACTTTTGTGTGTGTGTTTGCGCACATGCGCAAAGTTGTTTGTTCATGATGTAGGTTTGTGGGTTAGGAGGATAGCTCAGAGACAACACATTTGTCTTGGAAGCAAGAACACACAGAGCAACACAGGATCGAATCCCGGTCCCACGCGTGTGTGTGTGTGTGAGAGTGAATGTATGATTTATGGGTGTCTCGGTGCGTTTGTGTATGAGTACATGTATGGCGAATGAGCGAGTGAATGGTGTGTGTATTTGTGTGTGCTTGTGTGTTTAAAGCTGGGCCGAGGAGCTGATTTTGGGGTGGCAGAGATGTTTGTGTGTGAGGGGGTGGGGGTGCACTAAAATGTACTTTTTAATGGGCATCCATCGTAAAGCAAGCATGATTTGTGGTATTAGTGGCTGGACAGGCATTTTGGTGCACGAGCCTAGCTCTTTCTCACTATAGCATGGAATATTCTTCTGGGCATCATCAAGGCTGAAGCAAATATGGTAATTTTTTATTACGTGTCTAAACTGGCCTACATTGTGCAACCAGCCTGGTCATGTTTTCTTACTGTGACATTGCATTATTTCCTTTTTCAACAACTTTTTTAAAGTACAGTTGCACATGAACAAAATTAAGCTCGAGTCTATCGTAGATACAAAAAGCCCCTTAAAATGTCACAGAAATCCCACCCCTCCCACCCTCCACAAACATTCCACACCCCTGTTCACGACCTGGTCTGCAAGAGCCGCACAACCTGAATAGGTTTATGCGATTGTGCAGTAAAGTCCAGACTATATTCCAATACGGGAGGCTAGGTTTCGGTAAAGCGAAGTAACCTCATGTCCTTGGCTGCCGTGACCTTTTCCTCCACCAGAATGTCCCATATTTTCGTCCACCATTGGGGAATGAGAGGTCTCTCCCATACCTTCCAGGGCTGAGGTAGAGTGATCTTTGCTGCCAATGGGGGTTGGGTGATTAGCTTGGCTTTTTTCCCCGATTTCGGTATCTGCTTGGAATGGGCACCCCCAGCAGGATCATATCCGGTTCTAGGGGGAGCTGAACCTGCATTATCCTCCCTATCATCTCCATCACCTTCCCCCAGAAGGCCTGTGCCCACATGCACTCCCACCACATGTGGGAGAAAAAAGTCCCCCAAGCCCTGCACTCCTGCCAACATGTTGGGACCACTGTGCTCTGGTTCTTGTTCATTTTGGCTGGGGGGGGGGGGGGGGGGGGGGGGTAGTATCACCGATAAATTCATTTGAAGGCACATTCCCTGTTGATTGCGCAGGTCGAGGAGGAATGATTACGTGACCAGATGTCCACCCATGCCTGGTCGTCCATGGAGCAGCCACATCCCTCTCCCACTGTAACATGTAACAGGGTCGCAATGACCACGTATCCATTTGCAGAAGCTTATAAAGCCCGATTATGTTGCCTCCCCGTCCCCCCCCCTCGCCTGCAGGGTCCGCTCAATGGGCCCCAGCTCCCGGCATGCCCCCTGATGGATCGATGGGTGGACCACCCAGTGCCTAAGCTGGACACATCTGAACCTCTCCCCCTCTGACCGCCTACATTTTTTCTTGCATTCATAGGACAGGGGCGTCCCCTGTTCAAAGAGCTGTGAAACATACTGTAGGCCCCCTTGTATCCAATTTTTGAAGTCTGCGGGCCTGAGACAAGGGGAGAAGTCTGTGTTATGACGGATCGTTGTGCAGGGGCCCGGTCCCCCAGGACACCACCCGCTTCAGCGCCCAGTTCCACAGTTTTATGGTCGTTTATGTGAATGACAGAATCCCTGGCCATTGGGCCCATGCTGCCGTGGTGGTGTAGAGCAGGGAGCCCACTGGGATGGGGAGACTGGCCTGCTCGAGCTCTACCCACTTAGGGGGATCAGTAGATCCAATCCAGGCAGCAAATGGGCTAATTGTGCTGCTGCTTGATAGTTGCGTAGATCGGGGACCCATAAACCCATCAGCTTTGTGCCGCCGTACATTACTTGTTTGGGAATTCTGGACTTTTACCCCAGCCAAATAAATCGGAGAACTCTTTGTTGTAGTTGCAATAGGGGTTTCCTCTGGAGCTCCACCGGGAGCACCGCGGAATTATAGAGGACCCTATGAAGCAAATTCATTTTGCATGCTGTGATGCGTCCCATTAGGGAGATTTCCTGCGATTTCCATCTGTCTAGGTCTGCCTCTAAGTCCTTGAAGAGTTGTGGCAAATTTAACTGGTATACTTCCTTTGGCTGCGCCGGGATATGGATGCCTAAGTATTTTAACACTTTCTCTTCCCATTTAATTGGGCAACAAAGGGCAGAGGGTGGCTATGTCCTTCTCCGATAGACCTACCCCATGAAATCCAGACTTGTGATAGTTAATAGTGAAGCCTGATGTGCGTTTGAAGACTTCCAGTTCCCTAAGAGTGTGTCTGTGGGATAATGAGACCCCCGTGAGGGATAGGAATACATCATCTGCATGTAATGACAGTATATATTGCTTCTTCCCCACCTTTACACCTTTGATTTCTGGATTGTCCCTAACCCATTTGGCGAAGGGTGCCATTATTGGAGCAAAGATTAATGTGGATAAGGGACATCCCTGTCTTGTGCCGCAAGTGAGGCGGATGGGGCTGGATTGCTGCAGATTCACTCTTAGCAAGGTCATGGGAGAATTAGAACTAGCCAGCACCATGGATTGGAAGGCAGACCCGAAGCAGAACACCTCAAATGTGAGTATCATAAAGGTCCAATCGACTTTGTCTAAGGCCTTAGTGCCGTCTAACGCCAGGAGCGCCAGCTTACTTCGGTTCTTTGTCACTATTTCCACCAGTTCCAGCACTCGGCGTACATTGTCCACTGTGGTTCTGGCCTGAATGAATCAATCAACCCGGGCAGAACACCCGCTAGTCTGTTGGCCAAGACTTTTGAATAGATTTTTTCATCAATATTTAATAAAGCGATTGGCCCATAAGAGGCACAATCTCTATGATTTTTACCCGGCTTCAGCAAACTGATGTTAAAGGAATTTTACATGGATTCTGTCACCCTGCCAGTTTGCCGAAAGGAATTGAATATAGAAGTCGCGGGTTTCACCAGTTGTTCCTGGAACACCTTATAAAATTGTGATGTGAAGCCGTCATGGCCCGGGGCTCTAGCGTTAAGGGATTTGATTAATGCCTCAACCTCCACTGGAGAGATTGGTAGGTCTAGGGACTCCCTCTCCGCATCCGGCAGGTGGCAAGGGCCGCTTCATTTACGTATCGTTTTTGCTCCACTCGTGAGCTTGGAGCAGCTGACAGCTTGTCCTGCAAGTGTTCCACTGCCAACTGTAGCTTTGCATCCTCTGCATAGTGTATTGTCACCTGGGAATCGCTCAACCTCACTATCCTGTTAGGTTGTGATATTTTTGCCAAGTTCCTCACCAGGAACTTGGTTACCTTTTCCCCTTGGCATAATACCCTTGCTTAGTTGTTATGATGTCCTTAACCGTCTCCTCCGCTAGGTGCGTCTCCAACTTATAATGGCCGATTTAAAGTTTTCAGTGAGCTTTTGGGGACTTCTTATGCACACGCTCTGCCTCTGCAACCTCTCCCTCCAAGTGGGTTTTCACGCACCCCTGGCCACATGTGATAGACCACCCCATTGCCTATCAATTCCCCCCTAATAACTGCTTTCATAGTGCCCCACACTGTTGTCATAGTTGCATCCACCCCCCCCCCCTCATTTTCCATAAAGTATTACTTAATGGCCTGTGCCATGCTGTATCGCTGGGCCAAATCATGCAAGATAGGGTCATACAATTTCCAGGGGGACCTGCGGGATGGGTCATGCATACAGGATGTTAGCAAAATGGGCACTTGGTCTGAGAGTACTCGCGATCCAATGGCAATGTTACCTTCATACGACAGCAGGTGAGGGGAAACCACCAGCAGCAGATCTATGAGGGATGAGGTGCAGTGCATGTGCAAAAGGAATGGGTAGTCCCGCTCCCCGGGATGTAATGGCCTCTAAACAGACACCCCCACTTCCCCAGTGTTTTAAATAGGTGGAGTATCCCCATTGCTATCCTAAAGTCCCTTGCTGTGGGTGGATGGGTTCCATCTACGTTGGGGTGCAGGACTCCTGTTACCACTTGACCCTCCACGAAGGGCACCAGTTCCACTTCAAGCTCTTGTAGGAAGCCCCCCTGCCCTTCATTCAGGGCATACACCGAAACAAGAGTGTAAAGCTTCCCAAATAGAATCCTCTTAATTCCCACATACCTCCTCCCCCACCCCCATGCCCTGTTGGGTCTCCAATTTGAGAAACGGGACATCCTTACGCAGGAGGAAGGTTGTATACCCCCTTATTTTGAGCCATCGGATGCCATCATATGTAGGGGGAACGTTCTGCTCTGCATTTTTGCTTAGTCCCGCAGAACCAAGTGAGTCTCTTGTAGAAAGGCGATCTAACAGTTGAGGTCCTCCAGGCATCGAAGGATGGACTTGCGGTTGGGCTGAGAATTCAGGCCTTTCACATTGAATGTCACATTGCAGCTTACGGTGAGGAGGGGGTGTCAGTAGACCCTCTGAGTCATCCCTCGTGACAGGGGAGAGGTGACGGTACTCATCTGCTTTTGGTCTCATGTGTCTGTGTGTCATCGGTGCAACCGGGTTTTTAATATTTACGAACGGAAACCAAAATTTTGCAGAAGGTGCATGAACAAAGAGGGGACTGCCGCCCAAGTGACCTCTGAGTGGCATTGCATTCCCGGTCCAGCGAAGTCCATGCGAGGCACAAATCAAGTTTCTTTTGCCAGAACTGATGTTTGTTAAGCTCAGTTAGACTGCGGCATTCTGTTGATCGCCGCTCATTATTGCAGCTTTCTGGTCGGGATTCGTGTCTGGGCCCTGAGGGCTCCGGTCTTCCATGATCTTCCCACTTTTGCCCACATGTCACGCCTGGATTTGAATCCATCGTGGAGAGCTTTGCTGGGGATCCCCCATTTGCGCTCGGCCGGGTCTCCCCACAAATGTCCACTGCCTCCTCCAGTGAGCTGATGGTCAGTGTCGTGCCCTCAAAGGTGAACTGTAGCGTTGCTGGGAAGAGCCAACGGTACCGGAGCATCCTGTCTTGCAGGACGGGAGTTAGCACCCTAAGCGCCCTACTTTTCTGAATCGTGGCCATCGCTAAATCTTGATAGATTTGGAGGGAAGCTCCCTGATATATGATCTCTGCTTCTGCCGGGTCGCCACCGTGATTTCTTGCTTGGCTGTGAAGAGGTGCACTCTGTGAAAATGTTGGATGGGGGGTCCGACGAAGATCTTTTCTGCCCTCGTAGCATGCCGAGATGCGGCAAAATCATTTGGAATACCTTGCCTTTGTATTTCCCCCAGGGCCTGATCTGGTATCGAGGAAGGGACCCCTTTAATCCGCAAGTTGTTTCTACGGACCCTGCTCTCCAGGTCTTCTTGCTTGAATGCCATGGTCTTGCTTTCCCTTTTAGCGACTGAACTTGGCGGTGTAGGTCTGCAATCGCTGACACTTGCTCCGTCGCCCAGTCCTCAACCTCCCTGTGTCTTTGCTCCACCTCCAGCACTCGGTTGTCCAGACGTTCCACCTTTGTTGAGATCTCCACCATGCAATTCCAGAATTCAGCCTTGATTTTGGACATTAAGGACTAGATGTCCTCCTTCATTGCCAGTTGTCCCATTGGACGTTCTGGGGAGTGTACCAATATAGTTTCCGACCTCTTACCCTTCTCCTGCGTTTGCAGGAGGGCCGCAATGTCAGCACTCGTCTGGGTCTTTGCTGCTTGGCCATCTTTTGCTGCCGTGGTGGCCGCTATTGCATCAAATCCTGGACTGCCCTCTGACTCTCACTGCTTTGGGCTCCTGAGGCCCCCTCCTTGGCCCTTGAGATGGCACCAGCGGAACCAGTCACTCGAACCAGGCCTCTTCACTGGCCTCCTGCTCCTGATGCGGGATCTTGTGCTCTCCTGTTGATTGCGGCACGCCCCCACTCCTGATGACACCCGTGGGTGTCGTTCTTGGTCCCTTCACTTCGGGTGCCCACCCTGGGCCGCCAGCCATTGTCGAGCTCCTCCTGGGCCGCCAGGATACCAGTCAGCCAGGCCACCCGTACCCTTGCAGGACCAAGAGAGTTGGGATGAAGTTCCGCTACTTGGTCCTGCAAGGTCTTTGCTCCGAAACTCTCGCTGTGCATAGGGAGAGATTCCGATGTGCCCCACCTCTGCCAGTCACCTGAATGTGCCCCCTGACTTTGTTACACAAATATATACGTTGGGACCCTGACCTGGATCAGACACCAATGTTAAATTCCGATGGCTTTGCACTGAGGCTCTCTGAGGAGCGACTGCATCGTCGGTGCTCGTAGCCACTCCGTGGCCTTGCATTTTTAATAGCAAAGCATTATATTAATTAAAGCATTAATTCTCCTGAGCACTGTTGGCGACTTGCATCTGTTGGATTTTTTAATTGGATTTACCCTACAAAACAAATTGTAAACTCTCTGGCTTTTTGCCCAATTTTTTACAGAAAGTGTGCTGTATAATGCACCTTCTCCAGCATGGGGTCTGGCATGGATTCACATGCTCATGAATATTCCCCGTCGTCAGGCGGGGAATCCTCTGTAAAGAAAAAACCAGTATCAGTTTCGTTTCTGATCTGTCTTTCGTAGTAGTAACCAATCACTGGTCTCTGCGTCATACTGACCACAGCCAATGACTGCCCTCTACCTAAGCCCCGCCTCTGGCAGCCATCTTCAGATTTTTACCGCACGTTCATGTGTTGGGATCCTCGTGCTATTGCTCTCGAGCGGTAGTGCTATTTTTTCACGTTTTTTCTCACAAACCTCGTTTTTTTCGGTCAAAAGAGCCTTAAGCTCCACCGACTCTCCATCCGATCAACGGGGACCCGTGTCAGATTGGTCTACGCCCCTCAAGGGTGATGATTCGTCGAGCTACGCTTTTGGAGGACTCCAGAAGTTTCTCAGGCCCATCTCGGTCATGGCCCAGGAGAAGGGAAGCTCGACGCCCGGAAAGCTGTTCAGGGTCTGCCCTGGATGCCAGCTGCAGAATGTCTTTAAGGAAGACGAACACTCCTTTTGTCTTTACTGCCTACATGAAGACAAGACGCACGTGGAGAAGGACTGTGCGTTTTGCGGCAACATGTCTGAGCGGACCATGAAGGACCTCCATCAACGTCTCGCCAACTGGCTGGAAGGGAAGAGCCCGTCCGACGAGAAGAAGAAGAAGAAATCCGAGCAGTCTTCTAAGACCTTTGAGGACGCCCTGGTGACGGGGGTCCAACATAAGGCCAAGCACCGCGAGTCCACTGGCACCGGGAGCGCCGAATGGTCGGGCTCTACGGGCACCAGGCAGGGCGCACCCTCCCCGGCACCATCAACCACGAGCCAACGCTCTGGGTCGGGTAAGAGGAAGGCCGAGCACCCGGCGAAGCTCCTGGAGAGGCCCCGGTCGAGCTCGAAGGCGGAGGGGGAGCGAGGCAGTGTCCCCCCCTCAAGGAGAAGGCGGTGAGCGCACCAAGGGTGGTGAAGGCCTTGATCCATCCGGCCAAGGCCTCTATCGAGACAGTCGCGGCAGCCCTGGCTCAGCCTGTGGAGGCTACGCCGGTGGTGGCGACCTCAGGGCTCAGTCTCCCTGCCACCGCGGAGGGAGTCCTCTTTTATGCCCATCGACAGGACCCCCGTGAAACCTCCGACGGAGAAGAAAAAGGGGGGGCAGGAGGTCGCCGTGGATTCGGCCTCAACCTCTGAGGAAGAACTGATCGAGGTCTTAAGCCACGGCGTTGGCGTGGAAGAAGACCAGCCCGTCGGGAGGGATCCCGACGCAGGAGACGACGACATCGTCGAGGGTACCGACGGGGCCCCTCACCGCCCGTCGGATTCCCCTCTGCCAGTGCCGCAAGACAACTCGGCGGCCATTTTGTTGGCTATACAGTCCTTATGCTCAGAGATAAGGACGAGACTGCCGTTACCAGTGGAGGAACCACTCCCGTCGGGGGACCCGGAACCAGGCCCTTCGGGCAGCCCCCCTCCTAAGAAAAGAAGGATTCACCCTCCACCTCCTTTTCAGCTGTCGCGCCCCGTTCAGCCCTCCTCCCCGTCCACGACTCGAAGGGATGATACGGGGACTGACACGGCCGCAACGGGTACGGACGACGAGGTGTACGACGAGGATCTGCCGTCATCTCCTCCCACCCGGGCTTCCCCGCCCGACGAGATTGGATCTTTTCACTCCATGATCGCCAGGGCATCCGAGCTCTTCCAGCTCTGCCCTGAGGAGAAGAAGGAAGGTTTCCTTTATCAGCGGCGCGAGGCCAAGAGGAAGACGGTCCTCTTGGTACCTCTACTGGACGATATTTGGGATGAGGGCCTCGCCCTCCTCAAGAACCCATCCACGACGCTGGCTAGAAGGGACCGGTACGAGAAGAAGTACCGGGTCCCGGACGCGGCCCCCTTGTGCCTCCGGGCGCAGCCTACCCCGGACTCCGTCGTCTCCGCGGCGGCCAGGAAGAAAGCGGGGGGGGGGGTTGCGGCCTCCACGTCGACTTCCCCGCCGGATGGCGAGGGAAAGAAATTGGACACGATGGGGCGCAGGGTCATCTCGTCTGCAGCGACGACGATTAAGGCGGCTAACGCCTTGGCTATCGTAGCCCGGTACGACAGGGAGCTGTGGTACAAGCTGGCTCCCCTGCTGGACTTCCTACCGGACGACAAGAGGGCGGATGCCCTGGAGATCTTGCATGAAGGTGAGATTGCGTCGGACTACGCCATCACTATTGCGACAGACATCGCCGACACTGGATTTCGCCAGTTGGGCAACGGCGTGTGCCTTAGGCGGCGTGGATGGCTCAAGGCTACTGACTTCCGTCAAGACGTACAGACCAGAGTCCTGGACATGCCGTTCGATGGGAACAACCTGTTTGGGAAGACAGTGGACGATTCCCTTCAAGCCATTAAAGCGGACACGGAGACAGCCCGGGCTCTCGGGGTTCTCCAGCAACGGCGGCCGCCCTTTCAGAGCGGCGGAGGCAAGGGCGCCTCCAAAGGTTCTGGCGGCGGATTTTCCACCTACCGTCAAGTGGCCCGTTCGTCGTCTCAGGAAGCTTACAGGGGACGAGGCAAGTCAGGCGGACCCCGCCGTCGTCGCCAAGGAGGTCAAGGTAGCAAAGCCTCGTCTAAGCAGGATTGAACCGGCCGTGGGGTCGGGCCCCCACCGAAGCACCCCGGTGGGAGGCCGGCTGGCGAGCTTCGTCAGCGTGTGGGAGTCCATCTCCACCGACCGTTGGGTGCTGGACGCCCTAGCCCAGGGCCACGCGCTCGAGTTTCAAAGAAGGTGCCCGCGCGTCCCCCCTGTGGCCAGGAAAGAGCTTCACGTCCCTCAGCTTCTCCGGGAGGTAAGGGCGATGCTAAGGAAGGGCGCCATCGAACTCGTCCCAAGGAGGCTTCGGGGCTCCGGAGTTTACTCAAGATACTTCCTCGTGAAGAAGAAGACGGGAGGATGGCGCCCCATGCTAGACCTACGACGGCTGAACAAGTTCATCAAAGATTCCCATCCTAAAGGGGCACCGAAAATTCCTCAGGTTCGTGGTCCAAGGGCGTCACTACCAGTTCAGAGCCCTTCCCTTCGGTCTACGGTCGGCACCCAGGGTATTCACCAAGTGCCTTGCACCAGTGGCGGCGCAGCTGCGCCGAGAGGGGATCCACGTCTACCCCTACCTGGACGACTAGCTCATCCGAGCCAAGACGAGGGAGCTCGCCGTGGAGCACACGGCAAGGACCGTCCAACTTCTCACGGACCTGGGATTCTCTGTGAACTACGCCAAGTCCCACCTGATACCTGCGCAAAACGCACTGTTTCTGGGAGCGAAGCTCGACAGTGTCCCTTCTGGCCTCCCCGTCAGAGGAAAGGACCAGGTCCATCCTGGGCAAGGTACAGCGGATGTTGGTTTCCGACGCGGCCAAGGTGAGGTCCATCAAGTCCCTCCTCGGAATGATGTCTTCTTGCATCTACCTCATTCCCATGTGGAGGCTCCGGATGCGCCCATTGCAGGAGTTCCTGGACGCGCGCTGGATCCAAACGACGGGCGGCTTCGAGGAGAGGATCACACTCGACGAGAGTTTCCGCCGAGCGATCCGGTGGTGGGGCACCCGCGCGCATCTGACGGCGGGCATGGACTTCCAGACCACCAGGAGACAGTGACCACGGATGCCTCCCTGGAAGGGTGGGGAGCACACACCGAAAATCTGCACGCGAGAGGCCTTTGGCTCCCGACGGAGAAGTCCCTCCATATCAACGTCCTGGAGCTCCGTGCAGTGTTCTGGGCCCTCAGGTCCTTCCTTCCGTCCCTCAAGGGCAAGGTGGTGAGGATCTTCACCGACAACACCACCACCATGTTTTACATCAGGAAACAGGGCGGAACCAGGTCCCCAGCACTGTCCAAGGAGGCGCAGGACCTGTGGCATTGGGACGTCGCCCAAAGGATGTTTCTGGTGCCGTTTCATCTGGCAGGGATAAAAAACACCATCGCGACTCACTCAGCAGGGAGCTCCAAGTGCCAGAGGTTCGCCAGCAGGTTTCCCCAGCCGAGGAGCATGGGCGATGCTTTCTCGTTCCCCTGGGCGGGCCTGTTCCTATACGCGTTCCCTCCATTGCCACTACTGATCCGGCTCATCAACCAGCTCAAGAGGTCACGGTGCAGGATGATCCTCGTCGCACCTGCGTGGCCGAGGCAGATATGGTTCCCGGACCTTCTGGACTTGTCAGCGTCCCCGTCAATCAAGCTGCCAGTGGACGCGGATCTGCTCTCCAGGGAAGGAGGCGCCATCCTCCATCACGACCCGAAGTCGCTGAACTTGCAGGCCTGGCTCCTGCAGCGCTAGAGTTTGGAGGATACGACATACCGGCCGACTGCAGAGAGGTTCTTGCAAAGGCCAGGGCGTCCTCGACTCTTAAATGCTACGGACACAAATGGAAGAGGTTCTCTGTCTAGTGCCACGCACAGAAGATTAACCCTCTAAGGATTATGGCACACGCATCCATCAAGATTCATCTTGCTGCGATCTCCCGATACACTAGAACCACGGGGCGGACGTCCTTGTGGTCTCATCGTCTGGTGAAAGAGTTCATGAAGGGACTGTGCAGATCGTTCCCGCCTGTGAAGGCTCCGGCCCCGGCGTGGGAGCTCAACGTGGTGCTGACCAAGCTCATGGGACCTCCGTTCCAGCCTCTGCACTCGGCCCCGTTGAAGTTCCTGTCGTGGAAAACAGTGTTTCTTGTGGCCATCACCTCCGCACGACGGGTGGGAGAGATCCAGGCCCTTTCCTGCAAGGCCCCGTACTTGACATTTCATGACACGAGGGTGGTGCTCAGGACGCACCCCTCCTTCATGCCCAAGGTGCCGTCGGACTTCCATCTCAACGAACCCTTGGTGTTGCCTGTGTTTTTCCCGTCGCCTTCGTCGCCGGCTGAGAGGACTTTGCACTCGCTGGATGTGGCTAGAGCGCTGAAGTTCTACGAGGATCGCACAAAGTGTTTTCGGAAGACGTCACAACTCTTTGTGAACTTTGGACCTGTCAATCATGGGAAGGCTCTCTCGAAGGCTTCCATTTCCAGATGGCTCTCCGGCTGTATCATGTACTGTCATCGGTTGGCAAACCGACCGCTGCCTGGTCGTCCGAGAGCACATTCCACCAGAGCGATCGCAGCTACCACGGCGTTCCTATCTGGTGTGCCCCTGCTGGACATTTGCAGGGCTCCTACGTGGAGGTCGACGCACACCTTCACGAAATTCTACTGCGTCGATCGGGATTCCAGGGAGGAGTCCAGGGTCGGCCAAGCAGTGCTGCGCAACCTGTTCGCCTGAGGTGAGCCTGGTGAGGAGGTAAGATTGCTTAATGTTGAGTTTGACGTGATGCTTAATGTTGAGCCTTTGCCACCTCCCGTGGTTGTGCATGTGGGTACTGCTATGTATTCTTTATTCATGAGCATGTGAATCCATGCCAGACCCCATGCTGGAGAAGGAACAAGTTACTTACCTGTAACTGTTGTTCGAGGGGATTGGGTCCTCCGACGTATTACATATCTATGACATGTAATCACCACAGCTGTGCTGCTTCGGAAACTTTTTTCTGCGTCCTGCGTTGATGCGCCGTCGTCGAGGGCCTCCTCCGACGTCCGACGTCATCCGATGTGATAAGTAGGACGCACGACGCCCGTAGCCTCAGTTCCGTTTTTTCCGCGAACGTGTTGCTTCGTGATTCTGGGTTCACACCTCGACTCTTTGGAGTTCTGTTCTTCTCGGTTCTTCGAACATGTTCGTTTTGTGCAAATCCTTTGTGTGAAGATGTCTTCTACTTCGTCTTCGACCCCGCGTCCGGGTTTCAAGAAGTGCGGGGAGTGTGGGTCCAAGATGTCGGTGACGGACTCGCACGACGCCTGCCTCTGGTGCCTCGGGGAGGCCCACGACACGGATGACTATCGACTGCCAGTCGCTCACGTCCAAAGCCTTACGCGAACGTAAGAAGTTGTCGGTAGGTCGGGTGTCCCAGCCCAGGAAGTCGAAGTCTGCGGGGCTTTCGACGGATGATTCGAGGGGTGACTCTCCGCGTCATCGTCGGAAGTCTCGTGGGTCTCCTTCTAGGAGTCGGTCTCGCCACTCCTCAGCCTCTTCGAGGCGTTCTCGGAAGCGCCGACACCGGTCGTCTTCCAGGTCCTCCTCGGAGGACTCTGCCCGGCACGTCGCTTACCCCACCAGCCGTGCGACGCCGGAGGAATGGGCTTCCTTCGGGAAGAAAATGCTGGCGATTCTTGAGTCGCAGGGTACTAAGCCGTCCGCGCCCCCATGTGGGGTCGGTCGTGTGAGGTAGAGAGACACCGCTCGCATGAGTGGTCGGCACGAGTCACGGGAGAGGTCCCGTTCGGACAAGGAGACTCGTTCTCGCCGTACCCGCTCCAGGTCCCGGTCCTCGACGCGTTCGAGACGGTATCCAGTCATAATTTCGAATGCAATATATTCGAAAGTAAAAATGTCGAAAATATTTAGTCGAAAAACAAAAATGTCGACTTTTTTTCGACTTTATGTGTTAATAATAAATATTTTATTATTATTTTTTTTAAAAATAATTAAAGGTATTTCCATGGGGGGTGGGGGTGATGGGGAGGATGGGGGGGGGTTGGGGATAGGGGTTTGGGATGGTTTTTTAAATAATTAATTAATTATTTAATATTATATTAAAGATTTTTTAAAAATAATTAAAGGTATATCTATGGGGGGTGGGGGGGATGGGTAGGAGGGGGGGGGTTGGGGTAGGGGTTTGGGATGGGGGGGTTGGGGGGCCCCCCCCCCATAATAAATGTTACTATCTGGGTAAAAAAAAAAGTGTTTTGGGTTTTCGACTTTTTTACATTCGACATTTTTTTTTCGACATTTTTGCTATTCGACAATATGTTTTCGACTTTTTGACTATAAACCGTTCGAGACCGTGTGCACCTGTGAAGTCTTCGAGGAAGACATCGACGTCTGAGGCGTCGAGGGCGTCGACAGGCTTTCTCGAGGCTCCAGCTTCGAGGAAGTCGTCGAGGCCGTCGACGCTCGGGTCGTCGAGGGACACGCTCGGGGCTCCGGCCTCGAGGGCTGTGTCGACGCCGCCGATGCTGGAGGCGCTGCGTCCGACGTCGACGCCGATCCTCTCGGCGCCGATGCCGGTTCTCTTGACGCCGGCGCCGATTCGCTCGACGTCATCGACGCCTTTCATGTCGGAGGTACCCCGTGGCACGGGAGAACCCCCTAGGAAGGCTCTGGTTAAGAGCAAGCACTCTCGGGTGCCTTATTTTCGCCACCTGGACTATATTTCAGAGGCGGATGAGGATTCTGATGGCCTGGTTCCTAGTCAGGTTCGAGATGAAATTGTCTCGAGCCATAGTCAGTTTGACGATTTGAGACAGTCACTGCATGATGCCAGTGGACTGGACACCTCTCCGGAGGTGGAGTTTTGTAGGCCTGAGCCTGGCTCTCATGCCGATTCCTCGTATCGGCGCCTTATGGCTAGGGTTTCTGAGTACTTGGGATGGTCTGCTCCCCCAGGGGAGTTTGTGCAGGATGATCTGACGGACATCCTTGATGTTGGTCTCCCAACTGACCCGGTACTGCTGTTCCATATGGCTTTACAGAGAAGGGTGGCGGCGGCTTGGACTGCTCCGGAGAGTCTCCCGGCGATGGGCAGATCCTTGTCGCGAAAATACCGTCCAGCCAGTAGCGACCCCTGCTACTTGACCAGGCACCCCACTCCGGAGAGTTTGGTGGTGCAGGCGGCCACGGCCCCGGCAAAGCAGGCGTCGTACCCTACCATCCCTCCTGATAGGGACGACAAACGTTTTGATGGCTGGCGAAGAAAGTGTTTTCTTCTGGTGGTATGGCGCTTCAGGCGGCCAACTCCATTTGTGCCTTGTCTCGTTTCACACACACTCTGTGGAACTGTGTTGCGTTGGCGGCTGAACATATTCCCGAAGGGGACGAACGGGATGGTTTCCTTGCTATGGTCCAGGATGGTAAGGATGACATGTGTGAATCCGTTCAGTCGGGTTTGGATTTAGTTGAATGCGTCAGTAGGTCCATGGCGGCGAGCACCGTGATACGCAGGTTTGCGTGGTTGCGGAAGTCGGGATTTGCTCCTGATGTGCAGTCCCGGCTCCTCAACATGCCCTTTGACGGTGAACACCTTTTTGGCAGCAAGGCTGACGAGAGCCTTGAGAGGTTGCAGACCTCAAAAGCTGCAGCGAAGTCGTTGGGCGCTGCAGTTCGCCAACCTCCGCCTTTTCGTCCTAGGGGACAGCAGTGGAGGGGTGGTTCCTTTCGCTATTACTCGTCCTTCAGTAAAGCGAGAGGAGCTGGCAGTCAAAGAGGCCACCGCAGGGGTACCAGAGGTGGACGACAGGGTACCCGTGGTGCCAAGGCCGCTCGGGCAGTTGCCTCTTTGCCCTCAGGTAACGCCGCAGCCGCTCCCACTCAGTCGTGAGGCCATGTCCCATGGTTCGCCGGTTGGGGGAAGGCTGGCGCAGCATCTTGTAGAGTGGCAAGCCATTACTTCAGATGTGTGGGTTCTGGAGATCATAACCCACGGCTACGGTCTTCGGCACAGGCCTCGCGACAATCCGCCGGGGAACCTCTCTTTGCAGAGTCCGGATCCGCTCCTTGCGCAGGAAATTCAAGCCCTGCTGGAGAAAGGCGCCATAGAACTGGTGCCTGTAGCGGAGAGGAACAAGGGATGGTATTCCCCTTATTTTTTGATTTCGAAGAAAGACGGGGGGATTGAGACCCATCATGGACTTGCGCGGTTTGAACAAACTCCTCAGGAAGGACAAGTTCAAGATGGTTACTCTCAAGTCCTCCAGGCCCTTCAGCTTCAGGACTGGTTGGTGTCACTCGACCTCAAGGATGCTTACTTCCATGTGCCAATCCATCCCAAGCACAAGAAGTACCTGAGGTTCGCGGTTGGCGACTCGCACTTTCAGTTTCGGGTCCTGCCGTTCGGATTGACCTCCGCCCCGAGGGTTTTCACCAAGCTCATGGTGGTGGTGGCAGCGCATCTCAGGCAAGGGGGGATTCACGTCTACCCCTACCTGGACGATTGGTTCATCAGGGGGAGCTCTCCCGAGCAAGTCCTGGATCATCTGTCCGTCACCTGCCGCTCCCTTCACAGGCTGGGCTTCTCCCTCAATTTAAAGAAGTCCCATTTGACGCCAACACAGCGGCTCCAGTACATCGGAGTAGTGATCGACACTTCCCTGGGGCAGTGTTTTCCTCCCCAGGTGAGGGCTCTTCACATTCAGCAGATGGTGCACAAGTTTCAGCATGCCCACACACTCCCTGCGTTCGAGTTCTTGAGGTTGCTCGGCCTCATGGCATCCTGCATTCTTCTGGTGCCAGAGGCTCGCCTGCGGATGAGATATTTGCAGTGGGCACTCAAGACGCAATGGTCGCAGTCCTCCGGCAGGATGTCGGACCCGGTTCAGGTGCCGCCCTCGGTCGCCCGGGATCTTCTGTGGTGGGCCGTCGAAGGCAACTTGATGAAGGGGGCTCCATTTTGGCTTCCCTGGCCGGAGGTGACGATCGTGATGGATGCATCCCTCACGGGATGGGGAGCTCATGCCAACGGGCTGACAGTCAGCGGTCGTTGGTCTCCGTCGGAGTCCAGACTCCATATCAATCTTTTGGAGCTGAGGGCCATCAGGCTAGCCCTGACGGCTTTTCTGCCGACTGTGCGAGGAAAGAGTGTCCTGATCCTGACGGACAATACAGTGGCCATGCACTACCTCAACAAAAAGGGGGGGCAGGGTCACTTCCTCTGTGCAGGGAGGCGATGCAGCTCGAGTTCTGGGCCATCCAGGAGGAAGTTTCGATCTCGGCAGTTCATCTGGCCGGAGACGAGAACGTGACTGCGGACGCTCTGAGGAGGCAGAGCGCAATCTCTCACGAGTGGGAGGTGGCTCAGGATATTCTCCTGGAGATCTTCGCCCTTTGGGGGACCCCTCAAGTGGATCTCTTTGCCTCCAGTGTCAACCGGAAGTGCGAAAGGTTTTGCTCGCGGGAATTTCCTCCAAAAGGAGCCTTAGGAGACGCGTTCGTGGTGGAGTGGTCATTCCCGCTGCTGTACGCGTTTCCTCCAGTCCCCGTCATCCCGCAAGTGCTGCGGAGGTTACGGAAGTTCGGTTCCCGGATGATCCTCATTGCCCCGGCGTGGGCTCGGAGGACGGGGTACCCGGACCTTCTCGACTTATCCATCTGCCCTCCACGTCGTCTTCCCTACCGAGACGATCTGCTCTCACGGGAGGGGGGTCAGGTTCTCCATCCAGAGGTCAGATCCCTCAACCTTCACGCTTGGCTTCTGAAAGGTTGAGGTATAAGGATTGGGACCTCCCTGAGGACGTGATGGAGGTGTTGCTTTCGGCCCAAAGGCCAGCAACAAAGTCTCTGTACCGTTGGCGTAAATTCTGCGACTGGTGCAGAGTTCAGAATGTGGATCCTTTTGCATGTGACATCCCCATGGTCCTGTCCTTTTTACTTTCTTTGGCCCACAGGGGCTTGCAAGTGGGTACCGTTAAAGGTTACCTGGTGGCGCTGTCCATCTTTAAGCGCTCGTCTGAGGAGTGTTCTTACTTTAAAATCCATTTGATTTCACAGTTTCTGAAAGGGCTCACTAATGTGTTCCCTCCGTCACCTTTCCTGGTGCCCGGTTGGGATTTAAACCTTGTTCTTAAGTTTCTTATGGGTGCTCCGTTTGAGCCTTTACATTCTTGCCCTTTGAGGCTGTTAACTCTGAAAACTGTGTTTTTAGTTGCGGTTACTTCCGCTCGCAGAGTGAGTGAGTTCCAGGCACTTTCAGTTAAGCCTCCCTTCACTGTATTTCACAAGGACAGGGTTGTCCTTAGAGTTCGTCCTTCTTTTCTTCCGAAGGTAGTGACGGAATTTCATTTGGCCCAGAAGGTTGTTCTTCCGGCATTCTATCCTCCTCCGCATCCTGGTAAGGAAGAGGAGAGGCTCCATAGGCTTGATCCTAGGAGAGCTTTAAGCTTTTATGTTTCACGCATGTCCCGGGTCAGAGTGGACGATCAACTCTTTATTGGTTACGCTGGAAAGCGTTTGGGGCAAGCTGTGACGAAACAGACTTTGTCTCGCTGGATTATTTTGGCCATCTCGGAGTGCTACCGCTTGATGGGTAAGGACCCACCAGCTGGCTTGCGGGCCCATTCTACCAGGGGTATGGCTGCATCTACTGCCCTGCAGAGGGGTGTTCCTATTCGCAACATCTGTGATGCAGCCACCTGGGCTTCAGTACATACATTTGTACGTCACTATTCCCTCGATTCCATCCGAGCACAGGATCTGGCCTTTGGCAAGGCGGTCCTTTGCTCCGCTATTTGATTGGCTATTCTAAATCTTGATTCTAAATTCTTTCCCTCCTCCTTGCTCAGGTACTGCTTTGGGAGTCTGTCATAGATATGGAATACGTCGGAGGACCCAATCCCCTCGAAGAACAAGTTACTTTCTTACCTGGTAACGTTCTTTCGATGGGATGGTCCGACGACGTATTCCATATCGCTCCCGCCCTGCCTTCCCCGCTGCAGAATTTCTTTTGCGATTGCAGCTTACGTTCCGCAAGGTTTTGTGTCTGACTGGCAGTTGACTAGTGTCACACGTTCTGGGGGAAAAAAACTACAACTGAGGCTACGGGCGTCGTGCGTCCTACTTATCACATCGGATGACGTCGGACATCGGAGGAGGCCCTCGACGACGGCGCATCGACGTCATCGACGCAGACGCCGAAAAAAGTTTCCGAAGCAGCACAGCTGTGGTGATTACATGTCATAGATATGGAATACGTCGTCGGACCATCCCATCGAAAGAACGTTACCAGGTAAGAAAGTAACTTGTTCTTCTCCAGCATGGGTCTGGCATGGATTCACATGCGAACCCTCCCGCCTACCCCTCTGCGGCTCTTCACTTGGTCATACTGCCACTTCACGTGCTTCCAAATCTGAAGATGGCTGCCAGAGGCGGGGCTTAGGTAGAGGGCAGTCATTGGCTGTGGTCAGTATGACGCAGAGACCAGTGATTGGTTACTACTACGAAAGACCGATCAGAAACAAAACTGATACTGGTTTTTTCTTTACCGAGGATTCCCAGCCTGACGACGGGGAATATTCATGAGCATGTTGAATCCATGCCAGACCCATGCTGGAGAACAACAGTTACAGGTAAGTAACTTGTTCCATTTGAACCAATTATTCAAACATTTTTCTTGTGGGGACGAGGACACCCCCAAATCCCAGTTGGTTGGTTTGGGCACCCTTGATGTGCCTGGTTATCTGGAATATTTGGGGGAAATGTTTATGCCGGTCAATTAAAACAAATTCACCATCCGCCACAGTGTGATTGACTGGTGGGTGAATGGGTATGCATGTGTGCTTGCAAGGTTGGGGCCTGGGCAAGGGCATTGGAACATGGACGTTTTCTTGCATGTTTTACTGGAATTTTTGGCCATAGCCAACTTGATGAATGTTATTACATGGTGGGGGGTTGCGATGAGGTTTTATAGTGCAAAGGGGCAGGCAAAGTGGACATTTTCTGTATCGATTCATGTTTTGTTCACATAAGGGGCAGGGCTACTATGATGTAAGTTCTTACATGAGTCGAGGCATTTGTGCAGCAAAACAAAGAAATATTTCTTTTCTGTAGCATTGCATGTTGTACTTACCTACTGGCATGAAGGGCAAAGCCAGCAAGAGAATGTTCGTACATGGGGATACTATTATATACTGGCAGAGCAGGCATGAACATATTTTCTTATGGTAACATTACTGTGCGTACTATTTCTGGCAACACACAGAGTTGACTGGTACATTTGGGTGCCCGGAGCCCTTGTTTCTACACTGGGTGAAAGATTTAAGTTTGATTACAACACATTTATATCTTTCACCTAGTGCATTGCACAGCGTGCCCCTGCAGCAGCAGGATAATCATGCGTATTGTGCATGCGTGGTGGGCCAGGCAGGCTGAAAGTTTGTGTGACCCATGCTTTGTTGCTGAACATTGGGGGTGGGGGTCCTCAGCATAGCTCAGAGAGGGGCCCTACATTTTTTGTTATGCCACAGGAAGATGGGGTGGACATTGATGCAGATGTGACTGAGCAGTCTTCTCCGCTGCTGCCAGTGTGCTGCTGATGCTGCTGTTGATAATGTCCAAAAATCCTAAGTCCTTCTCTACCTATTCAGCACCAGTCTCTTCATTGGCTCTTTCCTCTGCGCCCAGGGCCTTCGCCCTCAGTTAGAAATGACCTTGGTGTTTGTAATGGAAGAAGGTCTTGGCTCTTATTTATTGCCTTGAGCTTGGCATTGATTCCTAAATTACGTTAACCGTCATTTTAAGAACTCCCTTTCTGACCCATACCTCAAAACAAATAGAGTGGAGATGGTGTGTTCTTCATAAGGCACTCCACAGACACTTAATGATTACTTTAATTAAATTTGAAGGAAGTATTACATAGTGTCAAAAAAGGTGTAGGTAACTCATGAGATTCACATTCTACACCCATCAGTGAGGTCTTGCTGAGGCGATAGCATAGGGGATAATGCCATACTGCCATGCCTTGAGAATGATGGCAGAAAGAGTGTCATTTATAAAACTGCTGATTTTTATGAAAGATCACAGGTGTTATTGTATTGTTTCCACAGATATGTGTTTGACGTAACTAGGTGCATGTTTTCTCGAGGAAATATCACTGAGAAGATGCGGATATCTTCAATGTCTTGCTCGGGAGAAGTGGTTGTGGATCTCTATGCAGGTAACTTTAATGTTTCCACCTCGTCTTTGGCAGAGTGGGAGAATATATCTAGTAAATAAGTACCCACTGTTTCTCAGAGTTGCTCGGTTATAAATATTTCCAATACACTACACAAAAAGTCATTTATATTTGAAGCCTTGTGTGTGTAAGTGAATTAACAAGTTATTAAATAAGCTGGCAATCAACTGTTCTTTAATGAAGTGATCAATTTTGTGGCAGACTGATTTCCAACTTTAATGCTATTTTCTGTTAATTTCATGTGGGTAGTTCCGCACCTAGTGAGGAATCAAAAACTAGTGCTGTCTTTTATGCTGATCGGGCAAATATTGTTTTTTTACTCAGTGTTTCCTTATATGCAGGTGCTTCCAAACCATGCCAGAATTCATGTGTTTGTATATCATTTTCTTTCTTTCTTGCCTTTTTTGACAAGGTCCCATGTCTTGTGCTGAGAACCTCTGGGACTGTGACTGAGGGGTCCAGGAGCCACACCAAGCTAGTGGATGATGGTAGAAGTGGGTGGTTAAGTGGGTGGTTAACCAGGTTGTTTTCCCTTGATGTCGAGTGGGGGCAGTCGCATAACATGTTAGCAAATCTACCTCCATGAAACGGACCCCTCCGAGATTCCCACTGTGCCTTGCCCCTAGGGCCACAGACACATTTTACAAAACTGACCATGCCCGGACAGGCATGGAACCTGCCAGGGCGCCAAGATCCTCAAATGGCAAACTGTGGTTACCCCCCTTCCCCCCCGTAAACCCCCTCAAAAATAAAAAAAAACTCCTACTTTCAAGGCCTGATTTACTTCACATGAAATCGTGTTGCTAGCCATGCATTCGGGGACTGGCTCTTTAAGCAAAATCCTTCTCCAAGCCCTAATAACAGTAATGTATGCCCTTAAACACTAAAGATTACACATTTAAGAACTGCAGAATATTGCAGGCAAGTTATTTCAAGTTTGCGAGCTCCTAACCCTTCTAAGCCAACACCCGCACTGAGACTTTGTTTTTCCCCTGTGCCTGAGATCTTCACTAAGGAGTCAATCTTCCTTTTTGGTTAGTAGTAATTACCTAGGGAAAGACCTACCCCATTCCCTGAAACAAGAAACCCTTGGTAATGATACCACTCTACTAACCTAGCCAAACATAAAGAGTACCAACTATTATTGGTTGCAATTCGGGCCTGCGCTTCAGATAGTGATGATTATTCAGGCCTGACCCAGTACAGGTAGTCTCATGGAAGATGGGACAGAGTGAAAGAAATTCCAAAAATGGCAGTTGCAACTGAAATACTTTTTGATCTAACACCCAAAGATTCAATCTCACCCAGGTGTGACCAGAAGCAATTTCCAATCGCAGTCCTTACTCTGTTCCCTCACAGAGGTGCAGACCCTCAGGAAAAAGCCCAGCCAGGGTAGGAGGGATGAGTATACAAGCTAGCAGTCCTAGTTGCTGTGTGTGGGCTGCAAGAGGGTTGCTTTTGGGAGAACTGGTTAGTGAAGGACCGTAAAACTGGAGGTTGGGGAAACTGAGTTGATTGTAGCAAAGGTGGCAGTGAAGAGCAAGAGGAGGTTGCCACAATTGATAGGGTTAAGAAGGTCGTGGTGCCAGCTAAAGATGGGGTAAAATCAGGAGAGAACAGTGGCGAGAAGTAAGCAGTGGCACTTTAGTAACATCAGGAGAGGAGGGTAGAGAGGAGTTGGTGGTGGAAAAGTCAAACAGCTGAGGGCAAGAAGCACACAGATAGTGTTGGCATCTAATGTACATTTTGAAGAAAAAAGTGGGCAGATAAACACTGTTGGAAGTAAGAATAAGCAGGGCATAACTAACGATTATTATTAAGGTAATTGAGTGGAAACCTAGCTTTGGTAAGCAACAGAGTGCTTTATAATTATACTGGGGCAGAACATGGGGAAGGAAGCAGAGAAATGGGGATCAGGGAGATTGCGGGTAATTGGTAACAAGGGATCTGTAAGCAACCATGGGAGAAATGCGTGGGGAGCAGATCACTCAGTCTCAGATAGGGTGGCCAGTGGAGGGTGTGTGGACCTATGTGTTAGAAAGGAGGTATTCCTTGACAAGGAGGGTTTTGAGCTCTGAACTGTAAAAGTGAAGGGGCGAATTTGATGTAGACAGGGAGGAGGTTCCAGAGTCACGGGGCATAGACCGAGAAAGGCGTGTCTCTTTGCATCCTGCACCGATGGAGTTCAGGTCAGCACAGGTCCTCACTTCTGATGGGTTGTAGGCCTCCGTAGATGCCGGTTTCTCAGTGAAGTAACTTGGGGGGACTTCAAGGTGGCTGCCTTGTAGACGATACAGTAGTACTTGAAGATGATACAGGCTTGCAGCAGGAGTCTGTGCAGTTCGATGAGCTTCCGGTGATGTGGTCGAATTTGCTACAGCATGCAGGACACATCTGAGGGGTACGAGGTTAGTCGCTGGAAGGCCTTCCAAAAGGGTATTGCCACCATCAAGGTGGGAGAGGACCAAGTCTTGGACAGAAGATCTGAAGATGTTTTTCTGGGATGAAGGGCTTCATTTTCCACAGGAGAAAACGTTGGTACCAAGCCATTTGTGCCTTCTGCAACAAATCTGGCGGTTTCGTCCCTTGTTCCCTAGGGGGAGCCATCCACCTATGAGGCTAGGGATGTGAGCCTGCTGAGGAAAATACACGATCGGTTTGGGAAAGCGGGATCCCACTGGCAGTGACTTCCCTCAAGGTGACAAGGACTCCCATCCCCATGGGAACTCCCTATACCCAAGGTATTATCTGCATACATGGGAATAAGAGAAGCTGCATTCATGTATGGGACTCAAAACAACATTCACTTTACCACTGTGTGTTTGGCTCAAGACAATGCTGGTTTCTCTATGAACGTACAAGTTGACGATAAACTATATGCTCCTTTGACGTAGTGGAGCGAGAATAAAGGGCTGACCGCCCTTGAAAGGAGAGACAGAAACACTATGTAGAGGTGAGCCTCTGACGTGAGAACGTAATCAAGGGGAGGAGTCGCAGTGCAGTACAGCGGAGCCAGCTCTGGCATGGGCAGAGACTAACTCGTTAGCGAGATGCTGCCCACCCGACACTGGAGAGTGCAGAGTCAGATACAAAGGCAGCTTAAGGCGAGCATTACCTGGTGGCACGACCATGCAGGGGATGTGGTGGGCCCGGTGCCGGCAAACCATGTCAAAACCAGGGATCAAGGGAGGAGCGAATCCTCTGCTCTCAGTGAAAGAGCCCAAGAGAGGAGGGGAGGCGAAACAAGTGGAACAGAAAGCCTGCTTGTACCCAGACTAGATAACAAGCAAGCAGTGGGGAATGCCATTGCTAGCAAAGAGATGCTGCCTCACACAAACAAACCCACCAGAACAGAAGGTATCTAGGTTGTCCTTGGCAGAAAAGAAGGCAGAGAGCGAAGAGGACATTAAATGGAGGGGGAAGGATTGTCTTATATCCCCCTATAAGGGTCAGAGAGACCCAGAAAGAGAGAAAGAACAAGAGAATGAGAGGGGTTACAGGAGCCCAAGAAACCCCATGGTTTGTAATCCACCAGACCTCTCAGAGAAACTCCCAAGAGCTAAGAGAGCCACATAACAAGAGGGGCCTACCAATACCCCAGAGAGCTGAGAGAGATATGGATAGAGGAACCCAAGGGGCCTAATAAACACAGTGAAGAACAAATACGAGGGTAGCACAGAGACTCCCAAGACATGAAGCAAGTGGGGACAGGTCATCGTATGTTGTGGAGAGGGACCAGGGAAATATCCCTCCACCTAACGAAATTGAGACACTTTGTTTTTTCAAGGAGTTGAGACTTGCTTTGAGGAACTTTTGGAGACTTTGGAACTTTGAGAAACTGCCAAGACTTGTTAAAAAGTAGCGAGAATTGTTTTTTTACGGACACTTATTGAATCCAAAACCAAGAGGGACTCTTGGGACGCCGAAAGAGATTGGGGTGAAACCATTCTTGAGTTCAGGGCACTTCGCCTAGTTTTCTTTCAAATTTTTCTAAGTGGTAGTGCCAGTTAGGTTTGGACTATGGACTATTTTTTTGTTTTGACTATCGACAAGCACCTTGGTTGTAGTTTTGATAGCAAGGGAACTTTCCTTTAGGAATACGACTAGAAAGGTATTTTCTTTACAAAAAACGTCTTGACAACATGTCCTTTGGTCCATGTCCTTCTGGCTTGCCACACTTCCTTGCTACATGCTGTTTGAAGGAGAGTTGTCTTTCAAAGTGGAACCGAACCAGGGGACTTGGTGCAGGTGGCCAGCTGGGGTGTGAAGCCCTTGAGGTGCATAGCACAGAGCCAGGCATGGATGTCAGGTTTTTGTTGTTGGTCTGCAGTAGGAATTCAGTCTTGGAGGGTTTGAGTTTCAGTTGAGCACTGTCAATCCACGATTAATGTGAGGCAGGCCATGAGCCTGTGGATGTCTTTGATGGAAGATACCTTGAGGTAGAGCTGCATGTCATCTGCATATTGGTGGATGTAGATGTTGTGTGGAGCGAGGGTTCAGAGCGGTTCCATGTAAATATTGAAGATCACGGAGGACACGATAAGGTGGTGGGACGTCTTCTCCAACATCGCCCGGTGCACAGAGTTTCTAAACCATCCATACCAGGAGACAGTCACGACGGACGCTTCCCTGGAAGAGTGGGGAGCCCCCGACAGATGCCTGCACGCCAGAGGCCTGTGGCTGCCAGAGGAGTAGCACTTCCATATCAACATCCTGGAGCTACGTGCAGTGCTCTGGGCCCTCAAGTCATTCCTACCGTCTCTGAAGGGCAAGGTGATAAGGATCTTCAGACAACACTAACACCATGTTCTACATCAGGAAACCTGGGGGCACTTACTCCCCAGTGCTCTCCAGGGAAGTGCAGGACTTGTAGTGCTGGGCCTTCGGACAAGACTTGTGCCGCGCTCATTTTCACCTAGCGGGAGTCAAGAACGCCACTGCAGACTTCCTCAGCAGAGAGTTGCGCTCCTGCCATGAGTGGGTGCAGCGGCAGGAGCAGGTGGACCACATCTTTGTCAAGTTGGGCAGGCCCCTGATCGATGTGTTTACGATGGCGGGAAACTCCAAATGTCAGAGGTTTGCCAGCAGATTCCACCAACCAAGGAGAACGGGGGACACAATCTCCTTCCCGTGGGAAGGACTATTTCTGTATGCGTTTCCCCCGTTGCCTCTCCTGCTGCAAGTCATCAGCACACTCAGACACTGCCAATGCAGGATGATGCTCATCGCCCTGGCGTGGGCGAGGCAGATTTGGTACCTGACCTTCTCAGCCTGTCGGCATCGCCTCCGGATCTTCTCACCAGAGAAGGAGGCGCACACCTACATCACAAACCAAGATCTCTGAACCTGAGGGCTTGGCTCCTGCAGCCCTAGAGTTTGAAGGATACGAATTACCAGCGCACTGGAGGCAGGTCCTCGCAAAAGGCAGGGCATCATCGACCTTGAGATGCTACGGTCACAAGTGGAAGCTTTTCGCTATGTGGTGCCGGTTACAGAAGATTACCCCTTTGAAGGTCACGGCCCCACAGATCTGGCCGTACTTGCTATCCTTGGCCAAGGCCCGACTGGCGCAGGCCTGCATCAAGGTGCCTCTGGCGGCCATCTCCCGGTACACCAGATCGACGGGAAGATCGTCGCTTTGGTCCCATTGACTCGTCAGTGAGTTTCTCAAATGACTTTTCAGTTTTTCCCACCGGTGAAGGCTCCTGCCCCAGTGTGGGAACTCAATTTGGTTTTGATGAGGCTCATGGGGGTCCCCTTTGAGCCTCTGCATCAAGCTCCACTCAAATTCTTCTTGTGGAAGACTGCTTTCCTATGGGCCATCACCACTGCCAGGTAGGTGAGATTCAGGCCCTATCCTGCAAACAGCTATCCCTGACTTTCCACGAATCGAGGGTGCTGCTACTTACGCACCCCTCCTTCATGCCGAATGTTCCGTCGGAATTGCACCTCAACAAGCCTTTGGTGTTACCTGTTTTTTTCCCCAAAACCTTCGTCGCCGGTGGAAAGGGCCTTCTTTCGCTGGACGTTGCTTGTGCCCTAAATTTCTAAGTTACACGCACAAAGAGTTTTTGGAAGACTTCACAGCTGTTTGTAAACATTGGTCCTGTGAGCCATGGGAAGGCCTTGTCCAAGACTTCCATTTCAAGATGGCTCTCCGGCTGCATCACGCACTGTCATCGGTTGGCTAACTGACCGCTGCCCAGCCGTTCGAGAGTCCACTCCACCAGAGCAATTGCTGCTATGACGGCCTTCCTGTCTGGTGTGCCCCTGCTCGCCATCTGCACGGCTGCTATGTGGAGGTCCACTCACACCTTCGTGAAATTCTACTGCATCGACGGGGATTCCAGGGAAGAGTCCTGAGTCGGCCAAGCAGTGCTACGCAACCTGTTTGCTTGAGGTGAGTCTGTACCAGGATTAAGTGTAATTGCTTCTGTTGAGCCTTGCCACCTCCTGTGGTTGTGTAATGGTGTACTGCTATGTATTTGTTATTCATGAGTATGTGAATCCATGCCAGACCCCATACTGGAAAAGGATCACGTTACTTACCTGTAACTATTGTTCTTCAGCATGGGTCTGGCATGGACTCGTATGCAAACCTTCCCTCCGACCCCTCTGCAGCTCTTCTTGGTCATGCTGCCACTTTACGTGCTTACCAGATCTGAAGATGGCTGTGTGAAGAACCTGAAGGTGGCCCACCTGCTAGTCCCCGGAGAGCTGTCATCCAGGTGGCCAGGGCACAGCCATCGGTATTGGATCCAGTTCCTGGGGGTGGAAGTGGGGCACCTGGATGGAGAGTGGAAGTGGGATGCCGACGGGTGAGACGCGGTACCCCCTTCTTTATAACACCCTTTCCCCATCCTACCCCGTAGGATATTTAGAAACTCCGACCCCCCCCAACCTCCTTTGCCAACACAAACAATTTCTTACACCGTGAAAGACAGCGGACTAACACCAGAGCCGTTTACACAAGGGTCAGGCAATTGACAATTACACACACCTGACGTCCCTTTCCTTTCCCCACAGGGATAAAGGGCGGAGCACGAGAGCACACTTTGAGCAAGGCAAAATGCACGAGGAAGCAGCTGTTCCAGGACGGAAGTTCAAAAGGAGGATAAAGGCGGCGAGAACTGAAAAGACGACAAGGAGTGAAGTGCCCTTGCTCTTTTTGACCCAGACTCCCAAAGCCTCAGTGAAAGGAATCAGAAGACCGGGGGCTACAGCTACCGTGTGGTGTAACAGATGCCAACGGTGCACAGGGCCCTCCCTCGCTGATAACGAAGGCGGGGAGAGACACTTGTTACTTTGGTACTGTCCTTGACTCCAGGGACAAACGCCAAGGAGTTCAACCGAGCCGGTGAGTCAGTGGGAGAACTGATAGTAAACTGAAATGTTTTGAACAAAGGTTGTAAACGGCAACGTGATATGAATTGAATGAACCTATGAGCAAAGAACCTGTGTGTTACTGAACTTTTAAAGCCCAGGAAAGACCAGCTGCAGAGTGGTCCGGCGCCACGTGGGCGCTCATTGGAAAGACTCTGGCTGGTCCTCTTTTGTTGAAACTACAGATATCAGGAGGCCGTAGGAGAGCCCGACTAAATGGTCAAAGTGGTCATACAAGGGTTGAATAAGACCCCTTGTACGATCGAAAGTCTTTGAACCATAGCCAAGATGAAAGCTAAGGGAAGTGAATCCCGCATTTTGTGATAAAGCAAAGTGAATTGTATCTGGCAAATGTGAACCTGGCTGAGGGAGGCCTGCAAGTTGGGGTGAAGCATAATAACCCTGTGAACATTGTGTTGACAAAAGTTAACCCGGCTGTGGGATGTCCACAGTGAAAGGATGTTTAAAAGGACATTGAGACACACTACAGGCAAACATATTTTGAGCAAAAAGCCGTAGTGAACCCGACGGAGGCTAACATTCAAGAAGGATCGGATCCTGGCTCAGGGGGGTCTAGGGGTGAAGAGGCATCACCCAATGTAAAAGATTACGGAAAGAACTTTTCTTTTGTTATTGTTGACACATCAGGCCCTCTGAGCCAAGAAACTTTGTATGAAGGAGACTTGGCAACCAAAGTTCCTGATATCGCTGAAAAGAACTGTAACCTCGTGCCGGAGAAGCCCCGTTGTGTATTGTGTTCAGGAGCCCTGCCTTGTCCCATGCTAAAAACTTGGGGAAGGGAGACCCCAGCTATACCATCCTGACTTATCATTTTGTGAACATTTCTTTTCTGGTGAACATTATCCCACACTATTGTGTAACTTAGCGGTAAGGATTGGCAATAGTTATTTTTTAATATAGGCCCTTTTTATTTGACGCCACTAGGACTGCCTTATCGTTATTTGATGGTCGTAGCTTGCTCCCATCTTAGATTTAGGCTTAGATTAGGCGTTTTTCTCAACCATTTATACAGTTTAATAAACACCCTTGAACTGTGATCACTCGTCTGTCTTTACTGTTGCCCCATGAGTTCCTTACAGCTGCCAGAGGAGGGGCTTAGGGAGAGGACTGTGATTGGATGGGGGCAGTATGGGCCAGAGGCCAGTGATTGGTTTAAAGGAGAATTAGTTTTTAAGTGAAAGTGAAACTGTTTTTCTTTTACTGAGGACTCCCAGCCTGACGTCAGGGAATATTCATGAGCATGTTAATCCATGCCAGACCCCATGCTGGAGAACAATAATTACAGGTAAGTAAGTTGTTCCTTTTCCTTTCTGGTAGTCAATTAATAGTGTCACCTAGTGCATGATCATAGTGTAAATAAGTGACTCGAGAGTGTAGCACTTAAGCAATTAGCCCCGAGCCGCTGGGGTATTACTGAGTCAGGTAAAGCCCCGGGGCCTATAGTTACAGGCCGGAGCAAAGTGAGGGTCTTAACGAAGGCCCTGGGGGTTTACCTGACCCAGTAATGCCCCTGCAGTGAGGGGCTTATTTCTATTAGTGCCCAGCCCATAAAACCGAGGTATTAAAAGGATTATTTTTCTGTACCGAAATGCCGGAATGTATAATGTAAATAAATGTTAAAAAATTGCCGCCGGGGAAGGGTAAACTGGGTCAGTTTTCCCTTTCTATGGCAGCGATTGAAACAAATAGAAAAAAGTAAACCAAAAAGAAATGCTCGCCATGGAAAGGAGAGATGGGACTACCTGTAGTCCCTACTTCCTTTCCATGATGGTCTGCCGTGTATCGGGAGCAGACGTGCTGGGGACAGTAGTGTTCCTAGTGCGTCCGCTCTGGAAATGGACCAAAAAGAAGCAAAAAGAAGGTAAGTGGGGTTGTGAGGGCGGGGAGGGGATTGTTTAGGTTGGGGGGGGCTGGAGTAGGGAAAACTCTTATCTCGATCCCCCCCCCCCCGACCTAGTATCATTTTTGAGACACACTGCAGTTAGGGAGGGTACTGCCCAAAGTGACATTCAAGATAAACCTCCTAAATCCTGATATATATATATGTAGCCTAACTGTTTCGTACCACAACTCGTGACCTTCTACGATGTTGAAACTCTGTTGCATTCAGAGCACAGCATGCCGAGTAACAGTGCAAGATGCATCTTGTGCTAAATTCCAATGCGTGCAATATAAACAAAGTTTATGTAAGCATTTCATATTGGTAGAAGTATAATTTTGTTTTGACTAGTGTGCTACAAAGAACAGTGGGGTCCTCTCTCATAGTCTGTTTCCGAAATAAAAACATTGGCAGCCACAGTGTCTATTGCTTCCAGAAGAGGGACCCTAATGCATGTGTCCTAACCATAGACCGCAGATGTAATTTCTTCAACAGTTAGTTGTACCTTACCATCAGTCCGTTACTTTTTCAACTTTTCGTAGAATAGTCCTTGCGCTGAAAAATACAAAGTATGGGCACATTACCAATCAAGGTTGCTCACCTTCTCTGAGCCTTATAGGTTAATCTGATTTTGTCTGGTCCATTTGAGTAGTGGAAACGCAGAGAACTGCGATTGCATCCTTTGGGGAGGTTTGTGACTTATAATGATAGCAGCGATTGCTTTATGGTAAGCTTCATCTAATATCCTATTGGGGAGGGCTAAGCATAGAAGGGGAAAACTGTCCTACTTTACACTTAGCCAAAGACAAATTAAAAGCCCATAGCTGATCCACTCCACGGTCCTATGACCGAAGGAAGCCACAAGTCCCTCGCTGCCAAACCACTATATACCGCTTTCCGCACCAACTCCAGCACTTCACCTCGGCGTTGGTAATAGCAGTCCTTAAATTAGCAGCTGGTGATCTTTTTCAGACAGTTTCCCGGTTTAAATCAGTACTTTTGTTCGAGTCCAAAGTCATTCTGAATAACCAATACTAAAATAAAGTACTAGGCAGCACCTGATTTTACTTTGCTTGGAGCATTACCTTTTTACAATGGTTTGAATGAACACAGGTGGGTAGCACATTTACTTTAACAGCAGTGTTGGTGAATAATATTCCCCGATACGGCTACTTCCACCGCAAAGCCAACAACATTTTCCACTAGTGCACCTTAACATAAATTAAATTGCTGGGTTTCAGTGAATAGTATGCCTCTTTTGGTATGGCTTCTTTAACCTGTGAGTGGATTGACTTACCACAGGTATTAAGTGTTCAGCATCATGTTATCAGTCCAATGAGTGTTCATATAAGAAGCATTTAGTGCTGATGATGAAGGAAGACTTGTAGGGCGGCTCATCAAGAACTCCTATTTATAGTGCTTTGAAAGCTACACAATATCAGTGGTTGGGCATCTGGCCACTTAAGGCCTGTTTCGGTGTAAAACCAAGCTAATTTTTTTGTTGTATAGATCCATTGTACCTTTCAACACCCTAGCCGATTGAGGGTTGGGGGCGCAGTGCAGTTTCTTTTTTTTATGGCGTGCTCTGCATAGTTCCTTCATGACCTAGTAAGATAGGTAGCTATTTATTTTAAAATCTGTTTTATTTAAGAAAAGTAAGCACATACACAGACAGTGTGTGCTCCATGGACAAAATCAATGATATGATTTACAGTAAACCGGTTCTAACAAACGTAACCTGGCATTACAAGAAATAACAAAAGAAATGCTTGGCATACATAAGGAAGTACATTATCCTTATATGTTGGGGGTGGTCAAGATTTAGAGGGTCCAAAAACGAAAATGGATGTCCACACATTGTGGGAGCGGCAGCAAGCGGTCATCTTCCATTGGGGGGAGCACAAGGCACTAGAGATGGTGCGTACCACACAAAACCTGTATTTAAATAAATTGTGTAAAGGCAACCTCTAACAGCCATCACCAGGGGATTGTCATCTGACTGGTGGAACATTGAAAGGAGCAAAACATTCCATGCTTCCAAGTTTGCTGATGGCTCATAAGGGCTCGTACTCACAGACCTGTACCAAGCTGCTGTTTCGGCCTTGCTTCATAAATCAAAGTCACTGCACCATTGGTTATATTTAGGGCCCCTATTCAGTTTCCAGGTCATTGAGATGTGCCTCTTTGGCAGAATACAGGCATGGTCCATCGGCTTAACCACTTGCCTATATTTGTCAGGTCTGGGACATATCCCCAGAAGGCACTCATCTCAAGTCCATTGATAACCTGCAATTCCAGCGTTCCTATAGGTCTGTTCTATCTCATGCCAGAAGGTACGTATCAAGGAACATTGCCAAAACATGTGTAGAAGATCTGCCCCGTCAGCTTTACACCAGGGGCAAGTCGGCGTTGTTTTTGGGTCAAATCTGGCTACTCGGCTAAAGGTCATGTAAGTGCGATAGAGTACATTGAGCTGTAATAAACGAAAGCGTGCATTTCTTGAGGCCTGCCTAACAAACAGTAACTCAGTATCCCATTGTTCCTCAGTACATTCACTTCTCAAATCCTTCTCCCAGCGGACCTTCAGATACATATCTTGGGTACTGACTCTACCTAGAAAGCAATCGTACAGTCAAGAGACCGGACGTCCTCCATCTTCAAGCTCATACATTGCAGACAGCCATATATCAGCTTTAGGTTCCCTTGGCCATGAATTCCAATTAGACTTGGCTACCCTCACCAGCCTCGGATATCTCCAAAACTGACCCTTGGGCAGACCCTCTGTATGTTCTAAATCAATTAAGTCCCTGAAGCCGCCCCCTTCATACATGTCACCCCATGCGACCAATCCCAGCTCTTCCTATTTCTTGTCATCAAAAGGTCGTTGAGGTCCAGGCATGCATCCATTGTCCAGGGGGCATGTGGTGGTAAGGGATGTTTTACCTTTAGTACCTTCAGTGTTCTATTCAGATCAGTCTACCCAGCCTAATTAATAGCGTCTGCCCGCTAAGGCAACAGGTTGGGACCCATAGTACCTCCTTGAGCCACATTGGATGTATCATTGGTGATGGCAACCTAGATTCTGAAGGGGGCCCATCTGACAACCAGTCACTTATGTATCAAAGCTACGTAGCTAAATAATACAGTTCCAGATGCGGCAATTACACACCCCCATCCTGGTATCTCTTGGCCAATGTGTGTAGCCAGATCTTAAGCTGCCCGTGTCCCCACAAGAAGCCCCTGATCATGGTGTCCAGGGCTACAAAGAAGTTTGCCCCTATGCAGTAGTGTACATTTGCGAAGGAATAAAGTAGCAGCGGAAGTGCAATCATTTTAATCAGGGCTATTCGTCCCATAAGTGAAAGTGGTAGCGTGCTCCAAAAGGACATGGATCTTTACACTCCCTCCACTGACCTGACCATATTCACAGCATGCACACTTTCTGGGTCATGCGTTATAAAAATGCCTAGGCACTTAAAGGCGCTCAATTCCCATTTCAACCCTAGCGCCAGCAGGTCTCTGATGCCATATTTCCGCAATTCTGCCAAAGGGAAAAGGTACGACTTCTGTCTATTAAAACAAATACCGGACAATTTTACAAATTCATCTAACACTTCCAAGATGATGGGCAAATTATGGTCCGGTTCACTTAGGTACAATAGAACATCATCAGCATACTGCGATAAAAGGTGTTGGGATTCCCCAACCATTATACCAGCGACTGGGTATTTCTGTCTCAGATATACTGCGATAGGTTCCAGGGCTAGAATGTTTAGTATGGGTGACAGTGGGCACCCCAGTCGCGTCCCTCTCTGTATATCTGTAAGGTACTCATGGTGACAACAGTAAAGACAGACACAAGTGATAACAGTTCAAGGGTGTTTATTGAACAATGAAATGCAGGGTGGAAAAACGCCTAACCTAAATCTAAGATGGGAGCAAGCGTTGACCATGAAATGAAAAAATAAGGCAGTCCTAGTGGACGGTGTGTCAAATAAAAGGACCTATACTAAGAAAAGCCTATTGCCAAGTCCTTATACTAATTACAGAAAGAGCGTGGGATAGGGTTTCAATATAGAAAGAAGTGTTCTCAAATAATAAGTCAGGATGTGATTACCAGGGGTCCCCCTTTCCCACGGTTTCAGCGGGGGACAAGGTGCGACTCCTGAGCACAGCCCACGCTGTTGAACTTTTCGTTCAACACAGTTCAGTTTCTTATCGATTCTCCCCTCGACTCATTGGCTGTGATGAACCAATTGCCTATCTTTAGCCTTTGAATCAAGGTTGGTACCACCGAAACCAGCATCCTTCCTCGTCTCAGTTATCAGAAGAGGAGGGTCTTGTGTACCGTAGACATCTGCTGCAACACACGCTGGCCTTTGTTCGTGCTCTTATCTTTCCATCTGCAGAGGTTTCATGGGTCTGGGTCGGAAAGGGCAAGGTCACTTCTCTCCTTGCCACCCTCTCAGTATTCGGCGTCTTTCACCTCCTTTTGAAATGCTATGCTGATTTAGCTCTCACATTGTGCCGTCTGCCTTGCTCGTCTTGTGCTCCACCTTTTATCCCTTTGGGGAAGGGAAAGGGCCGTCGGGTATGTGTGATTCGGGTCAGTTGCCTGATTTTGCCTGGCCCTTACGTTAGGACATGTCAGGTAACCTGGTTCGGGCTTAGTCCTTTGTCTTCTGTGATATTTGAAAGTGTTTGGGTTGAAACAAGGGGGGGGGTTTGAGTATTTGAATATTCTACACGGTAAGATGGGGGAAAAGGTATTAAAAGACTGGGGTTGATTAGTTAACTTGGAAGGATGAGATGGATAGGGTTCGTGAAACATACAGGACTGACCGGGATTATTATCGGAAAAAGAACACAGGGAATTGTGGGAATGGTAGTGTTTGGTCAATGCCGTTCGAGAGTTCGGGAAAGAATAATCGTAGGGATGTGAAAAAACTGTTGGGAGTATTCAGGGGGGAAAACAGGAAAACAATGATTATGGGAGTTATGGTTTTTGAGGGTAACAGGGTTTGGGCTCGTAGTTAGTTTGACAGAGGTATAAGGGTGGTTGAATGTTATTAAGGTAGCTTCTTTCGATGGAAAGGAGGTAGATGTTCGAATAACCAAAGAAAGCTCCAGGGACTTCTTTCCTGGTAGAATACTGCGTCTCCCGTTGGCTATTATCCCAAGCCTAACCCAGGGTTCCCCTACCCAGGTGATCCTCCCTCGCTCGTCCACCCCTAGGGTTGGGATCTGAGAGCGCCAGCCCTCCCCTGGCCAGCTGAATAAGGGACCCCAGAGGTTTACTCGGGAGAATACTCTCAGGTTTCTCACAATATCCCAACACTTCCGATATATGCCTCCAAATTTTAACCCTGGCCACGGGTCTAGTGTATAAGAATGCAATAGTGCTTGAAACCCTCCCCAAATCCGAATCCACGTAATGCCTCGTACATCCACTCCCAATAGACTAAGGCCTTTACAGCATACAACAACGCCACTACATATGGCATCTCTTGAAAATTGGTCTGATCTTATGTTGTAGACGGTGCAGGTTCAGGGCAGTGTTTCGACCGGGAACAAGCCTGTCTGATCCTCATGAATCAAAGTACTAATTACCCCGCGTAATCGGCAAGCCAACAGGGCTGTCAATAACTTTAACATCTTGGTTCAGCATGGCCAATGGTCGATAGGATTCAGAGTTCAGCAGGCTTCCATTTTTTGGGATGGGGACTACCAAGGTTTCTATCGTGCTGGGCAGTAAGGCCCAGTTTACCTAGGCCTCTGTGTACACTTCTAATAGCACAGCGGTAAGATCCTCACCATATGCTTTGTAAAATTCAGCGGAGAGCCCATCTCCACCCGGAGCTTTCCCGGCCTTCAAGGAAGCAATCACTTCGGTCCATTCTCCAGCGTTAAGGGTGCCTCCAATGCATCCGCCTGTTCCGCTGTGAGCTGTGGCAATTGGATCAGCGACATGGCAGACTTCAACTCTTCAGGGTGAACCAGGGTGTCATGACTATAAAGGCAGCTGTAAACGAGCAAAAAACTTCATTTATCGCCTTCTGCGATTGCCACTTGGCTCTGCATTCATCACGTATTAATGTAATCGGCCCTCTAGTTCGTTCAGTTCGAGTCAGCCATGTCAGCAACCTCCCTGATTTTGTCCCTGTCAGCTTGGGTCAGAGACACGTTCACTGAGTAATCGAATTTACGAAGTCTCTCCTGTGCCTCCGTGCATTGCGTTTGCAACTTCAGGAGCTGTTTCCGCTGGGGGGGTACCACGGATGTCCTCTTCCCTTGTGCGGATCTGATCTTCCAATGAGTTCAGGGTGTTTTGCAAAAGTCGCCTAATTCCTCCTGTACTAGCGATTATCTCCCACCTGACTACCAGCTTTAAGGCCTCTCAGACCATCCCCCAGCTGTCAACACTGCCCACATTAGTCTCCAGAAAGACTCCTACTTCTCCCAGCTTAACTTTGAAAAGGTCATCTCGTAGCGACTCGAATGGCAACCGCCACCTTGGTACCTGAGGTCTCGGCCCTCTATTGTCCCAGCATATCATTAACGGGGCATGGTCCAAAATCGAGAGCCCCATATATTCAGAGCTCAAAAAATCTGGCAAGTGCTCAGCATCAACAAAAATGTAAGGAAGTCTAGTATATAGCCTGTGTGGGGCAGAGTAATAGGAATATCCTCTTTTGTCTGCATGTCGTACCCTCCATATATCCACCAGCGTCAATTCACTCCAGGCTGCATTTAGAGCTAACGAAGCAGGCGAAGGTCCGCCTCAAACGGGGATGGGTCTATCCACAACAGGGTCCCGGGTGCAATTAAAGTCCCCACCCCAAAGGCATTCCTAAAGGAGGCTAACTGCCCGCACAAATGTCTGACATATGCAGCTATCCCATGTTTACGAAAGTAAGAGTTCACAATACAAATTTCCTGGTGTTCTATGTGACCATGCATTATTACCCATCTCCTTCAGCATCCATTCGCACATCCAGTAGGCAGAAAGGACCGCTGCATCTATCTATATCAATGCACTCTAGCAAACTTTGAATAGGTGGAGCGGAAGCCAGAGCCCCCCCATCCCCATCTAGCAATCACCTTATGTTGATCTTCGTGAATGGGTTTCCTGCAGTAGGGCAATAAACACTTTCTTCCTAAGTAAATAAGAGCACACTCTGTTTCTGCGTAAGTAGAAGCCCAAGCCCCTTACGTACCTTAATCTGCGACATCATAAGGGCTAATCAAAGGAATAAGTCGCCACTCCTGGTGCCACTGAATGATTGCCACTGACCATAAGACCCCCACCCCCAGCAGAACAGGCCCTACAGTTGCCATTGTGACTATTAGATAGACTCCCCATGTTTCCAGTAACAGCCTCAACCACCCGCCACTTAGTGAAGTCTGAGATGCGAGCCTTAACCAACAGAAAAACAAACATATAAGCTGCTGTTTAGGCCCTCCCACTTCCACAATGACAAACGGCGACTTTGGGGTAACAGGCTTGGGTACCAGCAACATATGGGCATCTCTTGCGCCAAGCACGGCGGGGGGTGTCAGAACTTCTAAGCAATGCGTGGCCATGGTGCCCCCCATGATGGTGATTGACTCACTGAGCCGCGGTGTTCATTTCAAGTATCTGTATGTGTAGCAGGAATCCCAGCTATCGGGTGAAGTCAAGGGGTTACCCCTCTATTTTCTGGTTCATCTTCTCCTCTCCCATCTGCCATGCTATTATTGTCCATCCACATCTTGACTGCTTCCGGACACTTGAAGAAAAGCAACTTCCCCTTATACAGCACTTTCAGTCTGGCAGGGTAAATGAGCATATATTTGAGTCCCAAATGTCGTAACTGTTCTAACTAATGGTGTGTAGTCAGGACACATAGAGATTTTAGCAGAGCCCCTCTGTATATTGCCTCCGTCTCCAGAAAATTACAGGATCACTTCCGTCTTCATAATTCAGGACCCTGGCAATGACAGGTCAGGGTTGAGAACGTGGCAGAGGCTTCCTCTGGAGTGATCAGTGGGCTCTCGAAATGGTGAAACCCTGAGACAACTTCCCAGGGCCCACTTCCGATAGGATCATGTTCTCTAGGAGGTCTGGTCTGGGCCTTTAGTGCCCTCAGGCAGGCCGAGCACTCAAATATTATTTCTGTGTTACCTGCTGTCTGCGTCTTCGGCACTTAGTTCTACTGCTGTGTTTTTGACCTCCAGTATTTTCACCTTAGTCACCAGGTCAGCCATGGTGGTAGCCATTTCCTGACGGCTCATTTACTGTGAATCTCATCAAGGGGTCAGACATCTTGAGGCAAAAGCTCCACGTCTGTTTTGATCTCACCAATTTTCTTTTCTAAGGAGGAGCACAGGGCTGCAGTAGCCACCAGAACCTTATCTTCTTGGGACTCAGTTTGCGCCGTTGCCCCAAAGGGTTGTCGACTCACCGGTCAGCATGGATTCTCGTTGTTTTCCAGATCCAGGAAAGGAATCCATGAATGTCCCTATTCCATTCTGTTTAGAAGTTGACATGGTGGCACAGTCACGAACGTGCCTCCTACTAGGTGTAGCGTAGCAACAGGTGATGTAGGTAGGTGAGTTTAGGAGACCAAGGAACACAATCTAATCTCCAACAGCAGAATGTTGCGACCAGAGGTCAGCACAAAAAGACAATTCACATTAATTATCACTGACTGGTTAGTGATCTCTGGGGGCAGGTAAGTCTTACACTTTTCATGAAACCAAAGAGGAATGGACATGTTCATGAATCAACTTGAAGCAGTGGATCAATCCTCAGTGTAGCCGACCGAGGCTGTTGCCGGGTAGATCTCATTTGGCAATGAATGTGTGGTAGGGGAGCCAAAGCTGGGCAACGATGCCAGCGGTAAGCTGGGGGGGACCCTCCCAGGAAATTGACCCAGCTGCTGTATTTCTCTGTTGCAGGTGGGGAGATCACAACCCTGCAACTCAGCCACTCACCATTTGTGGGTGGGTGGTTGGTTCAACACCCCAGCAGTAAGCTGTGTGGCACTTGCCGGCTTAGCACTTATTAGGCGCACCGTTGGGTCCCGAACAGTCTGCCCCTCCTATAGTGAGCGGTCGACCCAGATCCCTGAGCACCCGATGTTAGGCAGAAACCTGTGCAGTTCCCTTAGGGACCACTGCAAAAGATTTAAGACTACAGGTGTTTGGCAGTAAACCCACTTGGTAGCAGTCTGTACCACACAGATTCACTTGGTAGCTGTGGCTGAGCAGTCAGACTTCCCTCAAGAAGAGTTAGGCAGTATGCAGAGTATACACAATAGGTACAGGGACACATTAGCACAAACAAACACTGACCAGAGCTTTGGTGTAAAAGTATATAATTATTTATTTAAAGACACACTTGGGATTTACACTAGCAAAAACAAGGTAAGTAAATTCAGTACACAGTCACTATCATATATATACAACCCTATTCACTTATTAGACAAGTCTTAGTTAGAAACACCACTTATTTTCAGACAGAGGTGAGCGCTTAACATAAGATGACACTCTAATAAGTTGTAAAGAAAGGGAGGGAAAAAAGCAGGGTTAAGGAAGCACACAAGTTTCAATACTTTTACAAAGAACCACAGTAAGGCAGGATAGGCAGAGTGCTACTGGAGAGCAAGGAAGTCAATTGCAAGGCTCACTCTTGGAGAGAGCAGCAGAAGGGGTCCAAGTGGGGTTATGCCCAAAGAGTCTCGTAGATAGTTCGCACAAAAAGGATGAAATTAAAGTCAGGCAAAGTTAGCTAGGTTGTCCCAGGCTAGCCCAGGTTAGAAAGTCGAGGCTTTACTGTCAGCCCGAACGAACTGTCGCGAGGGAAGCCAGACGGGACACAGTACCTTAAGTGTGAAGGAAGCTCCAGTGGGGGCAGTTGTTCCTGGCAGCCGGTGCAAGTCGGTGTTTCGTCCAGAGGAAGAAGTCTCGCCGTGGAGAAAAGATGAAGGCCGTTGCACTGCCAGGGAAGAAACCAGCCGCGGAGTTCTTCGGTTAAAAGGTACTACCCTTCTATTTGCGGTAGTGGTAAACCGTGGTATTCCGGTTGCCGGGGTGCTTGGCATGGGCAAGGCGGCCACAACATGCTCCAGGAAGGTGAAAAGAAGGCAAAACTGGTTATCCCCACCAGTCAAAGGAAGAAGACTCTCCGGACTGGAGATCTCCTCTGTCGTCTGGTACAGTGGTGAGACGGTTCAGCAGGGCTCCACCGGTGGTGTCGTCGTTGCAGGTCGGCTCAGCTTCTCCCTCCTCGGATTGTTAGGTCCTGTGGCGACTTCTGAAGTTCCAGTCCCCAAAGCCCTGCTTTTATGCAGCACACCCCCATTCACTCAGCCTAGCTGTCAATCAAACATGCCGGCTCACCACTTGGCCCAATCACACAAGAGTGCGACTTGAGTTACCATGGTAACTCAGTCCAGGGTGCCTGAACCCCCTCCCGCACCTCCTGTGGTACCCAGACAGAGTGGCACCACTTTTGGAGGCTTCTGTGGAGAAGCCCGCCAAAAAGCGGAACAAAGGGCTCGACTTGGGTTGGAGTCACAGAAGAGAACACAAACGCCATTTTAGAATAGAGTTCTGGCAAAAAATACCAACCGGTGAATTAATAAATAAATAAACCGGCGGTATGTTCGAGGCTATAAGAATTAAATAATTAAAGTTGGTAGCCTCGAACAATGGGAAAATCCCATAGAGATATGTTCGCGGTCGAATATAAAAAGTAGTATCCACTGCCACCATCCAAAACTCGATCAGGGGGGACAGAGACGTGCCCCCACGAACAACAGACCCCGGGGCAATCGAATTGCCCCGACCAGTACGTCCACAGTAGGATGGTTTGTACTGGTTTCTGTTCATAATTTGGGACTAGTAAAACCAATGGTGACTTTACATGCCCTGGGAGACAGTAGTCCGTCCCAGGGTATGGAGTCTATGTTGGGGGGTCGCCACGACACCCCTGGGTTACTGCACGGAGGGTGCTGTGTAACCCACATTAAAAACACATGAGACCCTATGGAGTAAAAGACCCCATAGCCCATAAAACACATGGAAAGATAAAGGAACACCTCAAATCATGTCTAAGAGTGGGAGTAAAAGAATCTCACTCTTAGCAGGAGAGAAAAAAATAAACCCCAGAAATCCAGCAAAGCTGCTGGGGGGACTCCCTAGGCTTGGGAAATTAGCCTTACAGAGAATTCTCCCTGAACACCCGACTAGCCACAAACCTTTTCGTCACCCTGACAGACGAGTAGAGCGCGACAGGAGGCCCCGCTGCGCAGGCAATGTCTCTAACTACCTGCACTGGACCGTCAAGGAGCTCCGGCTCTTCCGCCCAGGCCAGTGGTCTCTCCCAGCCAAGCGAGCAGGGCAGCGGGTCACAGTAGACACCATTGGTGAAGATCGTAGGAATCCCCAATGCATCTGCTCAGGTCCCGTCGGCAATTCCTGAGACTCTACTGCGAATAATCCAGTAGGGTGCAATACAGTTCATCAGAACAAGCGCTTCTCCTACGCGTCCGCTCGTACTGTCGCCATCTTGGGTCGCTCGAAGCCACCTAGGCTGCATTGATTTCCCGGCACCAAATAACACTGGAGAAATGTCAGAGGACGCTGCAAGGTGCAGGCAACCGTCAGCCAGAAGATCAATGTATTTATAGAAAAGAAACCCCGGAGGCAGGATCAATGAAAGGATCAATGAAAAGATCGTCTTGGGAGCTCAAGCCAGGCACGTCCTCAATGCATGGACTCTGGCCACGCCTCCCCAATAGGTCGCATTTTATACTCACAGGGACTCCAAACGGGTACACAACCGCTAATCAACAACTCCACTACTGGAATAGTGTCAGCCTTGGGACAAGGTTATGCCTTGACCCATCCATTAAAGGTTCACAAAGTCTGGGAGCCGCGCTACCGAGAACGAACACGGCCAAATAACCTGTTGAATGGGAAGGTGCCCACTCGGGAGGGTCAACAACCACGTTTTAGTTCACTGTACCTTTCACAGAGGAGAAATATCCATTTTCAGTCTGGTCCCACTGTAAGGAACTCCTAGTGCCAACAGTAAAGACAGACACAGGTGATCACAGTTCAAGGGTGTTTATTAAACTGTATATGCGGGTTGAAAAAATTCCTAAATCTAAGATGGGATCAAGCTACAACCATCAAATAATAATAAGGCAGTCCTAGTGGCGTATTGTCAAATAAAAAGGCCTATACTAGGAAAAACCTATTGCCAATCCTTACACTAAATACAGGGTGTGGGATCGGGTTCACAGGAAAGAAAGAAGTGTTTACAAATAATAAGTCAGGATGTGGTAATGGGGTCTCCCTTCCCCATGTTTTGAGCACGGGACAAGGTGGTACTCCCGAGCACAGCACACGCTCGAGCTTTCCCAGCACGAGCTAACCGTTCCGCTCAACTATCAGAGCCTTCGGTGGTCAAGTCTCTTTTCTACAAAAAAATCTCTTGCCTCTGAGGATCTGATGTGTTCCAAAATAATAAACCAAAGTTCCTTTCTGATTGCACGTTGGGGGATATCTTTTCACCCCTTGATCCCCCTTTTCCGGGCTCAGACCCCTCTCGAAAGTCCGCCTCCCTCTGTCGTGTTGACTATAGCTTTCAACACAATCTTCTCTGTGTCATTCACTAATCTTAGTCTTTTTGAACAGTTCACTGTGGACATCCCTCTGCCGGGTTCACTCTTGTCAACACACTATTCATTGGGACTTCAGATTTCGCCCCCTTTTTAGTGCAATTCACATTGCATAATAAATGATTTGAATCTTCTGAAATCCCCTCCAAATCGTTCTGGGGGAGCTAATGGTGTAGGAGCTATTGTTCCTCCTAAAAAATTTTTTTCCCCACTTCTTTTCTCTTTAGCTACCCTAGCTTCTTTGACTTTTATTCCTTCTGGATACAAAGTGGGTGGTTCTCTCTCTATTCCATAACTAAAACCTGAAGCTTCTGCTAAATCCTCCTTTCTCACCTTACTATTCAACTCCTCCATCTTAATTCCCAGGGACAAAGTCTCCTGTCTAGTCTCCTTTAATTCTGTCTTTAATTCTAATAGTATCTTTTCCAAAGTTACCAAACTCAACCCTGACTCTGGGTCCATCTTCACTCAGGCAGGATCAGAATCATGGGCCTTTCATTCTGTCAGGACTCTGAAGTAGTGGGATCCTGCAGGAGTGAAGCTGGCCCACCTAGCCCCCTAAGCCTGCCTGCTCAACAATCCTGCTTTTTAAAACTATTGGCCAGGCAAATCCAAGGGGAAAGGGGAATGGAGAAAATAACAAAAGACAAGAACTCCCACTGCAGGTACTTCAGATCGTCTTCTCCGAAAGTTTGTGACTCAGATGGGATGTTCCTAAAAAGGAAATACAACTTTAAATAAATCAATCTTCTAATCACTACTGACTACTCTCTAAATTATATTTTCTCCATTTACATTTACCTGTTGCCTAAGCTTGATTTGCCAATAGGCTGCTTCAGGAAGATGTAAGATGACTGTAGATACTCTTAGCGATATCTCTTCTATTTGTCTTTCTGCTCTCAGTATCTCTTTTAATAAAATATACCCAAAAAATATTGTTGTTACTATTATCTAGTAAACCTTTTGCCGTATGCTCTAGGAATCATATACTCTATAAATATGTGTAGGTAATTACCTTTTGTATTCTGAAGAATCTTTGTAAATATTCAGCTATAAACGTTTTATTCTCCTTTTTTACATACGGAGTGCTTTTCAATAAATGTCTTTTGCTACACATGTATTTCTTCTGAATACTCTCTTAATCAAGGAGGAAAAAAATTGCTCGCAAAACGCTGCGCAATCAGGCTGCAAACGCTGTCCTTAAATAGAATTCTCTTCCGTTACGAGCAACGAATAAAAAATGAGGAAAACAATGAAAGGTCCTTTCCTCTAACGCGCGCTTGCAAATCCACTGAAATACGCTACGCAGGCTCCAAAACCAAAACAAACCTGAAGTTAGTTAATTATATATATATTAATAATTAGGTTAAAATGTTAAACACGACGATAAGAACCGCGCGCCTTATTAGTATTGAGATAAGATAAAAATATACACCAAAAAATGAATTGCTGAACCTTCTTTATATATATAATTCATTAAAGATTCCTTAATAAATAATATAAGGATTCTATTGTTCAAAAAACAAAATGCTCAATTGAAAGTCTTTAAATAATAAACATTTCAAAATTATTTGAGTCTTCATTTGAAAATTCAGAAGTCCACTTATCTTTGTTCATGGAACTTGACTCTTCTCTGGCTCAGCAACTGAATCTCACTGGAATTCTTCTTCTGCAGACTTCTCCTGTTACTTAACTACAATTACTACTATAGTGTTTGAACCCTTAAAAGGATATTACTCTCCTTAAAAATGAAACCTTAAATGAATTTTACTGGAGCTAACTAATATGTGACCTACTCTGAAGAATACTTTAATGAAAGGCAGTTGAGAATTGTTATTAACATTCTAATGACATCACAATGCTGCATGCTGTGAACTGAACCAATCACTGTTGTGAAAATGTTCCACCATCTTGGCTTGGAGCATTTCATCTTTCGAGTTGAAAGTTAGTTAAGGGAAATAGAAAAAAACTAAAAGAAATGCTCTATTCACAAAACTGAATCTATCTAATATTTCAACCACCCTTTCCTGCAATGGTTTTTGACATACCCTATTCTCCTAGGAACCTTGTCAAAGTGAGGTACACAATGTGAGAACCTGACACTTTTATCGGCATCCCTTGGTTGGGTTCACACTTGCCAACTTTACGTTGCAGAATTTGCTTCCCTTAGTTTCATAATCTGTCGGTCAAAGGCTTCCGACTGTACAGAGGTTTTTACAAGACCCCTGTATGACCACTTTGACCCCCTTCTCGCCTTTCTCGGAAGGCCTTCTGGTTACGGTAGCTAAACAGGGTAATCGCCCAGAGTTTCCAGAGTGAACACCCACATGGTGGTTGACTCTTCTATTCTGGCTTTCCCCTTGCGTATCAACAGTTCTTTATACTATCTTTAATCAGCCGCTTGCTACTTTCGTTCAACACAGTTTGGTTTCTTATCAGCTCTCCCCTCGATTCACCGGCTGTGATGAACCGCTTGGCTTTTCTTGTCTCTGGAGTCAAGGCAGTTACCATGGGGCCAAGTGTCTCTCCCCGGCTTGGTTGTCAGCGGAGGAGGACCCTGTGTACCATTGACATCTGCGGCAACATACGCTGGCTATTGTTTGCGGTCTTACGATTCCTTCTCCGGTGGTTTCACAGGCCTTGGACGGAAATGGCAATGTCGCTTTTCTCCTTGGCACCCTCTCGATGCCTTGCTCATATTGTGCTCTCGTGCTCCACCTTTTATCCCGGTGGGGAAGGGAGCAGGCTGTTGGGTGTATGCGATTCTGGTCAATTGCCTGACTTTACCTGACCCTGACGTTGGGACAGGTCAGGTAAATGGCTTTGGTGTGTGCCCATCGTCTTTCGTGGTGTGCGAAAGTGTTTGTGTCGGAAAAGGGGCGGGGGTAGAGTATCCTACGTGGTAGGATGGAGAAATGTGTTAGAAGGGGGATACTGCGTCTCACCGGCCGTTGTCCCCCATCCAGGTGATCCTTTATCACTGGTCCACCCCCAGGAACTGGATCCAATAGCGATGGCCGTGTCCTGGCCACAGATTCCTGGGGACTAGGCAGGGAGACGCCTTCAGGTTTCTCACCCCACCCACATAGGCAGTCCAGCACTGAAATGCTAGACAATTTTCCTCTGAACAAGAGTACCAACAGCAACCCCAGATGCGTTTTTCAGCCTAGTCGGGCCTCATCAGTGCCTCTCTAAACACAGTGATCAAGGGGTCCACGTCTGGATTACCCTGGGTAACTTGGGGTCCATTAAATGCGTCTGCAAAGACCAGTAAGTACTGGTACCCACAGCCTCTTTGAAGTTAATATCACCAGTGTTGGGAAAGATTTTCATGTTGCTGCTTTCCTCCCATAGACTTCTATGGGACACACTTTCTTTTTACTTGTTTTGAACCCTGCTTTACCTTTTGGAGTAAAATAAAGCCCTGTGCTTTACTTTTCTTGACCGTTAGCTCGTTGTTATGGGGAAACTGACTAGTCCCTATGTCTGTCATTAATGAGAGACGATCTCTTTGTGAATTCTTGTAATGTTACAATTGCGCACATCTTACAGTGAAGTGCAGTTAGGGTACTTTGTATCCTTTTTTAAAATAATGTATTTCTTTCAATATAGGAGAACAATATAAGAACAGTTACATGGAATAACTGCAGATGCATATATTCACATATACTATAACTTAACTACAACCAATAAGAGAGGGGAAGAAAAGCCTATATCTAACCATACAATTCATTAAAAATACTCCACATTTCATCGTATTTATCATTGTGTTGCTGAACTCAAAAAGATACCCTTTTGAATGGATTGTGTCCTCCCACGTATTCCTTATATTTGATATTTCCAAAATCCATATTGCTGCTTCGGGGGAAAAAAATAATTCCCAGTAGAGGGCGCTGCACGTCGACACCTGTCGAGTCGACGTCCCTCAGAGGCCTCTTCCGCCGCGTCAATGTCATTACTGGTATAAGTAGCGTTCGCAGTGCCCGTTGCTCCGTTCTGTTTTTCCACGCTTTGGGAACGCAACGCTCCGTTCTGTGAGAAAATCATCGAGTTTTTATGTTAAAATCTTCTAATCTTTGATACGAGATGGCCTCTTCATCGGCTCCATCTACGCCCTGGTCTGGCTTACATAAATGTCAGGATTCTGGGGCTAAGATATCCATAACAGATCCACACAGGGTCTGTCTGTGTTGCCTTGGGGGGAGAGCATCCTTGTTCAGAATGCGACGAGTGTATATCCATGACAGCGAAGGCCTTGAGGCAGGGCAGAGGGAAGCTGGAGAGAGGTAAGCCCCAACTGTCCATTACCCCTTCCAAACGCACTTCCGATGAGTTGAGACCGTCGTCTCCTCATCGCAAAAAACACTCACGGTCACGTTCTCGGAGCGGGTCACACCATTCATCCGCTTCGAAACGTAGTAAGAAAAGGCATCATAAATCACCATCCACCTCATGCTCCAGTTCACCAGAGAGTAATATGTCCTACCAAATACAGTTCCCAGGCAAAGTGGAAAGAATTCCTCAAAAATATGCTAAAGGTGTATGAGCACGCAGCCTTGCCCCCCTCGAAGACACCTAGAGGCGATACCCCAGGAGAAAAGCCTGGCACACATAAAAGCTGTGAGTCTTCAACCTCGGCGAGAGCTACTCCTTGAGAGCATGAAAACCTTGAGTCGTGAAAAAGCCTCTGTGATGCACAAGACATCGTCACGATCTACTCATTTGACAAAACTGTCAAAGCCAAAAACTGCATCATCGACGCCATCGGCAATTCCGTCGAAGCAAAGGTCACCGACGCTGAGGGCGTCGACCCCCTTGACGCCGTTCAGGACATTACCGTCGACAACTTCGTCGAAGACATCGATATCACAGTCTCTTTCGTCAACGCTTTCGAAGCCTTTAATGGTTTCATCGAGGCCACTGACGTCTACGTCGACGATTTTGACTATTTCTGCACCAATAGTGATATCAATAGCTCCTACTTAATTAGAAAAAACATATGCTCCTCAATCTAGTTCAGATTTTTTCAAAATTCAAAACTCTATCCTCTGAGGAAGGTGAAACATCTGATGAGGAAAGACCTTTTGGTCTGGAGTATGGAACACCTTCTATCCCAGAAGAACTGGTCTCAGTCCAGAATGAAACATCTGCAGGACTCCCTGCATGATGCAAGTGGGATTGATACTTCCCCGGAGATTGACTTCAGTAAGACTGATCCAGGGGATCATGCAGAAGGCAGTTACAGATTGCTCATGAATAGAGTGATGGAATATATGGGGTGGTATAGGCCCACACCTGTGTATGAGCAAGATGACCTAACTGATATACTTGACAAGGGACCACAGGAGGACCCTGTTGTCCCTTTTCACAAGTCTTTGCATAAAAAGGTGTCTACTAACTGGGAGACTAAGGATGTCATCCCTGCAGTCAGTAAACGACTGACAGCTTAGTATAGGGCATCAACTGTAGATCCTCTATATCTGTCAAAGCACCCAACTCCAGAGAATTTGGCTGCAACTTCTTCTGGAACGCATAACGCATACCCCACAATCCCGCATGATTGTGATGATAAAACGCTTGATGCCATGGCCAAGAAAGTTTTCTCTGCATGCAGCATGGCCTTAAAGTCTGCTAATGCAACATGCACCCTGATGAGGTTTAGCCACATCCTTTTGTATTTCAATGGCGGCTGACCATATCCCCGAAGAGGAAGAAAGGGACGGTTTCTTGAACCTTATAAAGGATGGAAAGGAGGCCATGTGCGAGTCCTTCCAAACCAGTCTCGACTCTGTTGACAGCATCAGCAGAGCCATAGCGGCTAGTCTGACAATCCGCGGATTTGCGTCGTTGCCGAAGTCGGGATTTGCCCCAGATGGACAGTCCAGGCTTCTGAATATGACCTTTGATGGCACTCATCTATTTGGTAAGAAAGCTGATGATAGTTTGGAGAAGTTGCAAACTTCCAAGGCGGTGGCCAAATCCCTTGGAGCTGTGATAAGACAAACTCTGAACCGCCACCACAGGTACACCCTGGAGGGGCCAGTCCTTTCGATATTATTCCGCATTCGGAAAAGGCAGAGGACAGGCAGCTCAAAGAGGCCAGAGACTATTTCCCCCCTGGTGGGCGAGGCAGAGTGACTAAAGTCACAGCAGTGGGGCTACCTTACCCTCAGCCTCTGCGTCAGCTGCCTCAAAACCACTCTGAGGTCTTATATTACAAAACAGCAGTAGGAGGCAGGTTAACTCAACATCTGACAGAATGGCAGGCTATTACTTCAGATGCTTGGGCATTGGAGACAATTGCCCAGGGTTACTGCCTGCCTTTTCTACACACCCCTCATTGTCATCCACCGGGGAACAACTCTTTGAAGTTTCCAGATCCACTGCTTATGCAGGAGATTCTAGACCTGCTAGAGAAAGGTGCTATAGAACCGGCACCTGTAGTGGAGAGGAACAAGGGTTGCTACTCCCCTTATTTTCTAATTCCAAAAGAAAAAGGATGGAAGAATGAGACCAATCTTGGACTTATGAGAATTGAACAAATTCCTCAGGAAGGACAAGTTCAAGAAGGTTACCCTTTCTCAGATCCTTCAGGCCCTCCAGCTTCAGGATTGATTGCTATCTCTGGACCTTCAGGATGCTTACTTTCATGTGCCAAGCCAGCAAAAGCACAGGGTACCTGACGTTCGCCATTGGCAGTTCTCACTATCGGTTTCGGGTTCTGCCATTTGGGCTAACCTCCGCCCGAGGGTTTTCAGCAAGCTAATGGCAGTTGTGGCAGCGAGTCTCAGGAGAGGGCGGGGGGATTCACGTATACCCCTACCTGGACGATTGATTGATTGATCAAGGCCAGTTTCCCGGAATAAGCCCTGGATCATCTAAACCATACCTGCCACTCCCTCCGCAGCCTGGGCTTCTCCCTCATCTTCAAGTAGTCCCACATGATACCATCACAAAGGCTCCAGTTTATTGGAGCAGTCCTGGATGCATCCCTGGGAAAAGCCTCGCCACCAGAGGTGAGGGCTCAAGACATTCTACAAATGGTGACAAAATTCCAAAATGCCTAACATCTCCCGGCCTTTGACTTTCTGAGGTTGCTCGGCCTGATGGCATCCTGCATCCTTCTGGTGCCACAGGCTCACCTGAGAATGAGATCTCTTGAATGGACTCTCAGGACCCAGTGGTCACAGTTCTCAGGAAGGGTGTCCGATCTTTTACAAATCCCAAACAGTCTCACTGGACCTTCAGTGGTTGGCCTGTTGGGAAAACATCTTGAAAGGAGAACCTTTTTGGCAACCATGACCAGAGATAATGGTAGTGACGGATGCCTCGCTCACGGGGTGGGGAGCCCAAACCAACGATTTGACCATCAGCAGTTGTTGGTCTCCATCGGAGTCCAAACTACTTATCAACCTTTTTAGAGCTGAGGGCAATCAAGACTAGCGTGGAGGGACTTTCTGCCCTCTGTATGGGGAAAGAATGTCCTAATAATGATGGACAACACAGTGGCCATGTACTACCTCATCAAGAGAGGAGGTGCAGCAGGGCCACTGCCACTTTGCAGAGGCAATGCAGCTCTGGTGCTGGGCAATACAAGAAGGAATCTCTGTCGGCAGTTCACCTAGCCAGAGAGAACAACACTGGGGGGGACGCTCTGAGCAGGCAGAGCACAGTCTCCCACGAGTGGGCACTAGCTCAGGAAGTCCTTCAAGAGATCTTCACTCTTCAGGGAACCCCTCAAGTGGACCTGTTCGCGACCAGTGTCAAAAGGAAGTGCAAACTATTCTGCTCAAGGGAATTTCCCCCGAGAGGAGCTCTAGGAGACACGTTTGTTGTGGGCTGGGAATTTCCACTCCTGTACGCGTTTCCTCCAGCCCCCGTCATTCCTCGTGTAATAAGGAGGTTGAGGAGGTTCAGGAAATCCATGATCCTAATTGCCCCGGATTGGGCCAGGAGAACGTAGTACCCGGACCTTCTACACATGTCCATCTGTCCTCCGATTCGTATTCCACAAAGAGAGGATCTTCTCTCGCGAGAGGAGGGTCAGGCTCTCCATCCGGATATCAGGACTCTCAGCCTTCACGCATGGTTTCTGAGAGGTTGAGATACAAATATTGGGACCTCCCGGACGATGTAATGGAGATTTTGCTTTTGGCCATAAGGCCAGCAACCAAATCTTTACACGGCTGACGTTGGAACAAGTTCTGCAGCTGGTGTAGAAATAAGAATGTTGACCCTTTCACATGTAATACACCAATGGTGTTATCCTTCCTTTTGCACTTAGCAAATCTGAGACTCCAGATTGGCACAATAAAAGGTAACCACCAGCACTGTCGATCTTCAAGTGCATTGCTGAAGAACTCCCTTACTTTAAAATACCCTTGGTAAATCCATTTTTGAAGGGGCTAACTAATGTTTACCCCCCAATTCCTTTTCAAGTCCCCTTGTGGGACCTACATTTGTTCTTAAAATGTCTAATGGGTACTCCCTTTGAACCCCTTCATTCGTGCCCATTGAGGATTCTTGCTCTCAAAACTGTCTTTTTGGTGGCAATAACATCTGCCCGAAGGGTGAGTGAGCTACAGGCCTTCTCTTGCGAGCCTCCTCACACTGTCTTTCACAAGGATAAGGTGGTTTTACAAGTCAAGCCTAACTTCCTCCCTAAGGTTGTTTCGGAATTTCATATCGCCTAAAAAATAACCTTGCCTTCCTTTTACCACCCTCCTCCTCATCCGGAGAAAGAGGAAGAAAGGCTGCAAAGACTTGATTCAAGGCGTGCCTTGAGTTTCTATATTAGCAGACTGGCAAAATTAAGGCAAACTGACCAATTATTTGTTGGTTACACAGGTCATAAACTGGGCCTAGCCATCACCAAGCATACCATTTCTAGATGGATTATTCTAACTATTGTAGATTGTTACAAGTTGGCCGATAAAGACTCTCCAGAGCACTTAAGAGCTCATTCAACCAGGAGTATTGCAGCTTCGTCAGCTCTTCAAAGGGGAGTTCTTTTTTTTTTTCATAGCATTTTATTGGGTTTTTATAAATAAGCATTACATTGAGCAAAAGGACAGCAGATCAGCAATCGCTAAATACAATCGGGTGCAAATGTCTCTCGTTGGAAGCAGTGAAAAAGGGGTGGGGGGTAAGGGCCCTGTCGATGGTTTGGGTGATGATGTCCGTGGCCCGAACTGTCCTTGGGTGCTGAAGAGCCTTTGTCGAGCCGGATTGCAGTGGCCTGAAGCTGAGGGTTAGTGGAGTGGGTTGATTTGGAGCCATCTGGTTAGTTGGGGGCCTTTTGGTGAGAGTCAGGAATTTGGCAGCGTAGTCCATGAATGGGTCCCATATGTTAAAGGCTCTGTACAGCAAGCCGGATCGGATTGCCGTGATTTTTTCGGCGACTGCTATGTCCCAGTATTTAGCCCATTAGAGTGCCCCAGAATGTCCGTCTTTATCTTTCCACACCCGTGCCATTGCGATTTTCGCTGCTAGGAGTAAGTGAGCATAGGCGGGGGATTTGGCCTGAGAGTGGGAAAGCGCCATCGCCTGTATCACCCAGTAGGATGATTCCGGGGCCCCAGGAGATGGATAGGCCTGATATGTCTTTGATATGTTTAATTACCTCTCTCCAATACAGTTCATCCTTCGGACATGTCCATACCATGTGGAATAGTGAGCCTGATGTCGGGCACCCACGCCAGCATGTTCCTGGAATGGTCAGGTTGGCCCTATTGATTTGTGCGGGGGTTATGTAATACCTGTAGCAGTTTGTAGCCCCCTTCCCTATTTGCGAGCTTTTATGCAGCCTGGTCCAGATTTTCCCCCAGTTTTCAACATCGATTTCCCTGCCCAGGTCCTTTTCCTATTCGAGCATGTATCTTTCTTTTATGGATGGGTCTGCCCTATCTAGGAGTCGGTAGAGGATCGAGGTTCTGCCTTTGCTAGTAGGGGTTGTTAGGGATAATTCAAGCGCAGTCAGTTCTCTGGAGCATTTCTCTCTGGTCGCTCTGTGGGATAGCCAGTGTCAGATTTGGGCATAGCGAAATCTTGTCCCGTTCGTTTACCCTGAATTTTGCTTTGCACCTCTCAAATGAGATGGGTGCTCCTGCCTCTAGGAAATCGCTGGTTGTTTGCAAGCCTCCTTCTATCCATAGTTGGAAGTTCTGTGGGGCCATGCCTGGGGAGAATTCTGGGTTGTTCCAGATGGAGGATAGGGGGCCTAGGGAGCCGCGGATGCCCCATTTTCGGGCTGTAGCCTTCCAGCAGCGGGTTGTGGTTCTGGTCGACAGTAAGGGGCCGGTAGTAGCTTGGAGTTGAATGTTGGGTAGGTGCGATAGTGCGGAGGGTGGGACCGGGCACCAAGCTTCTTCGAGATGTGTCCACTTTGGAGTGTCTGATACTTGGACCCATGAGAATGCGTGAGATAGTTGCGCCGCTAGGGTGTATCTGTCCAGGTCTGGAACTCCCAACCCACCCTGTGCTATCCCCCCTCATCATTATTCGTTTACCGATGCAAGGTTTTTTTCCCCCCATACGAATTCCTGGACTTTTTTTTGCAGGGCTATCAGGGCTGGGATGGGGATTTGAATTGATAGTGCTGTGCAATGGTACAGCCATCTATGGAGTAGGTTCATTTTGATGGCAGTAATCCGCCCGAACCAGGAGATTTCCTGGGGTTTCCATTGTTTGAGATCCTTTTGGAGCTCTTTAATCAGGTGCGGGAAGTTGCTTGAGTACAAGCGTAGTGGGTCATTGGGGATCTGTACCCCGAGGTAAGTGATTGGAACTGTCGACCATGGGATCGGCATAAGGGGGCTGAGTGAGACATTTTCTTGATTGGACAGATTAACTGTGAGTGCAGCGGACATGTTGAGGTTCACGTTGAACCCTGATAGTGTCCTGAATTCTTTGATCTCCTCCCACAGGGCACCCAGGTACAACGCCAGATTTGATGCCGTAATTAACATGTCATCCGCATATAGTGTATTCTATATTCTTGGTTTCCCACGGGTATCCTCCTAATCCTATGGTTTTGTTTGATTTTTGATGCAAAGGGCTCCATGGATAGAGCAAACACTAGTGGGGAGAGTGGGCAGCCCTGTCTGGTGCCCCTGGCTATATGAATTGTTTCATACCTGGTGCCGTTAACCCGCAGCTGTGTGGTGGGAGATTGGTAGTTGGCCATTACCCATGTGATAAAGTTTGGGCCGAAGTGCTCGAGGACTGCCCGGATGTACCCCCAGTCGACCAAATCGAATGCTTTGTGTGCATCTAACGAGATGACAGCCATTCCCACCTTTAGTCTATGAGCATTTTTGATGATATTTATTGTTCTCCTGATGTTATAGTGGGTCGCTCTTCCTAGGATGAAACCCGTTTGGTCCCGGTCTATCAAGGATGGCAGCATTGGGCCTAGTCTGCTAGCCAGCACTTTGGCGAAGATTTTGCCATCGTTGTTAAGGAGTGAGATTGGGCGTAAGAGGCGGCCAGTTCGGGGTCTTTCCAGGTTTGTGTAGCAAGACTGTGAGCGACTCTGCCATTGAGCTGGTGACTGACTTCGAGGATAGGAAGGAATTGAATAGGGTTGCCATTTGGGGAGCTGGGATTCTGGCACATTATTTATAAAAGTTTGCGGATAGGCCGTCGGGGCCCGTGGCAGAGGTTTTGAGATTTTTTTTATAGCTTCCATGATTTCTTCGCTAGTGATGTGAGATTCTAAAGCTTCCAACTGGGATGTGTCATTAGCGGGTGTGGCGCGCAAGTAATCTGATAGCTTGTCTAGTGTGGTGGGCTTCCCTGACATAATAGATCTGTGGTGATTAAGCAGTACCTCGATTTTCTCTGCCTCGGTGTAGTGCAGAGTTCCGTCTTCCGCTCTTAGTTTCATGATGTTGTTCCGGGTGCAGATTTTTTTCAGTTTTTTCGCTAGTAAATTGTTAGCCTTACTGCTTTTGCTGTAATAAAATTGTCTTGTGAACACAAAGCACTTGGCCGTGCGATCAGCACAATGCATTTCAAGCACAATTTTTGCTTTCCTCAGAGCTTTCAGTTTTTGTTTTGTAGAGTTGTGTAATTTCAGATCGTTCCCGAGTTGCTTTACTTTTTCCTCCAGCTTGGCCGAACTGATGTTTGAGACTCTTCTCTGTTCTGCCCCGGCGCTGATTAATGTGCCTCTGACAACTGCTTTCATGGCATCCCAGATAATGTTGATGGGGGATTCCTCTGTCGTATTTTTCTTGAAATAGTTAGCGATAGTTTCTTCGGTTTCTGCTCTGATGCATACATCTAGTAACAGTGAGTCATTGATCTTCCAGTGTCTTTGAGCAGGGTGCTTTTGGCCTGAGATGGCTAGATTAGCCGAGACTGGGTCATGGTCCGATATCATGCCGGTGTGTATCTCTGCGTTGTTGAGACAGGGGAACAAGACTCCAGAAATTAGTATGAGGTCTATTTTTGAGAATCATTTGTGGACACAGGAGTAATGGGTGTAGTCTCTCGCGGTGTCATTGAATAACCTCCAGGCATCCACGGTTTCAGTTTTTCTGAGCAGCTTGGCAATGGATGGAGCTTGCATAAAGTCTGCTTTTTGTGGGGGGTAGAGTCTTGTCGATTTGTGGGTTTGGCATGCAATTGAAATCTCCACCCATGATGAGGTGGCCTTCGCGGAATGCTGTGATGGTAGGCGTCAGGTTTGCTATGAACTGAGCTTGGGATGTGTTGGGGCCGTAGATCGAGACAATGGTGATCGGGAGTTCTTCGAAGAAGCCCTTTAGGAGGAGGAAGCGCCCGTCTGGGTCTCTCCTTATAGTGATTTTTGACAATGGGATTTTATCCCTTAGGAGGATTGCTACTCCTCTTTTCTTTTGTCCGGAGGAGGCAAAGTATCTTCTTTTATACCTGCTGAATCTCGCTCGACATTCGTCTTCTTGCAGCAGGTGAGTTTCTTAGAGAAGAATGATATCTCCCGATAGTTGGCCCAGTCTGTGTTACACTGATTTGCGTTTGCGTGGTGAGTTTAGATCTTGGACATTCCAGGTGAGGATTATTATTTCATTGGCTACTGACACTGGTTTTGTGTTTTTGCGTTCTAAGTGCCTCTGTCCATGCCCCCCCCACCCTGGGGTCGAGAGTTTATTAGTGAAGAGTGATCGCTGGAATGAGCTTGTGAAGATATCGTTGTTACGTCGTGCTGCTGTCTTGAGTGAAAGGCCGTCGACAGGTGGGGCAGGAGCGCCCCTCCAAGGCCTGGATCCGCTGAACCCCATTTATCCCCCCCCCCCACAACAATAACTGGTAGGAGAACTGTCATCCTACTGCCACTGGGGAACTGGCGGCACCCAAGGGCATGATGGTGGCCAACTGGGCTGCTGATGAGGAATATGCCGGAGCTCAAACATTGCTCCCGCAATGTCCGACTGATTGCACGGGGTGTTCTTTGTGGGCTTCATCCCTCTGGGGGCATTGTTTGAAACCCATGCTGGTTAAGTGGTAGCCCGCAAGGGATGTGTGCCCGAGGCTTGAGAGCCGGGGCCCACCTGGGTTGTCGTTGATTGGTCATCCCCGTGTGTCCTCTTTCTTGGGGGGGCCTCGCAGTCTGCGTCGTCTGCCCGTTTTTAACCATTCACCTGTTGAGGGTTTGTCCCGCTGTGGGCGGTCTGGTTCCTTGGAACCTGATTTGCCCCCTGAGCCTCCGATGCCCATGAACTTCGCGGCTTTTTTTGGTGAGTTAATTTGCTTCTGAGATCCATTCCATTTGAATTTAACGGAGGCCGGAAATCCCCATTGGTATGGGGTTTGTTTGTCGCGTAGCCATTCCGTTAATGGTCGCATGGTTTTTCGTTTTTGTAGTGTGGAGGAGGCCAAGTCTTGACATAGAGTGAGTTTGTGGCTCCCCGGAAAGGTTATCTGTCGCATTTGTCTCGCCTCACGCAAAGGTTTGTCACTGCGCCTACCCCCGGGGACCCAGACCACGTCCAGCAACCCCGGAAGCAGGCATCAAGCTATCCTAAACAAGCCCAACAACCCCTGCTAGGGGCTATTTGGGTCCAGTCCTGGTGCCTATGGCGGCAGGCTCATATGGAGAGTCAGTCCTGGCACCATATGCGCCAGGCTCATAGATTAACACTTACCTGATGCAGACCATGCTGCAAACTTACCTGATGCAGACCATGCTGCAAGAGCTCCAAGCCAAAAGAGGCTTGGAAGGGACTACTTTACTTGGGGACTATTTTTTTACTCGAGCGGGGCTGGGGAGGAATACTTACCTGGGACTACTTAGGGGGCTATTTAAACCACACCCGAAGAGCAGCACACGCTTCGCGTTAATCTGCATCCAGCAGCGTAACGCTCACCGTGCCTGCAAGTCTGCATCCAGCCTTCTGCCACGCCCGCCTCGAGTTTGGAGCTCCTAGAAAAAGGGAGAAAGAAGGAGAAAAGGTTAGAACAAGAGCACTACCTTTAATCCTTACCTGAATTCCCGATCCATCGCGCCTTCGAGCTGGAAGAAAGAAGTTATTTTATGCGCGTCACCTCGCCTGCCGCAGAGCCACGCTGAACTCAACGGCCTTCGCAGCATCTTCACATTTCACTGCATCCTCCTGCATGTTCCCGCCGCACTCTGGCACCTAAGGAGAAGACAAGAGCAGCAAGGTGAGCTACGGGAATACACAGAGGAATATTAGTTACCCCCCCCATAGACTTACCTGTAACACTCACCTGATTCCCACAGAGACGCTGACCCGAACTGGACTGCTACCGTTTCTTCTATCGTGAGGCGCAGGGCCCGGAAGATGCTCTGGACGGGGCCTCCGAATTTGGATTGCCTGGCTTGTAGAGTAAGTTTTCTGCAGGTGGAAGAAAAGGGATTGATTACCAGCTGGGGTGGATATGTGTTCCCACCAATCTCCCGTTTCTCACTTTTCTTGACCCCCAACTTGGTTTCTGCGAGCTCTCACCTTAGGTATTGTAAGGATGAGCTCTCCATCCTGCTTCAGGTGCAGGGGTGCGTAGAATCCAGTTACGTCACTGGATGGGAAATAGTTGCGGACACTGTGTCCTTTCGTCTCTCCTGCGGTAGCCGCAAGTATGAGTGTCTTTTCTCCACAGGAGCCGGGGCCCAGAAACCTAAAGCAGGTAAGTCTCTTGGTGAGTATTTGTTCTCCGTGCTTAGTTTTTTTTTAAAAATATATTTTTATTTTATCGCAACCAAACAACATTACAACGAAACATAAATAAAACACCTCAAACAACAAAAACCAAACAAACAAAAAATAAGGCACTGCAATCCCCATCCCTCCCCCCTATGAGCCTGTAGAGTGTCCGCCATCAGTGTCCGTTCCATGCGGTGGGGCCTCATCACTCTCAAGTCCAGCCGAGGCCGACCCCATACCAAACAGCTCAGCTAACAATAACTTCCATGCCGTGAGAGAGCCTGTTTCTTCCTCCTCCCCTGCCATACTGCCATCCTGCCACTCTGCCATTTCGGCATCAGACCATTTCTGGAGATCTCGCCACCAGACCTCCACTCGCGGCTTATGACATTTCTTCCACCCCATGGCTATCCTACGTTTGGCAAGCACATAGGCCAGATCTTTAAGTTTCTCAACATGTTGAAGCTTACGCGCCCTGGGATACCCTCCAAGCAGACAGGCCCAAGCCGAATCCACCTTAAGTGTGATACCCCTCCCTGCCAGCCTCCGCGCCACTTCACCCCAGTAGGTTGCAATCACTGGGCACGCCCAGAACATGTGTATCATGTCCGCATTCTCTTCGTTACACTTGGGGCATGCCTGGCGCCCATTATCCAGAAATTTGGAAATTCTCAGGGGGGGTCATATATGCCCTGTGCGTAATATAGAGCTGTATTTGCTTAAACCTGGCGTTCCTCGATACCTTTTTGTGGTACCCCAGGGCGCGCTCCCACATCCCATCCGCCATCGAGGCCCCCATCTCCGCTTCCCATTCCAGCCTCAGGTGCCCCAAATCCTTCCCAACCTTTGTCATCAACATCTCGTACAACCTAGAGACCTCGTGCCCACCCTCTGATGCGTCATACATTATTTCCAGCGTGGCATCCGGTTCATCGGCCAAAGTAGCTTCGGGCCACGTGCTCCAGACCTCCTGGACCACCCTATGATATGTCACATATTGACCCCTGTGTAGCCCCGACCCTGCCTCCAGTTCATCGAACTCCATCAGGGTCCCATCCTGCCAGATGTCGCCCATAGTGATCAACCCCACTGACTCCCAGTATGTCCGGAGAATAGCTCTCAGCTGCCCTTCTTCCTTCGCCAGGGTGACCAGAGGTAACTGCGGCATACACGGCAAGGGGTCCCCCATCATCCGACAGGCACGCCGCCATATGTTCCTGCCAAGGGCTAGCATCTTAGGACGCTCCCTCATCCATGAACCGGCCACCCAGATCACCTCCCGCAGATAGAAGGGGGAACAGTCTTTCCCTAGCAGCCTGTGTTCGGAGGTCTCCTCATCCGAGAGCCACCTGGCCACATATTGCAGTTGCGACGCCATATAATAGGCCTCAAAGTTCGGCAGCTTCACGCCACCTTTCTCATAAGAGTTCTGCAATTTCCACAATGCGACCCTGTTGCGCGTGCCGTGCCATAGGAAATTCCTACATACACTATGTAACTTAGCAAAAAAACTTCCTAGGTATCATATACGGGATGTTATTAAAGTAATGCAGGAGCCTGGGCAGCACCACCATTTTAAGCATAGCTCCCCGACCCATCATCGCCAAAGGCAATCTTTCCCAGAACCTCATGCACTTCTCAATCTTTCCCACAGCTAGTTCGGTATTATGCCTGTGTTCTTCCTCGGTCGTGTGATACACGTCAATGCCCAGGTACCGGAAGGAGCTCGTCGCCCACGGGATCCGCAGCACTGGCAACCTCTCCACCGGTATCCCCACATAACTGCCTAGCGGGAATAGTGCGGATTTCTGAGGGTTGACCGCTATGCCGGACAACCAGGCGTACCTCTCCAATACCTCCAAGATATACTGCAAATTCTCTTCCGGATGTTTCAGGTATAACAGCATATCGTCTGCATACAGGGATATAAGATGGCACTCCCCTCCCACCTCTATGCCCACCGGATCATACTGCTGCCGGAGGTAAATTGCTAAGGGTTCGAGGGCCAGTATGTACAACATTGGGGACCAAGGACACCCCTGCCTAGTGCCTCTGCCTAACTGCCATCTATCTGAGACCACTGCGCCCGTACGGACCTTAGCCACAGGCACACTATATAATAGCTCGGCCCACCTCATGTAGCCTGGTCCCAGTCCAGACCGCCCCAAAGCCGCCAGCAGCCACGGCCATCGAACAGAGTCGAACGCTTTAACCGCGTCCAACGCCACTATCGCCATTTCGCTGTCCTCATTGCACCCCCATTCAACCACCCTGTGAAGGCGTCTATGATTCTGAGTAATATTCCGATTCGGGACATAGCCCGTCTGGTCAGGATGGATCAGCTTGCCTATCACCCTCCGCATTCTGGCCGCCAGGACAGCTGTTAGGATCTTGCTGTCCTGGTTCAGCATCGACAGTGGCCGGTAGGAGCCACAATCATGTCCCGGTTTATTGGGTTTGGGGAGCGGTACTATAATCGCCTCCCTGAGCGATTCCGGCAGCCGCCCCACCTCGAACGCTTCATTAAGCATCTCCAGCATGGGCGGGAGCACCTCCTCTCCATACGCTTTATAAAATTCACTGGGGAACCCATCCGCTCCTGGGGCCTTGCAAGTGGGTAGCTGCCGCACAATCTCCTGCAGCTCCTCCAGAGTGATCGGAGCATCCATCTCCTCTCGCACTTCGTCACTTATCCTGGGCAGGCCTATGTCTTCAAGTACTACCTCTATCTCCTCCCGGCTTCCCCCTTCTCGATCCTCATATAATGCTTGATAATATTCCGCGAATGCCCCATTCACCCCTTCCTGGGTGTCCTCCTCCACGCCCTTTTCAGTGATAACTGATCGGATCGGGGATCTCGGGGTCTCGCTCTTATACAGCCACGCAAGAAGCCTGCCCGTCTTGTCCCCCCCCCCGCATGCAACCTCTCAATGTACTTCCTGTAATTCAGATTACAGAGCCTGTCCCAGTGTTCTGCGCACCTCTGCTGCAGATTAGTGACCGCCTCCGTATCAATCCCACCCTCCCCCAGCTCTTTCTCCAACTCAATCTCGGCCTTACGCAGATCAGCCAGGACTCCACCCATTAATCCCTTGGACTTTGTAATGGCAACCCCCCTCATTACAACCTTAAAGGCCTCCCACAAAGTACCAGCCGACTTGACACTACCTGTATTCGCCTCAAAGTAAGCAACTATCTCCTCCCTCATGTCCTCCCTGAAGACTGGATCCTTGAGCGCTTCCGCCCTAAGGCGCCATGTTGGAATTCGCGCACGTGGGGGACAAAGCTGCCATCGCATGACCAGGGGCGAGTGGTCCGAAAGGACTCTCGCCCTGTAGTCTATCTGGCCGCACTCCGCGACAACGTCCGGAGTGGCGAAAAAGTAATCCAGCCTTGTGTGTAGCTGGTACGGGGCCGAATAATGCGAATATTGCCTCACGCCAGGGTGTCTCGTCCTCCACACGTCTGCCAGGCCAAGGTCCACCAGCAGCGTCTGCAGTACCCTAGCCGCCGGGCTGGGCCTGACCACCCTGTCATCCGACCTGTCCTCCCTGGGGTTTAGTACACAATTAAAGTCCCCACCCCAAATCACCGGACCCCCCATCCCTTCACCAAGTCTAGTGATCAGCGTCCTAAAGTATGTGGCCGTGTCCTGGTTGGGAGCATAAGTATTTATAATACACACTACTTTATTTTCCACAAGCCCCCTTACCATGACCAGCCTCCCATCAGACTCCACAACCTCCCCAAGTAGCTTAAACGGGACATGTGGTGCAACCCAAACCAGCACACCTCTAGCATAGGCAGAATATGTAGATCCAACTACTGTCCCTCTCCACTTCCTCCCCACCAGTTCCAGTTTATCCTGTGTCAGATGCGTCTCCTGTAACAAGGCGACATCTATCTTTTGCCTTTTTAGGTACAACATGACCTTGTTACGCTTAAGGTAGCTGTTAAGCCCTCTAACGTTCCACGTTAGTATCCTAAGGTCCCCCATGATTTATCAGTAGCTCCCTCCTCCCTCCCAGGTCTGCTCGCCTCCCCCCCACCTCAAGGACCCCCATTTCCAGTTTCTCTCCCAGGCTCATATAAAAACTAACACACCCCACCCCCCTACCCCAACCAACTGCCCAGCTCCATCCCTGGATCTCAGGCATCCCCGTGTTCGGTCCTCTCTGGAAACCCAAGTAGAGAACCCGACAGGGTGTCACCCCACACACAGTGACTAACCTAAACTCAAACTGGGGTACAAAGAACAGCCCCTGGAGGCACCTCACCCTAGCATCCGTCTCCCCGCGCACTGACCCTGTTCCAAACTCAACGCATACTCTTCCATAACAAGGTCCCAAAGACTATATTCCAGTCCCAATGTTCACAGACCGACCTGGCCCGCAGCGTCACTTAACTCTTCCCGTTTCATCCGCCGTTCGCGCCTCCGGTTCCTGAGGACAGTTTTGTGCATCGAGCCACTCCATGGCCTCCTCCGGAGTGTCAAAGAACAGCATCTTGGTCTTGAAGAAAACCTTCAGTCTGGCCGGGTAGAGCAACATATACTTGTACCCAGCTGCCCTCAGTCGCCTCTTAACCGCCCCATAGTTCATGCGACTGCGCTGCACTTGCAAGGTGTTATCGGGGGTAAGCAATAATGGTCGCCTCTCCTCGCCGTATGGTGCCCCCCTTGCGAAAGTGTTCGAGGATCCTTTCCCGATCCCGATAGTTGAGGATCTTCGCGATCACTGGCCTGGGCGGATTCCCTGGCGGTGGCCTCATGATCAAGGCCCTGTGCGCCCTCTCCACCGCAAACCCCTGCGACAGGGCTCCCCCAGTGATCTCCTGCAGCAGCAAGTTCTCAATAAACTCCGTGGGATTCTGGCCTTCAGCCCCCTCCGGCAAGCCCACGATGCGAACGTTGTTTCTCCGGGCACGTCCTTCCACCTCTTCAGCCCTCCTTTCCAAGTTGCCCACCCGCTGCACCAGGGCATGGATATCACGCTTATGTGCGGTACAGTCCGCCACAGTTGGGCCCATTTCCTTTTCCAAAGTTTCCGTGCGCTCAGCCAGGGCTCGCACATCATGCCTCAGGAGGTTCACGTCCTCCTGCACCGCCCCAACCTGTAGTTCCATTGCAGTTTTCAATTCTGCCACAGCAAGTTGGAGCTTGGTCTCCCACATCGCCTTCAGGTCCGCGATCGCAGCGAGGACCTCCTGGTTCGCACCACCGGCGACCATCTCCTTGGTCTGAGCCTTCTCCTTGCTTCTGGCTCCTTCCGGGCCGGGCGGCGTCTTGGCGTAGTCGTCGAGCGTGGGCTGTTTATTCTTCGCTCTCAGAAGCTTTTTCGACATATCTCCTATCAGGAGCGTCCTTCTGGCCGTGCTCAGGTCCAAGGCAGGGAGGCACTATGCCCATGCACCACAACTCAGATTGAGAGTCCCAGCTCGCCCAACAATTTCGGCCACCGCTGTTGTCCTGCGCTCCCACAGATGGACCGGGTCGCGTTGCCTCCTTCGTAGCGCCCAGAGTATGCTGTGGGAGCCGCCACTGAGGTACCGATCCACCGCTCCTTTGTCCCCTCGTCAAGCGGCGGCGGCCATTTTGCCGCTCGTCGAGGTCTCGCCACCGGCGCTTCACTCGGCTCCTAAGTACACGTACGCAATGCGAACCCGTGTAAAAATGTATCCTCATGTGCAGCGACCTTCATGCACGTAGTCATCCCAATCTTCGCCAAATCGTAGCGGTCCTTGCGCGGTATCAGTCGGATAATGTACGGATGAGCAGGAGCCCCCGTACAGGCACGTCTTTTCACATGGCTTCCAAGCCACGCCCCCTGTTCTCCGTGCTTAGTTAGTGCTCACTATGTATTCCTCTTATGCAGGTGTTGGGATGTAGCTGGCGTCGTAGCCGCGGTGGAGGAAGGTAAGTGAAAGAAAAGCGACTGCTTACTTCTAATTGTCTTTTTCTGCTTACAGGTGCCGAGATGCTGCCGGCGACACAGCCGCTGTCGCGTGTGATGAGGCACGTAAGTAAGTGGAAGAAATGTGGCCGCTTTAGAGCGGGCACCTCTAATGACTGTCTTTTTCTGTTTTTTAGGTGCCGAGATGCTGCCGGCGTCGTGGCCGCGGTGGAGTTCGGCGAGGCCACGGATGGGTAACGCAATGCGGCACGGCTGCGAGCGTTTGAGAGCGCTGCTAATCTTGTACCTTTCCTTTGCAGGATCGTCGGAGGTAGGATTGCTGAGGCCGGATTCCGGTAAGTATAATTTCTAATGCTCGCCTTCTGTTTTCTTGTCTGTTTGCAGGTGTTCCGGGTGATGGTGGGCGTGTCAGGAGCCAGGATGCAGGAGCCGACTCGGTGAGCGTCCTGCTGCTGATGCAGAATAACACGAAGCACGTGTATTCCATCGGGCGTGGTTTAAATAGCAGAGAAGTGCTTCAGGCGTGTGTTCTTCCACCGGCCCCACCCAGGTAAGAAAAGAGTTCCTGAATAGAGGAAATAGTTCCTCCCAGCCCTGATGGCTGGGGACTTCAGCCAGACTGGATTGTTCTGGGTAAGTTTGCAGCATGGTCTGCCTCAGGTAAGTCCACCCAAGCATTATTACACAGTTTATCAATATGAGCCTATGGCGCCGGGACTGAAGTCCTGTATGAGCCTGGTGCCAAAGGTGCCAGGACACGGTCCAAAGGGCCCCTGTAGAGGTCTGCTGGGTCTGGAGATGTGGAAGAAGAGTCTGCTTCCGGGGGCGCTGGGCCAGTCCTGGCTCCTCGGGAGTAGTGCTCATGACATTACCTGATTTTTACCACCAGGGGTACTATTCCTCTTCACGGGTCGGCGCAGCTTCCACCGCATCTTCGCCGAACCCCTGCCCCTAAGGGGAAACACAAGCACAGCAAGGTGAAACAAATGGACTAACAAGGGGAACCCTCCTCACCACAATAGACTTCTTGATTTTACCGCCGGAAGAATTATTCCCCAAGACATCATACTTTCTCTCAGCGCCTGAATAAGGGAGAAAGCAACAGGTTACATATTGACTTTATTTTATCGAACTGTGTTGGAAAATACAAATCCTTACCAGAATACTACCGGTTGCCACGAGGAACTCTTCATTGGGGTCAAGCTGCAAGGAATCGGACAAGAGTGAAAGTCGGGCATTTGAACTCTTACGAACTTTATACTTACGGCGTCTTGCCAGGAATCTCGGAGTCAAAATTGTTCTGGAACTCACCAATTCCTTCGAGCCAGTGAAGCAACTGGTTATCAACGCGCCCCTGCGCTCAATGCAGGATGGAGAGCTCGTCTTTTCAAACCATCAGGTGAGACAATAAGAGGGAACATCAAAGGCGATCTGTAGGGAGAACAGCGGGAGTGGGGGAATTTACACTCAACTCCACGGGTGGTTAATTCCCTTTCTCCATTTGCAGAAGAATATTCCTACGGGCCAAGCAAACGAAGCTAGGTGGGCCAGTCCAGTCCGTCATCTCGGCCCTACGCGTCACATTGGTGGAGACCGCCGCTGTCTAGTTCCGATCGACGCCTTTGTGGGTGCCAGGTGAGCGTAACATATTTCTTCTTTTAGTTGGAAAAAGTGGACCCTGACCAGAACATCTGGGGGGGAAGTTGGACTCCCGTCTCAGGGATGTTCTATGTGCTCGGTCCAGTTCCAGGGGTAAGGTGTCCGGAAGGGTGACTATGAACCTGAGGAGTTCAGAGACATAGGTTTTAGTTCTGCGTCTGTGATGGATGTGGGGATGCCTCGTAGGCGGATGTTATTCCTCCGGGAGCGATTTTCTGCATCTTCCTGTTTGGCTTCTAGGAGGTTGCATCTTGACTCTAAGGCTGTTATCCAGTCCCTGTCCAGTTCTCCTTCCAATCTTTGGTCACAGACCATAGATTCCAGTCCGGCCGTTCGATGTTCTATTTCGCCAACCCGCTTGTCCAAGACCGTAATTTTCTTCATGACCTCTTCTGTGCTTTAGTGTATTTCTTTAGTTAAGGCTGATAGGAGGTCTTGTAGGTCGGATTTGGTCACCATTTAGGAGGTACATTGGACTGATGTGGGTGCCGCAGGTGTGGAGTTGTTGGAGTCTTCTGGAGGATCCCCCTTTTTAGTTCTGTCAGCCGCTGAGGTGGCCATTAGGGAGACAATGTCTGTTTGCTTGGATGTTTTACTGCTTTTAGACATGCTTATGCAGATTGACCTCTTTGGTGGCGGTTATCCACGCGGGATCTTTGGAGTCGCTTCGCAACAGCAGAGTTCGGGGGCCCCCACTGATTTCCGGCCAGAACCAGGATCGGGGTGTTGGCTATAGGAGGGAGGTTATGCGTGCTCGATTTCTGCCCTCAGGGGAGGGACCCAGTGTTTGCTTTGGTAGGTCCGGGTGGATGGATGGGTCCCGAGGATGTGATTAGGAGCGTCTGTGGTGATCCAGGAGTGGCCGATGGGAGAGGTGACCTGGAGCCCGGATGGTGTGGGGCTGCAGGATATGGCTCAGGTGGGCCCTCAGACCCCTCCCCGCTCCTTACCTTGAGGGGCCTGCTTTGGCGTGATCAGCGGGGGGCGATGAGGCGTCAGGGGCCCCAGGAGACGGATGATGCAGCAATCCAGAGGGATGGGTGTTGGAGGCGCCGGGAGCTCTTTGGGTTGGGAAGCCTGCTGGGACGTGGGTGTAGATGGGCTCCGTTGAAGATCCCTGGGAGCTGCCGGATAGGGTGCCTCCCTGTGCCACGTTCAGGTGGGTCTCATGGGTCTCGTGGCATTGGTCCGGTGCCTGGATGATAAGCTTGCACTTAGCTGGGTGATCGATGTATGGTTTCGGGTGGCGGTGCCTACGGAGCGTGCTTCCCTTCGCTCGAGGACTCCGACGGGTGTGCGGCCTTGCGCCCAGCACCCCCAGGGGGCTGGGGGCTGTGGACGCTTGGATCCTCGTGTGGGGAGGAGAGAGGTGAGAGGGGAGAAGGGGAAATTTGCCCTTGCCTCTGCAGCAGGCTGTGTCGGTGACAGAGCTCACCTCTGCAATTTCGTAGCAGCTGATGCATGCCCCAGGGATCGGGTGCTGCTGCTGGCGTCCATGGTTTGAAGGTGCCGGGTAGAGGATCGACAGTGTAGGAGGGCGAGCTGGGAAGCTAGGCGGCTTCCCCTCCCCCTCACGGAGAAGCCTCCGTGGATCGGATCATTGTTGCCATCTTGGAGCCGAGCGGGTCCCGAGAGGAAAAGCGAGCCGGATTGAGATAAAACGGACTCGGATCGGGTACCCGCTCGGGTGATAGATGGAGCGATAGTTCATGTGCAATCTCCGTGAATTGTAGTCCATAACGGGGTCTGGAGGCGGCGTAGATTGTGATGGCGCCGCAGGCCATGCAGGAGCTCCTAGGAAGCCGTACCAGTCATGGTGGCTCTGAGCCACGCCCCTGGGCAGTTCTTTTAAAAGACATCTGTGCAGCTGCCACATGGACATCTGCATACACCTTTACAACATTTTATAGTTTGGATTCTTCCACTAGCCAAGAGACTAAAGGCAGTATTGCATTCTGTGCATACTTAAAAGAAATTAAGTTTTTACTCCCTGCTCCGATATAAATTACTGCTTTGGGAGTCTATCAAAGATGAGGAATACGTGGGAGGACACAATCCATTCGAAGAACAAGTTACTTACCCATGGTAACGTTCTTTCGACTGAATGTTCCTCCCACGTATTCCTTATCGCCCCTCCCACCCTTCCACGCAGTAAACTTCTCTTGTGGTTACAGTCTGCACTCCCTCAAGGGTAGTAACCGTCTCTACTCCTACGTCCTGTCCCCTTTCTTCCATACTTGTGGGACATCTCTCCGTCTTGTGGGACGGGACCGGAGCACTTTGAAAAAGCATCAAGATTTTGCAAACATTTTAGTCCTTCCTCTCTTTCTGCGTGGGGCACAGCATGTGGCCGTAACCCCACCCACCTTGGCTCCACCCCGCGCATCGCCCATCAGTCCTTTTCTCTGCTCGTTCGGGACTGGACGCACTTGCATCTGCGGAAGATTTTCTTCCTTTTTTCCTCCTCTCTGGCTCTCGCTAGCGCTCACGTAATTGTCTATCTGTCGTTTAAACTAGACTTTCCAGATTGTTCCTCCTGTCATCAATGCTTTGCGAGGGCGGATCCCCATCCTCTTTGTTTAGAGTGTTTGGGTCCGGATCACTGTTGGGACTCCTGTTTTTATTGTGATTCCCTTTCGGTCTGGGCACTTCAACGTCAGTTAGAGCTTTGGGAGGAGGTATTTCGACGTACTCCTCTTGCGCATTTGCAATCTTTCATCGACAAAAAGAAGAAACGCCCGGTAAGTTCTTTACTTTTCAGAGTCCCTCGGCCGGGAGACACCTTCCCGGGTTTTACCCGAGCCAGGAGGAGCATCGACCGTTCTATCATCGTGGCTTGCCCCGAGGTGCCTTCTGGGCCTAATAATAGCACCAGAGTTTTCTCTGAGGGTCTCTGTATGGGGCCTGTGAATACCCAAGTGCGCTCCGAGGCCCCTCCTGTGGGGGCTGCTTGTAGACCTAGTTCTACTGAGTCATGGGGTACCGGAGCTCGCTCTGAGGCCTCTTTGTCGGCTTCCCTTAAAAGTACCGGGGTGCGCCCCGAGGCCTTGGTTGGGCTTGGTATTACCGAACGCATGTTCGAGGCCCGCGCTGGAAAGGATACTATCGGACTTGGGTCCGAGGTGCCTCGTACAGAGGCTAAGGACACCAACATTTCTGAGGGGCCTGAGAAGGCCTTATCGGTGAAAGCTGTTTCTCACCGTTACCGCTCTTGCGTTGACGCCAGAACTGTTGAGGGGGGCAAGGAGTTGAAGTTCCTCCTTTACCGGCAGTGCCGAGGTCCTTCCTGTGAAGGCTAGTTTGGCTATTGGTATGTTGCAGAAACATTCCAGGCCGCATAGTACCGGCTCCGCCGAGGTTCCTTGCTTAAAGGCTAAAATGAAGACCCCTGATCCACCGACGGGGACCCCTGCCTCACTTCCACACGTGCTGCAGTTCCCCTCAGGTGACGGCAAAATGGCGGCCGTTCCGCCACAACCACGGCAGCCATTTTGAGCACTTCTCCCACAACTACGCCATCAGCCTCGGGTGTGGGGAGCGGTTCTGTAGGTAAACGTAAGGTTTTGTTTGCGCACCCGTTCCGTCCAGTTTACGACTGGAACGCTCGGATGCCTCTTCCGCATAACATCTCGCTGCCTGTGGGTTCGGCGCCTTTGATTTATGTGGACACTTCAGGGGATGGGCTGGCTTGGCAACTCTCTCCTCTGCGTCCGTGGAATTATCCTTCTCCGGCAGCTCCAAAGCTTTCTCTGGAGGACGCTTTTTTTGGAAAATTTCAGGTACTCATGCGTACTGACCCCATGAGGGAGTATTTCAAGGGTCTTTTTAGGGAGATCTGCCCGCCTGCGCATCCGGCCCCACCCGTGCTTCTGGTGGTTCTGCCGGCCCCACCCTTGCCTACGGTGCCTCCCCCAACCCTTCCGCCCTTGCCACCATTGTCCCCCGTGGACAAGGCAGTGCCTGACATGGTTCAGCAGGACCCTGACCTGTCGGATGATGTGCAGGGCAATCAGGACAGTGAAGACCAGCCCCGCTCTATTAGAGCTTTTCATGACCGGGTACTGGACATTATGTGCCTAATTGGATGTTCCAGTGCCTGAGGCACCCGCTCCGCAGGCGGGTGTGCTTTTGGGGGCGTTCACCTTGTCTCCTTCAGAGCGTAACAGCCTGTTCTTGAAGGATGTTTTGGCCAAGGTCCGCAGGGTCTGGGAAAAACCACACTCTGGACTTTTCGTCAATAAGAAAATTGACGCGCGATATAGGCTGCATTCTTCAGAAGAGGTGGCCCTATAATCTTGCCCGCGCCCTCCTACACGGTAGTGGCTGCGGCCACTTTACAGTCCAGGCCTGCAGCATCTTCTTCTGCGACGGCTACTCAGGTCCTGGGGAAGGACAAGCTCCTCGACTCCCTTGGGAGGAAGATTTTTGCTAGCTCGGCCCTGCAGCTCCGGCAGGCCAACGCAGAACCGGTGTTAGCGGGGGCGAATATGAAGATGTTGAAAGGTCTGTCAGAGTTTGAGAAGTTCATTCTGGTCGAGAAGCTGGAAGCCTTTAAGGCGGGATTGTCCGATGCCAGGATCTTGGCCAAAGATCTGCTGGAGGCCGTGGCTCATCACGTCGACACTTCAGCTCGGGGCCTGATGCTGGGAGTTGATATATCTCGACAGGCATGCCACCAAGTTCTCAAAGGAGGCACAGGACAAGGTGTTGGACCTGCCGTTTGACGGTAAGGAGCTTTTCCATTCCACAACGGATGTGGAGCTGACTAAAACGAAGGACAGCACCCAGACAGCTAAGTCCTTGTCCGTCCTGGTTAAAACTCCTTTTAGAACCCAGAGACCGTTGTCACAAAGCCGGCCCTCTTCTGGGTTCAGAGGGCTTCTAGATAGGAAATACTGCAGAGTGGATACCCCTTTGAGTAATAACCGCCGGAGGCAGCAACTGACTGGGTTTTTCCTCCCACTCCTCAGCCTCCTCCTCAGGTTCAGGTGGTAACACCACTGAAAAGCCTGCCAAATGTGGGTTCTCCGCGCTCGCACGAGACCCCGGTGCGAGGGCGCATAGCGTCTCATTGGGAGGCGTGGCAGACCATCACCGAGGACTTGTGGGTCTTGTCAGTCACTCGCGCAGGCTTCCGCTTACCATTACCCCCTACCCCACCCTTCAACCCTCCTTTCCAGCATTCTGGTTCGCCCTCCCTAAAAGCTGAGGTTCAGAAACTGCTGGACCTCAGAGCTGTGGAACCGTTCCCCTTAGGGAGCGAGGAGAGGACTTCTACTCCCGGTTGTTTACGGTGCCCAAACCCAACCAGGCTGGCCTGCGCACCATCCTAGACCTTTCCCAGTTCAATGTTTTCCTACCCCAAGAGAAATTCAAGATGATCACGCCCGGCCAGATACGATCCTCCTTGCAGATGGGCGATTGGCTCAGCGTGGTGGACCTTCAGGATGCGTACATGCATATTCTGATTTGGAGTCCACACAGGCGATATCTCCGTTTCTCTGTGGGAGAGGAGCACTTTCAGTTTCGAGTGCTTCCTTTTGGCCTCAGCTCGGCGCTGCGTGTCTTCACGAAGGTGATGTCAGTGATTGCAGCCTTTCTTCGTCTGCAGGGTATCCATGTGTATCTGTATTTGGATCACTGACTCTTCCGCAGCCCTTGCCCGTTGAAAGCCGCAGTCTCTCCTTCAGCTCCGGTTCCATCTTGGGCTGTCAGTGTACTGGCGGAAATCTTCCATGACGGTCTTGCAGGACTTGATTTTCCTGGGTTTTCGCTGGACCACGATCGACTGCAGAGTGTACCTGACCGGGGAGAGCATGTCGGCCTGGTGGGTCCAGAGGTTTCTGGGCCTCATGGCCTCGTCGTGTTGGCTCTTCCTCTTGCTCGTCTCAAGATTAGGCAGACTCAGATGGCTCTTCGGAGTTCTTGGCGTCAGGCTGTGGATCCGGACTCCAAGTCGATAATGATTCCGGATTCCATGAGAGTGGACCTGGAGGTAAACAGACCCTTGGGATACCCTTATGGCACCCATGGGTGGGAGTACCACACTGTACTCCTAGTGTATGTTTTTGGGCACCTGTGTGTGGCCCACAGAGCAGGGTACGGGCTAGTGGCAGCTCCGTGCTGAATTGGCGGGTGCCCTGCGCATCCTCCATTTTGGGATGCCAAGGCCCTGTCATTGGAATCAGTGGATTCCTGATAGAAAACAGGCTACAGGGCCCATCTTGTTTCCTATCGCCTGTTACCTTACTTTTCTCGAAGTCCCGGGAAGCCCTGACTCTGTCCCTTCCCGCTGACTGGCTGTTAAGTGGAAGTTCCATATATGGTGTTGAGGTGAAGTCCAGGCCAGACTGGCTGGAGCCTTCCCAATGACTGTATGTTGTGGGTACGCCCGTGGGGTGGGAACTGGGTGAATGGAGTGTGTGACGAATATGCATTCTGTGTTATGGGTGTCTAGTATTTGGTGTTTGACACAATGACTGAGACAGCCCTGTCCGAAACTGGTATGAATGCAGTGTGTAGTGCTGAATGGCAGAGTGCTTGTCCGAATCCACATTCTGTGTTATGAGTGTCTGGATGGAGAAGAATGCCCTGAATGCACTGCGTGCCTGATTGGCTGCCTGACCGCCCTTCTTAATGATTGGTTGCCTGAGTGTGACCCAGTGGAGTGAATGGGAGATCAACAGTATATCTGGGGGCCTCTCACTGCTAGAAATCATTCAGAAGCTGAAGTTGATACTTACACTCGAAGTCGAGCCGGAAGAAGGTGAACCGCTGTTCCCTTCCTTGCAATCTGAAAGCTGCTGTGCCTTCAAGAACTGGTCCAAGAAAGGACCTGGCTAGGAGACCTCTCCTCGAGCTACGCGGGACCATTGTGCACCAGCTGATCTTTGCCAAAGCTCCCTGGTAGACTGACCTATGAAAGGCTGCCGACCGTCGAAGGGGACCACCGAGGAGAACGAAGAGACGCACCGGACAGCCGTCCACCATCGAGGACCGCTGCCGCCGACCGGAGCCGCTGTGCCCTCTTTGCCTAAGAACATTTTTATCCAAGGACTCCCTTGCTCATCCTCGTCGACCGCTTTCGTCCTGCCAGAGAAAGTCAAGGCCGCCAATGACCGAGGAGTATCTGACGGTGGGTTTCCCGCCACCCGAAGACCTCGGAGACGCCGAAGAAGCTACCAACGCCAGCCGTGGTCATTTCCCGCTCGCCCACCCCAGACGCTGACGACCCAACACCCTTGCTGGGCCAAAGTTCTTCACTAACTCTTTGCGGCAACGAACCATCGTCGTTTAGGCGCACCGCACTCCTCCCCTGTTGCAGGACGTTTTCGACCGATTGTCAACGAGCACCGAAGGACCGAAGCTGCTGCCTCAATGACAACGTTCACCTTTTCTTCATCTCGGAAGTTCGACGACCCGTGGGTCGGCCTGAAAGGGAGCACACTCAAGAAGGGCCTGTCGATTCCCCGACAAAGAACTCAACAACACCAGGTACATTTGGGTTGCAGAACTATAGAAGAAGATAAGACACTAATAGACAATAAATGGACTGGGCTTGTAGTGCATCTTCATTTACAGGTTGCCCAGGTGGGGGGATCCTCATACAGAACTGTGCCAGACGGTAGGGGCTCGGTATTCTGCCAATTGTCTAACCAACTTGTCTTCTTCCTAAGACTATGGTTGATATTGTTTTGCTGTGTTGATTCATATGCTATTTGAACTGGGTACAGATGATGCATTTTAATGGATCTGAGTAATCTAGAACTGTATATATTTACCATTTTAGAATTGTCGGAGCACAAGGTGTATTACCGTGATTGTGTCTATAACGTTGAACTGAATCTTGGCTAAATTCAGTACTTGAAGTTCAATTTGTTCTTTGTTAAATTAGTTAACTGGTTTATGAAAAATCTGTGTAATTAATTTGATTTAATTCTTTCAAAAATGCGATTTCAGCCCCTTGGTTTATCAAAGCTTTTACTCAGGAGATTGTGTTCAAATCACACAATGCATTAGGCGTTTTCCCAATCCCTCTACTCAAAATCACAGCTCTTGCCAATGCATTTCTGTGTATAGCACCATCTTCTTCAGGGCTAAATTCCAACATAAATTAACATAATGCATATATAACAAATGTAAGTAATAAATGTACATACCAGCAATGAGATTAGTTCCATCCCATAAAAAAGAAAAAAGTATAATGTGTATATTAGTGCCATTATGCATGCCAAAATCATTGTCTTTATCTTTACTGAACGTATGCATACAGCCATATAAAACTTTCATTACCTGAGCTGTCTCATATGCGCGTGAACGCCTCATAAATCTAGATATGTCAATGCAGTGTCTCTGTTAAGAGAAGAGAAAATACTCTAAGCTCGCTGTCTGGCTTAGTAACATTAACTACTAGCGTGGACTGCCATGACTAGGCAAAACTTCCTACCTTGACTCTGCTCTCAATCCAACTGTTCATAGAAATGGTTGCAGCTGCGCATGACTGTGCGCGGCTAAGTAGCCTCGTCACCAAGGAGATACCGGCGCCGCCTGTCGTCCATGGTTGGACAAGACTGACGTGCCTCCGGCCCCACCTCCTCGCGTGAGCGGGATGATGTGTTTCCTAGGTAACGTATCGTCATCGCATCGCGGGGTTACTTTCAATTCGTAAAAAACATTTACAACTGGGTACAAAGTTCCACATATGCATTTTCATCATCAGATCTACATTGGGCAGTATGAGAGTTATACTTTTTTCGACCCAGTGAGCTCCATTTAAGCAAAAGAAAATTTTTGGAACAGTACCGAATTTGAGAACTACATGAAAATATAATACTCTTCGTGGTGCCCACCTATTCCTCATTCTGTACTTTCTTGCTCGACACAAAGAAGGTGGAGGCGCACACAGACCTATCATTGAAAATATTCAAGATAATACTAACAAAATCGATATAACGAGACTGGACCGCTATGTCTTTTGCAGATATCGAAGCACTAACAAATAACAAAGCAGACACATTGGGTTTCTCGGCCGATGAGGCCAATAAAATTCTAGGTCTGGTTACCGATTCCTCCTTTGGCACTAGCTCGAATGCCGGACAGGATCTGGCGAGAAAAATCAAACAATTAGAATATTTAATTAGACAAGAGATTAATCGTAAACCTCATGCCATCACCCTAGGCAGATTTTACAAAAAACAGAGGATACCACGTGGGTTACGGATGCAACTACATTCCACGTTATGTAAAGAGAGCAAAGAATTCGTAAAAAAATGGGAAGCAATTTTGAATAAATGCTCACTCGACTTGATTCTACTTACTATACAAGAATTGGCAAACAACTTGACGACACTACGTGGGGAAATTGAGGAAATCGAAAAAGAATTGGTGAAAACTCTAATCCAGGAAGAAGTTCAAACAATTTTGGATGATATTAACAAAAAACTTTCAGAATATAAATCAGAATTGGAAAACAAGAAAGTGAGGAAGTTCCGCAGGGACACATATGACTACTTAAACAGGGAAGTGTATACCTGGATGGAAAAATATGAATCACCAGTAGGTAAACCTAAACCAAAAGCCAGGCCTGGTAACAATAGCGAAACATCTAGCTCTGGAACTGAGAGTAATCCAGCACAACCAGAAGAAGAGGAAGAAGAACAGACGACAGGGATTGCAAGTCCTTCACGAAGACCAACAACATCCGTAGGAGAAGGATCCTCTTTTAGGAAAACGCCCGAAAGAAAGAAGAGAACCCGGAGGGGGAAAAGGAAAACCAAGAGAAGGACCAGAAACACGACAGAAACAGAGAAAAATGTAGTATTGAATCTTTCATCTAGATCACTGACCGAACAAGAAGTCAAAACCTTACACAAAGGACTGAGCTTTGTGCCCACACATAATAGCTCATTGTTCGACACCAGAGTGGAATTGTTTACACTAGTAAGGAAGAGGAAATTAAAAGTGTTCAACAAACTAGACACCGGATGGTGAAGAACGTGAAGAGGAAGAATTGAAAGAGTTCAGAACCAAAAGTGGCTTCATTCCACCAATCAACGTACCCTCCATCAACATTTTCCAAAAGCAAACCATTCGAGATCTAGAGAAAATTAATTTTAAATCCAAAGGACGAATGAATATGAAACCTCACGAATGGGAACTGATAAAAAAACTGTACAGCGATGAAGAACTCACTATACAAAGTGCAGATAAGGGAGGAGCAATTGTACTACTGGACACGAAAGATTATGATATGGAATGCATGAGGCAGTTAGAAGATCAAAGTACATATGCTAGACTCGAAACAGATCAAACTATTGGAATCAAACAAAACTTGGAAGAACTACTTAGTAAGGCAGAAGAATTGAGTTGGATTGATTACCACACGAAAAGATTCTTGATAAACAATTACCCAAAGATATCGCATTTTTACATATTACCGAAAGTGCACAAAAGTCTTATCAACCCGCCAGGGAGACCTATCGTAGCAGGGACCAACAGTATTCTACAACCTTTAGGAGCCTATATTGATTACTTCTTATAACCTCTAATACAGAAAACTTGTACGTACGTCAAAGATACAACACACTTCTTGAAATATCTGAATGAGGCAACATATAGAGAAACAGACATACTGTTTACAATAGACGTGAAAAGTTTGTACACCTCAATTCCATACGGTCTGGAAGAGCTGCGGTGGAATGGCTATTGTTACAAGAAGGAGATAGCCCAGTTCAGAAAGAATTCATTATGGCCCTGTTGGAGTTCATCAGTGCAAATTCATATTTTCAATATAAAGGTATGTTCTTCTTACAAACAGCCGGAACGTCTATGGGTGCAACAATGGCACCGGCCTACGCTAATGCGTTCATGCACAAATTTGAGGTAGACCATGTGCTGAAAGAGGCAAGATGGAAAAGCAAGATCGATCTATGGATTAGATACATAGACAATATCGTTGGGATCTGGCATGACACAGAGGACGAGTTGAAAAGATTTTTGGAGTATTTTAACAATATTGATGAACGTATCCATTTCACATCTGAAAGTTCAAGGGAAACCATACACTTCCTAGATGTTAAGGTTACTAAGGAACAAACTGGCTACAGAACCGGTATATATCAAAAACCTACAGACAGGAACAATATCCTACACAAGTTAAGTTTTCATCAGCCAAGTCTAATCAAGAATTTACCCTACAGCCAAATGCTGAGAGTTAAAAGGATAGTAAGTGATCCAGGGGACTATGAGGAAGCAATTAACATGATGGGAAATACATTTTTGACTCGAGGATACGATGGATCAGAAATCGAGGAAGCGAAAGAAAGACTGAAGGATAAAAGAAGAGAAGTTTTACTTCAACCTAAATTGAAACAGAATGAAGCATAACTTAAAAAAAAAAAGAAAAATTCTCAATTGCAACTTAGTTTTCCATCTTATTAATTATATAATCCTAAAATTCTAGGAAAACATGCACAGTGCTTCTGAAGCTGAATGGAAAGAAACAATTCCTTTTATCAGTGTGCAGTTTATTTTTTTGAAAGGCTACAGAGAAATTCATTCTGTTTCAGAGGTGGCTTGCATCCATGTAGATAAAAATCACAAAAAGCCTTCTGGTTTCTGTCAGGTAACCTGACCTTTGCACTGCCCTCTGCTCTAAACCGTCAAGTAACCTGACCTTTGCACTGCCCTCTGCTCTAAACCGCTGTGTAAATGTAGCCAGGAAAATAATAAAGCTGGCGTATTTACAAGATTTTCATGTGTAAAAAGGCCTAGTACTCGCCTTATCTGGAGCCCTGGGTGTGGTCGAGTGCTTCGGATTAGCACATTTTCGAAAGTCTGATCATTTCATTGTCAATTATCAAACGGAGGGGAATACTTTGTATCAGAGTGGTCACGTGTGTCAAACACGTTTTCGAAGGTCTCCGAACATTGAACCATTCAATTAAAGTGAAACAAACAATAATTGAACTACAGATGAAATAAAAATGAACCATAAACAAGATGTATAATTATTGAACACCTAAATGAATTAAAACATTGCTACCAAACAGAATTAAAAACTTTGGAACCCAACAGAGGAAAGAACCTTTTAATCCAAGGAAATCATTATGTTGAAGCACTAAAATGAATAGTCCAAGCAGACCATTATATGTTGAGGTGCTACAAAGGAATAGAACTCTAAACAAACCACAGTGTGTTGAAATCTAATGTGACTTTAAAGAACATGCAAACAAAAGATACTGAAGCCTGGTTAACAGTGCCATTTTCAACCTTGTTGAAAGCTGCAAAGTATATGAACAAATATTTGTAAACAACATTAACTGAATTGTGGAGACAAGGATATTTTGTGTTTTCCTTGAACTGTGATTTGGGACTTGGGGAAGGAAACCCCGAGACCTGAATAAGACTATTGCATCCTAAATCCAAGAAATGTAATTCTGGGACTTTTCTTTGTGGAACTGTTTTATACTTGGGGAAGGGAGCTGAAAGGAAGCTGTGAGCTGGAAGAAGCTCATATCGTTGTTAAAAACTGTTTTCTTTTGGTTGCTAACCTCCCTACACATTGTATAGATATAGTTGTGAGGGCAAGTATAGGGTTTGGACACAGACAGATTCCTAAATTGAACCCTTTGACTCAGACCTTCCTTAGTTTTATTTAGGAAGAGAAAATGCACCTTAGCAAAGCGCAAGGCCTTTTTCCAGCCTGACATTTAAGTTAATAAAATTATTTGTTTTGGATTTGGAATCTGTTGTTTTTGTCCTTCTTCATGATGCCTTTACAGCACAGAGAACAGGCAAATAGTCAAAGGTCAGGATAAAGGTGTAATTATGAAGTTTGATGTTTAATTCAAGATAACTCCATTATATTCCCTTTAAAATGTATCAATGTTTGGCCCCTTGCATCTTCAAACAATACAGTGATTGACAATCTATTCAACACGTTGTTTTGTTTTTGCTAGGAATGTGTTGGGTTCACTACGCTACCCTGTATGTAAATTCACCAAATTGTCTGTATTGTACAAGAGGTCAACCTTTGCTCCCAACACTATAAAAATTGTCCGTGTGTTCTGTTACAAAACCGGAGCCGCCCTGACCAATTGTCTATATTTACTTGGGAGTTTGCCATCAAATTATAGTAGCAAGTTTCCATTTATTGTGAAAATTGGATAACCATAACAAATAAGAACAAATCTTCCCTGAGCTCCCTATCCAGGCTGTGTTTAGTGGCCTAAGAAAGGACCTTCTCTACTTTATCAAACGGAGGGGCGCAGCTAGTGTGTCCAAGGCTGTTTTTGGTGACACATTTATAAATTGTTCTCTAAAACTAGGAACATACACGTTCTTACTATGCCAAAAACTACAAGGTATGGTATTCATTCTGTATAGGGCGGTAAAATGATCTAAATATCATTCGAAATGATTGATGGGAAAGACCCTCACTAAATATGGTAAGAGCGTGGCTTAGGGCATAAGGCTGCAACCTATACGGGTCGTCTGGCCAGCCCAAACCCACTGCAGAGTGTTTTGAGAGTATGAGGCTAGAAGCCATGTGGAAGGGGAATGTTGAAAGAATGAAGTCTTGTGAATGGAAGCAGCATATGGCAACTATTGTATCCATGTTTTAGAATAATATGTGGGGGTGAAAATATGAAAATATTAAAGTATAATTGAGCAAAAGATTTGAATTCACTCTAGGGCTGGGCCTACATACTTTGTAGGGGTGGCTAGTCATTGAGCAGTAGGGTATGTCAAATAGTTTCCAACTAATGCTCCTGTGGTTTTCATATACAAGGCCAGAGTCCTTTCCTGACAAGTTAAGTAAATAATGTACTTTAGTGCCAATTATAAAATGTGTACTGAACCTGCATTATACAAGTTAAAATTTGCATCTGACAATAAATGAAAGTGCAGAATGCAGAGACAAGAAAGTGCAGACTTTATAATGTAGCTCCCTGTGCATGAAGCCAGGAAGGACTGGATATGCTTTACATGTTGTTATTCCAGGTAATGTATACTATGTTGTACAAAGATGAATTAGTTGAGCAAAATGGATTAGAGTTTTGAGTCCATATCTGGTGTTTTACAAGAATTAAATGGGCACAGATTAGTAGTTTGCTGGCTTGTGTCTCAGATGTGCGGAATTCCAGTCGATCTGGCTTCTTCCATTATTAGGTTAGGGTGTGTAGTAATTTTATAAAACATCGATTACACAACTTCCCTCTAATTCTGTCGCTTAAGGTCATTAATAGGTGGGATTGAAGGGATGTGGTAATTGGTGTCTTGTGGGAGTGTGTTCAGTATGCTAACCTGATGTTTGGGAAGGATACCACGTTTATAGCAGGTTCACTGGTACTTAATCAAATTTGTACTGGTAAGTCAAAGAAACGTTTCTCTCATTACAGAAAGAGACAGCCTTTAATGGCTTTTTAAAAGCTCGTGTATATCGTAATTACTCTTGTTATTTTGCAGGAGTGAGTTCCAAAACTGGAGGAATAGAACTACACTCTTGTGGGGTAGTGGATTCCTAGGGGCAGGGATTGCCCAACTGCCACCTAATGTGGATACTGTGGTGTTCATTGGCTCACAAACACCTCTGAAACGCGGTATGGCTTCCTCCTGGGAATCTTGGAGGAGATGGTTGAAGAGACCCATGATGGGCCAGAGATGGCATGGAATACTCCAGTGAGGCATCAGATAAGTAGTGTGAATGAGGAGTTTGCGATTCCCTCGGTTCACAAACCTGCACTTATCGGGGGATAAAAAGAAATAGAAAAGTTCCCTGCAGGAGCGCAGCTAGGAGACAACCTGGGTGAGCCTTGTGGGGCACTTCCCAGCGCAGGGCCAGCAGCGGGAGGCAGGCTGAAGAACAGAGACACGCAACCTTGCTTCAGTGGGCCAGGTGGAATTCCAGCATGGTTGCAAATGCCACTCAGATCTTTAACGCCTCTCCCTTCAGGGAGACAATCGACCCAATCACAGCAAAAGCCAGTCACCTAAAGTGGAAAAGAACTCTATAATTGGGGCATTAGAGAACAATTACGAATCACCCAATGACAAGGGATCAAAGAGACCCAAATGATGAGGACTTCATGGGAATACGTGACCAGGACCAGGGCCCCCCTTGAGGAGGATACATGTAGGTGTAAAACCTCAGAACTGTTAAGATCTGATCAGAGTAGGTTTTGCAATTTTAGTTGCTCATCCTTTGAAAAGACTTTGTGTTGTAGCTTAGGGTTTCCCCGAAGGAGAGACAGGTACTTGCAAGCATAGGGTATTTTCTTTGTTTACACCAGGAAGAGAAATGGAAACAACCATGTCCATCAGAAATCACTCTTTTTGTGTTCCCTACCTAAATACTGTTGCTTTAGGTCAGTCATTCTTAGTTGTAGCTCCCACCTGTTGGAGCATTAGGTGTTAAATCAAGCTTTACCTGTTAGATTTCTAATAGAAATTGAGTCACAACTCGATGTAACTTGTCTGATTTTATCTTTGTTCTGCTACCACAATGTTCAAACTATTGTTTAGCAATTGCTGGGTTTTGAGGGTGCAATTGGAGATCTTTATCCATAATGAAGTCAAGATGTTGGTATCGTTTGAGAGGCTAGGTAATGGAGTTGGTTTGTCGGAAAAAATAATTTCTATTTTCTCTAGATTGAGGAGAATTTGGCTAGCAGTCACAGAGTCATAATTATTCTTTTTAATGAAGTCAGGGTTGCTAAAAAGCATTACAGTATTCCTGGAGATTTTTGCTATTAGCTGGGTATTTTCACTGTAGTTGTGTGTTGAGAGATTCAGAGAAACGATCAAGGTGGGAAGGGAGATGGAGATTGAAAAGGAGGGGTTACGGCAATGCACTGAGATGGACCCAAAACGTCACTATTTGAAGCTGGATTGGAAAGTTTCCCTAATTATGCACAGCAACATGCTGCACAGCAACATGCTGCACAGGAGAAGACAACATAATCCATTGTAAGGCAACTCTCTAGTCCTGAGGCTGCATTTGTTTTTTAAAGAATCTTATGCTATACCAAATCAAAAGCTTTTGGGAGATCAAGGCCACGGCGCTGTATTGCTCTGCAATAGTTTTTAAGGTCATCCTAAATTCATAGAAGTGCCACTTTGATGCTGTGACCTTGTCTGAAACCTGCTTAGTCAGAGTCAAGTAGCCTGTTCTTTTTAAATAGTTGAGCATTGGCTACCTTGACTGCTAGCTTTGCGAGGAATCTACAGTTGGAGTTGGAGATAGCCAGACATGAATACGAGCAGACTTGTCTGTGCCCACATTCTTTAGCAGATGTTTACAGTAGGCCTCCTGGAATTCTGGGTTACCAAACATGGAAGAAAGGATGTATTTTAATAATTTATCCAGCTGACTAAGTGATTATTGGAAAGTTGTGAAGAATGCTGACAAGTACGATCTGCATGAGACATGCTTGCGAGCTTCAGGCTAATGGGGAAATTGGTATAATACATGATATAAGAGTAAAAACGACATTAATAATGGGTATTTGGTTGAGGTAAGGGAAAGATAACCAATGGTGGGCGGTTGAGGAGCTCTGGCCCGTTTCTCTGTAATTCGTGATACTAGAGTGATTTGTTAGAACAGAAATGATCACAAAGTTCTTGTGAATGAGGGATATTGGTAGGTATGGGGGATGCGTTTCGGAACTCCTCTAAGAATTCAAAGCTCTCTGTAGATACAAGGTAATTTACCAAAGTAAAAACTTTCTTGGTGTTTCTTCAACGCTATTTGTCTATATTTCACAAGAGCTACTTTTATCCTCTAGCCCCCTGCTTATTGATTGAAGTTTCTCAAGTTTGTCCGAAAGCTCAGTAGGTTTGTTGCAAGTTTTTCCTGGGTTTGCTTCATTTTAAAAGGTTGCCTGAATTAAGGGCATTAGACATACATTGATACAATGTTTTATGTCTTGCATTACGGTCACAACATAAATGTGTGACAGCCAGTGTGTACAGGATGACTGAGAGAAAAGCTAACATTAGTAAGGTTGTGGATGTAACTTAAGAGGAAGAAAGGAAAGGCAGCAAAGATGTAAACACTTTTAGGAGGGCCAAAATGCTGCAAAGCATCTGGAAAGTCGTGTGTGTTGTGTGAAGGTGCTGGGGGTATAGAGAGAAGTTGTGAAAGATGGAATGGTAGATTGTAATACAGCAGGCATCTTTATGTTATGCAATGGTAGAGCGAGCAGGAGTGCTAGAATGACAGAGTGGTGAGTGTTAGGGAGAATTTTCATGTATGTGTCAATTCCCTTTAACCTTAGAGACCCCCAGCTCTTTTGCTGGACTCAGGGCTTTTTTATTTTTACTCCTGAGTTAGTGCGACCTTTTACTCACTCACTCATGTGTTTTCCTGACTATGATTTTCTATGTTCCTCACTGTTTCATAGAGTCTGGTAAACTCCATGGGCATCTGCTTTTGCTTGTGACACACAGCAACTTTTGTGCAGTGCCACTGAGAAGTCCCTTGGACTTCTCTTAATGTTTAACTACATTTTCTTGGGTGAACTACTGTTCCCAAGAACAATAAGATGAGCTTGCTCTTACTGACCTTTACTTTATAGGTCCAGCACACTCTCCCCAATGTGGAGTGCTGGTAGGTTACACAGTAATTCCTTTAACCCATTCCTCATGTAACATTTAGTTACACTAACTCACTTGAATGGCTGGTGGCAGTGGTTTATTTTTTACTAGCCAGTGACATGTTTCTGCAGGCTGATACCTCAGCTGCAGTGCTGCACCCAAGGGTGACCATTTTCTCAAAATGGCCCCGTCTTCTTTTTTTCGCCATTTCTTGTTAGTTAGTTTCTTCTGGGCTTTTATTCTGTTGTTTGCATCAGGTTTGAGTCCTTTGTGTGTTTGCCTTTGGCAGGCTTTATCCCTGGAACACGCCCAGGCTCCAGTGTGTCTGGAAAGGCAGGAAGTGAGGGAGGTTCCCAAAACTTCCCTAGCCTTTGCCTCTAGGTGTGCCTGAGTGAAACCAGTTCAATTGGCTGGCAGGCTTTCCTGGCGTGGAGCCACTTTGCTGTGTGATTGACGGCCTAGAGCTCTGAATGGATGGGAACTTGCATAAAAAGCTAGGTCTTTGGGACTAAGAGTAGAGTCGATGACTGGGGGACAACATACAAAGCAGAAGACAAGAGAAGATGCCACCAGCACCCTCCTGGACCTCGAAGTGCCCGGTGAAGCCCTGCAGCTCTGCTGACGCCCGTTTTTGAATCGACAGGGAAGACCCGTAAAGGATGACCTCCTTCCTTAGGCTGGTGGGACCAACTAGGCCCGAGAAAAACTCTATTTTGGTGCAACCCCCGACTTGCTGTGACTTTCCAAGGCTACAGAAGCCCAATACCTGGACTACCTCGACCACTTGTGAGTGCATTGTCTTCCGAAGTCCGAATCTGGTCAGATCTTTGTGGGCATCCGGAGGACCCCCCAGAAGCAAGAAATCTGCGTCCAGAGTCCAGGACCGAGGGATCAAAGACATCTTAGCCAGAGCTTTTTGTTCTTCTTTAGCGCTGGGAAAAAGGCCCCAAAACCACAAAGAGCTGCTGAATCGAAAGAAATTCATTGCTGCAGAGTCCCTCTCTCGAATGCTGCCGCAGGAGCCCGCCAGACGTCCTCCCTTTCATCACCACGACCAAGGAACAGGAAAAAGTTTTTCTTAAAACTATTTTAGTGATTTTATTATAAAAAAAAACACATGCAACCAAAACATGCAGTACATGTTTGACGTTTCAAGGTATACATATATCTTCTGCATCTACTGCTTAGCCCCCCCACCCCAACCTCCCCCCCGGTCCAGCTTACTACACTTTGCCTTTCGCATCTCCTCCTTCCAAAGGGGTTCCTTTTCCTTCATCCTTAACAGAATCCTGGCCACTTTACCAGTCCTGGGCGGGCCCATATAGTGTGGCCACTAGATGTCTCCAGGCTATCAGGGTGTCTGCTTCCTCCTCCCCTCCTCTGTTCCCCGCTTCTTGCCACACTGCCGTTTCAGCTTGCCCATTTCTGGAGGTCTCGCCACCATACTTCTATCCTGGGTCTGTTGCATGCCTTCCATCCCATGGCTATCCTCTGCTTCACAAGTATGTACTGACATGTTTTAATTGACGTGGCCTGGGGAATCCACCTACCAGACATGCCCATACTGATTCCACCTCTGTTTTGATCCCTTTTTCCTCTAACCGGTGAGCTATTTCTTCCCAGAATTTCCCAATTTCGGGGCATGCCCAGAACATATGCGTCATCCCCACATTCTCTTCCTGGCATTTGGGGCATTCCTGTCGTTCTGCGTTTTTAATTTTCGCTATCCTTTGAGGTGTCATATATGACCTATGGGTTATGTATAATTGTATTTGCTGTAGTCTAGCATTCCTAGATACCTTCTTGTAATACCCTTGGACCCGTTCCCACATCCCGTCACTCATAGGTATCCCAGCTTCTTCTTCCCAGTCAATTCTCAATTGCTCCATTTTCTTCCCCACTTTGGATATCAATAGCTCGTATATTCTGGAAATCTCATGCCCTCCTTCTGCTATATCATAAATTGTATCCATGGGGGCATCTGGTTGCTCTTCTAGTGTTATTTCCGACCACGTATCTCTGATCCGACGTACCATTCTTTTATATGTTATGTATTGCCCTTCGTGTGACCCTGTTTCCTCTACTAGCATCCCAAACTCCTTTATCTCTTCTTCGTGCCATATATCTCCCATTGTTACGATTCCCACCGGTTCCCAGTGCCTCCGTATCAATTCCCTTAATTGCCCTTCCCCTCCAGTCAATGCAACCAACGGCACTTGTGGTGAGCACGGGGCTGGGTTCTCCAGTATCTTGCAAGCTCTGCACCACACCTCCCATCCCAGCACCAACATCTTTGAGCGCCCTTTCATCTCTGATTTGGGCAGCCATATCATTTCTTTCAGGAAGTACGGGGCAGACTGTAGTCTCAGCAAACTCCATTCTGAGGTTGGGTCCTCTGATAAACATTTGGCCACATATTGTAATTGAATAGCTAAGTAGTAAACCTCGTAGTTAGACAGTTTTATTCCCCCTTTATCATACGTGTTCTGCAGCTTCCAAAGGGCGATTCTATTCCTGCTCCCATGCCATAGGAATTCCCTACATATGATCTGTAGTCTGCTAAAAAATCTCTTCGGTATCAGGTATGGTATGTTCCCAAAAAAAATGTAATAATCTCGGTAGTACCACCATCTTCAGCAGTGACCCCCTTCCCATCATTGCCAAGGGGAGATTAGTCCAAAACCTCATGCTATTTTCGATATTCCTCACTGCTTTCTCTGTGTTGTACCAGTGTTCTGCCTCAACCGTGTGGTAAATGTCTATCCCTAGGTATCTGAACGTGTCTGTTTGCCATGGTATTTGCAGGACTGTTAGATTGCCCAATGGGACTCCTACATAACTTCCCAGCGGGAATATACCTGATTTTCTGGGGTTCACCGCTATGCCAGATAGCAGTGCAAATTGCTCCATCACTTCCAGGATATACTGAAGGTTTTCTTCAGGGTATCGTAAGTACAACAGCATGTCTTCTGCATATAGCGAGACCAGATGTGGTTCTCCTTTAATGCCGATCCCTATTACTTCTTACTGTTGTCTCAGGTATATTGCCAGGGGATCCAGTGCTAAAATGTATAGCATCGGTGACCACAGGCATCCTTGCCTAGTACCCCTTCGCAGTTGCCACCTTTCCGAAATGACTACCCCCATCCTGACCCTGGCTAGCGGTGCACTATACAGTAGTTTGACCCACCTAAGGTACCCCGGCCCTATCCCATAGCCAGTCAGGGCTGCGGTTAACCACCGCCATCTGAGTCAAAAGCTTTTATTTCATCCAGCGATACTATTGCCATCTCACTTGGGTCCCCCATTGTGTGTTCCGTAACTCGATGGAGTCGTTTCAGGTTGTCGGATATATGTCTACTTGGGATATATCCAGTTTGGTCAGGGTGTACTGGTTAATTAATAATCTGTTTCATTCTGTTTGTTAATACTGCTGTGAGCATTTTGCTATCTTGGTTCAGCATGGATAGCGGTCTGAACAATACGCATTCCTTGCTTGGTTTATTGGGTTTGGGGAGCGGGATGATAATCGTCTCCCTCAGGGATTCCGGCAGCCGTCCTATTTCAAATGCCTCATTAAGCATCGCTAGCAGTGGGGGGAGCATCTCTTTCTTATACATCATGTAAAATTCACTAGGGAGCCCATCAGCCCCTGGAGTTTTGCTCGTGGGAAGTTGCATTACTACTTCCTCTAGTTCTTCTAAAGTGATTTGGGCGTCTAGGTCCTCCCGCTCCTCAGCATTTATTCGTGGCAAGCCTATGTCCTCCAGTGTGTCCCTTATCTCCCCGCTGTCCCTACCCCCTTCGTCCCCATACAATCGTTGGTAGTTTTCAAGGAACTCTCGGTTTACGACCTCTTGGGTGTCCACTGTTTGCCCGTCCTCCCCCGTTATTACTCTGATCGCGGTTCTAGGAGTCTCACATTTGTACAACCATGCTAGCATCCTCCCTGGCTTATCTCCATCCACATGTTGCCTCTACATATTTTTTATAGTTCAGGTTACATAATCTTCCCCAATGACCTGCGCATTTCTGTTGCAGTTGGCTTATAGTTTCAGCCTCCTCCTTCGTACTACTTCCTCTACTCAGAACTGTTTCCAGCTTAGCTTCTGCCATCTGCAATTCCCTTACTATGCCTCCTTGCAGCCCTTTGGACTTGGCTATCCCTCTTACCACCACTTTAAAGGCTTCCCATAATGTGCCAGCTGACTCCACGCTCCCTTTATTGGTCTCAAAGTAACTTATAATTTCTTCTCTTAGGTCCTCTTTGAACATCATGTCCTTCAGTGCCTCGGCTCTCAGTCGCCACGGCGGAATCCTAGCCCTTGGAGGATGGTACTGCCATTTTAGGATTAAAGGCGAGTGGTCCGACAGGACCCTTGCTTTGTATTCTGTCTGTACCATTTCCACCATCATCTCCTGCGCGGCAAACATGTAATCTAGTCTTGTGTGCAAATTCTGTGGGGCAGAGTAATGCAAATATTGCCTCTTGTGGGTGCTGCGCCCTCCAGATGTCCTCTAGCCCAAAGTCTGTCAATAGAGTCTGCAGGGCTCTGGCAGCCGGGGCAGGCTTATCTTGTTTGTCATCTGACCTATCCACCCTCGGGTTTAATGTGCAGTTAAAATCCCCGCCCCATATTATCGCCCCTCCCAGGTGCGGGCTCACTTTATTGTATAGGGTCTTGAAGTATGCCGTTGTGTCCTGATTCGGGGCATATGTTTATAACGCATATTTCTTTATTTTCCACAAGCCCCCGTATTACCACCATCCTTCCGTCTTCCTCAACCTTGGACTGTATTAGCTGAAACGGCACGTGTGGTGCTACCCAAGTAATCACGGCTCTGGCATTCGCCGAGTATGCTGCACCAACAACCGTCCCCTTCCATTTCTTCTGGATCACCTCTAACTTGTCTTTTGTGAGATGAGTCGCCTGTATTAAGGCACATTTTTTTGCCTTCTTAGGTACATCATGGCCTTTTTCCTCTTTAGATAGCTATTGAGCCCCCTGACATTCCAAGATATCCCCTTAAGATCCCCCATATTCTGGTCTCATTAACCCCCCTCCTTTTGCGTATCCTCACACCCTGTCTGAAGCTCGCCACTCGTAAATTTAAGCTTGTTCCCCCCCATAGGCTATCCAAACCTCCCCCCTCTCCCAACACTGCAACTCCCCAAACTTTCCTCCCTTCCCCGCCCCAACTCCGTCCCCATTAACACTAAAACTTCCCAAAACCCCCCCACCCTTCCCTCCTTCCCTTCTTCCCTGCCCCAACTCACTCCCCAACTCCCTTCCTTCCCTCCCCCCTCCCAACTGTTGTCCAGCTCCATCCCTGGATCTCAGGCACCCCCGCATCTAGCCCGTTCCTTGGCTTCCGCCAGTACTCGGGGGCACAGCAGGGAGATAACGCCCTACTGGCGTCTCGACAACTTTAGCTACTGGGAGTTGGTCACCTTCATTCTGTGTCTCCTCTATTGGCTAGTGTTCGCAGCGCATTTTGGCTCATAGCTACATTATACATTCTATATTCCAGTCCAAGTCCGCCCTCTGTATTAATCAAATTGTTAGCGTCCGTTCCTTTTTATTTTGTGCGCTAGTCACTCCCATTACTCATACCTCGCTGTTACTACTACCTCCCTCCTCCCCCCCCCCCCCGCAACATCAGCATAGCGCCACATCACTTATCCTGTCTGTCTCATTCTTGGCCATCTGCCAACTCTGGGCATCCCTGGGTATCCAGCCAGCACGCCACCGCCTCGGGGGTTTCGAAGAAGTGTACTTTCCCTTTGTGTAAGATCTTTAGTTTCGCAGGGTACAGAAGCATGTATTTGAATCCGCCCATAATCAATCTTCTTTTCACCGCAACGTAGCTGTACCGTTGTCTCTGTACCTGCTTTGTATAATCCGGGTATGCAGTGACAGTTGCCGACGCTTTCGTTATTGTTCCTCCTTTCCGAAAAATTCCAAGTTCTTTTCCCGGTCTCTATAGTTCAATATCTTTGCTATTATGGCTCGGGGTGGGGCCCCGGGTTGAGGCCTTCTTGTCAGGGCCTTGTGCGCTCGTTCAATCACAAACCCCTGGGAGAGCTTGCCTGCCCCTATTTCCTGGATGACCATGTTTTCCACATAGTCCGTGGGGTCCTGTCCTCCTTCACCCTCTGGTAGGCCAACCACATGTATGTTATTGCGTCTAGCTCGCCCTTCGGCCTCCTCAGCTCGGTTTTCCAGGTTGGACATTTGTTGCTTCAATATATGGACCTCTTTGGCGTTGATGGTGCTAACATCGGTGTTGGTTTTTACAGCACCCTCTAGACTACTTGTACGATCTGCCAGTGCTCTTTCAACCTGTCTTAGTAGGTTGACCGCTATCCCGACAGCATCGATCTTAGTTTCCAACGCCGCTTTGAGGTCTGCCATCGCGGCTCCCCACGAGGATTTCAGTTCTGTTATTGCCGCCAGGATCTGGTGGTCGTCTCTTGGCGAGGTCATCTCTTCCTGTGTGGTGGCCATAGCCTGAGCGGGCGTGGTCGGGGCTTGCTGTGTTTTGGTAAATATGTCCATTGTTGGTTGCTTGCCTTTACCATTGCCTCCCTTGAGGGCCATTACACTGAACGTCCCGAATCGTGCTCGTCTGTTGTTCAGGCTTATGTCTGTCACAACCCTCGCCCAAAACCCCCTCTGGCAAACCCATTAGCGAGGTGGAGTCAGGACTTGGGCCTCTAGAGCCTGGCATCCTCTTCAAAAGCCCTCATGGGGCCAGTCCTGGCGCCTATGGTGTCAGGCTCATACACCATGAAAAACAAGGTGCATGGGAACTACTTTATTGTATTATCAGCCAACATGGAGGCATCCACATAGCTTGGTTCCTAAGAACCAAGCTATGCGGTCTAGTGTTTTGGGTGTGGTAGCCTAGGGACTACTTTACCTGGACTATTTTGTTGGGGCTATTTAAACCACACCCGAGCAAGACAACACGCTTCGCGTTACTTTGCAGCTTGCAACGTGACGCTCACCGTGTCCAGCTATTCCCTCGAACCTCGGAGAAGCAGAACCTGCAAGGAGACAAAAGGAACATCATTAGCAGCAGCACCTTACCTGCAGTCTTCATCTTTAAACACTCGCAGCTACTGAGAACAGATTTCCTCGAATCTGCACACCTCCCGGACAGAACGACCTGAAAGAGGAAGATGGAGGCAACATAAAAGAAAGCAGTAGAGACATTTAAAAATTACGAAACTGCTCAGAAGCGCCTCTCGGCTGGCACCACTCCGGACATTCCACTCGTGCTGAAGAACACCGCGACCTACGAGGAAGGTAAACACAGGTTAGCAAAGGCAAGACTGCGCAGCGCTGCGCATAGCGCTTACTTACCGCATCATAGCGCTCTTAATGTGCCATCATTTACCAGCGGGGCTCAACCAAGCCGGTTCGCCGTGCTGAAGCTCCGCATACCTAAGGGAGGAAAAAAAGAGACATTTTAAACAAAGAAAGGCATGCAGGATAGCAACAAAACTAAAGAACAGCAGTAAGACCTACCTGAACAATATCAAACGGGCCGGCGTCAGTGAAGTAACTGGACCGCACTCGCCCATGAAAGACAACGCGCCTCTGCAAAAAAGGCAGGATGGAGAGCACCCCCAATTCTACCACAAGGTGAGGAGAGGGTGCCAGAGGGACTGAAATCATACGGGGTTGGAGGGAGGATACTTACCCCAGTCGGTCAGTCTTAAACACAGTCCTCCTGAATTTTCAGGCAGAACCTTCCCCGCAGACGTCATCAGGGCAAAGCTGAGAAGCATACCAGCGAGTAACTCGTCTGGGTGGCGTCCCTGTGAATACCAGGTGAGCGTAACAGTCTCGCCCACAGTATGTTGATGCTTGTGCTGGCCCACAACCTTGACTTTTCGAGTGCGGGCTTTCAGACGCTTTGTCGGATGTGCACGTTCATTCCCCAGTGTGCAGGTCTGCTTTGTGTGGCCTGCTGTACTGATCCCTCGGATTCCTGGCTCTGGTGCACTTAAGTGTTTCGTGGGGGGCTCCAGCGCTGCACCAGTTCTATTCTTCTAGTTTGGCTCAATCACTACTGGTCCTTACTTTCGTGTGCAAACGCCCGCCTTTTCGGCCCAGGCGGCGTGTGCACTAGCACATCCAACGTGTCTGAACCCCGCCTCAGGGCTAGTGCGCTGTTTTAGAGGAGTACAAGCCCGGCCCCAGCTTTGCTAGCATAAGGGTATTTTGTGGGGCTGCCTATGTCACGCTTTGTTATACTGTCCTTATTTGTTAGCCGTTGCTCCTTTGTAACCCCCCCCCCGAGGGTATTCCTCCCTTCTTTTCACTATTTTGCTGTCTCCAATTTTGCTAATTTATTTATTTATGGGTGTGCGCTTCCATTCACGCCATAGCCGATTGTCCGCATGCCTTCTACTGTGGCTTAGTTCCTCTGTCCTCCTGGGGTCTTTTTTGATCAGCTGATCGGTGCCCAGTCTTGTCTTCCGTTGTGTTCAGCTGCACCCCACCATGCCCGTCCTCTGCTCCCTGTCTCTTTGGCTCCTGTCTACTGTTTCAAGAGGTGCATCTCTGGGCGGTAGCCTTTCTCCTCTTTAAAGTATGTTCCCCTCTGCCTCCTTCTGGGGCCCCGCTCCTCAGTTGGCCCCTGTTGCTTCAGTGCCTGTACCTGTCCAGCCCTTTTCTGGACAGTTTGCCTTGGTAGGTGGCCTTGCTTTATGCTGCTTTTTCGCTGTGCGCGAGGGGGGTCCCTGCAGCCCACCCCAGCACTGGCCTTCAGGGTGGGGGGCTACCGCAGCCCACCCCGGCCCTGGTCTTCAAGCTGGGCTGCTCCTGCCCATTCCTTGTTGTCACCTTATGCCACCTGAGTCACCGTTGTTATCCGGGTCTGCTTCTTTGCAGCGTATGCGCTGTTTCCAATGCTCATGCGCAGTGCCTTTGCTGGAGGTGTCCCCTTGATTGTCTGCAGGCGCAGGCTGCCCCATGGCTTCCGCTGCGCCTCCCCGTGTCCCCAGCGCCGTCAAGGTCCTTCAGGCCCTGCAGACTTGTACACTTTTATTATCCATTTCCCCACCATCCAGGGCGCCGGGGAACTCGCTTTCCACAATCTCTGGGACCCTCTGCAATGCGCCGCGGCAGTGATCTCGCGTGTGCCACAGGCTGTGCGACTCACTATGAGGGGTTGCTTGATGACCTTGTTTGTTGTTTATTATGATCAGCTGCAGCCGTTGTCTACCTGGATTGACAGCGTAGCCGTGCTCCTCTGCATTCAGTCCGTGTTCGGATCTTTCTGCAAGTCGCTTCTTTGTTGCTGGGCCGCCATTTTGTTTTGGAGTTTCAAATCGCCCACAGGGGAAACAAAGTTGCAAAACTCCTTCAGTGTTCTTTCAGTCCACACGCAGCCACGTTCCTCCGAGCCCTCATATGTTCCTATGCCTTTGGCTGCGTTCTTCCATTGTTTATCCGGATAATAGTCACTGCGCTCGTACGGATTAATATGGGGATCCACAGAGCTCACTCAGAAGGCAGCCTAGTCCATGGCTGCCAAGCCACGCCCGACCAGGAAAAATGGTTTACTGCATTTAATTGTGAAGGAAACTAGCTGGAACAACTTCTTCATTTCAAAGGTACTGTGGGGCTTGGGGTATTTTATCCTTTTGCCATTTGGAAGTGCAATTTAAACCTACACTAAGATAACCTCAAATTATCTGCATTGGCCTTACAGCTTGTGCTTTTTAAAGGTGACTCCTCTTCAGTTGATGTGATTTCTCTGTTGAACACTGACTTTCTAAGAAGAAGAGCATCAGAACTTTTACTTTGCCCATTGACTTTGGCTGCCCTGGCTCCCTAAAGGCCTCCTTCTGAACCTATTGGCTTTGGCAGTGCTTGTTCCTTCACAGGTTTTAATGTTTAACACTTTAATGCTGGTATAATAGACTGCCTGCATCCCTTTGGGAGAATAGAACTGTTCTTATAACCTATCAGTCTGTTCTGAGCTACCCTAACCTTTCCTTCCTTGAAAACTCAATATTCCAAAGGTGAAACTATATAAATGCTTTACTGACCCAAATGACGTCACTTCCGGGTGCTGGAACATGTGTAACATATGAATGAATTACTCACCTGCTTTATTGTTCACTTTTTTTTTTATTGAATCCTACCTTGGGATTAATGTTATAGCTAAATACTGCTTTTTAAAGAATGCTTTAAATATCTTTGTGTATAAATAAATGTATTATATAACTTCAAGTGTGTACGTTTTTAATTGGATACTTGTATTTACTGATTTCGCTCTACAGCTCACATTACCCCTCTTAAGATAAGCCTGGCTGCTCAGTCACATTACCAACGTGTGTAGTACAGGACTATATTAAAAGGTGGGTTTCCTAATAACAAGAGATAAGTCTTGCAGATGCGTCTCCCACACCTGTTGGACTGCACTAATTCTTACCCAACAGTGAGGGGGTAGAGGTAGAACTGGCAGATTAAGATGAATTGATTGGTTTTGTGGGGTGAAAATGTGCCACAAGCCTATAGGAGTGGTGGATGGGTAGAGAGGGAGATTGGCAGGAGAGGACGTAGTAAAGTGTATGTGAAACCTTTTTTGCGTTAGTAAGAGGTGCAAATAACAAGGGGGGTCCTGGGAGGCTCTCTGCCAGACATTAGTCCTGGTTACGAGAGCCTTGCCCAGATTCTTTAGTGCACTATCTTTCACAGAGGAGAAATATCCAAAACGTATCATTCTTTGTCCTGCCCTGGGGCAGTCCAGCACCGAAATGCTAGGCAATTCTCCTCTGAGCAAGAGTACCAACAGCATCCTCAGACACGTGTTTCGGTCTGGTTGTACCGCATCAGTAGGGTGGAGCTGTGCCTCTCCAAGAATAGTGGGCAAGGCGTCCACGTCTGGATTCCCCTAGCAACTTAGGGTGAGACCCAAAGTTCCTTAAAATATGCAAATAACAAGGGGGCCCTTTGTGAAAGATAGCGAGCTAAAGTCTGGGTAAATCTCTCATAACCAGTACTAATGTCTGGCAGAGGGACTCCCAGCACTCCCCTTGTTAATTTGTGAGGAAAAGGTGCCACTAGTAGGATTAGTGTAAGATGGATTGATTGTTAGCATGGTCATTGTGGAAATGGTAAAATGAGGTGAAGAGGCCTCTTCAGTATTGTAAAAAAAATGTGTGCATGGGGGTAGTTGATGTGAGTGAGGAGACAGTGGCAGCGGTAGACTGCTATGGAGAGGCTTTAAGTGTGTTGCTGAAAGTGGTGGCGGTAGCACGAGGGGGCAGGTGACTCAATTGTCCATATTAAGTCTTGTATCCTTGGAAGAGATAATCGAAACTGGAAAGGGCGGTGATGTCAGCTGAGTGAGGATGGGAGAGGGTCGTATCAGGCGAGACGAGGCAGGCCCAGTGCCCATGTCTGAGGCCGTTTATCTAGTTTGCCAGAACCTATGATCAAGGGTGGGACCTCGGGATACCTCTCTGAGTAGCGTTTGCCTGGTAAATTGGTCCGGTGGGAAGAGGCAAGTTTGAAAAGGTGTGAGGGGGAAATGCTTGGAAAGAGAAGAAAGTATTGGGCGAGACATTTGAGCTCCTATTGGTGTTTCGCGGGTGGTTGGAGGGGGGTTCGGTGGGGTTGGCCTGCCCCACTGCTTTGCTGCTTTGGCATCATGTGCTTTGTCGCAAACTCTTATGAAGTGACTTCTTCCAAGGCCATCTTCGCAAGGCCTTGACAGTATTGCTTGCGATGCTGCATGCAGGTTCTGCACTACAGCTGCATGGTTGCTTGATAAAGTATTAACCTCTTGTGCTGTGCAGAGTATGCGCCCGGGAGCTACCTGTTGATGTAGGCAGCCCCTTTGTTAGGCTAACGAGTACCATCTGTTGGATGCTTGCGACCCCTAAGAGCGTATTACAGTTGCAATTAAAATTCTCAGGAAAATGATTTGAACTGGAACTACACATCTCAGGGGCCGATGATTCAACAATGTATGTAACACAGTAAAATCAGCATGTCGTTGGGCCATGTGCTCACTTCACACCAGAAATCTTCAGACTTGAGATATAGTGGACTAAATGCGATACAAAAATAGTACAGGCATTTTCTGCGAGACAATAAAAAGGACTACAGTTGTGCTGCCAAAGTTGGCAGGATTCACTTCCAACCAAACTGCTTTCACGTTTTGCAGTCTGCAAAACCCTTTAGTGCTCTTATGGAAATAATGGAGATACTTTGAAGCTTCTGCACTCTATTACTCCTGATTTAAATGGCCTATCGATATCATTACATCATTACTTTTGATCTCCCCTGTTGTAACCTTTTTTTATTTGATAAGGCCAATGGGTACTATCCCCTAAAGTTACACCCCAACATTCGCCTCATCCCACATCCCGGTGTCTGCCCCGTGCCCCCCGCCCCCGGTCTCCCGTGCTAACAAGGACAGTTGGGGAGCTCTATGTAAAGCCAGAAAGAGGAATAAGAAAGTGGTTGCTCTTCATAAGGGGCTACGGCATTGTCATGCACCTTTTTTCTCACAGTGGCAGCTGCCATGGAGAATAGCTGCAATAAACTACATTTCCCAGAAAACCTGACATGGGTTGTAGTTTCTGGCTTTAAAACGGGAGCCTCGTTTTCGATTATGTTCCACCTCCTTGTTGTATTTAACCTACGGTGGTTTTCAGAACACCACTTCTGTTTATAGGTGCAGCCGGCATTTTTCTGAAGTGCTACTTTCTGTGCCTTAATTCCGGAAGTCTCCCGTTTTCTCCGTGTACCGACCTTGCCTGCACACGGACTCATAGTTCTTAATCCTGCCTTGGTTTTGTTTGCTGTCCGCTCGTGTACCAGACCCTTTGCCTGCTCCTGGACTCCTGGATTGTGATTTGGGTTTGTTTGCTGTCCGCTCGTGTACCAGTCCTTTTGCCTGCTCCTGGATCCCTGGTTTATGACTTTGCTACAGTTGCTTCCTGTATGAATACCATCTCTCACTTGTCCACGGACTCTTGAGCTCATTCCTCAGAGTGTTAACACTGGTAAGGCCAATTCTTCATTTTGGAATCCTGTTTTTTCACCGAACTGTACCCCATCTTTTGGATTACATTGCCTTCATTCCTAAGTGCATTTTGGAACACTTTGCTGTGGTGCACCATCCCGAAACCAGTGCGACCCTCGTTCCGTCCGGGGATAGCTACCCTACTAACCTTCCTTTTTTTTTGTTTTATACTTTCGTTGTTGCCCGGGATTCTTTGCACTATTCTCGCCTCCACCAGTGGTAAAGTATTATTCCTTGATTACCATCATTGGGCAGTTTCACATTTAGCTAGTACCTAAAGTCTCTTCTGCTTTATAGGTTGCTCCAGGTCCTTTTTTACGGCATAAGGGGAACTCACTCAGGTACTCTATTAAGGGTAATGGTTTTGGGGAAAGCCAGGGTTGATTCTGTTAGAATATTCATCTCTTGTCTTTTCTTTACAGCTGGGTCCGTGGCGGTGTGTTCTCCCCGCTCTTTTGATTGATCCGTCCCCTTGTCTGTACAGTTCAGCAGGTGGTCATATCAGTTTAAAGAGTTCATTCCCTCACAGAGAGGAGGCTCGGGTGGAGGCTCCAACCCGAGCTCTTCAAGCAAATACCCAGCACAAGAGGACCGGTCTGTTTTTTACGCACTCCTCATACCGGTGAGTAACACCTAATAATGTAATGGGGGTGAGCGGGTGACCATATTCCATAAAGGGTTTAAAACGAATCCGTCAAATTACAGGATGCTATTGGTCCTGGTTGCAAGAAATACATTGTTTCACATCGTACTCTGAGATGCCCAGAGTGCCTTATGGATTATATGCATTTTTGGTGCATTTCACTGCAGCTTTTAACTGTGGATGGTGATTTCTATGGAACAAACTAACAGTTGTGGGATATTTTATTTCGATTACCTATTTATGAAAGACCTCCCTGAGAAACAGGGCTAAGGATAACAACCTAAAAATGGGTAATTTACAGAAACGGAGTTTGATTTGAAATATTTTCTGCGCTAACGACTAATGCGGTATCTGAGCGCTGGGAATTGCCATGCTGATGAATCATGCAAACATACGAAAAATCAATCGAATGTGCCGGATTTTCCGCTAAATGCAAGGAGGCAACTCGTTTTACGGATTTAAAGTGGAAGAATTTTCAAAAGAGAAGTTGCCAAAACTTGAAAGGGCGACCCAAAGCTCTTGTGTGTTTAAAGAAGGGGACAGAGGCCAAATACGTGTTCTTGGTGGATGAGGTTCACGGTTGGGGCGTCCTAGGAAATCCGATCCTGCAGACAGGCCGCAGCCTTGCCAAGCAAGATTTTATATACCAGGGTCAATGCCTTAAACTTTTCTTGCGGTCACTGATAGCCAGCATACTGTCCTTAGAATGGGTGAAATATGAGCCCTGGAGGTGTCTTAGTAGCAATATACACTGCAGAGTTGACGAGAATTTGAAGCTGTATAAAAAAATGTCTGACTTACAAAATCTATTACAATAAACAGTTTGGTGCATTCTAGTGCCCTTTTATATTTTGTCCTAGGCCTTTGAGCTAATGGATGCCCAAATCAAATCTTTGTTTCGGGCTGATCGCGGGGACCTGTTCCTACCAGATTTAACACGTAAAGGACTTTGGAGATATTCAAATGGTTTTCTGAACTATATGAAAGCTAATAACGTAGACATGAACATTGAAAAGACTAAGATCCTGGTATCTGGCAAACTCAAAAGAAAACTTAAGTAGTTATTGGGCGCAGTCCCAATTGACAATGCTCCACAGTACATTTACCTGGGCCTAAAGTTTGACAGCCTACTCAGCGGGATCGCAAACTTGCTGCACTGTTCATAAAAGCATTTAAGGTATCCGAGTCAATGCTGTGTTTCTGTTTCCATCTCCACCATGGAGGCTACTCAGTTGCATCACTTGTTCAAATAAGTAAAGCAACTATTATGGGTCTATTTTGCTATGGTTCCCCGTTTTGGAATTTATTTGTATTGGGGCCCTTAACAAAATGATCGCAGTTATTCAATACAATACCGAAATTAAGTATTTCTTAGTGACATTACAATTTAAACAAAAAACAAATGAGATACCCTGCCAACAATTTTGTTGTTGTTGCCTAATCAGAAATAAATTAAAGTAACTCTTAGAATGTGGTGGTGGCAGGGACCTTCAATGTCGCCCTGCTCTTATTTAACCCAGCAGTGAATTGATTGAACTTGTCTACACCCTGGCGTAATGGTGAGAACAAGAAAGTAGCCCAAAGCACTTGGTAACAACTTGAGGGCTACTCTGGACAAGGTTGGGATACATCAACAACAAACAAATGAGATACCCTGCCAGGATTGATATATATTTTTTGCCTAATCAGACGTAAATTCAAGCAACTCTTAGAATGTGGTGGTTGCAGGGACCTCATTTGTTTTTTGTTGATATTAACCCAACCCTGTTCAGAGTTGGGGGCGTCCCAGCGAGTACTCTCAGCTTCTGGCTGGTTTAGGGCTACTTTCTTGTTCTCACCATTATACCAGGTGTTAGGCAAGTTCATCCAATTTACTGGTGGGTTAAATAAGAGCAATGTGACAATGAAGGTCCCTGCTACCACCACATTCTAAGAGTTGCTTGAAAGTATTTCTTATTACAATTTAAACTACAGGGAAATTATACTAGAACTATACACGCTAATGGAGATGTTTGATTTCTATGCTAAAATGATCTTTTGTGTCTTACATTGTGATACGTGAATTTACATTGTATTCATAACAAGAGCCGCTATTGTGCTGTTATTCTGTTGATATTGTGAAAACATACTGCCCGATTCTAAAAGAATCCTGTAACTAAAATAGTGCAAGGGAGGCACTTTTTTATTTTTAGAAATTAGCCGGACAAAAAGGGTAACATGCCAATGTCGGGAATAACATAACGGGGGAAAGCCTTTCTATCCCTGTTTGAGGTATAGAAATGCATGGAAGAACGCAGTGGTTCATACAACTGCTGCCACATTTAATAAAAATGCATGAAAGGGTCACAAATGATCCTCTCGTGCGTTGTGCCTTTCTCTGTGCCTGCTCCAAACAGGTGCAGGGGAACGCTTTTGTTTTGTGTTCATTACATAATTCATTGCGTTTGTGAATTCGGCATGCCCTTTGAAGTAAGAAGAAATGCTCCCCTCCATGTCTTGCCTGCTTAGCTCAGTTGCCTGCAGGCAAGAGAAGAGAGGGCATCAACGTGTGCATCTAGCATATGCACAATCTGATGCCCTTTGTGAAAAAGACTTGAAACAAGTGGGAAGGCGTCCTGTCACTTCCTTTGGATCCGTTTACCTACGTGTTTTGGTAAAGGCTAAATTCTTTCGCATGTTAAGTATGGCAGTGGCTTTGTTATTTGGCTGACTGTCATAGGTATTCTAAAAAGACGAGCAAGAAAAGCCCTTCAAGAGTGCATCATAGCATGCTTTTATTATTTTGCTAATGCTAATAGGTGCACAAACATATTTTACACATTTAGAATTTTTCAAGAAATACTGCTATTTCATAATATACATTTTAGATCAAAATACATTCATTTTGTTTTGGAAATGTATTAAAAAAAGAGAGAGTGATAAACATAATTGTGGCAGACATTCAGCAAATACAACATATCTAACACATATAGTGCACAGAGTCACCATCAATCATGTTTTTTTGTGTCTTGGGTGGATCATATATGCAAGACAGCATGGTGTCTGTGAGCTCTAAAAGAGACAGGGACCTAGTCGTTGGTCAACGTCAGGAATCAGATCAGGTAATGAAACGGGATTGTGGGAATGAAGCCCTCAAGGTTATGTAAACCCGTGACGTTTCAGCAATGAGCCTTCTTCTTGGGCCTCGACCTGGTCTCCCCTGTGTGTAGAAGAGAGGGAGAAAATGAAAAAGAGTTTTAAGTAAAAATGGGGGGCAAAACTTGCTGTAGAGTTCATCTCAAAGGAGGGATGAGTCTAGTGCTAGTTTGACCTACATGCATTAAAAACTAATTGAGACCAAATGGGGGTACAACCGTGAAGTTGTCCTATCGCTTGCTGACACTTGAATACTAACCTGGACGGAAGTCCGGGGTTTAAATTGGCTTCTCGATGTTGAGGATGGGGAGTTCAATTGAACTGTCCGACATCAGGGCTTAACAAGGCGAAAGTTGAAGGTAGATGTTAAATCTACTGGAAATGCTAAAAAGTGAAAAAGGAAATGGAGACAGAAAACAACAATGTGTGTTTCAGTGAGGTTGGAATACAAATACACATTCCACTGCTAATCATATACCTCGAGAAGTGACCATGCAGTACCTTGGGCACAATGATGTGCTGCCCGCAGCGGATAGTGGGCTGGGTGCTGTGGGGAAGCAGTTCTTTGTTCGAAGTGCCTGGATGATAGGTTGCAGGCTGGGGAACACGGTCAGGCAACCGATGTCAGGGTACTGGAACCAGCACTGAGCCGTTCCTTAGTATTGCTGTGTTACCCTAGGTGGAGATAGAACAGTGAAAGATTAATAATGGCGCCGAGGTGTGTTAGGAGGGTACACACATGCGGCTTGGTACGCCCGTGACCCTCAACCCGTTTGTGTGGGTTGGTGCTAAGGCTCGGGTCGTGGGGCCAGGAACGCGGAACAGAGTCTGCCCTTCCCCGTCTCCACGTAATCTGCCTACCAGGGGTCTCCCACCTGTAGATGTCTTGCGCCGAGTGTATTCTTTGCTTGGGGCTACTGCATCTGTAGCGGCTCGCGTAGCTGCCGTGGGGGAACTCAGCTGTGTCTGTAAATGTGAAGCGCGCATGTGCAGGAGACATCTGTCTGAATCTCCGCACATGCGCACTTCGTGTGGTGTCCGCGAGTTGTCATGGCACCCGTGTCTGACAGTGGAACTTGCATGGATATGTACTTGGGGAGACAATCGTGGGAGGCCTTGGCCTGTCTTGGATGGTGTCAGTTCGCCTTAAAAAACGGAAAGGCGTGTGAGTAACAATTCTTGTGGAGGGTAATTTGTGTCCAACTCCAACATTTACAAATATCGACGGGATAAACAGCCTTGAAAAAAAGACACCTCTACAAGTTACTTTCTTTTGCACCATAAAACATTTAGGTATCTGGCGATTCCTGTCAAAATACAGCAAATTAAAGAAATACTAAATAGGACTAGGAAGGGTCAGGACGTAGGTGTAAAATAGGCAGGGCTTTAAGGGGGGAGGGGCTTTCCAGTGCTCAGCCACAGCAGGGTCCACAAATTGCTCTTGAGCGGTGTCCCTGCTGGGTTGTAGGCAATTACAGTTCCTTTTCCTAGGGCCTTGCTATATGAACCTTTTCGGCTGCCAGCGTTATTCCTCTGACTCATCCCGACACTTAACAGGTAGAATGGCTGAGCATGGCTGACCAGTTAAAGGTAAGGTCTTTGGAAGAAGGATTGTTAATAGGTTAACATTTTTAAAGTACGCAATAAGGGAATATGGAATAACTATTCCTTTTTTTTTTTTCATCGAGCACGGGTAGAGAGCTGCTTTTGTTTCACTCGCCCTGTTGGGCTTTACGTTTTCTGAAGATGCGCCTCCCTACATTCCTGAAGGCCTGCCTTAAACTCCTGGTGGCCATACTGCCCATGCGGTGATTTGTAGTCCTGCACCTTCCAACATGACTGGAGTGCTCTGATGCCTGCCCTGCCCGCCTTCTGATTGGTCACCCAATCCATCTTCAAACCCAATTGGAAGCCGGCAGGTGAGTCCCGGCTCCCCGACACGAAGGCCTGCACAAAGGTCCCTGTCCGGCACTGGTAGGCGCCCCACCATGCTGGCGCACCTCCGATCCACCCATCACAGAAAAAACAAACTGCTTTCCCGTCACCCAAGACCTTATACAATGTGCCACCACCTTGCCCCGGTAAGTACGCCGGATCACCTGCCTTGGGAAAAAACTCTCCACCTTACTGCCTACTGACTCATGCCTCCCTTGGCTCACAGCCGTACTGCTGTCTATGTCCTCCCTAACTTGCAATGGTTCATTACTGTACATCTAATTTTCTACCTGTTTCTGCTGACTGCTGTGCCTAACCATTTTAATGCTGTACTGGCACACTTTGGCTGAGTCAAATGTAGGTGTGCTGTTTAAATTGTTGCAACCTCCATTTTTTGTGCTATTCCAGTGCTTTTGTGCAAAGTCAAATCTAGGTGTGTTTTTTGAACTACCCACTACCCTCAGCTGTTAGGCTGCCTGGTGAGTTGTCTCATGCTTATGCCGTATCTACACCTTCTCACTCCCACCTCTACCTCACGCTATGGCTCTCTCCATCTCTCATATCTACTCTGACTGCTCACCTATTCCCCTTCTCCCACTAAGTCTGCAAGAAAAAAGTAAAACATCTCCTTGCTTGTAATCCTGGATTTCCTATCGCAGACACCTAGAACAGTGCCACTTCCAGACAAATTGTCATTGACATCCTCTTTTATGTCCCCTCTCCAGACCTACAGACTCCATATCTGATTTCCACGCTCTCCCCTTTCTCTTCCTCATCCATGAATGGCGGCACTAGATGGGAAGCTCTCTTGGCTGGCTTCTCTTCCTCGAGGTGCTTCATTAATGTCCATCACAATGGCACCATCATGGCCCAGGGTTCTCAACCCAATCTCCTCTTCTTTGGCCGCTGCCTGCCGTCTCCCATCAACTTCCTTCCTGCTACTCCTCCTTCTCTCTCAGCACTTCCTTCACCACCTTCGATGGATGTACAACACCACCCCCCCCCCCCCTTACCCTTCCCTGGAAAACCTTTAAGGGTGGTGACCAGCTTCACTTAGCCACACTTAATGCTCAGTCTTCTATCAAACATTCTTCTGACATTTTCCTCCTCCTTGAAGACTTTGATCTCAACGTGCTCGCTCTCACCGAGACGCTCAGTCATTGCTTTTGACTCCCTTCTCCCTGATGGCTACAAGATAATCTCAAGGAATTGTCCCAACCGCATTGGTGGTGGTGTAGCCTTGATCTTCCCTGAGTGGGTCCCTTCTTCCCTCATACCCACACAGCCCTACTCCTCCTTTGAAAGCCTGGTCTGCAAGCTTGGCATATGTCCCACTTCATCTTTGACCATTGCCACTATCTACAGGTCCCCGGGCCCTATCTCCTCTCCTCTCTTCTTTCTGAATGGGCCGATTTATCCTCCTCTCCTGACCTCCACCTCCAATCTCCTCCTTCTGGGTGACTTCAACATCCACTTAGCCTCCACTCTCTTCCGTGACCTCTGCATATCTCTCGCCCTCTCTATTCTCCCCTCCAGCCCTACCCACTCAGCTGGACACGCTGAATGCTTTCATCCATTCTGATATCTTGCTCTCTACCCCACGCTCCACTCCTCTCTCCTGGTCTGACCACACTCTTCTTTCCTCCCATCTGGGATCTCTCGGCCCTCTGAATGAACCTCCCCCAGCTCTGCCAGCCTCGTTTGCCGACATCCATCCAATGAAACGAGTGTCAGTTGCTGGCTTCACTTCCACCTTCACCCCCCCTCCCCCTCGAACCGCCGGCTCAACTATTGACTCTGCTGTCAACAATCTAGCTCTCACGATCACTCACACTCTCGACATTCTTGCCCCTGTCATGAGGATCCACCTGAAACCTGCCTCCAAGCGAAACACTTGGTTTACTTGCTTTACTTGGTTTGACTCTGATCTAGCAGCCCTGAAACGCATGTGTAGAGCTGCTGAATGCAAGTGGCCGAACTCAAGCGCATCCACTGATAAACTGGTCTGTCACCTTCTCCAAAGGCAATATCGCCTCTCCATTCACTCAAAGAAGAGGACTCACATCCAGGCCCACGTTCTGGAGCCTCTAACAACAAGGCTGAACTCTTAAAAATGTGCAAGGAACTAGCCAATCCATCTGCAGTCACTACCTCTCCTCTTCCTTCTCAGGCCCTCTGCACTGCGCTGGTCACCCACTTCACTGCCAAAACTTGGGACATCCTGAGTTCGCTCTCTTCCTACCATCCCCCTGCCACCCTTGGGCCCCCCTCATCCCTCATCCACTCTTTCCTCCTTTTCTCCTTCCACACCGGACAAGGTCACTAGAGTTGTGCGCTCTATGAAGGTCTCCTCCAATCAGGTCTCCCCCTGTTCTTCCAGAACTATTAATGACAACATCAGCTCCCTTGTCCCAGCACTCACGGACTTCTGGAGCCACTCTCTTGCCTCCGGGTCTTTCCCCTCCCCCCCCTCTTGCGCTCGCCCTCCTGAAAAAGCCATCTGTCGACCACTCATGTCCGGCTAGCTACTGCCCCACTAACTTTTTTGGGAAACCTCTGGAGAAGTTGGTTTCCCCCAACTGACCCAGCACACTGATCTTGGGGTTGCCTGCACGCCCATCATTCTGGATTCCGACCTTCCAGAGGCATGGAAACTGCTCTCCTGAGCACCAGTGAATAATTGATTGCATCTCTCTACTCCAACTCACCTGCTGTTCTCATTCTACTCAATCTCTCCTCTGCTTTTGACATGGTTAACCACTCCATCCTCATAAAACGGCTTCATGGCACCCTTGGTATCTTGCAGCGGTCAGTGGATTGGCTGACCTCTTTCCTTACTGACCGTCCCTCCCAGGTTATCCTGTGTTCTTTCTCCTCACCCTCCTCTAGCTCCACCTGTAGCGTTCCCCAGGGCTCAATACTTTCAGCCTGGTTCTTTAACATCTATCTCGCTCCTCTTGTTCCCCTCATCTCCACGTTTTCCCTCCACTTCCAGTGTTACGCAGATGAGACCCAACTCTTCTTCAGACTACCCTCTGCAGCTCTTCTGATCTCCGTCATTCCTGATTGCCTGTCAGCTATCCAGCCCTGGTGTACCTCCAACGACCTCTGTCTTAATGCCAGCAAGCCTGAGATTCTTCCTATTCCCTCTTTAATCACTTTATCCTGGCTGCCCTTGATGGGCTCCCCTCCTCCCCCGCCCCTCTCCTTCCTCTCTTTCATTCCTCACATCTTGGACCTTGCCAAGAAGACCCATTTCTAACTCTACCCTAACTCTACCTCCTCAGGGGCATCCTCACTTCCCCCAGAAGCTCAATGTCCCCAGAACGCTGGTACTCTCCAGGCTGGACTTCTGTTACAGCCTCTTCCTTAATCTACCTTCTATCCATCCCCTCCAGCTAATCCAGAATAGGGCCCAGGGACCGGATTGTTCCAGCCCCTACGATCTCTCAACTGGCTCATGGTTGCTGTAAGAATCAAATTTAAATCCCTTAGCATTCTCCCCGGCTCCCATGGATGATGCAATCTGCAACTTGCTCTTACCAAATACTCTCCTTACAGATCCCTCCGATCCTCTGGCTCCAACTCTCTACTTGTCAAGCGCTTCTCTAAGCAGAGAGCGGGTAGCTGCTCCATTTCCTTGGCTGGCTTGCGCCTCTGGAACAGCCTCCCCTCTCTCTGTCTTGAACCGGATCTCCTCAAGTTCCGCAAGCACCTCCAAGACTTTCCCCTTCTCCTTCTGGCTCTCCCTCCTGTGCTAAAACCGCAGTCGTTTTGATTGGTGATTTGGGCCCTTGTGTCCTTCGGGGTCCTGGCCCTTTGTCCAATCACCTGCAGCACCCTCCCTCCCCCTGCACTGGCCCTCATACACCACTTGGCCTGTACTGTCTCACAGGCCTGCACCTATTGTATCCGTTAGTGAGCCCTCTTCCATCGGTACTAAGTGAACTAAAAAGATCGATTTAGAATTACGTCTCTGTGGCCACACAGTGTGGTCATTCTAAATCGAACTGTTGGCCCCTGCCGCACACAAGTGCACGCTGGGGCTGACAGGTGAGTGTCTGTGTATCTGTGAGTGTTTGGGTGTACGGGTGTGTGTGGACTTGGTGTGTTTTGTGCTGGGAGGGGGTGGTGGGTGGGGAAAGGAGTGGTTGTTGGATGGGTCACCTTGTTTTAGGGAGAATTCTCAGAAATGTGCTAATTCTTCTCTACCTTAGAGACCCCCAGCAACTTTGCTGGATTTTAGGATTCTAACTTTTAACCTGGAGAGAGTGAGATCCTTTTCCCCACTCTCTCGTATTTTAATGTGATTTTGAACACTCTGTTTCGTTTGGGTGTGAAGTCTGACAAACTCCATAGGCGTCATCTTTTACATTGTGTCACACAGCACCTTCAGTGCAGTGGCACAGGGAAGTCTTCAAGATTTCCCAAAGGTTTAAATACCTTCTCTTGGATAAAGTACGGTTTCCAAGAGCAGTGAAGTGAAATTGACTACTTAGATTTGTAACTTTCTCGACCCAGCACACACTATCTTACAATAGGGTGCTGGAGGGGTTACTTAGTATCCCCTTTGTCTAGTTTCTGATGTAACCTTTTTATGTTACCTTTTCCTCGATGAATGGCTGGTGGCAGTGGTTTACTTTTAAATACCATGGTGTGCTTTTACCGCAGGCTGCGTTAGCAGCTGCATTAAAGCACCCAAGGGGGCCATTTTTGTCAAAATAGCCCGGTCTTCTTTTTTCGCCATTTCTTTGTGGAAAGGTCCTTTTTGAGATTTACTCTGCGTGCCAAACCTGGTTTGGTCCCTTTGTTCGTTTTGTCTTTGGCAAGATTCACGAGTGAACCCCGCCTCTGGCTCCAGGGTGTCTGGCGGGGCAGGAAGCGAGGGAGGTGCCCGAAACTCCCTGTGCTTAGAGTCCTAGGAGACAGAAATGCACTCGTAGGTGATTGGCCGTCTGGCTGGAAGTCACCTGCTGGGTGACTGACAGGTAGGCTGGAATGAATGGGAGAAACCTGCATAAAAGGCAAGACTTTTTGGCTTGGAAGGCAGATTCGACCACTGGACGTAGGAATCCGAAGAAGAATTCGGAAGAGACGCCTGCTGCAATTCCTGGACCGTTGGTTTGCCTGGTGAAGCCCTGCTGTTGTGCTGAAGCTCCAAATTAATTATGACTAGAGAAGCCCTGCAAGGACCACTTCTCCTCTTGAGTTGGTGGGACCGATCAACTCCAAAGTAAGCCACCTGGACATCCACTCGAAGGTGGTTGTGATTCCGCTGCAGTTGCTGCTGGTGAACGAAGAGCCAGGGAGAGGAACACCAGATCGTGTGCGTTACTTTTAAGTTGGCCAAGAGCTCCAGGAATATCCTCCATACTCCCAGGAAGCAGGACTGAACGAGCTTGAGCCCCCTCAACAGTGTGCGGGACCCCAGAAGCAAGGAAAGCCCATCTCAACAGTCAAGAGTCTGCTGTGGTCCTATTTGCTTAGACGAGAGGAGCTGAAACCACGAAGTGCCACTGAATAGAAGTTGGTCTTTTTCTGTCGCCGACTGTCCCGTTGCAGTGCAGGAGTCCTCCAGACGTCCTCCCTCTTGTACCCACGTCTGCGGCCCAGGAACACAGGATCTGCAGATCTGCACAGGAACAGAAGCCAGTGAAAGCCCTTTTCTTCTAACCTAAGGTACTGTAAAGTCTAAGAGCACTTACCTCTTGTTGTGTAACCTCACTTGTTCTTAGTTGAGACTTGTCTTGGTTGCTCCTGTAGAGTTGCTATCAACTTCTTTACCTCACAAGCCTAATCTGCGCCGGGCCCTACTTTGATTTCTTCTTATTCTACAAAGACCTCTAAAACATTGTGCAAGACTTTTACTTGCTTGCCTGCAAGAATTACTTTAGGTCACCTTGATTTTTGTCCATTTGACTTTGGCCTGGCCTGGCTCCATGAATAACTCTTCTTCCCTCTGACTCTAGGTTTAGCCCTCATTCCAGGAAGGGGTTAACTGTCTTTGCATTGGGGGTTACCAAAAGTATTTACCTGCTTCAGAATGTTTGTGAAATATTTATTCTAATAATCTTTTTCTTTGACATTCTCCATTGCCCTAAATGCAACAATAATACATTAATGCCTAGTGTCCTAACTATTGAACTCACCTGAGGGTGTAGGAAGTGCCTGTGTGTCATCCCAAATGGGTATTTGCTGATTTAGGGAAACTCAGAGCGTGTATTTTGTAGTGTATTTGTGTGTTACTATTATATTGCCCCTTCTGAAGAAGGCTTACTCAAACTGACTGTTCACTACATTTATTATTGTTTAATCAATAAACCTTGTGTGTGAAAGTTTATTTGAATACCGTCACTGTGAATCTGTTTGTAACTCCTCTACAGCTCACATTGACCCATCTTGATATAAGCCTGGCTGTTCAACACACTACCAACCTGTGTAGTACAGACTTATACCAAAGGTTGGGTTCCTATTGCCAGGAGGTCAGGGTTGTTGTAGTGCACCCAAAGGGTACTGCATACAATCTTGCATAACACCTTGATGGGGTGGTGGTTGCTGGGAGTGCGGGGGCGGGAGCATTTCATATTGCCGTAATTTCATGCTGACACAAAAAAGGCAAAAGAAATCAGTCTTTTATGTGTTCAGTCTTTAGAATGCGTTAATTTCACATAGAACCTTTCCATCTGGTGCCCACTACCTGTTGCCGTCGCTACCGGCTCTTACACTTACCTGTTGCCATGGAACTGTGTTCCCTGGAACTTCACCTCTCTGTGGATCCTCTAGCACTTACCCCCTTACCCTGTCCTTTCCCTCTCTGCACTTGCACGATCCAAATGTTCACAAGGCCTAATAGGACTGTTTCTTTTGTATTTTGCACATTTCATTGTCTCGCTGTTTCCCTTGTTCCCTTCCCTTTGCCCAGTGGGCGCTTTGAAACACAATTTTCTTGATGTATAAGCGCCTTTAAAAATGCCCAATAAAATAAATAAAAGAAATGTACACGTAAAATATTTGTAAAAATATCTTCTTTGTAGCAGAAATGTGCACATTTCCTAATGTTTATTTTAGAGCCCAGTTTGAGGATACGCTTAAACATATTCCCCACAAAAGAAATACTATCTGTTAGACTGAAGCTGAGACCAACAAATATTTATTGAGATTATTGTCAAAATCGGAGATTGGCGGGAACTCTAACACATACACTAGCCTGGACCAATTTGAGGTCCACGCACTTGAAAACCCTTTTGGATTCCGGATTCAACATCCCCCTTGACCCCAGAGGAATGGCGGTTGCTTCTATTGAGTGGTGAAAATACTCCTCTAATTCTAACCACAGTACGGTTCTTAGATGTTATCCTTAAATGAAGAGGTTTAAGTACATGGGGGATAACCTGTGGTACGCTTTTTGTACTGGAAAGTTTTTTTATGAAATGATTATCTAGGGTAGGGTGCACCTACCGGGGGCGCAAAAGGAAAAGGGTAACCCACTGGTAACCCCAAGCCTTTCGCCACTGCCCTTTTTGTTCATGTGGGCAACCTACAGATTTGGGCCTAGGGTGTCGAAGCCAGCAAGGAAAACGGGGAACCCCATCCATTTTCAAAAAGAGGACACCCGTGGGAACCCACACATGTCCAAATTGGAGGGGCAGCCCATCTCATGTAGCCCTCCCCAGGGGCAGATAATGGGGGGAGCTGTCCTGCACTCCTTCCTGTGCTCAGGTGTCCGTTCCTAGGAGCAGATATCTTGTCCCAGGGAGGGCTGCATGATATGGCACCCAATCCATTGCGGCAGTGGGGGTGAGGGGGGCCAATGCCCCATCCCATTAGAAACTTCCCAGACCCTTTGGGGTGCCCCACAGCCCCCCTAAAAAGCGTTCCACCATTTTCCATTTTTTTCTTTGTTTACAAAACTTGCCTTAATAATAATAATAATAATTAGGCTTTTATATAGCGCTACAAACCCTCAGGTATCTGAGCGCTGCTTATTATTACCCACGGTGTGTGGTGCTCATTTATCGACCTCGGAAGGATGAAAGGCTGAGTTTGGCCCCGCCGGGATTCGAACCTGCGTTAACAGGCTCTGCACGGGTGTCAAAGCGGGCGCTCTACTCGCTGTGCCACTTGACCGGCCTTGATGCAGAGGGGCACATTGGTGTGCCAATCTGGCCCCGGGGTGCCCAAACCCTACTGCCCCACCCACTGGGGGGCCTGTCCCACCATTTCTGGGGGCCCTCTCCCCCCTCACCCGAAATGGGTGGCAGGGGCACCTCATGCAGGCCTCCTACAAATGGCTGCGTAAGGTACACCCCCCCTCCATTTGGGGTGGGGGGAGAGGGCCCCCAAAAATGGTGGGACAGGCCCCCCAATGCATGGGGCAGTAGGGTTTGGGCACCCTGGGGGCAGATTGGCACACTAATGTGCCCATCTGCGCCAAGCGAAGTTGGGTAAACAAAGAAAATAATACAAAATTGTAGGCAAATGTTATACTGCAATGGGGGGTGGCACTCACCCCGCCCACCCCAAATGGAGGGCCCCACCTCATGCAACCCTCCCTGGGGGCAGATATCTGCTCCTAGAAGGGGCATCTGACCCCAGGGAGGGATGCATGAGGTGGGGCCGCCCCTATCTGATGCCAGGGAGGGATGCATGAGGTGGGGCCCTCAATTTGGGGTGGGGGAGGGCCACCCCGTTACAGTAGAACATTTGCCGGCAATGTAGGGTGCCCCTCAGCCCCCCCTACAAAGCAGCCTACAATTTTGGATTATTTTCTTTGTTTACCCAACTTCGCTTGGCGCAGATGGTCACATTAGTGTGCCAATCTGCCCCCAGGGTGCCCAAACCCTACTGCCCCATCTATTGGGGGGCCTGTCCCACCATTTGTGGTGGCCCTCTCCTCACCCACCCCGAACGGAGGGGGCAGGGCACATCATGCAGCCCTTCCTAGGAGGCTCAGGGAGTGCTGCATGAGGTGTCCCCCCCCCCCCCGCCATTTAGGGTGGTGGGGAGAGGGCCACCACAAAAGGTGGGGCAGGATCCCCAATAGTTGGGGCAGTAGGGCTTGGGCACCCTGGGGGCAGATTGGCACACTAATGTGGCTATCTGCACCAAGCGAAGTTGGGTAAACTAAAAAAAATAATACAAAATCGTAGGCACCCTATATTGGCAGCGAATGTTCTACTGTAACGGGGGGTGGTCCTTCTCCCCCCTCCCCCAAACGGAGGGCCCACCTCATGCATCCCTCCCTGGCGTCAGATAGGGGAGGCTCCACCTCCTGCATCCCTCCCAGCGGTCAGATGCCCCTTCCTAGGAGCAGATATCTGCCCCCAGGGAGGGTTGCATGAGGTGGGGCCCTCCATTTGGGGTGGGGGGTGAGTGCCACCCCCTGTTGCAGTAAAACATTTGCAGCCAATTTAGGGTGGCCCTCAGCCCCCCCTAAAATGCAGCCTACGATTTTGTATTTTTTTTGTTTACCCAAGTTCGCTTGGCGCAGATGGCCACATTAGTGTGCCAATCTGTCCCCAGGGTGCCCAAACCCTACTGCCCCATCTATTGGGGGGCCTGTCCCACCATTTGTGGTGGCCCTCTCCTCGCCCACACCGAGCGGAGGGGGGGGCATATCATGCAGCCCTTCCTAGGAGGCTCAGGGAGGGCTGCATGAGGTGTCTTCTCCTCCCCCCCAGCCATTGGTTTTTATTAGTTCAACTTAACCATAATGTCTACAAACCTCTGACTTCATTGCAGACCTTCCGGAGAGTGCCACATGACCATATGCTGACGCGCGGCATGATGACGTGTCCGAGATCCTGTATGCACTTCAACGATCAGATCTGTGCTTCACAGACAGTCCGGAACTGCATTTTTTACTGATCTAGCAACTTTCAATTCAAAATTTCCCTTGCACAGCTCCAACACCCATTCCTACTCATCCATTAACAATCTAGTACACAATACATACTTTTAGCAAAACTGCTATTTATCTTAAAATGGCATCCACTAAAGCCATCCCTCCTCCCCAAGAGACACCACCCTTGCTGTAATCGAAGAGCATGAGAAACACTGCCCCCTACCTTAGAAATAACTCTTCCCTCATTTCCCTCCCCACCTTTCCTTCTTAACTCTTCTGCCAAAAAAAAAAAATACATCCAAAAACAACAAAAGAAATGTTCCTTTCGGAACCACCTTCCACAGTTAAAAAATAGAACTAAAAAAAAGTATATATTCCATCTACTTTATATTTCTCATTAAAGTACATAGACACAATAAGATTTTCCAACATTTCCATTTGCATTTTGTGTTATACTAATGGCAATATTGGGGCATTCATCCTCCGTTCCAGGGACTGGAATGATGGATACCGGGCCAGCAGCCCAAGTTATCAGCCCAAGCGAAGCGAGGGTGGATAACAAGGTGTCTGGACCATTATCCCCCCATTCCAGCCCCTGAAATGAGGGATGAAGACCATTAGCAGCCTAGGTTCCCAAAGCGGGAACCCGTGGTACTAAAAAAGATGATTTATATCGTCGTACAGGCGTCCCGGTATAGGAAGGAAAATCCTTTTCCAAGATGGCCACCATGTAAAGGGAAGGCGGGGGTTCCATACAGGGCCCCTCTCCGCTTTCCATGGCAGCCTGCAGAAGGCAGAAAGAACACCCTATGACCATATTACCACGAGCACATTTTTCTTCCCTTTCAAATCTATCCTAATTTCAAATAACTTTACTACAAAGCCAGTCCCAGGTGGACATGACCACTTTAATCCTATGTTTTTTCCCTTCTGATCATGGCCAGTAGCCAGATTGTCCGTTTCATGACCTTATATCATGAACCGGACATTCTGGCCACTGCCCATGGCCACAGGCTACCTCTCAGTCACTAAAGCTGTACCACTATTATTTTTTAACAACACTTGTCAAACAAGAAAACACTGTCACATTTGCAAAACCATGCTTGCAGATCCTTGCCAATGCGCCTTAAGCAAGTTTGCTGGAAATCCAACCACGTTTTATTTTTCCAAAAGTGTCAAAAGAATGCACATACAATTGTCATATAAGCTACCCCCTCTGCACAAAATCCCACCAAACTTTGTAAACTCATTCGAAATCAGGCCAGAAATATCCCACCCATCGTCATCACCCCTCACCTCCCCAGACATTATTTCATAAGTTTCACAAGTGCAATGCTCAGAGGGTTCGGCCATGTATTTTTATACGTACGTTGATCTATCACAAACATTTGAATCTTTGGCCATGCACCCAAGATTCTATGCCCTGGCCACAACCACCGCAGCATAACACATTCATATTTGCTTATAACTTTGGGTGAAAAACAAATGTATAAGGAAGAAAGGTATTAGATACTATGGATGTGATATGCTGCGATGGTTCTCCTTATTATTGTATACTTACTGTTTGGTCTAGTAACCGGAGTACATGTATTTCTTGTTAATTTCTGTGATAAAAGAAAAGAGCATGCTAGTATTAGTATTTTGTAATGACCTATTACATTGTATAATCAACATACTTAATTTTTTTTTGGACCCTCATATTTAGTAGATTACAAATCAGAGTACTGTGCAATTTGCTCAATTTCTGTGTTTGTTGTTAAAATCATTGGGTCTGTGGGAGAAAAACAAATCCATGTTGGATTAAAAAAAAACTTTTTCTGTAATGCTACAGTTTATTTGTTTGTTTGTTTTCAGTGTTCACTTGTTGTTTCTGGCTAATGCTTTATACTTTGGCTTGTTGCATTTTTTTGGAGCAGTAACATATTTATTTGTTTGGATATTATAAAATTTTGGAGCAGTTGGATACCAATTGGCGTATTCTAACTGTCTATTTTTTTGATATATTTTAGTGGTATTGATTTATCTATTTGGATATTGTTAAATTTTGGGACAGTTACATACCAATTGGCGTATTCTAACTGTGTATTTTTTGGTCTAATTTAGTGGTATTCATTTATCTGATTAGTTGTTGTAGAATCTTTGAGCAGTTGGATAGCTTTTGGAGTAGTCTAACAGTTTATATTTTTTTAACACAAGTTTACATAGGGTTTAAATACAGTTTAGTTAGCAAATTTTGGTTTTAAGAAAATCAAATAAGCGTTTGTAAGATTTGCTGGTAATCTCTGCTTTAGAGTAATGGTACTATAATTACATTCAAACCATCCACATTCCTTTTTTCAGTATGCAGTGTAGTGCCCTGAATTGGTTGTGGCTCCTGCGTGGTAGATTATACCTATTGTTGTGAAGGTTTTCTTACCAAGTGATATTTGACCATGTGTGAATCCAGTCAGCTTGCCGTTGTTTTTGGTACCATCTGCATTGTAACATAGAAGCATTAGTATTATGTATTTACTATGTGTTTGTATTACTAACGTGGAACGATTATCTGAATTGCAGGTAGAGCATAATCTACCATGGTTTGCATTTTGTACAAGTCGCTGAAATGGAATGGATTCACAATTTGGTATATATATATATATATATATATGAAGCGTTCATTGGGGATTTCTTCTTGTGTCACATTGTTGCAGAGAGTGCATGTATGTTTCCACATGTATGAAATCTGGAAGATTTCCTTTATAGGTATGTTTTTGTTTTCCAGTACTTGTAGAAAGTACATTAGACATTCTTGTGGATCTTCCTGTGAGTTTATAGTGAATTTAACCATTCCAGCACATTAGTCCAATTGTCGTCTTATTCCAAAAACACTATATGTGTTGTCAGGATTGTTTGCTGCATTTCTGTGAAGTACTAACATTTGCAAACACAATGGGTCTGTACTGTGTAAGTAAATGTTGTCAACAATTGGTGGTAATTGAAATAGAATATTCATTGCTACATTTGCGTAGCAACTTACACCAACTATATTTGAGAATTTAAATGGTCCAGGTAGTTCTGTATCGAACTGCTTTTTTTGGAGTTTGTCTTCCTTCTTTAAAGAAGTACATGGTTTACTTTCCCTAATTGATTCTTTTTTGTTTGTGGTACTTGATGAAGTATTAGTTTCTTTTACTTTCTTTGGAAGATTTGCAGTGACGTCCTGTTGCATTTCTGTTTGAGTTAGTTTTCTTTTACAACGTTTTAGTTTTTGTGGAACAGAATATGTGTTTAGATGGGGAGTGTATAGTGAGCGAAGTCTATTATATTCTAAAATGCAGGGAATATCAGCGTTTACTTTACTTGCATCAAAGTTGATTAGAAATAGACCGTCAAGTGTACGTAAGCGTGATAGTGCTACGTAGCTCATGCCTTCTTTAAAGACTGTGTTACCAATATCTATCATTGCTTTGTCTAGGGTAAGACCTTGTGATTTATGAATCGTGACTGCGTATGCAAGAGTTAGAGAAAATTGTTCTCTGCGTACATACATATCTTTGAAGAGAAGGAATCTAGCTGTTGAGCGCCCTATCCGTTTTACTTCTGAAAGTTTGTCAAAGAGTATATTGACAAACTGAATTTTGTTGTCGCGTGGGTATGTTTGAGAGCCAACAACTGTACCCAGTGCTCCATTAACTAGTCCTTGGTCCACGTCAAGGTTACGTTTAAGCATTACTCTGCAATTTAAGGATAATTTTGACATCTTTTCTAAGCCTGCTGTGTTTGAGATTGATTTTTCTAAACTATTTAGTCTTGTTGTGGCTTGGTCACACATGGGTAGTGTCATACCATGTACATCTAGTTTGTCTGTGGCGCTAATTTCCATGATTGGTTGCATTTCTTTACTTAGCATGATTTCATTGAATTTGAAACAGCTTGCAGAAGTTTGTAATAGTCTAATTTGTTCTGGTGTTCTACTGGTAATAGTAGTAATCGGTGTAATATAACACCACCTATGTTGTAGGCAGCTAAACCTGTGGGGGCAGTGACAACAACCGACAGTTTGTTGTTTGTCAATTGTTGAAGGAACTTACTAATGATTTTGATTAGGAATGTTTTGCCAGAACCAGCTTCACCACTGACGTACAGTAGTATAGGTTTATAATTATGGCAGGAACATTCTTTATTTTCATGTTTTACACCATGTGCAATGTTACCTCTTGAAAAATGCTCCGTTGCTCATTGTTTAGTTTTGATTGTAGTATAGTTAGGTCGTCTTTATCTTCATACTGACACATGGTGTTTTCTACTTCTATAATAGCTAATTGTGCCTCATTTATTATTAGTGGTTCTCCCAGTGGTTCTTGGCTTCCTGTTACAGAAGGTTGACTACTGTCAGGAGTATCCTTATCTAGTTGGGCTTGGAGTTCTTCTTCGTGTTGCCGTTCATTGTGCAACATTGTTTTGTACTGTGTAATGTTTATATCAGTTATAGTGCTTTCATTTGCTTTGAAAGCATCCTCATATGAGTCATAGTTATCTAGTAATTGTTCTTCTTTTCTCCATGGTTTGAAGAGTTGTAGCAGGGACATGTAATATACTTCTTTATGTTGAGGAGTCTTTAATGACAATTTGATATGATTAATTAAATTTGGGTTAGTGAGTTTAACTAAGCTGCCTTCACAGTTTGTCACTCTATATTTACCTTTTTTTTCATCAGGTTTCATATTATTTTTGTATGTGTAGTTTTGGGCTATGTGGTATAGACACATGTTTTCCAAAGTATTACTTCTGTTTGGGTAGTATGTGTCCAATAAATTGTTTTTTAAAATGTCTTGGCTGTTGGGATCACGTTTGGCTATTGTTTCTATATCTTCATATGATTTGAGAACTCTTTTTCTAGATTTAGCTGGACCAAGACTTAGCCAGATATATTTTCAGATTTACCATACAATGCAGTGCAAGTTAAACAATCAGCTGCTTCATATGATCCACATTCTCTATGGGTGAGCATTTTTATGCCCAAACTGTATAATTTCTGAGACACTGTTTTATCTGATGACGGGTCATTCCAGAGGTCTTGGAGCTCTCTTTTCTGCTTTAGTTAAGTATGCTGTGACATATCGTGCAACTGCAGTAGAATTGTCTGCAATGTACTGCACATCTATGTTTGCATTCCATAAGTGGGCAATGATTGCATTACAATCATTGATATATTTTTCTTCTTTTCTTTTTATGTAATATGTATTTTTAGGTGACTTGCCTTTAACACTATGTCTAACTGAAGACATGAGGTTGTTCACTTGACCTGTATTTGTAACTGGTCTAGGGAAACCAAATCGGCATTTGGTGTAGTATTTCCGTTTGTTTTTGTATTTGCGACGACAATATTTTCCACATTTGTGTCTTTGAAATTGTAAAATTTGTGCATGAAGATCACTATTTGTGGCTTCTGATGGCATTTCACAAGTGACATATTTTTCAATAAAGAGTAAAACAGTGGCATCACTGTCTTGACCAAATTTAGGAGCATCTTTAATCCATAAAAGCATGTGGATATGTGGTGCTCCTCTGGCTTGGTATTCTTTTCTCCAAAAGAAGTGTTGCACTTCTCCAAGGGGAGGAACAGTTTTATTACAAATAAAATGTAGCATAGCAATGAAGCGATGGTGAAAATATCTTGAAACATAAACAGGATCCAAAGAACAAAGTTCTCCAGGTGTTAGTATATCTGTTTGTTTTTTTTTTATTTGATATGCGTAGGAAATCATGTAAATCTTCCCATGCATATTCTGCACAACTTAATGTAACAAACCAAGTGGGTGGGCCAACGTTTCTGATCATACAACGTACATCTCTATGACATTCAGTACAAAAAGAAGGTGGGTGAGGCTCGCACTCCCGGTGGAGAACAACTACAGACCACAGAACTGCAGCTGAGGGATCTAACCCTGTTAATACTGACTACCTGATTTGCAGCAGAAGCGATCTAATCTTGTGAATATTTTTGCATTTTGGGATGTGACCCAGCTATTTATTTTTCGCAACAGGTTTAATTGACCAGGACCGGGAGTGCGCGCCTCACCCACCTTCTTCTTGTCCTACATCTCTGACGTCGAAACCAGTACTCTTTAGTACCACACATATTTGCTAATAGATTTGTAATATTTGATTGTAAAACCTCATCTTTTTGTTGCACTTTTTCTAATAATTGTGTAGCTGTCATATTTTGAAAGTGTGATCCTGACTTTAATATGTGTGCAACTCTGTAACATAAAGTTGCTAGTTCACTTTCAAAGAGTAGGTGGAAAATGTATTCCCAGATTTAGACAAAATGTGGGTCTTCAGAATACATCCGTAATGAGCGGTATTCTGAAGCTAATATTTGAATAGGTCTCTATCATCATACCTTCCTCCTTTGCCAGTAGGAAAGAGTAGAGGAAAGGCATGTGCTTCTATACTTTTTTCCCATATGCTGATTGGCGATCCTTTTGTTTGACTCATTTGGTACATTTTCAGTACTTCTTCTATGGTGTCATTAAAGTGCAAAGGATGAATTGTATAATGGTCTAAAGTATTTGATATTGTAGCAGGATCTAGTAGCTCAAATTGACCAGCTTCTTGTGTTTCTTGAATTATTTCAGTTGTATCTTTCAAGTTTTCTTCAATATTAATTTCTTTGTAATATTCATTATTCTCTTTAAGATATTGGAAGGCTTGTCTAACTTTTTGTAAATCTACCAGCTGTTGCCATATTTTTTTGTCTTTTGTAGGTACTCCATTTACTAAGATAATTAAAGATTGCTGCATTGGACGTTGCACTCCTAGAGTATGCACATTTTCTTTTAGATCCAATGGTAAATAAACTACTTTTCCACGAATGCCTTTTACCAATTCAGAGGGAGGTAATTTTGCTGTTTTTGGTTGAAGGCGTATTATTGCTTGAAGTGGGTGTACTGTTTGAATTATGATGCTCTCGTATAAATTAAGTTGTTGTAGGGGTTTTGGTACTGGGTATAATTCCAAATTATTTGTGATAGCACGTGAAGGAGTTTGGTTGTTGTCAAGTTTTGTAGTGCAGTAACTGCAAAGTATTAAGGGCTCAGTTATTTCGTATTCGTTTTCTGCTACAAGGTAGAGAGCTAATTCAAACCATTTAGAATCTTCATTGTCTTCTATTTTGTATGATAGGTCTACAGTTTTTGTATTACTTTTATAAAAAGTTCTACGGCAACATACACCTACATGGTTTGGTACTTCAGCTGTTGTACTTTTAAATTTTAGTATTTCTTTTTTGTATCTGTTTAGTAAAAGGTTGCCATGTGTAGAATTGTTGCTTCATTGGTTTAAAGCCATTTCATTCTGTAAATGGCCTTCACTTCCAAAATATTTTTTTCTGGATATAGTGAATTTCTTAAGTAGGTCTTTTGCTGTACCATGTAGAAGGATGTTATTTAAATTTGCTAGTGCTAAAGCAGGACTTTCAGCATAGTACAGTTTATAGACTAGATTTCTTATAGTTGAATGATGTGTTGATATCCTTTTGATATCCTTTTGATATCATGGAAAGTGGTTTTACAAGTAGGTCTGTAATGCAGGCCAGTGAATGTCCTTGTAGTCCTGTGTACTTGCGCACTGGACAGGTATCCATATTTTGCAGTAATGTAATTTTGATTTTGTCTTTGCTTTTTACATATTTATTGAGGAATTGGCGTAAAGATTTGAAACATTGTTTGGGAATGTTACACATTGTCGTGCATGGCCATTTGTACACTAGACGTTCTGATTCAGTTGAATGGAGGTGTAATTCTAAGTTTTCAGGGCATATTTTTGTAAGGAGTACTTCTTGTTCCATTATGGTATTATTCACTTTTTCATAACCTCGACCACTGCTACGTATGGCAATTGTATTTGTATGCTTTTGTTTGTACGCTTCTTCATTAAAATATGGTTCTGTGCTCGTAGTGTGATTCCATTCACCTCCGTAGATACTTAAGAAGTTCTTTTTGTTGACATTTCGCTTATTGAGAAGTCTTTTTTTGTAATTTAGTTATAAGTTTTGTTAGTGGTTTCATTTTGTTTAACAGTAAAATAAATAACTTTCTTTTGAGAATAATTGCACTGTCCATCAACGCTTCTAAGATTAATTTCCTACGATAGGTTTTAAGCATTGAACCTGATTTCTCTCCTGTTTTTATAAGATTTTGAAGGACTTTGTGACGGTACATTTTGGCTAAAATACTTTTCTTGGTATGCTTACTTTGCACTATATTAAAATTTAAAGAAGTAGTTTTATCTGTAGTGATAGCTGATTTTCTGTTTTTTGGTTTGTTTTACATTTTGATAGAGGGGCAAAGTTTTTGTACTTGAAACCTCTTGTGTTTCACTAAATGACTGTATTAGCTGTTTTGTTTCAACTTTTTTTTTTTTACAAATTCTGCTAGAGATGGATGCTTATGTTGGACACTTTTATTTTCATTTGCTCTACTTCTGCGTTGCTTTCTACGGACCTGACTTTTGGTAGGCATTCTTTAGGGTCTGTTGAAAAAAATAAAGAAGATATGGGTTGGGGTGTTCTGGAATGCATGTGTGCTGTGTGCATGAGTGTTTGAGTAAGATGATAAAGATGTATGTAATGGTGTGTGATTGTGCATTGGGAACTACAACTAGTAGGGATAGGTATTCTTGAATTTATGTGTTACTAAACTGGGGTCCAGATGACAAAAAAAAGTAAGCTAGTGGTGTGGAAAAATAAAAATAGTAAATCTAATGTATACAATTAAAACATTTGTTTATTCTATAATATGAAAATTGTAGCGGTTCAGTTGGGTAATTTGTGTATCCAAAAATAGGAATTTGTGGGCCATTCTGGCTGTAAATTGCTGTTCAAGACATGGAGATTTTTGGACAAAATGGCACACAATCTCTATTTTTAGGCACAGAAATAGCTTGTATTAACTTTACAGTATGTTTGAGTAATACAAATATTATGGTGATATTCTACTTACTTTTTTTCTTAAATTAACAGGTAACTTCTTAGTTCTTCTTTGTTCTTCAAATTCAGCTGCTTCTTTTAAGGAGACTGGTCTTCACTGCAATTGTAAAAGATTCAAATTAGTAATTGTATATAGCGCTGTTTTTAATTTAGATATGGATTTTTTTAAATTGAAATCCTCAGCGCCTTCTTCAAAACCATTAAACTAATTTATTTACATAAGATACATTGCATCACTTCAGTACATATGGTATGTTCTTAATGAACAAATTGTATTGAATGACTAACTGTAGCAAAAAAAAATCTTTACTATGTCTTGTGAAATTTATAATATACCAGTGAATACCTCTATTTCTGTAACTAAGCTGTTCTAGGTAATAGCGCCTTAATGTCATGTCTAAATTAAAGTAAATAAATAAAAACAAATAAATATGAAATTGTATAAGTATTTTTTTTAAAGATTTAAACATAGATTGTGCTTGCATGCAATTTTGTTTGAATATATGTAGTCTATATATTTAATTTAAAAAATGTTAGTTTAACATGATTTGAGTGTGTGTGTATAAAGAAAGTAAATAGTATAAAGGTTTATAAGTGATAGTTGATTTTAGGAAATTGAAAAAAATACAGTAAATTCATTTTACAGATTACACAAGCTAAAAGTCTGTTTGAAAATGTGTTCATCTACTGTACAGAAAATATGCATACCTGAAGTTTGTGTTCATGCATATGGATATGAATGGAGCTGCAAGTAGAAATCTTGGAGACTTGCACAGTATTTCAGGTAGATGGTGCTTGCCAATGATGTGACACTTGTACTCAGAGAGATTCACAGTACATTTGCAGTGCTGATCTATGATGATGCAGTTAGTTGTAGAGGTCTTGAATGTGATTGGTGCATGGTCATGCGACTTCTTAGCTACATCCAATGAGGGAATGGCAGAGAGAGTGAAGTGGAAATGGTAGAAGGGCTGTTCGTGTTACGATATGTCCGCGGACATGGCAGTAGTTCGCGGACATCGGGAGTTATATCCGGGGATTTCTGGGTTCAGAAGTCATGCAAATGAGAATGAGTACTGAAAGGGATTGGTCAGGAAAGTTTAGTGGGTGTGTTGTGCCAGAAGAGTTTCTCACATACTGTTTTTGCTGAGAGAACAACTGATAGCTATGTCTGTGTGACTGGAATTTTTTTGCAATTTGCTATGAAAGAAGGACTTGGGAAGGTTATGGACATGTTTCCTAATTCTCAAGTGATATTTTCACGGATTGCGCAGAGACAAATGTGGCTTTGTTCTTCTTCATTTGGTCCACAAATGGAAAAAGCAAGGCACAATGTTAATAAAGCTGTTTGTGCCTTTCTAAAAGATTTTGGCATGTCTTCTTTTCACAATGAAAATATTCTGTTTCGTAGTACAAACATTTTTCGCAGAGATGGAGTCCATCTTACTTATGGTGGCAATCAGATTTTTCTGAGAAATGTACAAAATGCATTGCGACCTTTTTTGGAATTACAACATCCATTTTGAAGTAGGTGTTAAGCATTTATAATTTTTGACTTACAAACACCTCCCAAAGGCTCTTTTCAGAGCCACCACTTCCTCCCAGAGAAAATTGCAATGTTTGTGATAGGGTAGCAACCCAATTTTTTAAATGTTCGCGAACTGTCCGCGGACTTCTAAAAAATACAAAGGGCCCTGCTTCATTTATTTTCACTTCTATTTTTTAACTGTGAAAGGCGGCTCTGAAAAGAGCCTTATTTTTTTTTGATTTTTGTTATTTTGGTTTTTTATACACGACACACTAGGAGAGGAGGGGAACGGAAGGTAAAGGGGGGACACCAACCACAGGGATAAGAAAGGGCGAGCTGAGAGAAGATGTAGAGTGGGTTTTATTTGGGTAGTGAGCAGATCTTCTCGTGCTCTGAGACGACAGTCTCAAAAGCACTCCGAAGTCGCTCCCCCCTGCAGAGTACTGTATCACAGTACATACATACAACTGTGACCCTCGAAAGGTAAGGGTCATCAGCATTTTGTATGGCCTGTGAGGCAGCTTGAGGAAGACGCTGTCCCACAGAGGTGGTCCTTGTGGTGACAGGATCGGAAACAGAGGATGAAGTAGAGGAAATCAACCTGCTACGTTCTTCGCAAGGTACAACCCTGCGAATAGCCCCAGAGTGAAATGACCTCAGGTGTCGCTTCATAGTAGTGGACCCAAAGCTGTACTTACCGTGCTTCCCGCGACTGAGTATCATTTTGCACTCATTGCAGGTAACACGGTTCGCACAAGCCTTTGGACCATTCCCATGAATGGTAAATAACCGCCACACCCAAGACTCACGCCTAGTGCGGGTAGTAGGGATTTCCTATACCTCATTCTCATCATCCTCTTCTTCCTCCTCTGCATCCTCACTCCTGTTCCCCTCTTCAGGCCCTTGGGGAGGTGGTGGTGGTGGTGTAGGGGGTGGGGGTGGTGCTGAAGCAGGTGCAGCACCAGGTGGCAGTAGTTCAGCCATGGATGCCATCTCGATGATGGTGTAATCTGCAGGTGGCAGAAAAAATCGCTGTGTTCTGAAGAATAGACAGAAACACAATGAGAATAAGCTCTAGGGCATGGTCTTTTATAGGGGTGCTTGTGCGCGGTCCGCGGACATGCGCGCTGTCCGCGGACAGATCAAACACAAAAAAAAAGTTTCAAAAGGTATGTAGAAACTCAGGATTACTATGTGGGACTTGTGCCATAGTGAGATTTTATTGAAAAATATTATGGATTAATTGAAAATGTACTTTTAAATTGTTCAGGGACACGAACAGTGTCCGCATTCGGAACACGCTATCAGCGTGGGCGCGGTCATATGATCCATTCGCGAACAAGTCTGCGAAGGAAGCGCTTGTCCGCAGGACACCAAATGCACAGAGATTGGTTAGCGCATGCGCGTTGATGTTCTACGGACACTGTTCGGGTCCTGAAGTAATTAAAAATGTCACACGTGAAACGAACATTTCAGGACACTGCGTGTGTTCTTAGAATAGTTTCAACTTGCTAGCCAACAGTACGAACAGGTATAGTGTTCTTCAGGACACCTCCATTTTCGTTTATTTACGAACATTTCAGAACACCTGCACTGTCCGCGGACACCTATTTACAACACAATATAAAAATTAAACTTTATTTAACATATATTAATAATTTATGACAGAGAAGGTGAGGCAGAAACAAAAACAGGAGCATTAGGGGTTTCAATATGATTGATATTAGGTGAAGAAGGGATGGAAGTCTCATCAAAACATTTTGGGTTATGGAGAGGGTTTGGGGATAATTGACTGGGATCTGGTGAGGAGGGACAAGTACATGTGGGGCAATGTTACGAGGTTTTTGGTTTAAAATGATCTTCCACAAAAGTTTTCAATTTATTAAAATTAGTCAACAATAAATCCATTTTTTCTTCTATACTGTGAAAAGTGTTATCCATAACAGGTTTTTCTGAAGTATTTTCTATTTTGGTATGCTCTGTACAAAAAAAAATATATGTTAAATGTATACAAAATAATAATAATTAAATGGTTTATATTATAGAGTGTTCACCATTAGTTTCACTATTTTGTGACATTTCTTCATGTGGGAAATGCTCCTCTAGCCGTTCCAGAGTGAGAAAAAAAAAGATAATATATTTTTTTATCTAATACAGAAAGTTTATAAATATATGAATAAAATTAAGTACACTTACTATTTCAGGTAAGATATGTCCTATGTACTCAGTGTGTCTGCTCTTGTTCTCAGTTCTGTCGTGTTTGTGAGGTAATTATGTTGGAAGCCAATTTATCTTCTTGCGGTATATTCCATTTTAGAACATAGTGCATTTAAATGAATGGTTAGTCTGTTGCATATATGGGTTACATTTCTTATGTAGTAGTACATATAATGTGTTTGTGTGCTCCTTTTTGAATTTGTTAAATGTTCCTATGTTATTATATAGCAATCAAACATACCCCCCAGAGTTTTAGGTAGTGGTACTGTTCTTCGAACATGTCCGAACATTAAATGAGTTCGCGGACATCAAGTACAGTAGAAGAGATTCATTCAGTTCCATATGACATCTACATAAAGTCAAAGTCATTATTGTAAAGTTGCACTACTAAAAACCTATGAAATTCAGTGAAAGAACTTTGTTAAAGGGACGTTATGGTTAAGTTGCGCTGCTAAAAACCTTTCAAATTCAGTGAAAAAACTTTGTTAAAGGGATGTTATGGTTCCAAGTAAAACCGAAAAACCCTTGAAATTCACCAGTAATGGTAAGCTAAGCAACCATAACTCGCGCCACCACCGTGCACTGCTAAGCCTAACACCCAGGACATCAAAGATGACATCACAAATGTCATTGATGACATCACTGATGACATCACATGTGCATTTACCTTTCAGGAAAAGTCTGTACAAGGGATTCTAAGTGTAATGTTAATAAAAAAAGTGTCAAAGATTATTGGAATAAATATCAAGTGCTAATCAGTGTATTAAGCAATGCATTGATATAAATAGCATTCTATTATGAAGTTCCATCCAGTATACTAAGGTACTCATGTAGAAACAAAGGCATTGTGTGCAGCATACACGATGGAGGTGCAATATTCATAAGCTTGCCATGTTGAATAGTGAAATGATAACTGTTTTCATATTACAGTTTTGCGTACAGTGAAACTTGTGATAAGTAGGTAATAAAACCCACTTACTACAGAATTGCATTATTATAGACAAATCACAAAGAGAACACCACATACAAATATGAATATATACAAGGGAATTGAAGTAAGAAAAAAACAGCAATAGTAGCAGAAAGTGTTCATAACCTAACTGATTACCTTTATGCAGAGAAATGATTGCTCTGTTTCAAAGCTGTTACTTACCCTATCTATATATATCACATGATGTGTCTGGACCCTAAGGAAAATAGTGTGAGTACAACATATAGAAATGAGTATATACAAGAAAAGTACAGTAATAAAAAAAAATCAAAACTAACAAAGTGCTGATAAATATACTGATAATTTTAATGCACAAAAAGGATTGCTGTCTTTCAAGGTTGTCTTCCCCTATGTATTTGTTTCATATGATATGACTGGACCATAAGGGAATTATTGTAAGAACATACTTGAAGGATAAGTCTACGAATATAGTACATTTGCAATTTTTAGTTCCTGACTGTTACTGAAGAAAATCATGTGGCCTAGATATGTCAGGAAAGGAAAAAAGGGGGAGTCAGACATGTGATGTCATCAGTGATGTCATCAATGACATTTGTGATGTCATCTTTGATGTCCTGGGTGTTAGGCTTAGCAGTGCACGGTGGTGGCGCGAGTTATGGTTGCTTAGCTTACCATAACTGGCGAATTTCAAGAGTTTTTCGGTTTTACTTGGAACCATAACATCCCTTTAACAAAGTTTTTTTCACTGAATATATATATATATATATATATATATATATGTGTGTGTGTGTGATGTAACTCACCCCTTGAGGAGTAAAGTGTCTCCAATTATTCTTCTTTTAGTTTATATGGTCTCATGTATTCTGATGAAGAGTAACTTTGACTCTGTGAAAAATATCAGATTAGCTCGATATCTACATGCTTGTTAATTGACCATCTCGAATACCATAGAAAGGATATGAATATTAGAAAAAATCCCATGTAATTAATGACCTTGTATATCGAGGGTAGATCTTTGAAATCAAGCCGCAGAGTATCCTGTAAGGATTCACTCACAAACTGCAAAGCGTTCCTTTTTTACATGCGTAGTCACGATTCTTGATACCGCGCTGCTAAATCCTTGGTTTCTCCATATTGGCTTGATACTGGCCCATCGTCTAACCTATGGATTGTAAAGTGGTGAATTTAATTGATGCATCATGTGGAGTTAGCTTGTTGGGGTCACCAGATGTATGGGGGATTGTCCCTAAATTCAAGTACATATTGGTTGTGATTCTGTGTTCAAGGTATATTCGAATTAGCAACTGCTTAATTGCACTCTATAACCCATAAAGTTAACTATTAATATAATCACAATACTGATTAAAATGTATGAATTTCATTCTTCCCATGGGGTTTATAACCAAGCCAATACCAAATATAGACAGTCCAGATGCACAGCGCCCCTATTGTAATGTGTTACAGTGGGGTTTTCACAGAATAATGCCCAAATATTTACATTGATAATTCACAGCTTGATGTTAAGGAAACAGATGTAATGCACATGATCGTTCACAGATCAGTATTAAGGAAACAGATGCAATACAGTTATGGATGAGTACTACTTAGTCCTTGCTAGAGAAACACATTCATCTCATGTTCTCGGTTAAGATCAACAGTGTTACACCTCTATCTACATATCATCCTGGACTCCATTTGCCTTAGGAGCAATTTCTGATCACCATCTAGACTGTTGCACCTAACGTTTTGCAAACTAATGAATCGAATATCAGATTTGTTCCCCTCCTGATGTACTTCCTGCCAATGCATGGCTAATGGTAATCTCTTGTCTTGATTACTAAGGCTGGATAAATGCTCTCTAATTCTAACAAACAGTTCACTTATGGTACTTCCTGAATCCAGTCTTCGACAGATGCAAATAATTGCTTATACCACATATTTAGTACGACAATTGATAGTCATTGATCTTAATTTTCATTCCATCATTACAATTGAAATGATCACGTTTAGAGTGCACTAGTCTGCACATGCTACTTGTGCCACATTTAAAGAATCCTTTACTCAGTGGTCTCAACCAATGATGTCCAATCCCTATTTCTGTATCTGGCTTTAGGAATGAGGGACTCGCACAGTTTTTTTTATAGTGGTTGCTCCCGTATGTATGAAATTAGGTCTGCTACCAATGTAGTTCAGTAAATCTGGATCTGTTTTGATTATGTGCCGATGTTTACGTACTATTTTACACATGTCTTGTGCATTGCTTGAATATTTCATAATAAAATGTACTTTTTGGTTCTATTCTTTTGCCTCTCTCCTTGCAGGATTTAGCATAGTCTTCCTGCCAATCTGCTCAATACGTTGTTGTGTCTTAGTAACACACTCTTTGGAGTACCCCCTTTCCCGAAATCTGTTGTGTAAGAGATTGCACTCTTGTTTATATCCCTCATCATTGCTACAATTCCTGCGGGCCCTGTAGAATTCCCTAACCAGTATATTATTGACCGTCAATCATTTTGTGGAAACTAGTTGCAAAGAGAGTAGAGTTCATCTCCGTAGGTTTCTGAAGGTTCTTGTCTGAATTTTGTCACCTTCAACATATATTTTTAAGTCTAAGAAATCAATTGTAAATTTGTTGCAGTTTCCTGACAGCTCTAAACCAAATGAGTTTTCATTCAAATACTTAACACAGTCAACAAATAGATATTCAGTACAATTCCATATTATCAAAATATCGTCTATATCTCTTCCATGAGACGATACTCGGAGAAAAGTCTTCATTGATAAGTGCATGCGTTTGTTCATATTGACCCATGAAATGATTTGCTAGTGACGGGGCACATTTAGCACCCATCGCCAATCCTTTCATCTGCAAATAAAATTCACTATTGCATATGAATATGTTATGCTTAAGAGTAAAGTTAAGAAATTCTTTTACCATCTATATATATCGTTTGTGAGATGCAGAAATGTTGGCAAATGTGTAGTCTATCGCCCTGATCGCTAATTGATGTTCGGTGCAGCAAAGACCACCAGGACATTTGGCAAGACTTAAGACTCCAAGCACAATGGAATTTTAGTGCACTTTAAAATAGAGCTTAATTGTGATTGGTTCAAAGGTCCACAGTGTTAGTCCATGCTTTCCTTTGGTTGAAGTGAAGGGGGCCTGCACATGGTGACCCTCAAGCTCGAGAAGGGGGGAGGGCGGAGAAGGCAGAAGGGCCTCCACTGAAGAAGCCCGATCAGCAAAGTCGCCACCACACTAACCTGGAGATTGTAAAGTGGAGCTCTGATATCCGCGCCCCAAGGATTTGAGGTTTACATAGGGATGGGTAGGGGTCTGCAGCAGAGCCCTACAGAGCCCAATGAATCGATCGATTCCTCGAAGTAGTTTGGATCTTAGCGATCGAAGGTAAGAGTTCCTGGAACAGCCAGCAGACAGGTTATGGTTCAGTGCCAGATGGGCAGCTTCAGCAGCAGAAGACCGAGCAACTGAACGAAAGGAATCAAGACTTTAGGTAGAACCCAGGGACCCTAAAGATGAAGAAAAGCTGCAGGAAGTGTGAGTCTCACATTTCAAGAACTGCAAATTGGTGCTCGGACTTTGCAGACAGAGTGATTGTGGTTCACCAGCGGAGTGGCAAAGTCATCAGCGGAAGATGCAAGCCATGGAGGAATGGAAGACAGGCCTCGGTTTCATTCCGGTAACGGCACTGTTGTAGTGTTGGCAGAAAAAGGTCTTCCAGCAGCTTCAGAACTAAGAGCACAATGGTGATCCTAACCAAGGTCAGATGTTATGGTTTGAACCAACGCCACAGAGCAGGCCCCTGGACGTCCCCACTTTTGGGGGAACGTGTAACGTAGGTGGTCATCATTTTGCACTTTGTGAAACCTATTTACTGTTTACGTAATTTTTGCAATGCCCCAACAATTTTACACCAGTTAATTACATGGGAACAGAACTTTTTACTATGTTTGATCCTTTGGAAACCTACAATGAGCCATAACATAGATTCTCGCTAGTCTCCATGGGCATCTAACCGTGCCCAGACTGTTCTGTTTGGAGACAGTGTGTCTTAAAATGTTGGCCGCATGAATTGTCATTTTGTCCCAAACAAAGCTTTCTTCCTACCAGGTGAGCCTAAAATAAAGTCACCAGTCGTTTAGAATCCAGAAACCCGGCAAATTTACTTTTTTGTTACTTTGTGATTGGGTGGAGCTCAAGAATAACCAAGTAGGGTCATTTCGGATGTGAGCTCCGATTGGGAGCTCACGAAGGGGCGTCAGTGAGAAGGGGATGGTTGGGATTCTTTGAGAATCGACATCCTTGGGTTTGTCTGCTAAGATGCCTTTACAAGTGTGTGTGTGTGTGTGTGTGACTGTGTGTGTGTGTGTGTGACTGTGTGTGTGTGTGTGTGTGTGACTGTGTGTGTGTGTGTGTGACTGTGTGTGTGTGTGTGTGTGTGTGTGTGACTGTGTGTGTGTGTGTGTGTGACTGTGTGTGTGAGAGACCAGCAGCGATTATCTGGCTGCCAAAATATTGGTGCATGAGTGTTTGATTAGAGCCTTACTCTGTACTCCTGATTTAAAGATATAAGCACACACACTGCATCAGTACTTTGTGAAAAGCTGTCTGCCCCCGCCCACCTCCCCCGAGTGCCAGTTGGATTCTGAAAATCCTGCTGCAAAGCTCTTTTCCTTTGACGGAACCCTGTGCATCGCTCGATCACCTTGATCCAATGGGACCAGTAGGATCAGTTCCTCTGAAGGGGAACGCCTGAGTAACCGGGCCCTGGAGCAGGAACATTGTTCCTTCCAGGCGCCCGGCGTTGTTGTTGCCGGACCGTTGTCTTGTCTGGCCGAAGCTTAGGTCAGGAGCGGCCGCATATGGTAATTTCGAGTTGCCACGCGCACACAAAGGACAGCCAAGTAAATGATCCATGTCACTGGATTTAAGCAAACTAGAGCCACTGTTTTGGGGTGTTTCTGGGAAGCCAGGACGGCTCTTTCTGTGGAAGAAGTGCCCACACAAGATGCAGCCACAGCATTAAGTGACACTGCCTCAAACCAGATCACTCAAGAGATGCATCACTTTTTGGATCTTTTGAAACAGATTTACAAGGAGCTGCCTAAAGTTGTGGTATGTAACGTCTTGCTTAAAGTGCTTTTGTGTTTGCATTGAGGACTGGTGGCAGTGGTTTCGTTTTGAACTACCAAGGTTTGCATTCACAGCGACCGTTCGCATGTCCACACTTAGATAGAATTGTGAACATTAGCCTGCGTCACATCTAGATGGAATTGTGAATGTTAGCATGCCCACACCTAGATAGAACGCTGAACATTGGCCTGCGTCGCTTCTAGATAAGACTGTGATGGCCAACATGCTAAAGGTCAGGTAACCCACTAACCAATGTAACCTCAAACTCTGCATACTTATCTCACTCAAAAACTCACACAACCATCTCTCGCACCACAAGCCGCACGCACTTCACAACACTGCAACAACACATAAGCTGGAGCAACAGCACACGCGGACTGACATTGATCCAATACCTGCACCAAAGCTCAGTATCTGGTGTATACCGAGCTGAAGCTGCCAACACAACACCACTCCTCTCACTATCCTACTGCCTCTTCACCTTACTAACCCATCCCACCTTATCGTTTACAGATCCGCCAGAGCGCCTGGGGACCAGTTCCGTTGGTGACGGTGCGCGGTACAAATACCTTTAACATTTAACTGTGTTCCAGGAAATGAAGGGACACCATTGGCCATTGCGGCAGCCCCCTCCTTGTGGGCCATACTTGTCCTCAGGGAGGATTAGATTAAAGTATGCCCCTCCTCCCGCCACCCCCAACATCACACACATTACCAAATCGTTCAGAGCGCTACAGAAGTGGTCAAAAGGGGATACTTTCTACCCTACAGTGGAGCTCCCCGATTTCCATAGCCAGATGTTCCCGAAGTCTGCACACTAGGCAGGATAAGTGATAATACGGCTCTTGCCCATTAGATGTCACTGTCGCCCATTGTGTGCAATCACCTCATTTGTTAGCTCATTTGTTTTGTACAACACTAAAGAGAAAATATGGAGATTGGATTGTTTGATATTTGCAGAAGGATGAGTATATAAAGTCCTGTCATTTAAATAATTGAATATAGTCAGCGATTTCTCTTAAGGAACTCGGGGACTGGAACATCATTGGGCCTATTTTGATTAGATTTCACATTTCGATTTCGAAACGTTGATCTTAGTGGTTTGTTGTGACTGCTGATTAATTATATTTAGCACACCTTTTAAAATAGATGTAGCTTCCTTTCCTGCTAAGTGCGACACTTCACCCTGTCTGTTTGGCTACTCCTGGGCTGGGGCAGACAACAGTATGAAATACGAGTGCTAATGGCCTCCTTCTCTGTCAAGTCTCATCTCGCTAGGAAGGGGCCATCAGTATTCCAAAGACCCTCATCCTGTGCATACTCCACAGTTAAAAAAATAAAATAAAAAAATACACACCTAAACTTGTTTTTTTTAACTTGCCGACTAGTCTGCGATGTGTCGAATTTGTTCACATGAAAACTGTGTTAATGCATGCATGCGTGCGTGCACATTTTATTCCCAAGAGGCTCTTGTGAAACCGTGATTTCTGTGCTCTGAAGACAATACGGCAGTATACAGGGAATGTGGTTGTCTCTTGGAAGGTGAGGCACGCGTTTACAAGCATAAGGATCAAACAATGGTTTTACTAACGCCTTTGTTTCGGGAATAAGGGGTGTTTAACACGAATGCTGAAAACAGGAAAGGCTGTTGTTTAGACATACAGACCAGCCTGGGTACCACTTTCGACTCAGCGTGCCACCTGCGATGCAGCATGCCCTAACCCTACCCACCCTTTGTGTTTGCAGATCCACCCGAGAGCCTTGGGAACAATTCCGTTGGTGGCGGTGCGCTATACAAGTACCGCTAACATAACATGCATGACATGCGGGACACCGCTACAACCTACGTCTGCTACGAATTGCCAATCGCTGATGGTCTCCTGCCACCGTGTGGCAGTAATGTAAACTGTACAGTTTTAAACAAATGTTTTGCTTGACAATCGATACCGTACTTTACCCTCCAGCTCCATATATCGCGCTGACCAGTGAAAACTAGTACTTGTTTGGTATTTTCTTTTAAACCACATTCAGCAGCAGCTAGTATTTCTGTACGCCAGTATTCGCTTTCTGCGTTCGTGTTTCCTTGGAACCATATGATTGGTTGGGAAACTGGCGTGTAACGGAATTGAGCTCCCATACCGCCCCCTAATGTGAGCTGAGGGCAGGGCTTCTGTACATAGCTTTTTGTTAGATAGGGAAGAGAAACCTTTCCTAAAACTGGTGGCTTTAAAGTGTTACTGAGTTCGTGCACACAAATGTATTTGCACAAGTGCAGCAAAACCTTTAAAGGAGCTAGTTTCAAGAAAGGCTTTCCTCACCTCTCTGCCTAACCGAAATCGACTGCATACATCAACCCCCCCTGCCCATGGATTCGAGCGAACATATATCAACCCTGTGTTCTTTGTCATCCGAGGGGAAGCGGCTGAGGTGCACACTTGCTTTTTGTTAGACAGAGCGGCGAGGGAAGCTTTTTCTGAAACGAGCAGTGTTAAAGGGTGTTGCATAGCTCGTTATGTATGCATGCATGTGTGCAAGGAGTGTGTATGTAATGTGTGTGTGTGTGTGTGTGTGAATGAGTGTATGCTATATGGGGATGAGTACGCATGTAAATGAGTGAGTGTATGGTGAATGGGATGTTTAAATGAGTGAGTGGATGTGCAATTGTGTGTGTATGTGCTCGTGTAATGCTGGGCCGCTACCATTTGATACTTGGGCCCCACGCCAGACAACCTTAGGGGTAGAACAGAGGGGGTGGAGCCTCCAAGCTAGCCTCACCCACTTTCTGAAGTGTCCCCTGCCATCACCAGTTAGCCCCCCACCCCCTGAAATGGAGAGTTCTTTACACCCTTGTTGGGAAATAGATTACCATGCGCTTGCTAAGCATAGGCTATTAAGTCTTCGCAACACTGTCCAGGAGTTATTTTTTTAATAAAAGCCTTCAGCCAGAGAGAGAGCGGGTTACGGTATAGGGGAGTGCCCTAGCTAGTTGATATTGAATCGGATCATGATTATTGTACTACACATTGACCCTTGTTGGGTAAGAATTTGGAGTCCAACTGGTGTGGGACTTATCTCTTGGTATTAGGTAACCCACCTTTTAATATAGACCTGTACTATACAAGTTGGTAGAGTGACTGAGCAGTCAGGCTTATCTTAAGAGGGGTAATGTGAGCTATAGATGAAATTAGTAAATACAAGTATCCAAGTGGTACGACGTCCTTTCATCGCGGGATGTTTTTTCGCTGGTTTTTTTTACTGTGATTTTTTTTTTGAAGAAAAAACTCTTAGGGGGTTGGGGGGTTTGAAAAATATATACATTGGGTGTATGGGAATATAAAACAAAATTAAAGGGGATGGGGATCCGCGGTAAAAAAAAACACGAAAAACATCCCGCGATGAAATGATATGGAACCATCCAAGTCAACACAAATTTAAAGTGCTAGTATAAATATGTATTTATATTCAGTAAAAAAACATTGTTAAAGGGACGTTATGGTTCCAAGCAAAACCGAAAAACCCCTGAAATTCGCCAGTTATGGTAAGCTAAGCAACCATAACTCGCGCCACCACCGTGCATTGCTAAAACGAACACCCAGGACATCAATGATGACATCACAAATGACATTGATGACATCACATGTGCATTTACTTTTCATGAAAAGTCTGTACAAGGGATTCTTATTATAATGTTGATAATAAGTGTCAAGGATCATTGCAATAAATATGAGCTATGTAGTGCATTAAGCAATGCATTGATATAAATAGCATTCTATTATGAATTTCTTTACAGCATACTAAACTACTCGTATAAACATAAGAATTGTGTGCAGCATACATGATGGAGGTGCAATATTCATAATCTTCCCATGTTGAATAGTGAAATGATAAATGCTTTCTTATTAGAGTTTTGTGTAATGTGCAACATGTAATAAGTAGCTAATAAAACCCACTTACTACATCATTTCATTATTACATACAAAACACAGACACAACGCCACATACAAATATGAGTATATACAGGGAAAGTGAAGTACGCAAAAAAGCAGAAAGTGTTCATAACCTAACTGATTATCTTTATGCACAGAAATGATTGCTCTGCTTCAAACCTACTACTTCCCTATGTATAACTATCACATGATGTGACTGCACCCTAAAGAAAGTAATGCGAATACAAATATGAGCATATCCAGAGAAAGTACAGTAATAAAAAAAAACAGCAGAACAATAAGAAGGTGTTGATAACCTTACTGATTGTCTTCATACACAGAAAGCATTGCTATCTTTCAAGTGTGTATTTTCCCTATGTAAATGTTTCATATGCTGTGAGTGGACCCTAGGTGAATTATTGTAAGAACATATTTGAAGTATAAGTCTACAAATATAGTACTTTTTTTTCCCCAACTATTACTGGCCAAGATTTATCACTAAAGGAAAAAAGAGCGAGTCAGACATGTGATGTCATCAATGACATTTGTGATGTCAACTTTGATGTCCTCAGTGTTAGTTTTAGCAATGCACTGTGGTGGCGCGAGTTATGGTTGCGAATTTCAGGGGGTTTTCGGTTTTACTTGGAACCATAACGTCCCTTTAACATAGTTTTTTTACTGAATATACATATACATAGTGTGAATTTGATAAATGTTTACTAGGATTCCCTTACTTTATATACATGTAACATAGAATATACTGAACCCCCTGCTAGTGATTTGATGTCTGCGGACTGTGCGTATGTCCGTGGACGGACGCGGACAACATCAACACTACCCAAAAACTCAGGGGGTATCTTAGATTGTTCTATCATGCCATATAAACACTGAAGAAGTTAAAAAAGCAGCACATGAACACATTATATGTAATAATAAATAAGAAGTGTAACCTATATATGTAACACATCAACCGTCCATTTAAATAGCATATGTACTAAAATGGAATATAACAAAACAAAAAAGATATGCCTCCAACATGATTACCTCACAGAAACTGCACAGCAAGAAGCAATAGCAGACCTACACAACAGTAACAACAAAACCTACCAGAAACTAGTAAGTAAACTTCATTTTTCTTATATATTTTTAAACTTTCTGTATTAGGTACACTAAAAGTAATATATTTTTTTTTACACAGAAATGCCCAGTACTTTGGAATGGCTTGACGAAAATTTCCCACGTGATGAAATAAGTGAAGACAGTGATACTAATGGTAGACACTTCTCTATATAAGCTAATTAATAATCATTACTTTATGTGTACTTAACACATTTTTTTAACAGATCATACAAACAGTGAAAATAATATAGCAAAAGAGACCATAGAAAATGCTGTGCAGCGAATGGAACAAAAAATGTTAATGCTACTGGAAAATGTCTAACTTTTAAAACATTTTGTGGAGGACCACATAAAAGAAAACATTAAATATCATTGTCCCACATGTACCTGTTCCCCCCTCTCCATGTCCCAGTCAACTATCCTCAAACCCTCACCACCAAGAAAAACGTTATGAGACTTCCATCCCTTCATCCCCTCCCATCCATCCTCCCCAAACCCCTAATTCCCCTGTATTTGTGTCAGTTTCTGCTTCCCCCTCTTTCATACATTTTATATTTGTATATAATAAAAAAAATTATGTGCTTTTTAATTCAGTCCTCTTGTCTTTATAAAAAAAGTCAGTTAAGGTGTCCGCGGACAGCACGGGTGTCTGGAATGTCCGCAATGAACCAAAATGGAGGTGTCCTAAGAACACTATGCCTGTCTGTACTGTCCGCAATCAAGCTGGAACTGTTCTTAGAACACACTCAATGTCCGGAATGTCCGCAATTAACCAAAATGGGGGTGTCCTAAGGACACAATAGCTGTTTGTGCTTAAAATGGGAGTGTCCACACTGTCCATAGAACATCTACACACATGTGCACCACACCCATAGGTCCTACGAACATCGCGCATGTCCGTAAATGTCCATCGCACGTGTGTCGCACTTTTAATTAGTTTGAGGACCCGAACACTGTCCGTAGAACACCCGCGCGCATGCACACAACCATCCATGCACATTTGGTGTCCTGCGGACAGCCGTCCCATTCGTGAACGTGTCCGCACCCACGCTGAGCGTGTGTCCTGATTTGCGGACACTGTCTGGGTCCCTGAACATTTTAAAAGTACTTTTTTGGACAATACAAAGTATTTTACAGTAAAAGTTCACCATTGCACATGTCCCAGACAATGTCCCTGGCGATCTACATATTCTTTGGAACTTTTTGAGCCTTTTTTTGGTGTTCGAAGTGTCCGCGGACAGCGCGGGTGTTCGCGGAGTGCACACAGCACCCCTATAAAAGGCCACACCCTAGAATTGCTCCTCATTGTGCTTCTGGCTACATGACAGAGCATTGCCTCAGACCTGCATTGGCTGCTTGCATTGCTGGTGACTTCTGCCTGCTGTCTTCCAGATGGCGACCATGGCTGCTTCAGCTGCATCAGCACCCCCACCCCCACCCCCTCCACCACCACCACCTCCCCTCTCCCCAAGGGGCTGCAGAGGGGAACAGGCGTGAGGATGTAGAAAAGACGGATGAAGAGGATGAGGTAGAGGAAGTCCCTACTACCAGCACTCGCCATGAGTCTTGGGTGTGGCAGTTGTTTACCACTCTTGATGGAGTGCCAAAAGCACATGTGAATAAGGTCACCTGCAATCAGTGCAAAATGGTGCTGAGTCGTGGGAGGCCTGGTTCGTACAGCTTCGGTACGACATCAATGAAGCGACATCTAAAGTCGTTCCACGGTGGGGCTATTCGCAAGGTTGTACCTTGTGATAAACGTAGTAGGTTGAGTTCCTCTACAACAGCCTCCGTTTCCGCTCCTGTCCCCACAAGAGACACTTCTGTGGGACAGCGCATCCCTCCAGCTGCTTCACAGGCCATTCATGATGCTGTTGACCCTTATCTTTCGAGGGTCACAATATTGTGTATGTACTGCGACGCAGTACTCTGCAGGGGGGAGAATCTTCGGAGTGCTTTCGAGGCTGCGGTCAAGGAGCATGAGAAGGTCTGCTACCTACCTAAATAAGGCCAACCCTACATCTTCCACTCTCCACCTGCCCTTTCTTATCCCCATGGTTGGTGTCCCTTCCTTACCCTCCTTTCCCCTCCTTTCTTTGTGTGTCGTGTTTAAAAAAACAAAAAGAAAAGGCTCTTTTCAGAGCAGCCTTTCACAGTTTAAAAATAGAAGTGACAAATAGTGCAGTGTACATTTTTTAGAAGTCCGCGGACATTTATTTTTTGGGAGTGCTGCCCTGTCAGAACCATTGCACTTTTCTATGGGAAGAAGTGGTGGCTCTGAAAAGAGCCCTTGGTGGGTTTTTTTGTGTTTCAAAAACTTCAAAGGATTACATTAATTAACACCTACTGCAAAATGTATTAATGTAATTACAAAAAAGGTTGCAATGCATTTTGTATATTTTGCAGAAAAATCTGATTGCCAGCATAAGTAAGATGTACTCCATCTCTACGAAAAATGTGTGCTACAAAACATATTTTCATTGTGAAAAGAGGACATGCCAACATCTCTTAAAGGCACAAACAGCCTTATTGACATTGCGCCTCGCTTTCTCCATTTGTGGACCAAATGAAGAAGAACGCAGCCGCATTTGTCTCTGCGCAATACAAGAAAAAATTACTTGGTAATTTGGAAACATGTCCATGACCTTCCCAAGTCCTTCTTTCATTGTAAAGAAATTCCAGACACATGTCCTAAACTGTTCCCTCCACAATGAATACTAATTATGTCTGGATGATGCTTTGTTTCCAAAGTAGCACAGAGAGGTACCAAATCCAGCCACTTCATTCCACGCACTACATGCCAGTGCACTTCCACATGAGGGAATCCAAGATTTTCAGCCACTCCACAGCGATCTGCATGCACCTCCAACCAATGTATCCATGAGTCTCAGAAAATCTGTTTTATGAAACACACAGCTATAGCGATCTGTTCTTCTCTCAGGAAAAAGACCTCTGAGAAACTCTCTCCTTACACGACACACCCAGTAAACATTATTGACCAATCCCTTGCTCTGCTCATTCTCATTTGCATGCCTCTCAACCCCAAAATCCCAATATGTAATACTTGGTGTCTGACAACCACCATGTCCGCAGACATATCGAAAAGTCTGAGCGTGATGAATGTAAATTTAAATAATGTACCCCATTTCCCCTTTGAGGTTGGCTCTGAAAAAAGCCTTTTTAGTTTTTTTGCAGATTCTTGAGACACCTGTTATTTTGTATTTTCTTTAAAAAAAACATTCTTACTTTACTCCTAAAATCTTCACATAAGCTTCTCCAAAGCAACCCTTATGTTCCAAAACAGCATGGCATTTCCCATAAAAGATAAAGAAATGGCATCTTCTTTAAAATAAAACAGCATTACTAGAATCAATGTTCTCATTATTACAAAAGAACATACCAGCTCTAAGCATGAAAGCAAACATGCCTCGATTGATTGCACACCTAGCAATGTTTTGCTGAGCACAAAAAACAGAACTATTGTCCCATATTGCCCTAGGTACTAAACCAGAAAAAATAACTGGCATTTGGAAGGACGTTCATTACTGCTTGAACCAAGTGTTCCAAATCTTCCAACAAAGTAGGGGCACTGACATAGCCCAAATGCAAAGCACCACAGTGCAAAACTACCACATGGGGACTATTCATCCTACCCGTATCTTCACAAACTTGTACAATTCCCTGTACATTGCAATCGGGCACTGTGCTCCACACCACCTCCACTCCTTTAACATCAAAATTGTTTGCCACATTCCTGCATTTAGCATACTGCTCTAAACCATGCATAAACTTATCTCCAACCACCAACACCCTGACTTTCTCCACCTCTGCCGTCTTCACTACACAAAGTTCCCTTTGCATGCTGGATTTGCTGGAAAACCCCAGATGTGGCACGCCCTGTCCGCGGACAGCCGCTGTGTCCGCGGAGCATGTAACTCTTGGGCAGCCCTTCTACCCTTTCCACTTCACTCTCTGTGCCATTCCCTCATTGGATACAGCTAAGCAGTCACACATCCATCCACCAAACACATCCAAGACTTCTACATCTAACTCCATCATCATAGTTCAGCACTTCAAATGTACTGTTGATCACTCTGAGTAGAAGACTCATGTCATTGGAAAGCACCTACTACAAAAACTACTGTACAAGTCTCCAAGATTTCTACTTGCATCTGCATGCATATCCACATGCATGAATACAAACTACAGGTATGCATATTTTCTGCACACATGTACAACTCTTATAAATGCATATAAACAAGGTAACTGCCACTTAACCTGTATAACCTATAAAATGAACTTACTGTTACAGATAAATTCACCATGAAATCTTCCATCAGAACCACGAGATCGTCCAATACCTTATGTCTTACAGTACCTAGATTTACCTCTAAAAGAGCTGGAGGCTCGAGCTTCTCTGTCCTCGCCTCCCAACTCTGGAACGCCCTGCCACTGAATATTAAGTCTGCCAAATCCCTCCAGTCGTTCAGGAAACTTGCCATTGGGTGGCTTCTGACAAAAAGTCAACCGTTAAGTTAGACTTGGCTATAAATTGTACATATTGCATCGGTCTCATTTTGTCTTGATTTGGTTGCTATTACCTCTACTGTCTATTCTGTATATATCTGCTGCTCTACTGTTACTGTTTTTACCATGTACTGTGCCTTGTAACTTGTACTAAGCGCCCTTTTACTCCCGGGTCTGGAGCGCTATAGAAATAAAATAAACAGTCATTTTCCCATCTGCTATAATCAACTGTCACTTAAAAACCTGTCTGCTATCTAAATTCTTTTTTTACACACACCGCTATCTAAAAAAGTGTAATTTAATATTAAAAGATGGGGGAAATAACAGTATAATTGTAGAAAAAAACTTAGTATTGTATTATAAAATTACACACAGCCAGGATGAGTTGATGCATCTTTATACACTCACACAGATACACTATCATTAGAAAAGCTCCCAGCTGAAATAACACCACTAACTCTACATCACATCCTTCTGCTTTATTACCCACACCTTCACAAATGCATACATTCCATGCTTTTCTATACAGTTTCTGCCATTTACCCTATAAAAATAGCAAAATAAGTATATGATTATTTCTTCTATCTCCTAACATCCAATAACACAGCCTTAAGAAACCAAGTGAGTTTCAAACGCTTAGTTGAACATGCTTTGCAAACGAGTATAATACTAACAGATTGTAAGTAAAATATAAAGGCTGCACATAGTCAAAGGAAACTGCTTTCTTCAGTTATCAAACACTACTACTACAAAAACATAAAAATCAACATCTAAATTAGCAGTGGTATAAATACACAACATTATTAACTTCTTTCTTTTACAATTGCAGTGAAGACCACTCTCCTGAAAAGCAACAGCATCTGAAGTACAAACAACTCAGAAGAAACCTGCTCATTCCAAACAAGAAAAGTAAGTACAATACTACCATAATGTTCTAACTGTTACTCAAACACACTGTGGGGTTGATTCATGAAATTTGTGCGCCAAAAAACAGGGATTTGTGTGCCATTCTGCCCACAAACCGCCATTTGTTAAGCAGGGATTTGCGGGCAGAATGGCACACAAAATCCCTGTTTTTCAGTGCACACATTCCATGAATCAGCCCCTAGAATGTTAGTATTGCAGAGCAAAGAGCAGTTTTAATTCTATACCATTAGATTTAGTATTAGTGCTTCTCCTCACCACTAGCTTACTTTGTCATCTGAACCCCAGTATAGTAACACACAAATACAAGAACAGTCTTCCCAACTAGTTGTAGCTGCCCATTGCACAATCGCACACCTCCACATACATCCTTAACATCATACTTAGGCACTCATGCACACAGCACACATACATTGCAGAACAGCCCAACCCATACCTTCTTTTTTTTTTCCAACATACCCCAAGGAATGCCTACCAAAAAGCAAGTCCGTAGAAACAACGCAGAAGTAGAGCAAATCAAAATTAGTGTCCAAAATAAGCACCCATCTCTAGCAGAAATAGTAAAAAAAAAGTTCAAACAAAACATCTAATACAGTCATTAAGCGAAACAAAACAAGCTTCCAGTACAGAAACTTTGCCTCCTCTTTCAAAATGTAAAACGAAACAAAGTGATTGAGCTACCACTACTGCTAACACTGCTGCTATAAATCATGATGTAGTGGCAAGTAACCATGCCAAAAAAAGTATTTTACAAAAAATGTTCCACCACAGAGTCCTTCAGAATCTTATAAAAACAGGAGAGAAATTATGCACAACCCTTAAAACCTACCTTAGAAAATTAATCTGATAAGCTCTCATAGACAGTGCAATCCTTCTCAAAAGGAAGTTATTTTAGTGTTAAACAGAAAGAAACCACAAAACAAAACTAACTACTAAACTACAAAAAAGACTTCTGAATAAACGGAATGTCAACAAAAATAACTTCTTAAATATCTGTGGAGGCGAATGGAGTCATACCACGAGCACAGAAACATATTTCAATGAAGAAGCATACAAACAAAAGCAAACAAACACAATTGCCATACATATCAGTGGACGAGGGTATGAAAAACGTAATAATACCATAATGGAACAAGAAATGCTGCTTAGAAAAATATCCCCAGAAAACTCAGTATCACCTCTCCATCCGACTGAACCAAAACGTCCAGTGTACAAATGGCTGTGCACGTCAATGTGTAACATTGACAAAAAAATCTTTTAAATCTTTACGCCAGTTCCTCAATCAGTATGTGAAAAGCAAAGACAAATTAAAAATGAAACTACTACAAAATATGGATACCTGTCCAGTGCACAAATACACAGGACTACAAGGACATTCATTAGCCTGCCTTTCAGGACATATTTGCAAAAGCACCTTCCATCATATCAAAATGATATCAACACATCATTCAACTATAAGACATCTAGTCCATAAACTGTGATATGCTAAAAGTCCTGCTTTAGCACTAGCCAATTTAAATAACAATCTTCTACATGGTACAGCCAAAGACCTACTCGAAGAAATAGAGCATATCCAGAGAAAATATTTTGGAAGTGAAAGCCACTTACAAAATGCAATAGCTTTACAACAGACTAGCAACAATTGTATAGATGGCAACCTTCTACTACACACATACAAAAAAGAAATACTAAAATGTAAAAAGTACATCTGCTGAAGTACCAAACCATGTGTGTGTGTGTTGCCGCAGAACTTTTTATAAAAGTAGCACAAAAACTGTAGACATAACTGTTAGGCAGAATCCTGTGCAGTTCCCTTAGGGAGCACTACAAAAGATTAAGACTACAGGTATGAGCAATAAATCCCCCTTTGGTATCAGTCTGTACCACAAAGATTTAGTTGGTAGCTGTGGCTAAGCAGTCAGACTTATCTCAAGAGGGAGATGAGCAATATTCAGGGTTTACACAATGGGACTACTGTGCTATGGCACAAGGAAACACTGACCAAAGCGTTGTATTAAAAATAATATATACATATATATATATTTTTTTTTTTACACACTTCTAGTTCAACAAATTCATCACAGTTAATAAAGCAAGTTAAAATCAGTAAAGAAAAGTATACACAACTCCCTAGTTAAATTGTAGACAAGTTTGAGCAAGAGTGAAAACTGAGCAAAACGGCACAGTGAAAACCAAACACAAATGGCACTCTAGCAATTTCTCACAAGGGAGGGAAGGGACAAGTTATACAGGAATATCTTCTTAGGCACCTTAGCAACACTTCCCAATAAGTTTTTGAACAAGTTAGGCAAGGCAGTACTTTAGCATAGAGTATACTTAAATGAAAACCAAGCAAAATGGCACTTCACAAGTTTTAAAATTGAGAAGAAAAAGGTGGTTATAAGAAATAGGTGCACCAACACAGTTCTAGTTGAGAAGCAATCTAGAGAAGGCAGTTCTAACAAATTTAGCCAGAGTCAATAGGCCTGTGCCAGAGTCAATGGAATAGGGCAAGGGCCCAGGAGCAAAATGTTCTTGTAGCTGCAGTCATGCCTTTGGTTAACGATTCGAAAAGGTGGGTGCAGAAGGCGAAAGACAATGTTAGACGATAGGCGCGGCCAACCCAACAGGTAGGTAAAGGATTTAAAACGCCTTTAGAGCTACCGCACGAAAAGGGAGGCATGATGGAACAAAGTACCTTAAAATGAAGAAGAGGCTCCTGCTGTGGCGGTTGTTCCTGGTAGTTCCTGCAGTTCAGGTGATCCAGCAGAGGAAGAGGGACTCTCATCGTGGAGGAAGGTTCGACTAACTGCACTACCCAGGGATGAAACCAGCCGCAGTGCTGCCCAACGAATAAAAGATACGCTCCTTTAAATCGCGGTACGGGTGGATGGCTGCCTGGCTATCCGGCCTCCAAGTGCTGGGCACTGGTGATTCGACCAAGGCAGGTCCAAGAAGGCGATTGGCAAACTGGTTAGCCTCACCAGCTCAAGGGAAGAAGGCTCTTTCAGATGAAGATCTCCTCTCATCGTGCGGAGAAAAGTGGTGAGACGCTGCAGCAGGGCTTCACCGGTGGTTCAGTCGTTGCAGATGTCTTTGGCTTCTATCCTCGTCGGTTCCGTAGTTCCAGTGGCAACGTCTTGCTCTTCCAGTCCTCAGGACCCTGCTTTTATGCAAAAAGATCCCCATTCATACAGCCTAGATATCACTCACACAGTGGAGTGGTCATCTTGGCGGGAGACCCTCCAGCATATCGGGTTAGAGTGCGACATGGGTTGCTGTGGCAACCTTGTCCAGGGGTCCTACTCCCCCTCCCACACAACGGACCCACCCCAGACTCAGTGGCACCGAAAGGAGAGCTTCTTGGCAGAAGCCCGCCAAAAGGACGAACAAAGGATCCCCAAACTGTGTTAGGAGTTTAGAGAAAGACACACAAAAGAATTTATATTAAAGTTCTGGCAAATTAAACCTACCGGTGTAAAGTTAATAATAAAATAAACTGGCGGTATGTTAGAGGCTGTCAGAAAAAGTGGTAGCCTCGAACAATGGGAAAATCCCATAGGGAAATATTTGCGGTCGAATATTTTTGGTAGTAACCACTGCCACCAGCCAGAAACTTTTGGGAGAGGGACTGTACGGTACCCTCTCGAAAATGAACACCAGGGAAAACTATTAACCCTTCCCAGTACTTCCATAGTAATATGGGTTGTACTGGTTTAGTTCATAAGAATTGACTAGTAACGTCAATTGGGACTTTACATGCCCTGGGAGACGGTAGTTAGTCCCAGGATATGGAGTCTGTTTGGGGGTTGCTACAACACCCCTGTGTTACTGCACTGAGGGTGCTGTGTAATACATGTGTAAAAAGATGGTTCCTATGAGGGTGAGATAAACCCCATAGACATAAAACACAAAAAATAGCCTAGAACACACATAGCAAATATACCTAAGAGTGGGAAAAAAGAGTCTCACTCTTAGCAGGAAAAAGAAACAAAACCCTTCAAATCCAGCAAAGCTGCCGGGGGACTCTATAGGTAAGGGAAATTAGCCACAGAATGAAAATTCTCCCTAACAATGGAATCCCCCCCACCACAACCCCGACTAAGGGACATGAGAATGTAATCCACTCCTGGATGAGTCGCTTACCTCTAGTCGGTTATAAACATTCTAGAGAGACCATCAGCATTTTGGTGGTGACATCCTGACCTCTGCTCAATGGTAAAATCAAACCCTTGGAGGCAGATTGACCATTTCAGCAGTTTTGGGTTTTCCCCTTTCATTTGCATCAACCATCTCAAGGGTTGGTGGTCTGTTTGAATATTGAAAGTAGATCCATACAATTATGGCCTAAACTACTTCAAAGACCACACAATGGCAAAGCATTCTCTCTCAATAGTTGCCCACCTTGTTTCAAGTTCCTTCAGTTTCCTACTGATGAAGCAAATGGGGTGCTCCCTACCTTTCTCTTCCAGTTGACTGAGGACTGCACCTATACCTATATTAGAAGCATCGGTCTGCAAAATGAAGGGTTGGTGGTAGTCAGGAGCTCTGAAAACTGGAGCTTGACAAAGGGCTTTCTTCAGGCTTTCAAAGGCCTGATTGCACTCTTCATTCCATTTGACCTTTTTACTTTTTAGGGAATTTTGGAGAGGAAATTACATTCAGAGGAGAAGCTATAGATCCATAGTTGTCAATGTAATTCTTGTAGTACCCAGTGAGGCCTAGGAAGGCTCTCACATGGGTTTGAGTAGAAAGGGTTGTCCAATTTTGCACAGCTTCAATCTTGCTGAGCAAAGGCCTTATTTCACCACCTCCTACCGCGTTTCCGAGGTAGACCACTTTGACATTTGCTTGCCTTTATGGTCAGATGGGCCTGTTCAAGAGCCTGCAAAACATATCCTAGGTGGTCAACATGCTCTTTCCAAGTAGGGCTGAACACTGCAATGTCATCCACGTATGCCATGCAGAAGTCCTCCATCCCATTCAGAACCTGATTAACCATCCTTTGGAATGTAGCAGGTGCATTCTTTAATCCAAAAGGCACAACCTTAAACTGGTATAAGCCAACTGGGGTGGAGAATGCAGTTTTCTCCTTGGCATGGTCAGTCAGGGCTATTTGCCAATGGTCTGACGTGAGATCAGATGTGCTGAGGAATTTGGCTGAACCAAGTCTATCCACCAGCTCATCTGTCCTTGGCAAAGGATGGGCATCAGTCTTAGTGACTGCATTTAGGGCTCTATAGTCCACACAGAATCCCAACTCCTTGGATCCTGCCTTTGGTACTAACACAACTGGGCTAGACCATGGACTAGTAGAGGGCTCTATTACCCCGAGATCAAGCATCTTGTTGACCTCTCCTTTGATGTGGGTTCTTACATTCTCTGACATCCTGTAACCCCTGATTTGGACAGGTAAACAGTCACCAGTATTGATATCATGCTGGCCCCAAGGGGTCAAGCCTGGTGCTAGAGAAAACAGATGGGCAAATTGATTTAACAAACCTTTGCACTCCTCTTGTTGTTCAGGTGTCAGATTAGAAGAGAGATTAACTCCTTCTACTTTCTCATCCAAAGGTTTGCCTCTGAGGTCAGGTATACGTTCACTCTCCTCCTTCTCTTGAGCTGAAGCTAGAAGCAAAGCTCCCAGTTCTGGTCTTGAGACATAAGCTTTTAGACGGTCGGTGTGAAAGACTCTAGGAGCCTCCTTAGGATTTCCTAAGTCCACCAGATAGTTCACCTCTCCAAGTTTTCCCACAATCTTGAAGGGTCCCTTCCATTTGTCCTGCAAGGCCCTCTGCCTTGTTGGAACCATAAAAAGAACTAGCTGGTCTTGAGCAAACTCAACCATGTTGGCCTTCTAGTCATGCCAATGCTTCACCAGAGCCTGACCTTCTTTCTAGTTATCGCTTGCTTCAGCCATCATGTGTGACATTCTCCTCCGGAGTCCTATCACATATTAATTCTGACTGGTGTGGGCGAAGGTGCACTCTCCAACCCCTCCTTGATCAGGGACAATAGACCTCTGACCTGGTGGCCATAGAGAAGTTCACTCCCACCTGAGGGACTTCTCTATATGCAAAGAGAAGGCATGGCAGTAGGAGATCCCACTTTCTCTTAAGGGGATCCTCTAAAGCTCCTATCATGCTCTTCATGCTTCTGTTGAACCTTTCTACCAACCCATTTGTCTGAGGGCGGTATGCTGTTGAGAACTTGTAGGTAACACATGGCCTTCATGTAGTGGGACATAAAATGTGACCCCCCTGTCGGATATTACCTCCTTAGGAAACCCAACCCTGGTAAAAATACCAAGGAGGATATTAGCTACAGCCTGAGCTGTAACAGTTCTCATAGGAATTGCTTCAGGGTATCTAGTAGCATGGTCTACTACAGCAAGTATAAACCTGTTGCCTGAAGATGTTGGATGATCAAGGGGACCAACAATGTCGATTCCTACCCTCTCAAATGGTACTCGAACCACAGGGAGAGGCACTAAGGGTGCCACATTCTTGGAGCCACTTTTACCAGAGGTTTGGCAAGTGTGGCAACTCTTGCAATACTTATCTACCTCAGCCCCCATTTTAGGCTAATAAAGGTAGAGAGAAAGCCTTTCCCTGGTCTTCTTGAAACTCAAGTGACCAGCCAAAGGTATCTCATGGGCTAGTTGCAAGAATTAGTCTGTTTTTTTGGGGCACTACAAGTCTTTTGTAGTCTCCAGGATTGACTGTCGGTTCACTAGAGAAGAGGCCATCTTCCCAGTGTAACCTATACTTCCCAGGCTCTTTCCCTTCAAACTGAGAAGCTGCCTGGTGGCGAAGACCTTCCAGAGTTGGACATTCTCTTTGTCCCCTACTGAAGTCTGCCCTGTTGGGGCCACCTTCTGCCAGTAAAGACTGCAGTTCAGGATGGTCCACAGGGTCAAGATCTCTGAGTTCCTGGCCTTCTACTAGGTCTGAGCCCTCAGGCTCTAGTTCAACCACACAGGGTTGTACCTCACTCTCAGCCTCAGCTGGAGGAGGAATCACAGGTGTGATTTTGGACAACCGAGGGGATTTCCTGGTTGGAAGCACTGGATTGCTTTCTGCTGGTTTCTTCTTTGAAGTCTTGGGTTTCCCCTTTGCTTCTGGTTACTTTGAAATAGCAGTTAGTAACTCCAGTGGAGTAGGAGAAATTTCTTTTTCTATCATCTCCTCAGGAGAGCCCCTCAAGGTCCTCTCCCTTGCAGGTCTGGTGAGCTCCTGCAATCTTTTGCTGGGAGGTCTGGGAGTACTGGACACCACCCCCAGTTCCTTAAGGTCATTCCCTAAAAGAACCCTTCCAGGTACTTCAGATTGCACACTAACAGGTATCCTCAGTCATTTCATTGCACTGGATGAGAGCTGGTAATTGGGGAAGCATCTGCACAGGCCCTCCAGCTAACTTGGTGAGGCGTTTGGGTGCCTTAGCAACATCCTCCACCTTGAAAAAAGATTCATCCACCACAGTTATGCTGGCCCCAGCGTCTCTAATGACAGGGACCTCCTGACCATTTACTAGGACACTGTCTTTATAATACTCTTTAATATTAGGAGGGATAGAATTATACACATCTAAATTCTGTTGTTCCCACAACCCTAGGGATACTAAAGATACACTAGCTGAGACTCTGATGGGGTCTTCAGCTAGTAGTTGAAAGTTTCCACTGGCCATATGTACTTCCTCCTCTGGAGCAAAGGCTAAGTAGACCGTGTGGAACCGTGAAGGTTTACCCTTGCATCTGGGATCCCCTTTCACATGATCAGTAGAGCCACAACCATAACATTTCCCAAATGTCTTTATGAATGGTGGCTTGTTCTGACCTCCTTCTGGTCTGGGACCAGAAGGTACACTAGCCGGATTAGGTTTCCCTTGGGGCTTACCCTTAGAATTATGTTTGGGGGCCTCTTTTGAATTGGAATTATTTGAATTCTCTTTGTTGTCTTTCTTAGGCTGCTTTCCCTCATCCTTTTTCTGAGTGACCCCTGAATCCTTGTGAGTAGCCCTGTTGGCAACCCACAAGTCAGCAGCCTTAGACAGCTTCTTAGAATCTAGTTCTTTTAAATCGGCCAAGTGCTGTCTGAGCTGAGGAGAGCAGGCATCATAGATGGACTCCAACATTACAAGATTTCTCATTCCTTAATAAGTGTTAACTCTGTAACCCTTAATCCATCCCTCTTCGAACACTCATTCACCCAAGTAGCCCAAGGGGTACTATCGTGCTTTTTGAGGGTCCTAAACCTCATTCATAATCCATCCTATCCACCTCCCCCAACTCCATTACCACATCAGATGCAACAGGGGGGAGCCTATAGAAGAACCAGGGGATCAACTGATTCCCTGTGATATCCTGGAGCCCATGATTCTATTCAAACATAGCTAACTGTTAAGATGGATTTCTGAAGTCTGACCTGGAGGGGCAGAGGTTCAGAAGGCCAGCCTAGTTTCTTGGAACAGGGTAACCTCTGGACAAGTCAGACCAATCAGGGTAGCGATGACGGCGGTCAAGACTAAGTCTCAAGAGGGGTGAGGGTGACTGAAAGCCCTCAATGAGCACACAAAACAAGGACACTTACAAATTACTCCAGACAGGTGTTATGTTAAAATTATAGACACATTTATTACAAGGCCTTTGTAACATTGACCATAGCAAAGAATCACAATAATACTAAAGTAAACCAACACATCACAATCAATACAATATATACAAGACCGAGGGGTCTAAGGAGTTAGGAGCACGTAATATGTAAACCACCTAGATGGGGAGGAAAACAGGCAGTGCAAGTAATCATTGGACCCAGTTCGACATCTGAAATACACCTAACTAGGAGGAAGTCAGAGCCCTACGAAGAGAGGAGCCTTATGCTCAAAAGTACCTGCACGCGCTGGTGCCAATGGACAAACGAGGGCCTCTTCAAGGATATCAGGCAGTTCAGGAAGGTGAATGAAGTGATGCAGAACAAGTCCCCACTACTCAAGCAAGGCCTCCACTTGTGGGCAGAGGCATGGTGAGAGTGCGGATAGAGTCGCTATAGCGCAACAGCGGTAGAAAAGAAATGGGGTCCTGCGTGAGGGGCCACCGGTTGGGGTATGGACTACTCACTGGTCCCCGACGCAGGCAGACCCTGACTTCTCCAGTTCAGTTCACGTTGCTGGCAGGTTCAGCTGCGATGATCAGGACGTCTTGACACCGTATAGATTCTGCGTAGCAGGATGCAGGTTCGAGGGTGTCCCAAATGCAGCGGACATACACAGGTTGTTACCACAGCAGGGCAACACGGCAACCGTGTTTACTCTGGTCCGGGCGCACTCGTCTCACTTCAGACCTGGGAATGCCAAGTGTACGAAATTCGGTGTGATGGTGCCATGGACGCAGAGTAAGGAGTAAACCAAGTTTCGAGGGCTTCTCCGAAACGGCGGCAGTGACAGAGCAAAGCGTCCTACGTAAACTGGTCAGCTCACTTGTTGGCCCAGGGACACTTCCGAAGAGGCTTACTTGCAGGGTTTGATGAAGGTGCCGGGAATAGTTGATCCTACTATTCCAATGGGTCGAAGCGCCTTCGCAGACCTTCTAGGACGATCAGATGCAGAGGGGTCTCGCAGGACGACAGCAGTTCAGGGTGCCAAACCTTCAGCGGGTCACCAGCGGTTCCTCAGCTCAGCTTCTTGTTGCAGGATACTTGGCTCCTTATCCCTTGTTCGGTGTGAACTCAGGAGATCGACATGGTAGTGGTGTTTTCAGCCTCCTCTTATCCAAAGTTCCCTTCGCGCCAAAACAGAGAGGACCCAATGGGAGATCTGCTCACAAACACTCACCCCATACGTGGACCTAGCACGGACCACAGTGGCCACAGGCATTCAGGACACTCCAGACTCTCTGGCACCCAGGATGTGTATTGGGACCAGACATCCCAGCCCACATCCTGGAGGCACACACAAGGCATGCAGAAGCCCGCGAAAGCTTTGGGGTTTCGCAGGAAAGTGCATGACCAAGTAAGGACTGCCCCGGGTCGGCTCGACCTGGGGGGAAGGTGAAGGGGCAAGACGGTCAGCGGACAGGACAAAGAACCTCGTGGCATGGCCATTTTGGAGCCAGGCCACTCATTTGTGCCAAACGCAGTAAGCGCGGATAACATGGCGAAAAAGGGTTCAAAACAAAGGGGAAACGATAGCTGCCACCAGTCCCGTCCGTGACACACTTGCACAGTTCATAATAAGTCCAGCGAGAGTTTCTAGGGCCTTTGGAATGACTAAAGACCCAAGAGCGCGGTAATGTAAGTTACGGTGCACTCTTGTTTCATGTTGCACAAAAGCTGCAACATGAGGAAAGGACTAAGGGAAACTAAGTCTCCCAGTACTGACTGTCTTAAGGGCATGTCAGTTTCCCCATAAGAATTGAGCGAAAGCCCAGTGGAGTGCGGCGGAAGGCTGTGCTTCTCTGGCAAAGTCTAGATCAGGGTGTAAAACAACAGCAAAAAGTTTGGGGGTTGCCATATGGAGGGAAAATTACCTACAATTATGAAATCTTTCCTAACACTAACCAATCTAATACATCCAACTTAGGTTCATACATACCCACAATCTCTTTAGGCATCCGGGGTCTTTTTGGACTGGAAGATGTAGAGGATTCGGGGAGAGAGGCATTTTCCAAAGACAATTTCTTCATCTCAGTCTCATGATTGAGCTCTAATTCTTTGAGCCTTAGTTCTCGATGTCTCTGTTCAGTGTGGGCACCAATTCTTTTGAATTCAAGTTCAACTATCATTTTTTCTAGAGTGATAAATGCAGCACTTAATGTGGGACCTGAGAAGGGTCCAGAAGCTACAGGCTGAGGCCTTTGAGCAGGCAGAGGGCCAGAGGGGGTGACATTGTTATCCTCCTCTTCCTCATCTGTTTGAACAATAACATTTTAAACATTATCATCCTAAGTGTTTGCTACAATTGCTGGAGTAGTAGGCCCTAGAGCACCACTATCCAGACTTTGGTTTTCTAACAGTCTATCAATCATTTCTGATTTATTGCCTTTCACAGGAATACCTTTCTGTCTACACAGATCCCTTAAATAATCAGCAGTATTAGTAAGGAGGGTCTCCTGGCTGTAACTTTCCATACTTTAACTTTGTTTAAAATAAACTTTTTGTGATTGTTAGCCTTGTGGTTAATTGGACCAAGCCACTAGCAGCACACTAAAATGTAAATCCAATACTTTTATCCTCACCACTGTACACGAGTGTTAGGCAGAATCCTGTGCAGTTCCCTTAGGGAGCACTACAGAAGATTAAGACTACAGGTATTGTCGAACGGGAAATCATATCGTGCCTCCTTTATTGTATATATTGGCCTAAGCCCAGTCGCTCTACGAAGAAATCTGCGTTGTTAGGTTCTGACCTTAGATCAATTTAGCCGCCATTTTGGGTTAATTCGCCACTTTGATTCTCACTCCAATGTCACCTTGTGTTCTAAGATGGTGGACAGTGTTGTTCTGCTTGTAACATGGCCGTCTTCACCTCTGTACACAAGTTAATGCTTAAACTGCCCGTAGGCCAAATGTTCGGGTCATGTACTGAGACCTTGTCCTTCGTTGACCTGTGGATGGAGGATTACCTGTGCCAACGATACTAATCCATGAACATATATTAAGCACAATACTGTTTGAACATTGAATGTGAACACTTGTTTAACTATATTGTATAAGAATATGTACGAAGGCTTAATGTTGAATCCAAAGACACACTGTTACTATTGTAACCTGTTGGAGTATGTATTAAGGATAATCCTTAAATGTATAGATGCATAAATTAGGAACGAACTCGGCATGAAGCCCTAGCCCGAGAAATGGTTAACCTGTAAAGGGGCTGGACATCAGGTTACAAACTGTATAAAAGCACAAATATTCTGATGTACATTCCCACTCACTTCACACACCGAACAGGGCTGGTATTCGCTGTGTTGTACTGAGGTCCTGATAGCTATCTGTTGCTTTGTCCTTTGAAAACTGTTCAGTTGTAGAATAAAGATCTGTGTATCTTTGTAAACTCATGTTGGTGTATTTCCTTTTGGGGGACTCGGCCTCGATATTCTCTTTTTGCTTTTACAGTATGAGCAATACATCCCCTTTGGTATCCGTCTGTACCACAAAGATTTAGTTGGTAGCTGTGGCTAAGCAGTCAGACTTATCTCAAGAGGGTGATGAGCAGTATTCAGGGTTTACACAATAGGACTACCGTGCTATGGCACAAGGAAACACTGACCAAAGCTTTGTATTAAAAATAATATATATATATTTATTTTACACACTTCTAGTTCAACACATTCATCACAGTTAATAAAGCAAGTTAAAATCAGTCAAGAAAAGTACACAACTCCCTAGTTAAATTGTAGACAAGTTTGAGCAAGAGTGAAAACTGAGCAAAACGGCACAGTGAAAACCAAACACAAATGGCACTCTATCAATTTCTCACAAGAGAGGGAAAGGACAAGTTATATAGGAATATCTTCTTAGGCACCTTAGCAACACTTCCCAATAAGTTTGTGAACAAGTTGGGCAAGGCAGTACTTTAGCATAGAGTATACTTGAATGAAAACCGAGCAAAATGTCACTTCACAAGTTTTAAAAGTGGGAAGAAAATGGTGGTTATAAGAAATAGGTGCACCAACACACTTCTAGTTAAGAAGCAATCCAGAAAAGGCAGTTCTAACAAATTTAGCCAGAGTCAATAGGTCTGTGCCAGAGTCAATGGAACAGGGCAAGGGCCCAGGAGCAAAATGTTCCTTTAGCTGCAGTCAAGTCTTAGGTTAACGATTCGATAAGGTGGGTGCAGAAGGCGAAAGACCAGGTTAGACGATGGGGGCGGCCAACCCAACAGGTAGGTAAAGGATTTAAAACACCTTTAGAGCTACCGCACGAAAAGGGAGGCCTGGCGGTACAAAGTACCTTAAAATGAAGAAGAGGCTCCTCCGGTGGCGGTTGTTCCTGGTAGTTCCTGCAGTTTGGGTGATCCAGCAGAGGAAGAGGGACTGTCGTCGTGGAGGAAGGTTTGAGTAACTGCACTACCCAGGGATGAAACCAGCCGCGGTGCTGCCCAATAAATAAAAGGTGCGCTCCTTTAAATCGCGGTCTGGGTGGATGGCTGCCTGGCTATCCGGCCTCCAAGTGCTGGGCACTGGCGATTCAACCAAGGCAGGTCCAAGAAGGCGATTGGCAAACTGGTTGGCCCCACAAGCTCGTGGGAAGAAGGCTCTTTCAGATGAAGATCTCCTTTCGTCGTGTGGAGAAAAGTGGTGAGACCGGTGGTTCAGTCGTTGCAGATGTCTTTGGCTTCTCTCCTCGTCCATTCTTTAGTTCCATTGGCGACTTCTTCCAGTCCTCAGGACCCTACTTTGATGCAAAAAGATCCCCATTCATACAGCCTAGGTGTCACTCACACAGTGGAGTGGTCATCTTGGCGGGAGACCCTCCAGCCTATCAGGTTAGAGTGCGTCATGGGTTGCTGTGGCAACCCTGTCCAGGGGTCCTACTTCCCCTCCCACACAACGGACCCACCCTAGACTCAGTGGCGCCGAAAGGAGGGCTTCTTGGCAGAAGTCCAACAAAAGGACAAACAAAGGATCCCCGACCTGGGTTAGGAGTTAGAGAAAGACACACAAAAGAATTTATATTAAAGTTCTGGCAAATAAAACCTACCGGTGTAAAGTTAATAATAAAATAAACCGGTGGTATGTTAGAGGCTGTCGAACAATGGATAAATCCCATAGGGAAATATTCGCGGTTGAATATTTTCGGTAGTAACCACTGCCACCAGGCAGTAACTGTTGGGAGAGGGACTGTACGGTACCCTCTCGAAAATGAACACCAGGGAAAACTATTAACCCTTCCCTGTACATTAAGATGGGTTGTACTGGTTTAGTTCATAAGAACTGACTAGTAAAGTCAATTGGGACTTTACATGCCCTGGGAGACGGTAGTCAGTCCCAGGGTATGGAGTCTATGTTTGGGGGTCGCTACGACACCCCTGTTACTGCACTGAGGATGCTGTGTAACACATGTGTAAAAAGATGGTTCCTATGAGGGTGAGATAAACCCCATAGACATTAAACACAAAAAATAGCCTAGAACACGCATAGCAAATATGCCTAAGAGGGGGAAAAAAAAGTCTCACTCTTAGCAGGAAAAAGAAACAAAACCCTTCAAATCCAGCAAAGCTGCTGTGGGACTCTATAGGTAAGGAAAATTAGCCATAGAATGAGAATTCTCCCTAACAATAACATACAAAATAGAAGACAATGCAGATTCCAAATGGTTTCAATTAGCTCTTTACCTTATAGCAGAAAACAAATACGAAATAACTGACCCCTTAATACTTTGCAGTTACTGCACTGCAAAACTTGACAACAACCAAACTCCTTCACGTGCTATCACAAATAACTTGGAATTATTCCCACTACCAAAACCCCTGCAACAACTCAATTTATAAAAGAGCATCATAATTCAAACAGCGCACCCATTTCAAGCAATAATACGCCTTCAACCAAAAACAGCAAAATTACCTCCCTCTGAATTAGTGAAAGGCATTTGTGGCAAAGTAGTTTATTTACCATTAGATCTGAAAGAAAATGTACACACTCTGGGAGTGAAACGTCCAATAGATCAATCTTTAATTGTCTTATTAAATGGTGTACCTACAAAAGACAAAACAATTTGGCAACAACTCGTGGACTTACATAAATGTAGACAAGTCTTGCAATATCTAAGAGACAATAATGAATACCACAAAGAAATTAATATTGAAGAAAACCTGAGGGAAACCACTGAAATAATTCAAGAGTCACCAGAAACTGTCAATTTCAACTTCTAGATCCTGCTACAGTATACAATATTTTAGACCATTATACAATTCATCCATTACACTCTAAAGACACCATAGATGATGCACTAGAAACGTACCAAATGCGACAAACCAAAGGATCATCAGCATATGGGAAAAAAGTATAGAAGCACGTGCCTTTCCTCTACTCTTTCCTACTGGGAAAGGAGGAAGGTACGATGATAGACCCACTCAGATAACAGCATCAGAATACCGCTCATTACAAATGTATTCTGAAGATCCCAGATTTAGACAAAATGTGGAATACATATTCCACCTACTCTTTGAAAGTGAAGTAGCAACTCTATGCCATGGAGTTGCACACACATTGAAATCAGGTACCCATTTTCAAAATATGTCAGCTATGCAATTACTACAAAAAGTGCAAGAAAAAGATGAGGTTCTACAATCAAGCATTACAAATCTGTTAGCAAACATGCGTGGTACAAAAGAATACTGGTTTCCGAAGTCAGAGATGTACGTTGTATGATAAGAAACCTTGTCCCACCCACTTCGTTTGTTACATTAAGTTGTGCAGAATATGCATGGGAAGATTTACATGATTTCCTACGCATATCAAACAAAAACAAAACAAACATAGATATACTAACACCTGGAGAACTCTGCTCTCTAGATCCTGTTCATGTTTCAAGATATTTCCATCATCGCTTCATTGCTATGCTACAATGTATTGGTAATAAAACTGTGCCTCCCCTCGGAGAAGTGCAACACTTCTTTTGGAGAAAAGAATACCAAGCCTGAGGAGCACCACATATCCACATGCTTTTATGGATTAAAGATGCTCCTAAATTTGGTCAAGACAGTGATGCCACTGTTTTACAGTTTATCGAAAAATATGTCACTTGTGAAATTCCTTCACAAACCACAAATAGTGACCTTCATGCACAAATTCTACAACTTCAAAGACACCTGTGGGAAATATTGTTGTCACAAATACAAAAACAAAGGGAAATACTACACCAAATGCCGCTTTGGTTTCCCTAGACCAGTTACAGCAACAGCTCAAGTAAACAACTTCATGTCTTCAGTTAGACAGTGTTAAAGGTAAATCACCTAAGAACACATATTACATAAAAAGAACAGAAGAAGCAAAATATAACAATGATTACAATGCACTCATTACCCTCTTATGGAATGCAAACATAGATGTGCAGTACATTGCAAACAATTCCACTGCAGTTGCACGATATGTTACATTCTACTTAACCAAAGCAGAAAAAACAGAGCTTCAAGACCTCTGGGATGACCTATCATCGGACAAAACACTGTCTTAGAAATTGCACAGTTTAGGCATTAAAATGCTCTCTCTTAGAGAATGTGGCTGCTATGAAGCTGCAGACCGTTTAACTAGTACTGGTTTGTATGGAAAATCTGAAAATATAGTGTGGCTAAGTCTTGGTCCTGCTAAATCTACAAAAAGAGTTCTCAAATATATGAGGACATAGAAACAATAGCCAAAAATGATACCAACAGCCAAGACATTTTGAAAAATCATTTACTAGACACATACTACGCAAACAGGGGTACCACTTTGAAACAATGTTTCTATACCACATAGCCCAAAACATCACATACAAAAATAATATAAAACCAGATGAAAACAAAGGTAGACACAGAGTAACAAATTGTGAAGGCAGCTTAGTGAAACTTACCAAACGAAGCTTAATTAATCATATCAAATTATCATTAAAAACTCCTCAACATAAAGAACTATATTACATGTCCCTGCTACAACTTTTTGAACCATGGAGAAAAGAAGAGTTACTATATATCTCTGACTTCTATGAAGACGCTTTCAAAGCAAATGAAAGCACTATAACAGATGTAAACTTTGCACAGTACAAAACAATGTTGCACAATGAACAGCAACACGAAGAACTCCAGGCCCAACTAGATAAGGACACTCCTGACAGTAGTCCACCTTCTGTAATAGGAAGCCAATAACCACTGGGACAGCCACTAATAGCAAATGAGGCAGAATTAGCTATGACAGAAGTAGAAAACACCATGTCTCACTATGAAGAAGATGCAGAAGACTTCACTGTACTGAAACCAAAACTGAGCAATGAGCAGCGTAGCATTTTCCAAGAAGTAACACAAGAAATTGAACATGGTGTACAACATGAAAATAAAGTGTACCTGCCAAAACTACAAACCTATACTGCTATTCGTCAGTGGTCAAGCTGTTTCAGGAAAAACATTCTTAATCAAAATCATCAGCAAGTTCATTCAACAATTCACAAACAACAAACTGTCAGCTGTTGTAACTGCCCCACAGGTTTAGCTGCCTAAAACATAGGTGTCACTTTACACCGATTACTACTCCTTCCAGTAGAACACCAAAACAAATTAGATTATTACAAACTTTCTACAGAAGCTGCAATGGAACTACGCAGAGTTTTGAAAGAAATGAAAATGCTGCTAATAGATGAAGTGAGCATGGTCTCCAACCTAAGGTTGGCTTTGATTCACCTCAGATTACTCAAAACAGACTACGAAGAGCTCTTTGGAGGAAAACACATTATTGTTTTTGGAGATCTTCTTCAATTGACACCAGTGAAAGGTGAACCTATTTTTAAAACCTTAAGGCACAAACTGCCGTAAAACTGTTGGCAACATAGGAAATGTCAACCTTTGGCAATATTTCCAATACAGAGAATTATCAGAAAACATGTGCCAGTCTGCAGATGTCACATACGCAACATTTTAAAAAGTATTAGAGTTGGTGTACTATCTCAAGAAGCACAATCAAAAACCTGACGCATCCATGCAATCTATGGCCATAACTCATGTGCTACTGATGTCATGGAAAAATGAGCACACAAAAATGTCAATTGTATGTCCTTGATGCCAACTCTTGCAAACTGTTCAAAATTCAATGAAACAATGTTGAAAAAAGAAATCCAACCAATAATTGAAATTGGCTCCACAGACAAACTGGACGTACATGGTATGACACTACCCATGTGTCAGCAAGTTACAAGACTAATTACCTTAGAAAACTCTATCTCCAACACAGCTGGTTTGGAAAAAATATTAAAATGAATTTAAACTGTAGAATTATGCTTATACGTAACCTTGACGTGGAGCAAGGACTAGTTAATGGAGCACTTGGTACAGTTGTTGGCTTTCAAACATACCCACGTGACAACAACTTTCAGTTTGTCAATACTCTCTTTGACAAACTATCAGAAGTTAAAAGGATAGGACGTTCAAAAGCCTGATTCCTTCTTTTCAAAGACGGGTATGTACGCAGAGAACAATTTTCTCTAACTCTAGCATACAGTCACCATTCACAAATCACAAGGTCTTACTCTAGATAAAGCATTGATAGATATTGAGAACACAGTCTTTAAAGAAGGCATGAGCTATGTAGCACTATCACGCTTACGTACAATTGATGGTCTATTTCTAATCAACTTTGATGCAAGTAAAGTAAATGCTGATATTCCTTGCATTCTAGAATACAATAGACTACATTCACTGTACCACCCCCATCTAAAAACCTATCCTGTTCCACAAAAAAGTTGTAAAAGAAAACTACTTCAAACAGAAACGAAACAGAATCTCACTGCAAATCCTCCAAAGAGAATAAAAGAAGCTAATACTTCATCAATTACTACAACCAAAGAAAAATCTACTGCTCAAACTAACTCAGGTACTTCTCCAAAGAAGCAGCACAAACTCTGAAAAAATGACTTGGCCACTTGGCCACAGAACTATCCGGTCCATTCAAATTTTCAAATATAACTGGTGTAAATTGCTACGCAAATGTAGCAATAAATATTCTGTTCCAATTGCCACCAATTATTGACAACATTTACTTACACAATACAGACCAATTGTGTTTGCAAATGTTAGTCTTCATAGAAATGCAACCAACAATCCTGACAACACCTACAGTGTTCATAGAATAAAACAAGAATTGGACCACTGTGCTGGAATGGTCAAATTCACTATAAACTCACAAGAAGATCCACAAGAATTTCTAATGTACTTACTACAAGTACTGGAAAACAGAAACATACCTATAAAAGAAATCTTTCAGATTTCATACATGTGGAAACATACATGCACTCTCTGCAACCATGTGGCACAGGAATAAATCCCTAATGAACGCCTTGTGTATGTATCAATACCTAACTGTGAATCAATTCCGTTTCAACAACTTGTACAAAATGCAAACCATGGCAAATTATGTACTAAATGCAACTCAGATAATCTCTCCACCTTACAAATACAAACACATAGTAAATGCGTAATACTAATGCTTTTAAGTTACAATGCAGATGGTGCAAAAAACAACTGCAAGCTGTCTGGATTCACACATGGTCAAGTATCACTTGATAAGAAAACCTTCACAACAATAGGTATAATCTACCACGCAGGAGCCACAACCAATGCAGGTCACTACACTGCATATATAAAAAAGATCTGTGGATGGTTCGAATGTAATGATAGTACATTACTCTAAAGCAGAGATTACCAGCAAATCTTATAAACGCGTATTTAATATTCTTAAAACCAAAATGTAATGACTAATCTGTGCATAAACATTAACAAAACTTCAATTAGAAAACTATAAACAGTTAGAATACGTCAACAGGTATCTAACTGGCCAAAAAATCGGCAACAAGCCAAAAGATAGAATATTAGCATAAAATTATGAGTTAGCAATTAGAATGCACCAACAGGTATCAAACAGCCCCAAAAATCTGCAACAAGCCAACAGATAGAACATTAGCCAGAAACAACACATAAACACTGAAAACAAACAAAGAAATATATTGTACCATAACAAAAATGTTTTTTTTAATCCAGCATGGATTTTTTTCCCACAGACCCAATGATTTAATAAATAAACACCGAAACTGAGCAAATTGCACAGTTCACTGGTTTGTAAACTACTAAATATAAGAGTCGAAATAATGCATAAATGTCTATTATGCAATGCAATAATTCATTATGAACTACTTACACTAACATGATCTTTTGTTTTATCACAGAAATTGAAAAAGAATATCTGCTCCAGTTACCCAAGTCATGAAACAAATATATCCAATCACAAAAAATCAAAAAGTAAGTATATAATAATTCAACTCACAAATACTGCTCCATAGTACAACCATTGAAGCAAACATCTAACCATACACCACAATCCAAAATGTTTACTTCCATGGATATGTTATACTGCAGTGCTTGTTACGAAACTCTACAATCTTAATTGCATGACTTAGCCAAAACTTCACATATAAACTATACAAATCCAACAGTATGCAAACTTTAGATTTGTGGATATTTTATGGATGTTTGATTCTATGGGTGTGTTATGCTGCGGTGGTTGTGGCCAGGGCCTAGAGTCTTGGGTGCATGGCCTAACCACCGCAGCATAACACACCCATAGAATCAAACATTTTAACTGTGCTATATGGGCTACTTATACAGGATATTAATTACAATCGACACTGTACTAACAACCCAAAACCAATATCATACTAAAGTAAAATAGTCAGAGGTGCATTTTGTATGGTGACCGCGGACATGACGAACACATCAGGGACACCTGCCACCTAAACAAATACAGCATTTGACCCATCTCTTACTCCCCCACCCTCCCCAAGCACTCTTACACACCAACACCCCCCCAAACAATACAACGCACCTCACGCTTCAACCCAGCCAATCAGCGGACACGTCGTATGTCCGCAGACATGACAAGGCGTTTAGCCAGTCGATGTCCTGTCTTTGCAACGAACAGGGAAATGTGTCCGCGGAGCAGACCTAGATATCACACATTTTTTTAGACCTACTTTTTGGTCATTTTAAAAAAAGCTACTGGACGGATTTACACCAAGCCGCTGCTCCTGCCGCAAATTTGGTCCAAATCCGTTCAGCGGTTTGAGCTGTAGGTGTGAGCAAAGATTTTTCCCCATTCATTATATTGGAAAAAAAGAAATTTTGGGACCCCCCTTATAACTTTGCCCTCCCCTGCACCAAACCTCACTAGACTTTGCAAAAGTATTCAGAGTGGGCCATATTTTTATTTGCAAAGTTTGGTGAGGATTCTTCAGGGAGAGCGAAGTTATAAGCCACCCAAAAGGTGCTCTTCCTATGGGATTAGCAACTTAACCATAACTACACGGCCACTATCGTGGGCCGTGTAATATACACAATGCAGCAACTAATAGTAACATTAATCCCAAAGTTAGGATTCAACAAGAGCAATGAAGTAAGTCAGTAAACTTTTTTTATGCTAAACATATTCCAGCACACTGAGTGACGTCATTTGAGGTCAGTATTAGAACTTATTTGTGATCACCATTACAATATTGAGTTTCAAGGTGGGAAAATTTAAAGTCAGATCAAAATATACTTGGTAAGTAGTAAAACAGTTAGATTCTCTCAAAGGGATGTCGGCAGTCTTTTATCCCAGCAATAAGTGTTCAACAATTAAAACATGAAGAGGAACAGCACTGCCAAAGCCATTGGGTTCAGAAGAGGAGCCTTTAGGGAGCTAGAATAATGTTTTAAAATAGTCAGTAGTTAAGTAGAAAATCACAGACGCTCAAGAGGAGCCACCTTGAAGAAGCACAAGCTGGGAGGCCGGTGCAGGTGAGTTGAGGTCAACTCAAAAGGGTTTAAAATGGTACTCCCCAAGCTAGGAAGCACCACAAATGGCAAAAGGTAGATGTACCCCAAACCCCAGATCATCTGAGAATTGAATAATTGGTTCCTGCTGGATGCCTTCCTGTTGCAGTGTAGCAGACGCTTGTTCCTGGTCTTTGGTCGTGGTGACGAAAGGGAGGATGTCTGGCTGGCTCCTGCCGCAGCACCCGAGAGAGGGACTCCGCAGCAATGGATTCTCCTTGATTCACCGGCTTTTTGTGGTTTTGGTGCATTTTGCTCAGCGCCAAAGAAGAACAAAAAGCTCCGGTTGGAAGTTAATGGGTCCCTCTGTCCTGGACTCTTGTGAGGGGACTCTGAATGAAGGATTCCTGCTTCTGTAGAGTCCTCTGGATCACCACGAAGTTTTGGCCAGATTTGCACTTCTGAAGACAATGCACTCTGTGATGGTCGGGGGTCCCCGGGCATTGGGATTCTGCAGCCTTGGAAAGTCACAGCAGGTCAGGGGTTGCGCCAAAATGAAGCTTGTTTTAAGGCTTGTTGGTCCCACCAGCTCAGGAGAGGAAGTCGTCCCTTGCAGGTCTACCCACTCGAAAACGAAACGCAGCACAGCTGCAGAGTTTCACCAGGCACTTTGTGGTCCAAGAGGGTGCTGCTGTCACCTCTTCACGTCTTCATATTTGGATTTTGTCCTCCAGTCGTCGACTCTTCCTCTAGTACCACTTGCCTTTTAAGCAAGTTCTCATTCATTCACATCCCTAGGCTGGCAATCACTCAGCAGGATGGCTGTCCTCCCAGACAGCGAGCCGGCCAATTGGAGCTGGTTTCACTCACCAACACCTAGAGACAAAGCACAGGAAAGTTTCAGAACCCGCCCTCACTTCTGCCTTTCTAGACACACTGGAGCTTGGGCAGGCATTAGGGCTGAAGCCCGCCTAAGGCAGATTGCACAAAGGACTCAAAGCCGATTCGAACAGCAGAGTAAAAGCCCAAAAGGAACTAACTGACAAGAAATGGTGAAAAAAGGAGACAGCAGCCATTTTGGGAAAATGGTCTCCCTCTGATGCTGTACTGCAGCTGAGGAATCAGCCTGCAGATACATAGCACAAAGGTAGTAAAAAAATAAACCACTGCCACCAGCCATTCACGTTAGTGTAACAGAATGTTGCATGAGAAGTGGGATAAGGAGTTACTATGTAACCACCGAGCACTCCACGTAGGGTGGAGTGTGCTGGACCTACAGAAGAAAAGGTAAATTAGACAAAAGTCGTCTTACTATTCTTGGGAACAGTAGTTCACCCAAGGAAATGTATGTAAACATTAAGAGAAGTCACTTCCCAGTGGCACTGCACAAAACGTGCTGTCTCTCAATGCAAAAAGCAGATGCCTATTGGAGTTTACCAGACTCCATTTAACAGTGAGAAACACAAAATCCCAGTAAGAAAAACGCAGGTGAGTGAGTAAAAATTAAAAAGCCCAGAGTCCAGCAAAAGAGCTGAGGGTCTCCAAGGTTCAAGGGAATTGGCAGAGAAATGAACATTCACCCTAACAAACCACGTCAGTAGATTTTTTTTTTTTTTTTTTTTTTTTTTGCTGGCCCCATGAGGCAATTCCAAAAGTCCGCTTGGTAATAAGTGTGCACATAGTTCTAAATCCACCACTTATTTAGTGGATGGTAATGGACTGTGTACAGTAGCATATCATTTGCTGCTGTTCAATATTTTATAATGCACAAAATGGCCAATGTGCACCCTTTTGTGTACTTGTTGGAAATGTGGTGAGAAGGTGGGTATCTCCTATGACTCGTAACCCCCCTCCAACCCCACCTTTGGTGGACCCTTTGCAGGTAGTTTTGTGCCTGCATAGAAAGGAAGCACTTGAATCTCTTCACCACATAAAAGAAAACATATGTGAACTTAATGGGATGTTTGAACATTTGACCTCCACCACTAGAATGGAGCTGGAAATTAGAGTAAAAAATTAGGATTTTCATTTCATGATACATGCAGTATTTAGATGCAGCTCACGTAGAACCTGGGTAGGATGAGTGGCACGTCTTTCCCGTAAAATACATTTTCATTCAAATTTTGTGCAAGTAGCACTCAGCAGGCAGCATGGCGAAGTAGGTCTTTTTGGTTTTGGCGATTAGGTCGCCATTGTGCGCCATCAAAAATATTGTCCTAGAATGACTTCTAGTTGGGAGATGTGAGATGGTAGCGTTTTACCCACCCATTGACTGCCTAAAGGGATGCTAATCTCTTTGGCCATTCCCACCCTGTACGGGCCCACCTTGCCCACAACACACCTCCCTGGAACCCTTTGCGCTAGCTCTGTCATGCAGTAACATTGAGTAGTCTTCACAGGGAATGGCTTGATCGCACCTATAAATGAGTTCCTTGTGTAATACAAATGGTGATGAATCATAAGGAGTCGGACAATTTAGTGTCATGTTAAAAAAGGGTTTCATTTAAATTAAAAGAAAACTCCTAACTTTTCCTATCGCTAGATAGGTAGTTCCCTACTTAATAAAAGTAAAACTAAGAGGGTACATGAAGTCCAAACAAAAAGTCTTCTGTCCGAACCCTTATTACCTAACTGACCCTACCACTTCAGAAAAATACCTAACAAAAAGGAAAGGGGAGGCTTGTATAATAGCGTAGGTATTGTCTTCTGCCTGACCCACTTGTATTATTATTTTTTTTAACACTCTTTTTTATTAGTGACCCAGAAGATACTTAACACAGTTACAGCTTTGCCTTAAAGCTAGAAATAAACATGACAAAAAGAAAATCGGTACAGATATCATACATCTCATCAAGGTGGTACGCTTACATAGCTTCATCTTCATCGGAGATCATATCACATAGAAACATTCTGAAGGGTCCCCAAATATCTTTAGGTCTACTAGCCGATGGGCGGGTGAGGACAAATATTTCTTCAGCCTCATTCACATATGTCAATTCCCGGAGGAACGGCTTCACAGTGGGTGGCGCAGCACTTTTCCATTGTTCTAGGATACATTTTTTGGCAACTGCGCACGAGACATTAAATAATCTTCTGTTTTTTTCAGAGCACTTGCCTAGATCTCCGAATAAATATTTCTGTGGGGTCAATGCCGGGGGGATTTGTGTAACCTCCTCAAGGAACTCTGCCACATCCCTCCAGAAGCCAGTCACCACCGGACAGCCCCAGTACATGTGGAATGAACCAGCCTGATCGGCATTACATTTGGGACATTTGCCTGGACTGTCCAGAACAAACTTTGCTATCGTGGCCGGAGTGTAATGCAATCTGTTTATAATTTTGAATTGTACAAGGCGTAGCCCAGCGTTCAGGGAAACCCTCTTGGTAGGGGAACAGTACCTTTCCCAGGTCTTATCGTCTATGGGGATTTGGAGGTCACTCTACCATTTACCTTTAATCAGGTTGGTCGAGGGTGTGTGTGCCTGTATTGCATTGTATAGTCTGGACACCCCCAGTTGGTCGCCCGCTGTTATCATCTGTATGCATGGGTGAGTAGGGGGTTCATCAGGGAAGGACGCCCAGCATTTCTGGAAGGTCGATCTCATACGATGGTGCTTTAGTGTCCTAAGAGGGCCCCCATCAAGAGCCCCCATGATCAGCTGAAGGGTTGCAAACTTCCCATCTATAAACATATCTGCCAGTCTCATTTCTCCCATGGGATCCCAGGCCTCTCGTAGGCTGGTGTCGTGTTGGTGCCATGTCAGGGTAGTTCCAGAGGGAAACCTCGGGGTTGTATGGGGCCAGTACTCCCAGTCTTTTAAATATAGCCTTCCATGCGCTAATTGTACAGCTCACCGGATTGAAGTTGCATGAGTCCCTCTAGTTTGCATCAAAGATTAGACTGTATGTTTGTGGGGGAAGTGGTGAGCTCCCCTACCTCCACATGTGGGGGACCCTCATCCTTGGAATACCAATATTTCGAAAACTGGGCCTGGGACACATAATAGTAAAGTTCAAAGTTGGGTGCTGCTAAGCCGCCTGTGGAATACGGTTCAGTCAGTTTTTGCCACCCTATTCTTGGAGTCTTCCCATTCCAAAGAAAGGTCGTCGCCATGGATTTGAGGTTATTAAAGAAGAGTGTCCCCGGCCATATCGGGATGTTCACGAATAAGTATAGCAATTTGGGCAGGACTATCATTTTTAGGACTGATACCCTACCATGCAGAGACATCGGCAAGCGGTCCCATAACAGCAACTTGGTCTTCAAGGCCTGCAGTGTGGCATCGTAGTTGTCTATGTACAACGTGTGTTTCCCACGTGAGACAAGTATCCCCAGATATCGTATGGACACCCCAGACCACTTCAAACCACACACGGAGTCGGGACGGCTGGTTGACTGTGTGAGGGGGAAAACCTCCGACTTGTCTCTGTTTATAGAGTATCCCGAGTGTGCGGTGAACTCTTGAATCTCAGCCATAATGGGTGCCAAGTTGTTTTCCGGTTCACGAATATATAAAAGCGTGTCGTCCGCATATAGCGAGATAAGCTGGGTAGCCCCCTTAAGGTTGATGCCCCTGTTAGAATGTCGCAGTCGGATCGCTATAGCCATTGGCTCTATTGTCAAGGCAAATAGTATGGGCGAGAACGGGCAGCCTTGCCTGGTGCCCCCTCCCAATAAGAACAAATCCGAAATTGACTGGTTGGTCAATACCCGTGCCCCAGGTTCCGTGTAGAGTAATTTCACATAACTAATGAAGCTGGGGCCAACACCAAATACCTCCAGCACTGTCAGCAAGTAGGCCCATGACACAGAATCGAAGGCCTTTTCCGCGTCTAATGATACACCCACAGCGTTTCTGCCCGGGTCTATTTGGGCCATAATACCAAAGAGCCTACGGAGGTTAAGAGCCGTAGATCTAGTGGGGATAAACCCATTCTGGTCTGGGTGTACAAGTGTAGGAACTGCCGGCAGAAGCCTGCTGGCCAGTACTTTGGCGAATATCTTAGCATCTGTGTTGATCAGAGATAGTGGCCTATATGACGACATGTCCTGGGGCGGGCGGCGTGGTTTGGGGAGAACAGTTATAAGGGCCTCTCCCATGGACGGGGGCAGTATTTTGCATTGGAGGGATTCCTCCCAAACTCGCAATAACAATGGAACAAATTCCGCACTAAACTCCTTGTAAAACTCGGTTCCCAGGCCGTCTATCCCTGGGGCTTTATTGGGTGCCAAGTCCTTAATCGCCTCAGTGAGCTCGTCATTAGTGAGAGGTTGGTCCATTGCCAGGCGGGTCTCTTCAGGGAGTTTCGGTATTGTCAGCGTCTCCAAATATGCCCTGATTTCCGTGATCGTCTTAGTGTCTCTGTTACTATACAGTTGTTGGTCAAATTTTGCAAACTCCGCATTTATCCCACTCTCATTCAGCACAACCTCACCACCAGGCGTTTGTATATTAGTAATTCGATTAGGGTGCCTGTCCTGTTTGAGTAATTTAGACAGTGTCCTACCCGCTTTGTTACCTTCCCCATATTTACGGGCTTGGACCGGGGCCACCATATATTGTACTTCCCTAGCAGCTAGTCTGCCAAATTCCTGGAGGTGGTGTTGTATTCCAGCTAGTATGGCCTTATGTGTACGAGCGTACTTGGCCTCAAGTTTCCCCAACTCGTTCTCAGTTTGGGTAAGGTCAGCCCTAACCCCTTTCAGAAGACCCACAGATTTGGATAGAAGCGTCCCCCTAGCCCAGACCTTAAAGGATTCCCATACCGTGGAACATCTATCAACCGAGCCCACATTGATTTCGAGGAACTCTGCAATTTCGGTGTGTAACCCCTCCACCATCCCAGGGTCACTCAGCAACCCCCCCAGGCATCCTCCATCTTCTGGGAGATCTAGGGCAGTTTTGAATTGCAACCTCAAGTGTTATCGGGGAGTGGTCAGAAAGTGTACGAGGAAGTATCTCACACGACTTTGTTAAAGCAAGCATAGCTGGGGGAAACAAACCAATAATCAATTCTTGACTCAGAATCATGTACCGTAGAGTAGTATGTGTAGGTCTTCCCTTTTGGGTGCATCACTCGCCAGGCGTCATCGAGGGAGAGCTGGGAAAGGACATGTCGCAAGGTTAGAACAGCCCTACTCGGTGCTCTAACAATCGTGCTGGATCTGTCCAGTTTGGGGTCCATAGCGATGTTGAAGTCACCACCCCAGACTGTAATGGGAATATCAATGGCAGATAGCAGTTGGTATATATTAGTATAAAATGCGGAGTCATCTATGTTCGGGCCATATGTATTTACCAGTAGCATCCACTGCCCCGCAATCGAGCCCCACACCAGAGCATAACTAGCAAGGGAATCTAACTCATGGCCATCTGGGCAAAATCCCAGATTTGGATGTATGAGCGTGGCGACACCCCTGGACTGAGATGAGTAATTTGTACAAAACCTGGATTTGCCCCAGCCGGGAAGTATGCACTCATTGCCAGTATCAACCGTATGTGTTTCTTGCAACATAACAATTTGAGCTACATGCCTGACAATATAATTTCCAACCTTTTTAGTCTTTGACCGATTGTTTAGACCCCTTACATTCCATGACAGCAGTTTAACCCTTAATGCGTGGTCCAAGTCTTACGTAGAAATGTTCGAGTAGCATCTCCAACCTCTTGGATGTATCCTTCAAATAGCATGAGCTGTGTCAGAATCTCACAGACCACTTGTTTAACCAATAAACTATAACCAGATCCCCCGGTAGTCCTCCCAGGGCAAGGTGCCATACTGTGGGGGGACTTACCCAATTCAAACCATGGGATATCGCATTTACAACAACTCAATCCAAACTCCCCATCCCGCCCACCACCCTCATCGTCTCCCCCAACTTGACGATGTCTATCCCTTAACTTGTGGATAATTCCCAGGGTAGTCACATTGCCTCACATGACCGCCATCCCCGGCTCACATCCATCACCAATTACAGAAGATGGCAAGGAATCCGTTTTGTACTAGTGTGGTCAATTTATCTTCTCTGTCCGCCACGTCTTGCTCACCCTGAGCACCCTCGTCCGTATGCGTGTCCACCGCCACAGCGTGACTGGCCGTGTTGGTAAACGTGTCCATAGGGCCCTTCTTCCTGCCAGCGGGGGTTTTGGCCCTGTTCGACTTACTTGGTTCCCCCATGTCCACGGCGAGTCGCTAGTGAATATTGAGGATGTCCAAAGAGCTCAGGAGGGTCCAACCTCGGACCGTGGGCTGGGGTCAGCGCCCCTCCAAGTGTCAGGATCCGTAAAGGAGAACCACGAGCTTCGGCCAGGCCTGCAGGGCGTATCAAGAAGGGCCGTGTAGCTGCAATATGGCGGCGGCGAGGCTCCACCTCAATCCAAATTGAGCCGAGCACGTAGAGCTGCCCGGTATGTTCCAATCGGCCTCACAGAGTGTTTACGGGCCCAAAAGAGGTGGGAAGGGACCAGGAGGACCACAGCCACAGCTTAGCGGATCTTGATGTAATGTTTGCCAGGGGCATCCAGCGTAAAAATGCGCTTAATGTGATGAAACACGGCAGGACAGGGACACCGCATCCACCCTCCCACCTCTCGTTGGCCGCTTACTTCTTTGTCCAGCTCTGTCGCCTGCGGGTCTTTGCGTGGGCAGAGGCCACGATACTCCGAGATCAAGGGGAGGCGAGTGTCAAGCAGGTCGGCGCAAGGGGCAGATTAAAGCTGGGGCTTCCACAGGGTCGACGGGCGCCTCCAACCACCACCACCTCGTGAAGAGAGCAGGCCGGACAGCAGGGCCGGGCGCGGGCCTCCAGCATAGACTCCGCCCACTCGCAGCGCTCAGCAACCACGGCCTCCGGTTGAATTCCTCTGGTTCCTCGCGTTGGCCCGACCCCGATGCTCGCGTCGGTGGATTTGTTGACGGCCAGAACTCAGGAGTTCAGAACCGCAGCGGGCCCAGATTTTCACAAGTCGTGGATACGTTCACCGGCAACCGCTACAGCAAGTTTCAGCAGTTTTCAGACGGCCTATGAACGGATCTTCAAGCACAGGATCTTGAGGTGATGGAGGAGCGACAGGTTTAGGCGGCCATCTTCTGCGTGCGCAACAGCGCCCCCCCGACCCACTTGTATTCAACTTGCTCTCAGTCTCATATATCTTGCAGATTGTCTTCATAGCTTTAGTATCAAATCAGTTTGGACAGTTAACAAATATTGTCGGTCTGGGTTTCCCTCTACCTTTAAAAAGGACACCAGTTTCTGATTTTTAAATGTTTCATTACCTCCAGGATGCCTTGAAATGACACTTCTTTTTTTCCCCAGTTCGTAGCGGTGGGACTTCCTAAAGTCTGTTAGCTCTGTGGTTTAATTGTCTTATTTCTTGGTACAAACCTAGCTTAGCCTTGTATCAATGTGTAAGTGATTTCAATCCGATAGTGAGTCTCTTGGAGGAATAACACTGCTATATTTGTTTTACGGATTGTGTTTGCTGTAAGGGATCTCTTGTTGGGCATTTAGTGTCGCTACCTTCAAGCTAACCATAGCCTTACCTGGTGAAGTCTGCACCGGTCACTGTTCCTTCTTCAAGTAAGCCATGGTTCGAGCCTCTGAACTTAGGTTGCGTGTGATCCTCTCCTCTCCCTTCCCCTCCACTCCTCCCTCCCAAATGTGAACTTTCCCCACTACTGGGCTGTAAAAGACCAACCCGGGTTGGGCCTGATACTCAGCCTCCCTGAGACTCCCGAACATTTCCAAGGTACCAGGACGGTGCGGGGTTCCCCACTCCGACCAGAACATGAACAATACATTTTAGCAAAACATTTCCCCCTTTGCTTCCCTTACTCAAAGAAACACACCAGCCAGTGGGCGGAGCCCGATTTCATCCGTGTCCCTTGGGCTGCGATGATGGTTTTTTGGACTTTCTCGCACTGCCATCTCTCTTACGGCTTTTCGGTTGAGCAAAGGCACTGTTGAAACGCTCCCTCACCCTACGCTGGCCTTCGCGGTCTTGCTGCGGCCCCCCTTTTGCAACTTCTGTAGAAGCGGGCCTGCGTCCTCTCCCTGCAGTAGTTCGTAATGCTCCCCATCATAGTCAAAAGACAGCACGAGGGGAATCGCCAACAATACCTAACTCCTCCCTCATGCAGCCATCGAGTGAGGGGTCTGCATTTCCTCCTATGCTCCAAGGTGTATGAGGACAAGTCCTGAAAAATGGTCACAGAGGCTCCTTCCTAGTATATTTCTCGAGCTTCCCTGGCTTTTCACGGAATCTCCTCTTTGTCACTGTAATAGTGGCACTTTGCCACAACCGAGTGTGGTCCTCCCGCTGATCCAGCACCTCTGTGTACCTGATCGAAGCAAACCTCCCTTTCCGTCTCTCCTCCCAGCAGTTGTCTTATCAGGCACTTGAGCATTAGTTCCAAGTCTTTTGGAGATTCAGTTTCTGTGCTTGGTAGCCCCCATATCTGCAGGTTATTGCACGTCTCCCTGTTTTCCACATCGTCGATCTTGGCCCTGGCCTCCCTCTCTGCACTCAGCTCCTTGACTCTCGTTTCCAAAGCTACATCGGATATATCTGCCAGCCTTTGATTGTTCTCCAGGGTTTCCACCCGGTCCCACACCTTTGAGACCCTGTCCACGATGGCCGCAGGGAGATCTGTACCTCTGTCCTGAACGCTTTAAGCTCCAGCAGGATGGCCTGCACATATTGCTTTACGGTATCCAAACCTCCCTTCGCCATTTCACGTTGTGCTTGTGTACTCGCAGGTTTCCTGCTCTGAAGGCTATATTCCCTTCTCTCAGGCTTTCTCCTGCATGGGCGTGCTCATTTCTCCCTGGACACCATCTGTTGCCACCACCTTCCTGTTTCCCGCAGGGGCTCAAGCAGTCCTTCCTTCCCTTTGGGCCTTCTGTCGGCAGTCCTTTCAGCAACCTACATAAGAGTAGGGGCTCTTAACCCCTGGCTTACCCATCAAGTGCATGGGTGCCGCTGTCTGCCGTTCCCCGCTGCACAATGACCTGCCCCCCATAGCCTTGTTTCTGTCGACCTCCTCGATCTGGGGCCCCCTCACCTAGGCATATGTCCTCCCTGTGTCAAGCCGGCCCCTGTAGGGTGCCTGTCTCTACCGGGTACGTCTGCAGATGATCCACCTGCTACCCGCGTGTTTTTGCTGCTTCACTGGAGGCCTGTTTGTTGTCTCCCAGCACAATCTTTATTCCCCCCCAGCCCCCGGGGCACTCCCTCCAAATGCCTGTATATATTTTAGGGGCTCTTCTTCCCTGCTGGCCCCTCCATCAGGTGCCCAGGTGCCTTCCCCCCCGCTCCTTCAATTCACTTTGACCTATCCCAATGGGGGTGGGATGGCAGTGGTCGCGCATCCTCACCTTGCGTCCAGCAGGGCTCGAACCCTCTCCACAGGCTTTTGTCCCCCCCACCATGCCACACTGTGTTGGGAGCCTGCTTTTTCCAGGAAGAGCTGGTGTAGCTCGAAACGGTATCCGCAAACTTATCGTTACGCTACTGCTTTCCTATGCGTTCTAGTCCGGTGTCCCTGTTGCCTCCAGGCCGACGGCTGACTGGTATCAACTCCCTCCAGGTGCGGGCACAGCCTCCGGTGCATTTCCTCCCGCCTCCAGGGGCCGTTGCTGCGCGCCTCCCTCATTCAGCACGTCAGGCCCTTCAACCACGGGCTTCCAATTCTCCAGTTGAGAGCACAGCTCCTCTCTCCCAAGTTCTTGTGCTTTTTCTCCGTGCCTTTCTTACCACGGCGCTACCCTCCAGCAGGTCCTTCACTGGTTTTTATGCCTCATATGAGGTGTATGTCCGGCGGGGTGACGAAATCCCAGCTCACGCAGCCATCTTGGTCCGTGCCTCTAGCGGTCTCCTTGTAAGCTAATTGTAATAACATCTGTGATCACTCATCAGTATCTACAATATGCAGCTTCACACAGGCAGAAACATCACGTGAAACAAAGATATAATCAATAGTGGATTGCCATAGGGAATTTTGCCATGTAAAGTATGGTGGCTGATCTCCCTCAATATTTCCATTCAAGGAATGTAGATCCCATAATTCAAATTCTTGACTTGAAAGCTCCCGCTCAATCTTGGTCACCTTAGTACTTTGCCTGTGGCGTTTGAGCATACCACATAGCATCCAGACAATCACTATTGAAAACTACTACAATAATAAGTTCCACACCATGTGCTGCCAACCAATATGAGCCAATTTCCGAAATTTCAGATAAAAGATATCTCTCAGTATAGCCACCACTTTATTCGGAGCACCCTTGTGGATCAGTCTGGCGACTCCACATTTCTTGTGGCCACTGCTGGCAAAATAGATCATAGGGTCGTGTTTGTTACGAAACCGTGGTTCATGTTCTAGCAGGAGGTGAGTTTCTTGGAGGAAGACCACAGTGGCTTTAAGAGCAGACAGCCTATAAAATACAGCCCTCAACCTAATGAGCGAGTTAAACCCTTGTACGTTTAGGGAAAGAAAGGTGAGGTCAGTGGGGGTCACCATTAGTGATCCATTCAAGTGTGCTTCAAGTAATAGCCGCCCCACCAGTAGTAATGTACTGTAAAATGAGTCCATAAACAATAAAACCACCTTAGCCAGTAGTGAAACAACCTAAAAGAGAAAACCCTTGCCAAGGACAAAACCGTAAACCTTCATATAAGAAAACCATTGCAAGTCCTGCTAAACATAAATTGCGGGTGAAATTCTAAAGGACAGCCCCCAAAAAAGTGACCCTCCCTCCACCATGTCCCCAGCTTTTGCTGGGTACTCAAGCCACCACTAACACATCAACCACATAAGCCAATAACTAACACCCTCAGGCAACCTAATTTCATCTGGCGCAGGAAGCAACAATGTGAATAGCTATTGGCTGCAAGGCTAAGTGCAGGTCTTTTGGCAATGTATCCACCCTCTAAAGGAGCGAGATCTTCAAGAGCCTGTATGCCTCGCATGCGCTCTGTAGTTTCTGACTGAGTGAGCGGAACCTCATTTCCCTTGACAGGCCGCCTCACCGCGGTAGATTTTAATACCTTGGCCACTTTTTCCTCTGAGCAAATGAAGTAATGCTGGTTTTGGTATTCAAACAATAGCTTGCATGGGAACCCCCATCCATAGTGCACTTTTTCGGGCTGGAGCCAGGCTATCATCACATTAAGCTTGCACCTACCTATTTGCCAAAGTAAGCGGTCAGAGGTTCCGAAAGAGAGATGTAGTGACTTTCTGAGAGACAATGGTCCCTTTATTCCTCGCTGCTGCCATTATCACTTCTTTCTGCAGAAGAAAGTGCATTCTAGTAAGTACATCAGGCAGGAGGTCTTGACGCTGCTGAAAAGATGAGTAGACCTGATGTGTTCTATCCAAGGAAATCTCAGAACTATCCAGGAGGCCCAGGAGGGAACGGTACAAATCCCAGACATAAGCTCCAAATTATTGGTCTTGTATCAGTCGAGGGATGCCCTGGATTCTGACGTTCCTCCAAGACCTGTTATCCAGGTCTTCCTATTGGACCCAGACCAATTCCATTTGCTCTTCGAGACCAACCACCCGATTTAGGAGTCCTGCCTGATCATGAGTGTACTAGCAGACCCGGGTTTCCAATGCCATGTTCATTTCGCAATGGACTTGGAGAACTTGTTGTTGGAGGCTTTGATCTCTAACGTGATTTCTTGCTTAAAGTCGGAGAGCATGCTGAAGAGATCCTGTTAGTTATCATTCTATCTTCTGAAGTCACCTCCAGTGGAGGAGGGTGAACCTCTGCCTGTACTGCTTGAGAAGCCTTGGCCTTGCTATCCTGGATTGTAAGCAATGCTTTGATGTCCCCTGACTTAGACTTTGGTTGGGGCTTGGACATTCTTATCCAGATATAGACTCTGCTGGTGCACAGCCCGACGGGATCTGGTCAAGATATCCAGGCTGACCAGTGATCTTCAGAGTGAGAAACAAACCGAAGCACTGCGCTGCTCACTTAAAGAGATATGGAGATCCTGACCACCTGGGAACAACCCCAGCAGAGGACTGCAAAACGATGAAAGCTGAAGTGAAGGTACCCCCAGCAGCATGCCAAGCGCACCTGATTTCTACTAATAAATACACCCGTTGTTCAAGCTAAGTTCTCACTAGTGTTCCAGCCATATACTGTGCTGCAGTCCTTCAATGTCAATGTCGCTGCGGCTTACCATACTCCCGAGGTTCCCTACACCGTGGGGAGCCTGCCAACTGTGGGTCCCACCTCCTGAGGGACACAACAAGGTGGGCGATTTCGGGAGGATAGCCCAGCAGCAATGTGGTCGCCTTGAAGCAAGACGACACGGAGCAACACAGGTTTGATCCCCGGGTCTGCACTTAGAAACCTCTGGGTATTAAGCGCATTATAAATAACCTATCATATTATATCATATCACTCACCGCTGCCCCACTACTCCTGTTGTGGGGGCAATGCAGGTCCTCAGTTAGTTGGAGCGAACAGTGTCTTAGGGTATTTCAGATCACGGAGAGCCACGCCCGCAAGGGGAGGGGACGCCTCTGCCTTCAGCTGGCTATCTGCCTTCACCGCAGAACCCATGCTTAGAGCTGCAAAGCTGCAATGTGTCTCTAGAGACCCAGGGCGCCGTAGACCAACAGCCACCTGTGGGGCAACCACATACCCGCTTCCACTTCCTACAGCTCAGCCTGATCAGCGTGACAGTAAGTGCTGTGCGCGGGCACCAGCATCAAGCCGCATCCTCTGCGGCAACCCAGAGTGCGCCGCCGCCATCTTGGGAGAGAGCGAGCATGCCTTTTCGTGTTCGGCTTTTTCACTCGCCTGCCCTTCTCTGCCAGTTCAGAGTATCACACCTGACTCCCGGGTGTTAGTGGAACCTGGGGCTGTGTTCGCCTGAGGGGGAATATAGCAAATTTACGCTCCATGGGGTCTTGGGTAAGGCCTGCCTGGCAGAGCCAACAGCGGGCACGTCTCCATCACGCACCGACAGGCCACACCCCGCCTAAGCCCCATTTTAGTATAGATTCCAGCTTCTCCTGAAAGAGCAAGATACTTTTGGTTTGCCAAGAGGAAGCTCTAGGTGGTCCTTCCTGAGGTACGTACAATCCAGCCCAACACATTTCACCCTCGTGCCAAAAATGACTGCCTGTTGGTGTTGAGTTTGAGGAGCTGAAGCTACTGCCAGAGATATCTACCTTTTGTAGTATACGCACAGAGGTTCTTAAAGTGCACAGACCTTTTCTACAGTTTTCTCACCAGCCCAACTGGTTATTTAAAACATCTTTTATATCTTTAAACTATGGTACTGGAGAACCATATGTTGCAAGTCTTTTTACTGCGATTTATCTTTTACTTTTGGTTTTTGCTTGCCCTGTTTGAACTGTAAAGCTTGCAGGTCGGCTAAAAATATTTCTAAAATTATTTGAACTTCTAAAGACTTTTGAAAATCACTTTAGCCACCTAACAAATGCTTTTGAAAGGAAACTGCTATTTTCATTGGTTTTGCTTTTTGATAGTCCCAATATTTAGGTCTTTTAATTTTAAGAAATGTTACACTTTTCTTTGTGAAATTATAACTGAGATTATTTTTAAAGTGTAAATCTGTTTGGATTTGTTGAAAAGGGGTTTTCCAAATGACCGAACGTACAGCTTTGGATCGGTCACCCACTTTATCATGACACTTGTCACATCTTGCCATGCAATTTCAACGTTGTCCTTCTGCTCTATTTGTAGGTATTGGCTATTTTACTTTACCGTTCCTGGTACATGCCGGTGCAGCTTTTGTGCATGCCTGTGAATGGAATCCCCATGCAACTGCAGCACTAAGAAAGAATCTTGATCTTAATGGTGTATCGGATCGATGCCAGATACACGAATGTGATAACAAACAAGTAAGAAATCTCTTCTATATTTTTTTTTTTTGTTTAAGGTGCAGAAGTAACTCGAGCTGCAAATTGCTGTACATAGTGTGGGTTGCCAGTATTTGGTCTTGCATCTTTTAACAGTAGCGCAGTACTGTGAGTTGAGGTCTGTGCTCCGGTATGTGGTCCATTGGAATTAGGCCTTGGTCAGGTGTGGTTGAAAAAGGCATGTTTTGAGAGATTTACGAAATTGGAGAAATGTGGGGGCATGCCAAGCTGACGGTCTATGGCCACCACTGATGGAAATGTCTTTGTGTCAATTAGTCCTGTGTTAGTTTGAGAGGTGGACCGGAACAATGCAGTACCACTTAAGCCTAGTTATATCCCTGTGGTTTTAAATGCCACCAATTATAATTTTGTATATTTTCAGTTGTATGACTCCATGCCATTTTTTTTTGTCGTGTTATGAAAGAGTACTCCTTTTCTGTACACTGAAGCGGACAAAGAGTTTTGTGTGCTACTGTTCTTTGCACAGTGTAATTATATGAAGGAGAGCGGTGAGATGTAATGTTAGTCACTGTCATCGCATTTGCCAATGACCATAGAGTAACGTACACAAAAATAACTTTTCCCTTTCTTTCTTAAAATACACCTCCAGTATCTTTGTTCTCCCCTTAGTTTTTGTTTGGGTAGGAGATGTCATTTGGCATATTCTGGCTCCAAAGAGTGTACCAGAGAAGTTTGTGGCAGGCATTTTCTGCAGCTACTAGGTTGGAGGCGGGTACTATTGCTGACTCAAGCAAACATGGGACATTTAGTTGTGTGTTGTTAAACTGTTGGTAACTGTGGAGAAGTCTAGCTTGGCTCTTGTTGGGATGTGCCTGAATACTTCCAATGCAAAGGTACGGCTTCCATGAAGATGAATGCACTTCTGTTAGGAAAACGGGTTTATTGCATGCTTACGATCGGATGGGCTAGTCAGTTCCTTAGAGGTGAACAACTAATCCAGTTCCCTGGGCCATACAAAATGTGCTGCTTATATACAGCTAAAAAATGTACATAATTACAAATATGTTAGAAAATCATCTCTTAGCCCCTCATTGTAACTTAATCCCCCTAACTCTGAAATTCCCATTGGATACTTTCATAAGGTACACCCCTTTTGACATGCAGTCTTCTTTCATCGTCAGGCATGGCGTATTTCCACATGATGCATATATTGCTCATAAATAACCAAGGTTATTATTATTCATACCATGTGACTGTTAGACAGAATCATATGCAGCACTCTTTGGGAACACCACACACAATTAAGACTACAAGTGACAGTACAAATTCACCTTTGGTACAAGCCTGTACTACACAGTAAAGTGGTAGCGATGGTTGAGCAGCCAGACTTATCTCAAGAGTAAATTGAGCAGTATCAACAGTTCACACAAAGGACAGCAATTACTATAGTTCAAACACTGACTCAAGGTTTCTGAGTAAAAGAATATACATTTATTTACACATCAGTTGTAAAACAATTCACTCAGTAAAGCAACAGAACAATCACTCTTAATATACTACACAACACCTGATGAATTCTAGACAAGTTAAGCTCAAAATGAAGTGTGAGCAAAATGGCACTGCAGCAGTTTATAAGGGAGGGAAAGACACGTTTATACAAAATTAAGCAGCACCAACAAGTAAGTAGGCAGGGCAATCTAGAAAAGGCTTTCTACAATGAGGTTTAAAATCAATAGGCCTGGGTCAATGTTAATGGTACAGAGTCTTTGCAGAGGATCACACAGTTTAAAGTAGTTTGCGGTTAAGTCTTTGCCAAGAGTTCGGAAGGAAGCTGGTCGGAATAAAAGTTACTTAAAAGAGTAGAGAAAGACAAGCCCTCGGATTGGCGAAAGATTTCAAACACTTTCACCGCGGTCGGACGGAACGAACCACCGGGTTTGAACAGTACCTTAAATGAAGAAGGCTGTAGCTGAGGCAGAAGTTCCTGGCAGGTCCTGCAGGCTCACGGTTCCTGAAGCGACTGTCAGACTGACACGAAGTAGGAAGACTGGAGGGTCCTGCACTGCCCAGGGAAGAAACCAGCAGCAGAGCAAAGCAACAAATAAAAGGTATGCTCCTTAAAACCCAAACAAGGTCCGGTCCTCCTGGCTATCTGGTTTACTGCAGCTGTGCACAGCAAATTTGACCAGGGGAAGGGGGGCCTTGCTTAGTGTTTGGCGAACTGGTTGGTCCCACCATCTCAAGGGAAGAAGATTCCTTGCAGATCTTGTCTGTCGTCAAAGTTTGGGGATTCGGACCCGAAGCAGGGCTTCACCAGGAGGTTCAGTCGTGTTAGTGGTCCTCTTCTTTCAGCTTCTCTTTGGTTCTTTCGATCCAGTGGCGACTTTGCCTTCCTAGTCCCAGAGACCTGCTTTTTATGCAGTTTTCCCCCAATTCACACAGCAGGGTGGCTGTCCTGGTGGGACAGTCACCACAGCCAATAATACAGAGTGCGACATAGGTCTCCAAGGACACCCTGTGCAGGGAGTTTCAAACCCCTCCCTCACATCCTGTCCCCCTCAGACATTCAGGCGCCTAAGGAGGGCTTCTGTGCAGAAGCCCGCCAAAGGATGGCGAACAAAGGAACCAAACCTGGTTTGGCACACATAGTAAAACACGAGAAAGACGAGAAATGGCGAATAAAGCCAGCTGGAACCAAATAAAAGTAAATGGGGTCCAGCGGATTTAAGTTCGAGGCTACTAACTTTGCCTAAACCTGTACCAAGGCTATTTAAATAAACCTCGGTAGGAAAAATATGGTAGATAACACTGCCACCAGCCAAATCCTAAAGAAAGGGGAACGAAATAATGTTCCATGAGAGACAGACAAAAAGAGATAACTATTAACCCTTTCCAGTACTCTATGTAAGATGGGTTGTATTGGGTCTGTGAATTTAAAAAGACTAATAAAGTCAATGACAACTTTACATGTTCTGGGAGAGGAGACAGTAGTCAGTCCCAGAAAATGAAGTTTGAAGTCTGAAAGACAATCCTGTGTCACTGCACTAAAGGTGCTGTGTGACACACAATAAAAAGATGATGCCTATGGAGTAGGTGAAGCTCCACAGTCTATGAACACAAAAATGTTAAACACACACAGCAAAACACGTGTAAGAGTGGGAAAAAAGGCTCACACTCTTACCAAGTGAAAAAAAAAATCCTAGAAATCCAGCAAAGCTGCTTAGGGCAGGTAAGGGAAATTAGCCATTCTGGAGAATTCTCCTTAACAGTGACCAAAACCCATTAACTCAGAGGGTGATTGTACAGGGCTATTATTCCTTCGGAACAACAATAAAATTCAAACCCGCCAGTGTTTCTGTATTATTTGTCCATCATTACCTCATGTGACCTTACTTGCCACTACCCTCTGAGACTGTATAATGTTTAACCCACAACCTACTTAACTCTGTTGGAGCCCATAAATACCCTGGGCCCGCATGCAGTATTAACTAACCTTGCCATGCACCAACCTATTTGCGCCCAAGGTAGTTGTCTCTTGAATCTACAATTGAATCCAACCATAAAGAGTCTGCAAAAATGGCTTTGCAACCTGCTTCCCTGTATTATCACAGCTGACCATATGTGGCTCGCTTCGATCCCTCTCGGTCATACCGCATTCTAGGTATTTACATTTAAACCCTTTGTCAAACAATTGCAGCGTCTCCCCATGTTAACTTCATTTTGCCGGGATCCTTTTTCCCATATGCGCAGAGCTTCCTGTTCATGCATCTAAGCGCTACAAATGATACATTGCGCAATACATTGTCCATTCTAATAATGTTACCTACTGTAACTGTAATCTGTGAATCCAAAGTAACACTCCAATCCTCTAACTACATTGAATCACACGTTTTAGTGGCTAGATCACCTTTCAACTCTACCACACTGGGGCTTAATACGCTTTCCGCAATGTAAATCTCTTTCCCGTGTTGGGATTTAACATGTCTTCCCTAACACTCTCAATTTGGAATTGGATTGGAATAGGGTGGTTCAAAATACATGCAACATTTTATCACAGAATAAAAGAAATTTAGAGACAGAAATGGGTTTATATTTTCCTTATTTAAAGGGAATAGTAACATAAGAGTCTCTGGGCACAGGCATTTAAGAGTTTTTAAGACACCATAAAACTGAGGATCCTGCATAGAAGACAGCATTTTCCTGGAAGTCTTAACACTGCACATGATAACAGGGTTGTTCCACATCCTGATTGCAGTGTTTACAGCTAAACTGCAGTTCCGGCCTAGCTCAACAAGCAAAGTTATGGCCAACGTATGGAAAGCTGATCTAGTGAGAGATGGTTCTACGCTGAGCATGGATATAATTGGGATTGTGGAGAGGTATGCTGGGTGTAGTTTTTGATTACGTCGTACCTGTGGGATGTCTGGATTGGTACACGGTTTCTCCTAATCCACAGTGAAGATCAGGTGTCTGTATAGGAAAGAAGAGCAAAAGAAGCTGAGTTTCAGCCAAATTGGGCATACATCTACACAGAACATATCTCCTAGTTGGGATGCTTCCATTATTCTCTAGTCCCGGCTGCCAAATTGTGGGTAGCTTGCGGTCATGTGCGCCTGGCAGGTTTTGGCCTGACACTCGGCTTCTGAAGCCAGAGATTCTTGCTGTTACTAGTTCCTGGGATTTTTGTGGCATCTGTTTTCAGCGCTAAAGGAATCCTCTGGAGTCTGCACTGAGCTGTTGAGTGGCCACCTTGTGAAATCCAAGTTGCAGGCTATTATTGCAAACTTACTGGATCAAAAAATTAGCCATGGTGACGATAGTACTGACCGAGAGACGAATGACATTCAACAAGGAGCAGAAAAGAAGATGGTTTCAGTGAACCAGATGTGATGAGATATACACTGGTGTTCTCATAGATGAGACCCAGGGTAAACTTTGCAGCTGCAGTTTTTGGCAAATTCACATACTTTGTCTGCTTTAGTGTCTCAGTTTCCAAAGGTACTATATTCCATCATCTGGTCTCTTCCTTGATAGAAAGTGGCAGTCGTAGGAGGTGGCAGCTTTGAGGGTTCCTCCTGCCCTGTGATTCCAATACAAGTGTAATGAGCAGTTGCTCTGTTTTCAGATAGAATATTCAGAAATTCAGATCCATTAATTTGCTCATCTTCTTCAGCAGGGCCTCTTTATTTTGTCTTCGGGTAGGTGTTTTCTTTCATATATCGAGCAAGCCCTCCACATAGAGTGAGTGATGGGGGACCAAGCCCCAGTCACGCGGTTGCATGCACGTGAAATATGTGTTAGTCCCGCAGTCAGTGGTGGTTGCTACATTCAACTTTAATGGGCTTCTTCCTGGGCAAAACTCAGTATTTGGACTCACTCCCGACAGCTCAGTTACACTAACATAACTTGTCTTGGCTCACCATGCCTTCAGGAAATCCCAGTCAGGTCAGCAAATCCTGTAAGAGCAATGTTTGACTGTTGGAAGCTTCCCTGTATTTTCATAACACATGGGTACAGTAGTGATATCTTTGTAATTACAATATTGTTGTGCTCCCAGAGATTGATCAAAAGGGCTCCACCAACCTTAGAGTGCTTCTCTGTCAACCAGGTGAGCGCCCTGCCCTCAAAAACCTCAGGTCTTTGGGGATGGCATTAATATTTGCTTGCCAGGCAAAAGTCATGAACGAGAAAAGGAAAAATAAAACATTTACTGGGGTTCTGCAATAGTATCCCAGTTAGCATTTTATCTTTACAGCCTGATTAGATTGTATTTAGGTCAATCACCATCAGTTTTGCATCTATCCTCTAATCGGTTGAACTATTGAGAAAGTGCATCTGTATTCCCATGACTGTTCCCTCCCTTACAATCTACGGTTACGTTGTGTCCTTGGAGAGATTTGGACCACTGGGACAGTTTGGGATTCTTTTTTTTTTGCCACTTGGAGGCTGGTCCGTTTGGTAATAGGGAGGGCCAAACTAGTAGGGTAGCACTCTACTGCTACACCAGTCCATTTCTGCTGTCTAGGCTGCAACATATGGCTGGTGAATGTGTATTGGGTGTTCGTTTCCCTTGTCATTGAGCTAGGCTGGCACCGGCCACTTATTGGATGAATCAATCTGCGTATTGAATGGCTTAGTAAAGTAAAGGGATTAAAGTAATCTTTTGTTGCAGGGTGTATTCACCCCGGCCCCCTTTCAAAATCTAGCTGTCACACAACCACCTTTTGCTGTTCAGGGGAGTCGAACAACTATCGTGGTAAGCTTGCCCACTGGAACCCACTGGAACCCTGCATCACCCTCTTAGGTTGAGGGATGTTTTCCTCCAGGCTTGCACTGAAGACTGCTGTGTGAGTGTGTCAGTTGGATTATTTATATAGTGCACACTGCAGAAATTAGCCTCTTGGCATAAACTGTAGCAAGGGAGAAGGTGCTTACCTGCTGAAGAGGAGAATTTTGTGGCAAGCTCTAACGGCTGGATGATTGGGACCGGCTCTTTTTGAAATAGGGCAGCTTGTTCCAGTGGGGTGGACCCCTCGCACTGAACTGTCTACCTTCTCATTTGTCCGTGTCCGTGGTTGTAGTTCTTTTAGAGAAACAACTTTTTAAAGAGGGATCTGTCGTATAAGATGTATTTACTAAGCAAAGTATTTTGAAAAGAATACATGAGTTCACTGAGAGCCAGTGTAAGGACGCCGAAACTAAGGAGATCTGGTACCATTTATACAGCCCAATAATAAGGCATTTATTTATTTTTTGCATTTATAAAATACACAGAACCATTGGGCATCAAGTCGCTGGTTACAGAACCCAGTCAACGGAGGTGGATGTGGGGGATGTGAGAAACCAGAAGGTGTCTCACCCACTAGTCCCCGGGGATCTGTCATCCAGATGGCCAGGACACGGCCATCGCTTTTGGAGCCAGATCCTGGGGGTGGACCAGAGCGGCAGGAACAGCTGGGTGAGGGGTCGGGATCCCCTTCTCTAACACCTTTACCCCCACCCTATCAGGTAGGATATTTAGGAACTCACGCCCCGCCCCCCTTTTTAGAACACAAACACTTTCTCACAGATGGTTAACCCTATATGAGAGAAAACAGACTAACACCCGAGCCTTATACCTGACGTGTCCCAATACAATGGTCAGGCAATTACTGACCATAAAACACACCTGGCTTCCATTATACTTCCCCACACGGATAAAAGGTGGAGCATGAGAGCACACTTTGAGCGAGGCAAAGCACACGAGAAAACAGCAGTTCCAAGATGGCAGTTTAACAAGAGGAGAAAGATGGCGAAACAGAAGGGGATTGCAAGGAGGGAAGTTCCCTTGACCTTTTCGACGAGGAACTGTTACTAGAATAGAAAGCGTAAGAGGAGGAAACCAGGCTGAGGAATCCTGCATTGTGTGTCTGAGGTACCATGGGCCCTCCCACGTCGATTATTGAGGCGGGGAGAATGGCCAGCTGCCGTGGTACTATCCTTGGCTCCACCAACAAAGCAGCGTCAGTGAAATGAACACAGCCAATGAGTTGGAGAGACCGCTACAAGACTGGCCTGTGTAGCGGCAGAATTGTATGGCGAGTGCTGGAAAGAACATTGTATGAAACACTTGTGATAACCAACACAAGTAAAGTTTTTTTTTAAACTATTTTTATTATTTTAAACAAACACTCCAAACATTTCACACATTGCGGACGTTCATAATCATTATAACACATTACATCATATAATGCTCTCCTCTGTCCTCCCCCCTCCCACCTCCCTAACTTGAGCCGTTTTATCCATGCCATCCACCTGAGCATCCTCAGGAGCCTCCGTTATTGCCAGTTCATCTCCGTCTTCTGTTTCATGTATGACCTGGTGGGGGTTTGCTATTGAGATCACCAGTTGTCTCCATGCTATCAGGGGACCCACCTCTTCCTCCCCCCTCTAGTGACTGCTTCGTACCAGGCCGCAGATTCCGCTTCAGCCCATTTCAGGAGGTCTGCCCACCATAGGCCGGTGGGCCACTTTCCAGCCCATTGCAATTCTGCGCTTGGCCAGAATATAAGCCAGGTCCTTCAACTTGCTAATATGCCTTAAGTTTCGTGGTCTAGGAAAGCTCCCAAGCATACATGCCCAGGCCGCATCAAGCACCACCCCACAGCTGGCCAATCTTGTCTTCAGTTCTACCCAGAATCTATTCACCTCCGGGCAAGCCCAGAACATATGCAACAGCCCAGCCTCCTCCTCCCCGCACCTGGGGCATCTCTGTTTAGGCGAGCCGCCAAACTTGGCTATCCTGCCTGGGGTCAAGCAGGCTCTGTGGGTGACATATAGCTGGATCTGCTGGAGTCTAGCATTCTGGGACACCTTCTTATGGTACCTCTGGGCTCTATCCCACTGTCCATCCGTCATGGGTTCCCCCACCTCCTCCTCCCAATTGAGCCTCAATTGGAGCAGCTCCTTGCCCGCCTTCGTATTCAGGAGCTCATATATTCAAGATATTTCATGCCCGCCCTCCGAGACATCATACATCATTTCTACTGTGGCATCAGGTTCTTCTGCCAGTGCTGTTTCAGGCCATCTTCCCCGTACCAGTTTCATAATCCTGGAGTAAGTGATATATTGGACTTTATGCATCCCTGTCTCCTCCTGTAACCTCTGGAATTCCAATGCCTCCCCTTCCTGCCATATATCCCCCAGGGTGGCCAGACCCATTGGTTCCCAGTATCTGCGGACCCCTTTGATCAGTTTGGAGTCTCCCCCGCATAACGCCACCAGCTGGACCTGCCGAGAGAGCGGGTCTGGGTCACCCACTGTCTTCCACGCCATGCGCAAGACCTCCCAGCCCAGCACCAAAAGTCTCCCCATCTTTGCCACCTTTGATTTGTGCAGCCACACTGTCTCTTTAAGAAAGTACGGGGCAGGATCCCCCTGCAGAAGCCTGGCTTACGCAGATTGCTCTTCAGACAACCACCTAGCTACATATAATAGTTGTCCCGCCAGGTAATATAACTCGAAATTTGTCAGATTTATGCCCCCCTTATCACACAAGCTTTGTAGTTTCCAAAGAGCCACCCTATTCCTTGAATTGTGCCATATGAAGCCCCTACACAGGCTAAGAAGTCTGATAAAGAAACGTTTGGGGATCAGGTACGGGACATTTACAAAAAAGTGAAGCAGTCTGGGCAAGACCACCATCTTGAGCAGTGCAGCTCTTCCCATCATGGCAAGGGGCAATCTTGACCAGAACATCATGCTATTTTTAATACCTTCCAATGCTTTCTCTGTGATGTGTTTGTGCTCTATCTCTTCTTTATGGTATATGTTTATGCCCAGGTATCGAAACGTCTGTCTGCCAGGGTATCGGCAGTATGGGCAGGTTTTCTGGTGGGATACTTTTGTATCTCCCCAAAGGGAACCCGCTGGATTTCCCGGGATTAACCGATATGCCCGAAAGGGCGGCATAGCGGTCCATCACCTCAAGCACATATTGCATGTTCTCTTCCGGGAAGCGCAGGTAGAGGAGCATGTCATCTGCATACAGTGATATCAAGTGTGTTTTTCCTATCCTACGAATCCCCACCTCTCCGTATTGCTGCCTAAGGCAAATTGCCAATGGCTCCAACACCAGGTTGTATAGCATGGGCGACCAGGGACATCCCTGTCTGGCCCCCTACTAAGTTGATACTTGTCCAAGATTATTGTGCCTGTTTTCACCCTTGCAATCGGGGAGCTATATAACATCTTGACCCATCTAATGTATCCCGGTCCTATCCCGTACCCCCTCAGGGCCGCCATCAGCCAAGGCCACCTCACTGAATCAAAGGCTTTGACCGCGTCTAGCGATACAATGGCTAGCTCACCCTGGTCTTTCTCAGTTTGGTCAATAATGTGGTGTAGCCGCCTATGGTTGTCCGTGATATTCCTACCGGGGACATAGTCTGTTTGGTACAGGTGTATCAGTTTACCAATTACTCGCTTAAGCCTATTGGCCAGCACCACCGTGAGTATTTTGCTGTCTTGATTCAGCATTGATAAAGGCTTGTAGGACCCGCAGTCCACACTTGGCTTGCCCGGTTTCAAGAGCGGGATGATCACCGCTTCTCTGAGAGATTCAGGCAGCTCTCCCTGTTCGTAGGCCTCATTTAGCATGGCCAACAACGGCTGGAGTAGCTCTTGCTTATACGCTTTATAGAATTCGCTAGGTAACCCATCCGACCCAGGCGCCCTACACGTGGGTAGATGTTGGCTCACTGTATCTAATTCGTCTGCGGTGATTGGGGCCTCCAGATCAGCGTGTTCTAAGTCATCCAAGGTGGGCAGACCTATGTCTTCTAGTGTTTCCAGAATTTCCTGACCCATGTCTCCACCTGTGTCCTCATACAGACGTTAACGCAAGTAAAGTTGAACTGAAGATGAGTGATTGTACTTTGAAACCAAGATCCAATACCTTTGACAGAGTGGTCCAGCACCGTGTGTGTGCGCTCAATTTAAGGTCTCTAAGGTATCCAGCTGTGAGTTGATGAAAGTGAGAGAGTGGCAAAGGATTGTGAATTGAAGTGGTCCTGCGACGGGTCACGCAAAATCCTGCGCACAATCCAAAGTCTCTGATGTTCATACAGTAAAGAAAGTTTATAACAAAGTAGATAAAGTTGGTCCGAGACTGGCAGAGGGAGATCAATTGAAAGTTTTGGGTTAAAGCATGTTTTGTGATACGAGCCCGGCAGAGGGAGACTGATTTAAAGATTTTGTGTCAAAGTGGATCTGAGCATGGCAGAGTGGTGTCCGAGGTGAATAGTGAATCACCTAAATTTTGGATATGTGAAATAGAAAAAGGAAAGGAACTTTATTGGTTGTTGCATAAGGCACGCTGGAACAAGAAACTTTGAATGGCAAAGAGACTTTGGCACAGAAGGGCATGATGTTGAAGTTTTGAACTGCACCCTCGTGCTAGCGAAGCCAGAGACTGCTAAGCTTGAGTGTGCTGCCTTGTCCCATGCTTAAAACATGGGGAAGGGAAAGTCAACGGCTTGAATATCCTGACATATAATTTCTTGAACACTTTTTTCCTTTGCATAATATTGTTTCACACACTATTTGTATTTAGAGGTAAGGATTGGCAGTAGGTTTATTAGAAAGGCCCCGGTTTTCTTTTGACAAGACACCACTCGGACTGCATTATTATTATTTTAGATTTAGGATTAGGTAGGTGTTTTTCAAACCCAACTGAAGTTCAATAAACACCCTTGAACTTTGATCGCTTGTGTCTCTTACTGTTGATACCATGCCTTCCTTACAGGGAGTAGGCATAGGGAGGGGTGAAGAGGAGGGAGAAGGAGAGTTAATTGAAAAGAGAGGAATCTGTGGGTGATGGAGAGAATTTTGAAGTCAGTCCGTTCACGCATAGGTTGCCAGTGTGCAGATCTTCTGTGGGCTCATAGAGTGTCCTGTTTAGTGAGGTTCATGGCGGCACTTATGGCATCGTTTTGAATTGTCTGGAGTTTGAGGTTGCGCTCGGAAGTGCAACGAAGAGGGAATTGCAGTAGTCAAGCTGGGAACTGATGACTGCTCTGGCTATGGTTAGGCTGTCTTGTGTGGAGAGGAAAGGTCTGCTGTTGTTTAAGAGTTTTGTAGTATAGGCTATTGATGAAGCAATTGCATTGACCTGATTGGTCATGTTGAGACTGGAGTCAAGGTAGATGCCCAAAGTCTTAACGGAGGAAGAGACTGGGATGGTGAAGGCATCAATGGTGAAGGTATGAAAGGCGGGGTGGCTCTTGACCAGTCATGAGGAGGGCCCACAATGAGGATTTCTGCATTATCATTGAGGCAGAGTTGGTGGGCGACCATTCAAGCTTGGATTGTGTCAAGATCTTGTTAACAGCGCCAGTGTCAGTCATTGTTGCCTGTGAAGGGGAGGAGGATCTGGGTGCTGTCGGTGTAGTTGGTGTAAGAAATACCAAGGGAGTTGAGGTGGTCAAATAGAGGTTTGGTGTATATGTGTATAGACGGTGAGAGAGAAGCAGGATCCTTGAGGGACACCACAGGGTACTGGAGTGGGGTGGGCAGATGCATTTCCTGCGAAGACACGAGCAGTCCTTTCTGCTACGAGCGATGCCGCCCATTCAGTTGATTCAGGGCAGAAGTTGGCAGCGGAAGATAGGTAGTGACAGTGTCTTTGGTGGTTCACAAGGTCAAATGCAGCTGATAGGTCAAATAGTAGTATGAGGGCTGGTTTCCCAGAGTCCCGAATATCGTCCATTTGTTTTTTTTAGATCGTGTAGTGGAGATTCTGTGCCGTGATCCGGGCGGTAGCCTGATTGGTGCGGGCTGAGGATCTTTTTGGTTTCAAGGTAGGTTTGTATTTGGATGTAGGCGGCACGGTCCAGGAGTTTTAGTAAGAATGGGACAGTGGTGATGGAGCGGTAATTGGTGGGTATAGTTGGGACATGGGATGCTTTTTTGATGAGGCAGATCCAGGCCTCCCTAAGGTTGATTGGGACTGAGCAGGTGTTGAAGGAGGAGTTGATGATCGATGTGATAATTGGTATGAGGGCTTTAGAGCATTCCTTGGTGAGTGGAGCTGGACAGGTATCCGCTTGGCATCATGAAAGTTTAAGACCCGTGATTTTAACTTCAGTGCCAGGGTGGACACTGAAAGGGGTAGAGGAGGTGGGGGAACGGTAGACAGGTGGATGGGGGATGGGTTAGTGATGGATGATTTAGAGGAATAGGATGAAAGGTCAGAAAAAAATTACTGACCCCACCAAAAGACCTAAAACACACACCACGAAAAGTTCTAACTACCAAAAGTTTAAACTTTTCGTTTTTCGGTTGCGTCGGTATGAAAAAATATTTTTTACAAAAGGCTGCAGGGGGCTGGGTGGGTGTCCCCCCGCAACATCCCGCTCACTACAGTGAGCGGGGGTTGCGGGCGACACCCCGAGCTCTTCCAACAGACCAGGGAAAAAAAGAAAAGAAAAAAACGGGGGCTGCGGGGGTGTCCCCCACAACATCCCGCTCACTATACTAAAAAGTATAGTGAGCGGGGGTTGCGGGGGAGACCCCTGCATGTTTGCATGGGAAATGTACGAACATTTTGTGTTCATGCATTTCTCATGCAAAATTTTCAGTCGCGATAAAAGCAGCCGCGGTCGGATCACTCAGATCCGATTTAGAGAGGATGATGGCTTGTTTCTATGGGATTTTTTTTCTTGGTGGGTGGTGATTTTGTTCATGAGGTTGTAATGAATTAGTTGGCACCAGGCATCATTGTTGAAGTTTGCTGTGGGTGCGGTAGGGGTTTCCAATTTGCATAGAATGGTGAACAGTTTGCGCAATTGGAACTACACTTTGGTAATTCTGTCGAAGAATGCAGTGACATTGGCTGTGTGGATGGCATGTTTATATTCTTTGGAGATAACGAAAAAAAAAATGTGTTGGCATCTGTGGGGGTTTTGCGCAAGTCTAATTCAACAGAGCGCTTCTTGACTTGTAAGCTTTGAAGACTGTTGATGAACTAAGAGTTTTTGTGAGCATTTGGTTTGGCCCTGCAGTGTTTGAGTGGGGCGATGGAGTCAAATGCTGATAAGATCGAAAGAACGTTACCAGTTGGTAAGTAACTTGTTTGTCTTTGTGCAGTGAGGTGCCACTTTGAAGGATCTCTGTATTGAAGACCAAGGGGACCTCCGGGTTGGGATACATACATCCAGCTGTCAGAACTCCGTGGTCTTCCTTACCTTGAAAGCTTTTCTACCATCCATTGTTGGCTACATAGTTGGCTACATAGTTCTCACTCTTGCAGACCGCTATTTTTCACCTCAACAAGTAGGGGGCACTCCGTTACCTATCCTATTGTTGTGGTTTTCATTCTACCTTGCTTGCCAGAACCTATCCTCTGTTCCAAAGGTGGTCAAAATGCCCAGGGGTAGTTTTTGCGACAGATAATGGTGCTCTACCTAATACAATGCTCTAGGGAGTGTTGGATCCCTACACTTGGTGAAAGAGGAACCGCTTCCCCGGATCTCTTAATAGGTTTTCTATTGGACAGCATTATCGTTGTGTGACTAGCCACAGAGCATCTAGTAACACGGTCATAATACCATTGTGTAAATGATTATCATTAGACCCTGTAAAGAGGTAGGGGGGACATGGACTCTTCTCACCCTGGGCCAGGATTTCTACTAGGGTATTGGCCAGAGCCAATCCTACCTGAGGTGGGGTGCAGGAGTTGGGAGGGCCCCCAGTCTCTGACCCATCCACATGTCCCTGGTTAAAAGTGCAGAGTACTTCTTAAAATCACCCATTATCAATCTTCTATGATGCTGGTAGGCATTTTCTCTATTTCCCTATAGGACTTCTACATCCAGAAATCCTTGCGGTGAAAAGTGGTACTGGCAACCCACCAGCGCGGGAGTGATGGCAGCAAACAAACCATTGCTCGCAGAGGGCTGTCAGAAAATCCACTAATCTCTCACTGAAAACAAACTATGAAGTTGACTTTCTGCGTAGTCTGCCTTCATTGTGAGATACCGGCAGACCTGCTTTCACAAAGCGGGTGAGGCTTAAACAGAGATTTATGTTAGGCCTGCGGGGGTGCAAGGTAGCTTTTGGCCCAGGGAACCAGCTGAGCTTGAGGGGCGATAAGAGGTGGAGGAGGAGAATAAAGGGACATGGAAGGATCAGGGGAATGTGATTTGTATGGGTGAGATCAGTGGAGGAGCAGACACACTGAGAGACCAAGCTGAGGAAGGGCAGTGAAACGGAGAGAACTAGAGCATAGAGAGTTGTGTGAGTTGAGAGTATTAGTGAGTGTGGAGGGGGTGAGTGAGGATAGATGGGAGGTGGAATAACATTGCAGGGACAGAGAGAGGGAGAGAAACGGAGAGGGAAGAAGAGAAGGGAGGAGATTAGATCACAGAGAGAAATCTAGAACATCAGTATATGGAGTATGCAAGCCTGAGAGGAAAAGATTGAGGGAGACCTGGGCTATTGGAAGGCACCACTTCCTGATGCCATTATGCTTATTGGATCCCAGGTTGGGATTCACCTATTAAGCCCTGCAGGGACTAAGACAGATTAGACTGTTGTCTTTAGACCCTAGCTATCAGCTAGCTACTCTTTGGACAGTAGGGGGTATCCATCTCTAGTAATCACTATGGGTCTTTGCGAAGTCTGGGCTAGGGTGAAGGGAGAGTCGGGGAAGAGGGAGTTGCTGTATTTTTGAACCCATCTCTGACAGGTTATACTAACCAATTCATAAATCTACCAAAACCCCTTGTCTTCTAAGGGTAGTCGCCTAAACCATTTTTAAGCCACGGATTAAGAAATGCAGATTAAACCAATGAAATCAGTCTGCTGGATTCCTTTTTTCCATTCACTGAGCAGATGCTTTTATATGCACGTTGCCCAGGGCTACAGGACTACAAGCTCTGTATCTTCCCATGCTTTAAAGAGCAGTTAGAAGGTAACTTAACAAAACAAACTCATGATCTCTTATGTTTATCCAGTACCATGGAAATAAACATATGTGGACATAATGAGCAAAAAGGGCTGAATTCAGCCCTGCATTAAAATAGTTTCTTCTTGCAGAAACCATTCAGGAATCCTATCCAACTATATGGTTCAGGTCTGCCAGCCCACATTGAATCTCCTCACTGTTTCTTTTCTCGCAAACTCAGTGTTTTAGTGCTGTTTTGGAACTAGCTTTACAGGCTTAGGTCAGACTCCTCTAAACCCTACCCATTTTCTTGCCAGCTAATCCTGTACTCTGGGTGTCAGTATTTTAATTTTTCATTTTTATTCAGATTTTTTAAAACAGCTGATGGGATGTCTCCCATTGTCTTTCCATCGACTTCTGCAATAGTAATTCTTGAAATCAATCATGGTCTGTAATCTGGATCTCCTCCACAAAACTAAGCCAACCCACAGCAAATCTCAAACCTAACATCAAAAACTGAAAACTGACCAGCAGTTCAATTTCTCCTAGACTTTACATTGATTTAAAAAAAGAATTAACATGCACCTGTTAATCATGATGAAGTTGGAGGCTAATCTAGGATCTACCTCCCCATCCTCCAACACCTCCACTCCTCATTAGAACCCTCATAAAACAATAGCAAATGTATTCCCTGCTCCATAGGATTTCATTTGTGGATCCATTTATTTTTTTTTCTCTGTACAGTTGTATTTCCAAAATGGTTGAAAATCAAATTCAAGCTAATAGACCAGGCCCTATCAATGCTGTGTTGAGCAATGAAGTACATCCACAGAATGCCTCCCTGGATGATGTTCATAACACATCTGGCAGACTCTGGAATTAAGCTAGACATATAAATGACTGACGACTTGTCTGTCATTTCTGCCTTTCTGTGTGTGTGATCTTGTGCATTTTCTCTCTTACAAATCCAATCAAGAGCCATTTCTCCAGACGTCATTTGAGACTGCACCCTCTGGTTAGAGCCCCCTATCTCTCATGGTAATAAAATGTTGTTTGCACAACATTTCGCCAACCATTTCTCAAATGGCTTCAGCTGACATCAACCTAGTGTCCTGGAAGACTGCTTTACTGGTGACACATTCTGCTTGCAGAGCCAGTGGGCTTTAGGCACTATGTTCTGCAGACCATTTTTGACGTTCTTTTAGCGCAAGTTTGTGTTGTACATGCACCCCTTTTTTTGTACTTTCTTTCTACCTATGGTGGTTTCAGAATTCCAGATCATTACTTAAATTGTCCTTCTGAGTTTCTTTTTTGATTCTTCATATGGATAGCAAGCTCAAATCCTTTTTTGAATAAAGTCCTTCCAATCGTCAGAACACCTTCCTACATAGGGAGGAACTTCTCCAGCCCTCCAAGGTCTTGATAGCCAGATGCATAACCTCTTGTATTTTGGCATGTTATAAATTGAGGACGATGCTGCTCTCTAGGGGGCAGGCACACACATCTGGTGAGGGAAAAATTGGCATTGGTGGTTTATCAGAGGAGCATTTATCTGGAGGGCATCAGCATGGCAGCTACTAATAACACGCTGCATGCTTTCTGTAAGTATTACACGCTCCAGGGTGATGCACAGTTTGGTCAAGCAGTCCTCACAAATCTGTTTGCTCAATTCTCTCAGCTGTGTCTTTGAGATATTTGCAGGAATAAGTACCATAATGACTTCTGTACTTCTAGTCCATAGCCCCCCTTCCTGCATAATTCACTCCCACTGCCCCCTCTAGTAATTGTCTAGTTGGCTGCATTCTTGGCAGTTGGATTGGGGATCCTGCCAAAGGGAAGGCCCAATTGGGTTGCCACAGATGTCATCCCACATGTTCCTGCGCTATTTCTGAAATATTAATTGCTGCTCTGCATCAAGTCCCAGTCCTTTCCCCTTCCTGGGGACGACATCCCCCAAGTATGGACTAAAGGGGGCTATGAACCGTAGTCACTACTGTGAGTGACTTGTACTAAACAACATGGCATAATTTGACTTGATCAATTCAAAAGGACATGAACCTTGTATCAATAAGCTATCTTGTCTCTTCACCAAAGCCTTACCAAATGGATGCTGATTACGACAACATCTTAACGTTTTCTAGTAAGGCCTTCTCCTATAGGCATGCTGGGAAACTGACCTTTTTGCCAACATGGACTGTTCAGTCCAATATTTGGAGCAACAGTTTCTGCGCAATGTCCTGTTGATGGGCTGGCAGAACACATGCTTAAAGCATTTTGTCTGATTGGGCTGATCATCTGAACAATTTAAGTGTTCAGGCTGGAATAATTCACCATGACTTTGATAACTGAATGGGGCAGAACTATATGCTACTTTTGAAATGGACAGCTGTTCACATCATATTTTTCAGCAGACCAGATTTACTCCTGAAAATGCAATGCAGGATACTTCATCACAGCCCATCTTTGTGTTGATGTTGGAGGATGCTATGAAGCCTTATACAATTCTTTAGACTATAATAGAAGCGATTTTGCATTAAGTCGTTTGTGTGAGATCGTGCCCATCTTTCTAATTAGCCGGTGACCGATGTATCCTGTTTTCTTCCTTTGGAAAGTTTAGGTTAATTGAAATCTTCCCTCTGGGATTTATGTTTGAACTATTAATGCATTCAGAATCTACATAATGTTTTCCTTTTTAGGGTTCCTACTATGACAAAGTGCCCATAAGCCAGAACTGCAAACTATGAGATCTCAAAATCCAAGATGGCCAATGGGGTTGATATCCCCCATCTCCCCGGCTCATATGACAAAAGCCAGAAAGCTGAGCACTAGGGAAAAGGGGCAGAGCTAAATCTCCTAGAGCCAATGGAATTTTAAAGAAACGGCTCAAATAGAAGCATATAGAAAGAGCAGAAATGCTGTAGGCAAGTCAGTTCTCATTTGGAGGAGGTGGAAGCATTGAGTTGCTATACAGAGAGGATGATGGGGACAGCCTCTGACTCGGTTACCTTGGTGCTGCGTGTGGTGGCTGATGCTGAAGGATGCTTCTTCACAATTTAGAAAGTGTGTTGAGCCTGCTAGAGGTGCTCTGAAGCCTGTAAGGCATTTAGAGCCAGATAGAGGCACTGAGGACTTTTAGAAAGCACCTAGAGTCACCTCAGTGGGCTGCCGACAAGCCAGAATGATGGGAGTAAAAAGGTGGAAGAGAAGACTCTGAGAGACTGATTAATCCTGATGGAGCACTGGGCGAAATGACTTCTGCCCTGCAGGTGTACAAGGGAGAGTCATGGCTAAATCGCCTACTCAGTCCTCGTACTTCTACAAAACAAGTGTGATCCCAATCATAAAGATGAAACGGGCAAAGTTTAGCAATATTCTGCCTTTGCCTTTTGTGGTAACATGGGCTGAGGGAAGGCTATACTCTCGAGGGGTGTGATTGTGATCCAGCAGCAATCCAAACAGCAAAGTATAACAGTCCAAACTAAAGGGAATGTCCAATCAAGGTTCCATAAAAGTATATATACTTTAATTAAACACACCATCTGCAACTGAATAGAAAAACATGACACAAAACCCACCCCTGTTGAAAAAATCACTAAAGGTAGAAAGATGCAGTACTCTCGGTAATGAAACATGGGGAGAAAAGTAACAAATAATCACGATGCTTGTAAATATATGTTCTGGTAAAAGCTGGTGACCTAACCAGTCTCTAGGGCCCAAAGTTGGACCCAGGGGGCAGTTTTCAGTTAATAATACCTTTTGCTGGTCTTGGCAGTTCGACAGCATTGAACCAGGTTACTTTGTACTGTTCATGTGGTTCGAAACATGCTTGAATGTGGCGGTCACATTGCTCCACAATGAGAAAGGAGATCGAGAAGAGGTTTTTCTGAAATTAGTTGCGATTCGTAGCAGCGCTCAAAGAAGTGCAGATTGAGGCCCACCATCGTCTGTTCGACAGTCGGTTAGACGGCGAAGGTGCAGATGACTGACTGCACATTTTGATTCGGTCTGCTTTGTGTGGCGTCTGATGGTAGTAGTTTGAAAAGGCCACCAGAGTAGGTTTGACTGTTGAGGAAAGTTGGAAACAAATATTGTAGAGGTTTGAACAGTGCTTCGAACATGACCAATTTATAATGTCAAGGAACCTTAACTTTGTTAACTAATAGATTGTATCTTGAATAAATTGACCCAAAGAAAATGTCCAGAGGAAAAACCCAACATCTACTACAAGGGCTGTGAAAACAAATGTCTTGTATTGAAAACACATACTTATATATACAAAACATGTTTTACTCTTTTGATTGTGAACACCAAATCAAAATATTTCCAAATAAACAATACAGCTTAAACAAAGTGTCATAGAGAAAGATCCTGAAATAAAACATTTAATAAGAAACAAGCAAAGAAAAAACAAAGAGGTGTTTAGAGTGTGCAAGGAATATAGCACATATCTATATTAGTCGACAGCTTGTATTCTTTAGAAGTATTTTGGTGAAAAAAGAATTCTTGGGTTGTTCCAGTAGTCTTAGGACTATCTAGTTGGGTAGATTCTATCTGGGTACCAATGAACAAATGTATGTGCTGGTAAATTCTATTAGGACCAAGTGAGCCCAACTAGCTGTATGCCAACGTCGCAGGGGGTATATTGGTGAAAGTCCCACATCAAAGTGAAAAAGTAAACATGCAATATTGTCTCACTGAACCACAATAAGTTGGTTCATAAGTCCCCCTTGCTTCAGAAATGATGTTTCGGGGCTGTGGCGTCCATCTTGTAACCAAATTTGAGGGATGTGAAAGCCACCTTCTTCAGGGCGATTCAGTGACCCCACAAAAACCTTGTGGGCACGCTCTTGATATTGCAGGCTCCCCGGTATGGGCTTAGCAGGATCCAGGGCTGGTTGCTGTGCTTGAAATGATGTAGGACAACGCACTGTCGCCCTCCTGGGTCCGAAGTCTGTTAATAATACTCCGGACGTTTTAATGATGAAACTCTGGGTTTAAAGATTTTTTATGACAGTCCGTGCGTTCTTCTGTAGTGGTTCGAAAAGGCCACCAGAGTAGGTTCGACTGTTGAGGAAAGTTGGAAACAAAAATTGTAGAGGTTTGAGCAGTGGTTCGAACATGGCACGTGCAACAATGGGCAGGACAGCAGCTCAAATGGCCGAGTCCTGAAGTCGGATCTGGAGGGTCCTCTTGATTCAACAGGGTCAAACGTGCTCAAATTGAAAACGCAGGAATACTGGCTGACTTGGCTATCCGGTGCTGCGAGTCCTACCTCTGGGTCTCCGGTACAAAGGTAGTCCTTATACTCTGGCTCCAAACCACAGAGAACCTGGCACAAACATTCAGGGGTCCTTTAGAGGTCCTTTAACAAAGGGGGATCCTGGGCAGCAGTGTGGCTGGCAGAGATCTAAGTCTTGCTCCAGCAGAAGGCCACTCCCTTGTGCCTTAGAGATGGATATGGAACAGAGCTTGCCTCTGCCTTAGACGCTCAGTCTTCACCTCACTGGTGGAGGGCTTTGGAAAGTCCTCTCTCCCAACAGAGATCCATTGACTTCTTGCTCAGGTGTTTGCTCAAGAGGGAGTGGGAAACCTCTTCTTTAAAGGCAAAGGTTCACACCTGATTGGACAAAAGTAAGTAAAGGGTCTAATTCCTGTTTTTGAGACAGTTGATATTTACCTTCTAACATCATACCTAAAGAGCTTTGTGTTAAAGGTACTGGATGAAACAGTAATGGAAGATAAGCAGAGAGAGAAACAAAATGGTGGACTCTTCTCCAAGCTATGCTGAGCTCCCTCTGTCTAGACTGAGCCCCCTTCCCTTGTCCATAGCATCAAATGTCCTTTTATTATGCTGCACCTTTGTGTGAAGTTAGTCCTTTTGGGAGTGCTGTGCTCATTGAATAATCTTTCCCAGACAGCTTCAGCTGAGAGGCTTTCCTGCTAGAGAGAGGTGTTACCAGGCCTCACAAAGGATCAAATGAGAGGCCCAGTCATTCAGTCTCCTGCCCTACAGATTGGCATGGCAAGGCTGTCTGACCAGTATAAATATAACCCCTTTCATACCTGGGCTGAGCTCAGTGCTTACACATTTATGATATTCATTTGATGTGGCTTTGATAATTTAGAAACACTGCCCATCGTATGGTAAACTCAGGTATGGCTTATGTTTATAGTTTACAACTGCCACCATGTGTTACACCCACCTAGTATCCACGGGGCCGCCACCCAGCCCTGGTTGGATGATTTGCACTCTCGAACCCTCTCCCAGTCCCTTGGTAAGGCCTCTTGTTAAAGATGGGCCTGCAATATAGGAGAGATGGATTCAATACCAGATTGTCTTTATGTTTTCCCACCTCCCTTAGCCTCAACTCCGTCCTCCCCCTTGGGCCCTCTCCTCAACTTAATATTGTGAAAGGTGGATTCTCCGTCCTGCTTCTCATGGCAGGGGCACATAGATGTGGGGGGCGAGCAGCGACCAAGTTACTTCACTGGTGCAAGCCCCCCCCGTGGGAATCCCGGCCTGCTGCGACTCCGTAGATTTGCTGCTTTACAGTCTTTATATGCAGTTCTTATGTTCCTCTTAGTTCAAATAATAATGTCTTGCTTCTTTCCTTTTAGGTATGGAAAGCTATTTTGGTGTTGTCATACAGTTTGAAGATGAGCATGGGCCGGTAAGCGAAAGCACGGTGTGCGCAATGCTGTCCGGTGAGTAATGTGCGATGTGCAGCGCTGTTTTGCCTTTTATATCGCTACCCTGTGTCTTTTCTCTCCTTGCAGGTTGCGATGTTCCTTGCCGAGCGCCGTAATGTTCCAGCAATGATACTGACCAGGAGATGACTATCCAGGTAAGAATTGTGTGGCTTTCTTCATTTGGGAGGAAACGTGAGTAAACGCTTACTAATGCTGTCTTTCTTTGTCCTCTTTCCAGGTTATGGTATGCCAGGATGCATGCAGTGCCGGATGATGGAGTTCGTACCTTCAGGTGAGTGGAACTGAAGTCGACGATGGATTGAAGACGGGATACTGTTCCAGGTAAGTTTCGTAGTCGTGTTTCTCTCTCTGCAGGTCCTTGGTTTCAGGTAAACTGGCATCAAAACTGGACACGGTGAGCGTTACGCTGGCCACAGCAGAATAACGCAAAGCATGTTCTGCTGTTTTGGTGTGGTTTAAATAGTCTCAAGTAAAGTAGTCCAGGTAAAATAGTCCCAGGCCTGCCACACCCAAAGTAGCCCAGCAGAATAACGCAAAGCATGTTCTGCTGTTTGGGTGTGGTTTAAATAGTCTCAAGTAAAGTAGTCCAGGTAAAATAGTCCCAGGCCTGCCACACCCAAAGTAGTCCAGGTAAAGTAGTCCCAGGCCTGCCACACCCAAAAGACTAGACCGCATAGCTCAGTTCCTTGTAACTGAGCTATTTGTGTGCCTCCATGTTGGCTGAACCCCCCCCCCCAAGTTAAATAGTCCCAAGTAAATAGTCCCATTCTAATGTTGGTCTTCATGATGGTTATGAGCCTGGCGCCAAAGGCACCAGGAATGACTCCAAGAGAGTCTTGGATGAGGTTTTAAGGCCTTTGACCTGACCCTAACTGGAAGGCTGACTAGCCAGTGAGGGCCAGGGGCAAGGGTCATGACACCCCCCCACCCCCCAGGGCCCCTCTCACGGTGGCACTTCTGCCTGGTCCTGGTTTGGCTGGGTAATTCTGATGGAACTTTTTAATTAAGCGAGGTGCATGGATGTATTCACTAGGTTCCCATGATCTGTCTTGAGGGCTGTATCCCTTCCAATCAACTAAGTAGTATAGTTTGGATCTGGTGTATTTTGAGTCTAGGATATCCTTTACTTCAAACTCTGGTTCTCCGTCAACTAATACTGGTTTTGGTGGTATTGTAACCCGAGTACCGGGTTGTACCGGTTTCAGGAGTGATACGTGAAACACAGGATGAATCTTCATAGTGGGTGGTAGGGCTAATTTAACTGCCACTGGATTTATTATGGATTCAATAGACTAAGATCACAGATATCGGGGACGAAAGGTCTGAGTCCCTTTTATGGGCACATATTTTGATGCCAACCAGACCTTGTCTCCAATTTGATAGTTGGGGGCTTTACTATGATGTTGGTCAGCGAATTTCTTTTGTCTGTTCTTGGCTTGGAGTAAATGTTCTGTTGCTTCTTTGAAGGCCTGGGAAATAGTCGTATGTAGGGTTTTAATCGCTGGCATTTCCAAAGGGGTTTGGAGATCCAATTCTGAAGTACGTGGATGTCTACCATATATAGTGTAGAAAGGGGTTTGTCCAGTGCTGGTGTGTAATGGATTATTATAGGCATATTCAGCTATCCATAACAAGTCCTTCCAATTTCTTTCCACTTGATGTAACATGTAACGTAAGCATTGCTTGAGGGTTTGGTTTGTTCTTTCTGTTTGGCCATCTGTTTGAGGATGGTGACTTGTGGATAGTCGAATGTCAATTTGGGCCATTGAACAGCATTTCCTCCAGAAGTTGGATACAAACTGACTACCTCGATCTGAGATCAAGACCGATGGAAAGCCATGTAGCCGTACGATTTCCTCCAGGAATACTTTTGCTAAATTGGTTGCCTTGGAAGTCCCTTAAAATGAATAAAGTGTGCCATTTTAGAGAACAAGTCTACAACTACTAAGATGGTGTTGAATCCTTGACTGGGAGGTAGATCTGTAACTCTCTTCATACTCCTGACTGATTGTTCCGCTTTATTGAGAATACCGGTGTCATAACCTCTTGTTAGGAATTGCCTCCGTATTAATTGACATTCCTCTGTGAAGTCTTGATCATTTGAACAATTTCTTCTGGCTCTGATTAATTCCCCTTTTGGTATATTAAGAATAACCGCCTTTTCGTGGTAGCTAGAGGCATGTATGAAGAGAGTGGATCTGCTCACTCCAAAAATTAGAGTGAATGCACCATACAGCAACAAGCTAAATTTATTACAAGGTTTAACGCAGATAGTTCAAATTTATACAGAATTGTTAGAAGACACTGGCCTCTGCTTCAGTTAGATCACGACATCACACCTTGGTTGGACCCCCCCGCCTAGCTTTATTTAGAAAAAAGCAGGCAACCATAAAAATATTTTGTCTCCTTCATCTATGGCCAACCGTCAATTACTGAGAACTTAGCTTAGCCAGGCAACCAACCATGGTTTCCACAAGTGTGGAAGCTGCTCTATGTGTGCTTACGCATTAGAAACCTCTAAAACTGATTTAGGCAAACTTGGAACACATCATGTTAATTCTTTTATTAACTGCAACACAGAATTTTGTGTGTACTGTATAATGTGCATGTGTGGACATCGTTATATTGGCAGTACTATTAGACCTCTCAAGATTAGAATACGCGAGCACCTATCCACTATTTCCAATCAGGACTCCAAATACCCACTTGCAACACATTGGCAAAAAGCACATCAATTAGATAATAGGACAAGCATCAGATTTGCGGACATGGCAAATGTCTCTTTACCACATCGTGGAAGTAGCCTTGCCCTCAAACTGAGACAATTGGAAGCCCGTCGTTCAGACTCAACACTGATCATGAATTATCTGTGTTTCTCTGAGTAGATACACAACATATGCATCATTTTTGCTGTGGACATCCACCCATTTCTCATATATAATTTGTATTATGTACTTAGGACTGGTTAACATTGTTCTCTCCAAGATATTGTTCTCAATACATTTTCTTATAGCTACATTTGCCTTTAGTCTCATTAGACGGGGACATATGGACGGGGACAATTGAGAAGGACCAACACTGTCAATTAGTTGGCATGAATTGTCTCTATTTACGTACTAATTAATCCTCACTAGATATTATTATTAACAGGAGAATTACTGCACTCTTCTGTGTTTTCCATTTTTTCAAAATCATCTTATTTTTTGATTCCCCGTGGTATCTTTAAATACTCATTGGGGCAGACCAACATGCGGTCCAATTTGTATCTTTTTGCTATTTTTTATATATTCCGTCCATCAGTACTCAATTACTTGCTGTTCACAATTGCAACAAGTTCCATTACAACTGTTTCCGCGGTGGACGCTACAGTAAATAGCATGCAAACTCCAATACGCAAGGCTCCAGCAACCACACACAGGCGGAGACGCCGGTGGGTAGAGGTCTTTTGCGCTAGCCCCTGCGTTCTTTAATTAGTCCTGGGGGCAGCGCACGTGACCGTCTCGCCGCGGTGATTTCCTTCTAATTAACATTACCTAATTAGTGATTTTCCTTTGTTGTTCTTCACTCCCCGTCCCCTCCTGATGCATAACTTTGCAAACATGGATCACAGATATAAAGCCCTCACCTCGCACTTGCGTTTATATAGGTATGTCATTTTTATACAATTATAATTTTCCTACAATTGTGGGTTAGCATACAAATACTAATTGGTAAGATTTTAATAGTCGTTTTCTCCCACTAACAGTGGAGCCCACAGTTACTAACTACTTGCATCCAATTGAACAACCATATTGGTAAGGAAATTACAGTTTTTCCAACACCATATACATCCGTGTGCAACTGTATTATGTCATGTTAACAACTTCTATTTGTACAATAATCTCTTTCAGTGCCTTAGCACATTTTAAAGGAATTCAAGGTATTTAAACAATCTTATAATCATTGTCTGATTGAGACACTAACTGGAGAGACAATACCTTGTTACCATTGCGTTATATTTTCACTAATTTGGTATTTGCTTATTTTTCTTTATTTTTTTTCCAACTGCCATTGCACCCATATTATTTTCGAATCCTCAACTGTGGCTGACCCACACAATATCCTTTTATGCAATGGAAAAATGGTGCAATGATTTGTGAATTCGTTCTGTTTATGGCACATCAACATTTCATGATTTGGCAAATGTTGTTTTAAACCATCCCTTTGCCCTCTGTTGGGTTTTCTTCCCCCCCCCCCTTAGTATGTACAATTGTGATGAATGTATATCTTTATTTTTACAATAATTGTTTACAATAATTGTGCAACAATTTCCAGCCTCTGATGATGAGCTTTGCAGCTCGAAGCACGTGTCAGGCTGTCTGAAGACTAATTAAAAGCTAGTTGTATTTGCGATTCTAATTGTGTTTTTTGCGCAGACAAGAAGCAAACCACCCTTCTTTACTAATTCATCAGGGCACAGGTGGACACTATGCTTTTGGCACGGATTTAGCTGAAAGGAGGGCCTGTTTAGCAGGCCACCTTTGAGATGGAATTACCTGCATCACTTTATTTTAAAACCAAAAAGGCCAGGGCTTCTGCACCCTTGACAGATTGCAATTCTTCACAAGGCAAGGATTAAAATAACTGGGCAAGAAACATTGTCCCTCATTACCGGGTTGCCGGAAAATCCGCCGGTAGTACCGAGTCCAGGATGAATGTTTCAAATGGCAAAAGTGAGAAATACAAGGGGCGTGGCTAGAGAGCCATGTGAAGAGGAAGTGCTCCTGGAGGAGCTCCTGTTCATCCGACATTGATCTGTATAGAAAGTATGTTTGCAGAAACCAGTGGCAGTCGGAAAGTTGGGTTTATGGACATGAACCTCTGGTGCTCGATTGGATGCGACTGAGCACCTGCAGAACGAGGAAGAATGGCAGCAGCGGGCACGAAAAGACTGACTTGGTCAGAGACGCACGGATCCAAGATGGTGGACTCATGAACAAAGGAGCTAGCCAGACTGGCTCGATACCTGCCCGAGAGATCTGAAAACGCAACACGGATGAGACTGGGCAGTGTGAGAGGATTATCAAACAAGGCAGTCTCATCGTCTCTTGCCACATTGTGCAGTTCCCATTGCGAAACTGGTTGGAGGAGGGATGCTGCCTACCTCACACAGATGCTGACCGCAACCCGCCTGCCCTTTGGGTGGAATCGGATACGAAATTGAAGGGGCCGCGGTAGAAGGCGGCACACATCTACATTTGGCAGACCGGCGGTGCAACAGTCGCAGCCGGAGATGCATACAATCTACGGTTGAAACATTGTGGCAGCTGCTAACATGAAAAGCTGAGAGCGGTACGACTGGCGTCATTCATTATCCGAAGAACACAGAGACATAAGTAGTTAAAGCAACTACAGACATTGCCGAACCCAGCACTTGAAGGGCATTTATGGACCGGAGAACGCGAGGGGTCCAGCCACAAAATGGCAGACAACCAGAGGAACAAAGGAACAGATCAGTTCTCAGAAGACGAATGCTGAAATGCCTGTGCAGGCTATGCGAGGAGTGCGGAATTCGGAGCACGACGTCCCGGACGCCCCAGGCGCTCAACGTGGCACTGTGGACCATGGGCCCTAACGTCAGCTCTACACAAGTTCACAAACACATGGGAAGACACAACATTGCGCAGCGGAGCTGGTAGGCGGCACAGAGGACACAGGAACAGAAATTCAGTGAGCAAGCACACTACCCACTACACGTGTGGGGCGCATCAGTCACTCACAGTCCATCAACGGCATTGAGAGAGGCCAGCAAAGCACAGCTGAGAAAAGGTTGATGTCATGCGCAGTGAGGCGGGATGGAAGCCATGAAGTTGTGGATGGATGGCCTTTTAGAGTGGGGTTGCTGCTGAACATCTAAGTGACTGGGAGCCACTTATAACTATACAACGGCCATGCGGAACGGATGAAGGCGCCCAGCGAGGCCAACGCCTAACAGTGGAGGTGATCAGGACAGGACGTTATTGTGCAGAGTATATGTGCGCCAACCTGCCGTTCCAAACTAGACAGAGCCCCAGAACTGCAAGAAGGGAGCACACCACACCAAGGTGGTGCCCACAAACAGCATCAGAGGAAGCCTAGAAACGGAGCCCTAGCCCTATGCAGGGCAAGGCGTGCCTTAGACTGAAGCGCTGGACACCACCATAAAGCACCAGGACCAGCTCCACTGCGGCATGGGTGCCAGAAGAGGCCTACCCGGAGCGACAGTCAAAAACCATAAACCCGTACAGAGGAGAAGCACGTAGACCTAGCAGAATAAGCCATCCTGGTGCAACCCGGTGGGAGCCCCAAGGAAAGACTCGCAGCCTGCACGACATGCAGGCAGAGACAACGGTGCTGTCAGTGGAAGCGAGATGACGTCCAAAACAGTAAAGTCGAAGGTGAAGCAAACCTTGCTAGACATTTTCGCCAAACCCAGCCAGACTAAGGAGGGAGCTAGCCCTGAGGCATTAACCACGCCAGGTAAAGCGGAACCACCCCGAGGAGACCAGCAAATCCTAGAGGCTATTGCTGCACTGCAATTAGCATGGGAATCGAAACTTGAAGCCACAATAGGGGAACTGAAAATCTCCCTGGAGGCAAAGATCGACACGGTCAGCATTGATGTCAATCTCCTGAGACAGGATGTCAGATCTATAGCCGATCGGACAGGAGCACTGGAGAAGGAAGTGAAACTCAATGCAGAAACCAGGAAGGCCAACCGCAATGAAATACACATCCTACAACAGAAAGTAGACAACCTGGAAAATCGCGCCGAAGAAGCGGAAGGTAGGGTGAGGAGGAATAATGTCCGAATTGTCGGGCTCCCTGAAGGCGAAGAGAGCCCCGACCCTACGAACTACATTGAAACCATGATATTGCAGGAAATAGGGGCAGGGTCACTCTCCCAAGGATTCGCAGTGGAGAGGGCACACAAAGCCCTGATTAGGAAACCTCCTCCTGGTGCTCCACCCCGCCCGATAATAGCAAAAATATTGAGCTACAGAGATAGGTAAAAGATACTTGAGTACTTCCGGAAAGGTGGAACAATTAACAGGTCTTCGGCGACCATCACGGCTTACCTGGATTATACCTTCCTGGTGCAAAAACGATGCTTGAGCTTTGTGGCGGTCAAGAGACGGCTGCGAGAATCTGGCCTGAAGTACAGACTGCTTTACCGAGTGAAGCTCAAGGTTCTAATTAAGGACAAGGCCTTCTTTTTTTGATACTCCGGAAGACGCTATGTCATGGATGGATGGGATAAACTGGCCAGATGATACAGATGGTCGGAGGCCAGAAGACTAGGATAAGTGAACGGCTGTTTTATCCAAATGGAGAGATGGGACTGGAGGGCGGTGATTAGCTATGACCTAAGTCAATGTGAGAGATACAACAGGAGGAGTTGGGATGGAGGAGAAGGGTAGTTTAACTTAGGATTTGTGGTTGAGAAGGGCCACCTAAATAAGTAATGCATGAGACACTGACATTGTAACAAGGGGGCGATACCAGAAAGCACGACTTTAACCCCAGTAGGTAGTTTAGGTAGGATATTGTAGTGTAGTATCCACCTGCTGTGACCTCTGCACCAGAGTAGCCAGGTGGAGGTTAAGATGCGGGGGAGCCTGAGATCCAGGGATGGAGCTGGGCAACAGTTGGGAGGGGTTGTGAGGGGGAGGAGGGTGTTGTAAGAGGAGTAGGAGGAGGTGGGCGGACAGAGGGAGGGGGGGAAAGAGGAGGCTGCCGATAGGTGGCGCAAAGAGTCGACAATCTCAACTCAGTCTAAACATGAGGAATATGAAGAAGGTGGGTGGAGTGAGGTATGGCTAAAATGGGAGATTTAAGGATTTTGACTTGCAACGTACGCAGGTTGAACAGCTATATCAAATGGAATAAAATTATGATGTACTTAAAGCAACAAAAAATAGATATAGCTATGCTGCAGGAAACCCACCTGACTAAAGAGAAACTGGAGGTGATAGAAAGAAAATGGAAGGGGACCACGATGGGAGCCACATACTCAGCGTATGCCAGAGGGGTTCGTACATGGATAGCACCCCACAACCCCTTTAAATTGCTACAACAGGTGGCAGATGTAGACGGCAGACTGGTAGTGATGAAGGGGCGGGTGGGCAACAAGGAGGTTAATATCATTAACGTGTATGCCCCGAACAATGATACTGCAGGGTTTTTTCGAAACATGTACACTAAGATCAGCCTATACATGGATAGCTTGGTGATAATGGGAGGAGATTGCAACTGCACGCTATATCCCAAGCTAGACAGATCTGATGATAAGATGGCCAGACCGAATCCAGCGGCAAAGGCCTTAGCTACACTTACACAAAACTTCCAGCTGACTAAGGTATGGAGATGGCTTCACTCACAACATAGAGGATACTCACATTATTCGGTCCCACATGGTTGCCTTACTAGGTTGGATTATATATTTGTGGCTGGCTCCCTGTTGGAGGATATTAAAAGTGCAGAGTACAAAGCAGCGGTCCTTTCAGATCATGCGCCTTTGGTCGTAATGTGGCAGATCTCACCGCCCAGACCGAAGATACCGGTGTGGAGGCTCAGAGCTGAGGCACTTAAAGACACCATATTTAGAGAAGACTTGAGGAAGGCCATACAGGAATATTTCGAATTAAACAGGGGTAGTGTTCGGTCAGCTGGGACGCTATGGGAAGCATTTAACTTAATGAGGGGGGAAGTGATCTCGAAGTCAAAGGGACTACAAGGGGGCATTTTAGCAGAGTTGCACAGTATGGAAAGGGAGATTGAAGACAAAATGAAGGACGGGGTGGATTCCCCGGATGGGACCAAGGCTATACAACAATTACAAGAAAAGTGCAGAACCCACTGGGAAAGGCTGAGCAACCTGAACTACAGGAGGTCACGCAGAAGGGAATAAGCCAGGCAGACTGCTGGCCTGGCTGTGCAAAAGCGAAGCACCTAGACAGGCGATACGAGAGATACGTAAGCAGGATGGCACAGTGGAGGACACCCAAGAAGGGGTGAACAGGTGCTTCCACGAATACTACCAGAGTCTGTATTCAGACAAGATGGGGGAGGAAGAAATGGACATAAAAAACACTAGAGGAGATTATTCTACCCAGACTAGAGGAATCAGGCCGGGAAAGGCTGGACACACCACTCACGTTGGAAGAATTAGAAGATGTAATCCGAACCCTACCCACTAACAAAGCTCCAGGAGCAGATGGGCTTCCAAGTGAATTTGACAAGACATATATGGCAGATCTGCTCCCTCCATTGTTGGCCATGTTGAATGAAGCGTTTGACAGAGGCAGACTGCCAGAGTCTCTCAGGGAAGCGATCATAGTCCCACTTCTTAAGCCCGGTAAACCGGATACGGATTGCGGATCCTACAGACCGCTTTCAATGTTGAACCAGGATTGTAAGATCCTTACCGTGGTGATGGCTAATAGATTGAAGCCGATAATTAACACCCTGATGCATCATGACCAAACAGGGTATGTCCCCTGGAGGGGCATCTCTGACAACCTCGGTTGGTTACATCACATCATTGACCAGACGGCCGAAAGCCATGGTGGCCATGGCTGCTGGGGGTCCTGGAGAACTATGGGATGGGGCTGGCATATTTGCGGTGGATCACACTACTGTATAGTAAACCCATTGCCAGGGTCCAGACAGGATCAGTTATTTCAGACCGATGGACGCAGGGTAGAGGAACTAGACAGGGATGCCCCTGGTCCCTGATGCTATTTATTCTAGCGCTTGAACCGTTAGCTGCGTATCTTAGATACCAGTATGGGGAAGTGGGCATTAAAACAAAAGGAGGACAGCATTTGATTTTGTTACATGTGGATGTAATGCTGCTGTAACTACAATACCTGGAAGAAAACTTGCAGTATATCTTAGAGGTTTTTGAGCGATATGCACTTCTTTCGGGCATAACGGTTAACCCTAAGAAATCCACCATATTCCCCTGAGACAGATATAGGGGGGTGCCTCGGGAGGCATGACCAGTGTTGCAGATTGGGTGGGCGGTAGATACCTTCCGCTATCTGGGAGTGAACGTATATCATAAGGTCGAAGATGAGCATAAGAACAATACGGAGGAGGCAGTCAAGAGGCTAGAACGGAGCATGGCATTTTGGACACGACTGCCCCTAACCATGATGGGGAGGGCGGCACTGTTCAAGATGGTAGCATTACTGAGGCTGTTGCAAAACTTTGCAAATGTCCCATATTTAATACCCAAAAGATTTTCTCCAAGTTGCATAATCTATGCAGGGGGTTTATTTGGCATGACTCTAGAGATAGGGTAGCCCTATGGAAATTACAAAACCAATATGATCACGCAGGAATCAGACTACCTAACTTTGTGGTGTACTACCTAGCTGGCCAACTTCAATATGTGGTAAGATGGCTATCTGAGGACACCACGCCGGAGTCCAGATTGAGGGCAGAATGTGCACCTTATTTCCTAAATAAGTGGATGTGGGTGTCTGATCCTCCGAAGGGGACGAGATTGGCGCTGCTGGCCTTGGGAAGGGAGATCTGGCACAGAGCCTGCAGAACGATGGGGTGCCCGCTACCGTGCTCCCAGCAAGTCCCCTTGGTGACCCTGAAAGGGGTGGATGGACAACTGAGGAAGACTATCGGGGAACACTGGGAACCTGTGGGAGTGGCAACCTTAGGAGACATGTGGAGGGAGGAGGGAAGGATAGAGTATGCAGCGTTAAGGGAGAATACAGGCTTACATAGTGGCCAGTTTATCACGTATGCTAAGATACGGAAGCTGGTAGAGAAGACATGGTCGGAGATAGTCCTGGCCCAGCAGCCAGATGACGCCATAGAAACGCTCCGAACAGTGTTGGAAGGAGGCCATGAGGTCTCCAGAATTTATGAAATACTGATGTCTAAGGTTGGGAAGGAGGTGGTCCAACTAAGGCGGGATTGGGAAGAAGAAAGTGGGGAGACCATAAGTGACGGATTATGGGAAAGGATGCAGTGATATCATAAAGTGTCGAGGAATGTCAGATTACAGCAGGCTCAGCTATATATCACTCATAGGGCGTATATGACCCCCATGAAAATGGCCAAGTTTGCGAATGCAGTTGCACAGTATTGCCCAAAATGCGGGGAGGAGAATGCCGGGATGGCACACATGTTCTGGGCCTTCCCTGAAATAGCCATATACTAGGGAGAAATAGCGGACCGGTTGACCAATAAAGGGATTGGACTAAAAGTGGATTCCTTGTGGGCATGTCTGGTGGGGGGGCTTTCCTAGACCACATAAACTGAAGCACGTCAGCAAATTAAAAGACATGGCATATATTTTAGCAAAATGCAGGATAGCCATGGGCTGGAAGGCACAGGCGAGACCAAGGGTAAAAGCATGGTGGAGGGACCTTCTGAAAGGGGCAGATGCTGAGACAGTGGCTTGGAGGGAAGCAGCGTGTAGAGGGGGGGGGAGGCTCGAACACTGACGGCCTGGCTACAATTGGTTGCTTCCCTATTGAGTCTGGGGAATCGGAAAGCTCCCAGGATGGTGAAGGAGATGTGACGGCTGTGAACTAATGGACTGTGGTTGTAGATAACAAGACTCTAAGTGGGAGGGTGGGGTTGTGGGGCTGTTGGGAGGGTTTGGTTTATGCACCATGTTAAGGTGCACTGTATGTTTGCTGTGAGAAAAAAAAGTGAGAAATACAAATACATATTGGGACTGGTGGTTCATTATCCAGAAGAGTGAGAATTCAATAATGATTGTGCTTTCGAAAGGCAGCACATGCCAAATCATATTGGTAGACTGATACATTTTGGGACATGTGGTTCATTGCCCTACACAGCAAGATTTGAATTCCTAATGCTGGGAGCACCAGGTGAAGTCAAGGAATCATTCAGAGATGGAAAAAATGGCTCATGATGAGAGCGCTAGTCCATTTCCCACAGAGTTTTGAAGCATTAGAACAGTGGGAGAAGCAGGCCAATTCAAAGAATAGTTGAATTTGAGAAAGACCGATTCATTAATTTGCACATGTAACCCATGTTCCTGCAGATGTAGACGTGAATCTTGTTAAATTTGTGAATCATTAGAGAACTAGGAAATCCAGGCTAAGTCCATAAAAACAGTGTGACGGACAGATGAATCTTGGGTCACAAAGCTCACATTGAAACACCTAATTGCCTTGGTTGATGAATCCTTGGATGTATTCATTGTAAGGTTGATGTTGCACACTGTTAGCTAAAGCCATTGAAACTATTGACAGCAAAGTCAATGGATCAAAAAATAGTGAGGAAATCGACCTCTTACCAAGAATACTTGGTCTAAGGGGAATAATGGAGTCCTGGTAAATAACAGAACCCGGAATATGAAGATGACTCACTCCAGCAAGGGTATTATTGGGGAGCTAAGGCTCGGATAAGCGAATAACTTGAACTAGAGACTATCCCACAAGCTGAATGGGAGCGTGAAGGGGTGCTTGCCCGTTGTATTGAGAGCCCAAGATAATAGTTTCTAGGCACTACTAAAGACCATGTATTCTAATAGCTTTTAACTTTTACTTTCAGTTTTTGTCTTTTTTTTTTACACTGTAAGTTGTATTAAAACACACACAAGAAAGCGTTTAATGTTTATTTAATTCCATCACCATGTTCTACATCTTATCAGATAAATCAGATTTGTGCATGCAGAAGGCATAGGGGTGGCAGTGCACTCCAGTGTATTCATCTGGCAGTTATCTACAGTGTGGCAACTGGGCAAACCAATCCAGACACAGTTGTAGTCCCACTGATGAATACAGCCTGTAAAATTGGTAAAATGTATCAGGCCCTTGGGACCAGAAAACCACAACCACCGATGGCCTTGATATCGATAAGAATTGTTTTAGGATCCAAGCCCGGAGGAGGGAGATCCAGGAGGTGAAGAATCCTCACCCTAAGTAAAACCAGGAAACAAAGTTTCATTTTATTGAAGGAACATTTGTTTTGTTATTTGAATACGTCAGGCCCTCGAAGGCAAGAGACTTTTAGGAGAAACAAGACTTGGCCATTGATGGTCCTGATAGCTGCAAGGTGGAAATGTCGTCTTGTGCTGGGGAAGCTCGAGACTGTACTGCGCTCCAAGATCCCACCTTACCCCGTGATTGAAACGCGGGGAAGGGAGACCCATGCAACCGCATCCTGACATATAATTTTGCAACACTTCTTTCTTTTCTTGAGAACTATCCCACACCCTTTTTGTATTAGTTGTAAGGTTTGGCAATAGGTTTTTTAGTATAGGCCCTTTTTATTTGACACAACGCCACTAGGACTGCCTTATTTTCTGTTGATGCTTGCTCCCATCTTAGATTTAGGTTTAGATTAGGCGTTTTTCCAACCTGTATACAGTTTAATAAACACCCTTTAACTGTGATCACCTGTGTCTGTTGTCTTACTGTTGCCATCATGAGTGCCTTACAGTATATATTTTTTATTATTTTTATTATATACAGTTTAAAAAAAACATAACAATTCATCAGGAAAAAACATGAATACATACGCATTGTTATGAATAGGCATTTGCATTGAATTTATCTTATGTTATTACATTGCATTACTGCCACCATTAAAATGTTCCATCGATTAATGCACCACCATCTCTGAATATGAGAGCATACACAGTGTAATATCTTAAAAGCCAAATAAAAGAAAAGAGATTGCCAAAAAAAGATCTGAAATATAGTTCCGTTAAGACACGCTCTCCTTAATGTTGAGTGGGGCGCACTGCTTTAAAGAGTTTTAAAACCCTGCCACGGATATCCCGACTGATGTTAAATTGGGACTTAAAAACCTTTTCCAAAAATTCTCAGTGTCCGCCCAGTTTATTGCGAGCAATATTTAGGCAATAAGCCCTGAGCCTGCAGGCCATTACCACATAAGGTAATGGCCCCGGGGCCCATAGTTACAGGCCTGAGCGTAGCCCCTACGTGTAGTCCCTTCTTCCTTTCCATGACGGCCTGTCGCAAATCAGGAGCGGATGCGTTGGGGTAGAAGTGTTCCCATGGCATCCGCTCTTGAAATTGACAAAAAGGAAGGTAAGTGGTTGGGGGAATTCGGTGGGTGGGGTTATGGGGTTTGGGAGAAAGACTTACCCGATTCCCTGGCGAGGGGAGATGATGGCCGCCAGCCCCGAGAAGGCTCAGGGTGGCGGGATAACCATGTGGTAACATCCACGTTCTGAGCCTCCCCATTGGCTGGGAGGCCGCCACACCCCCCTCGCTCAGTACCAATTTTTTAAAATACGCCATTCTTTCTATAGCAAGGGCGGAACACTCCAGGAGTAGGCGCCTTGTTGTTTCTATTACCATTTTGTCATTGCAAAATCGGCACGTGGCTTTTTAGCCATACCTCTTTTCGGCAACAAGTTCCATTTTAGGCGACACAAGTTTTTTTTTTTTTTTTTTTTTTTAAATATATTTTTATTTAATTTTTTAAGGTCAAACACACACACTACAACTGTTTCAAACCATAGAAAGCATCATATTCCAACACATTTTCAAACTCCCCCCTCCCCCTTTAAACTAGAGCCGGTTCTCACATATTGTTTACGGGAACATCATTGGGTGGCACACTACCTAGACAGCCATCAATCGGGTCCTCTGTTTCGTTGTCACCCTGGTGAGGGTTTGCTAATGAGGCCACCAATTGCCGCCAGGCCAGCAAGGGCCCTTCTTCTTCTTTGCCCCCCCCTGGTGACCGCTTCAAACCAGACTACGGATTCAGCTTCTGCCCACCTCAAGAGGCCTGTCCACCATAAATCCACCCTAGGTCTGTGGGCCGCCTTCCAGCCCATGCCGATCCTACGTTTGGCCAAGACATAGGCCAGGTCCTTCCTCTTGCTTATGTGTTTCAAATGCCGGGGTCTAGGGAATAGTCCAAGCATGCATGACCAGGCCGATTCCACATCCAGCACCACCCCCCAGCCAGCCAGTCTCGTCTTGACCTCGTTCCAAAATTTATGCACCTCCGGGCAAGCCCAAAACATGTGTAGCTGTCCCGCGTTCACCTCCCCACACCTGGGGCATTGCTGCATAGCTGATCCCCCCCCCCAAACTTTGCAATCTTCCCGGGGGTTAAATAAGCCCTGTGGGTAACATACAATTGAAGCTGTTGGAATCTCACGTTACGGGACACCTTTTTATGGTACCTCTGGGCCCTTTCCCACTGCCCATCCGTCATGGATCCTCCCACCTCCTCCTCCTCCCAATCTTGTCTCAATTGGAGAAACTCCTTCCCTGCCCTTGCTCGCAGGAGCTCATATATCCTTGATATTTCGTGCCCGCCCTCCGATACATCATACATGGTTTCCAGGGAGGCGTCTGGATCCTCTGCGAGCACTGTCTCCGGCCATCTTTCTCTAGTCTTTTTCACCAGTCTAGTGTAGGTTATATATTGGCCACCATGTACTCCGGTCTCTTGCTGCAGCTGCTGAAATTCCACCGCCTCCCCTTCCTGCCATATGTCCCCGAGGGTGGCTAGGCCTACCTGTTCCCAGTATCTGCGGACCGATTCAAGTAGTTGAGAGCCACTCCCACACAGAGCCGCCAAAGGGGCCTGCTGGGAGTATGGTTCCGAGTCCCCCCCCAATCTTCCATGTCCTGTGCCAGATCTACCAGCCCAACCTCAGTAACCGCCCCTTGCCCACCAGTTTATCTCTGCCCAACCACACCACTTCCATCAGAAGTGTATTGGCGTGTGTATTGCACGCCTTCACAGTCGAGGCCAACTCCTTCTCCAGTTCCCCAGTGTGCTCCGCGATCGTTCGCACATCCTGGCGCAACAGGTTCACTTCTTCTCGGACCGCTCCTATCTTGAGGTTTAGGCCCTCTTGCAACTCTTTCATGGCCAGGCCCAGCTTCGTCTCCCAGGCCACCTTCAAGTCGCAATTGCTGCCAGCACCTCCTGGATAGTACCCGGTGGGTCCGTCGGTGCCGCAGGGGTTTCTTTACTCTTGCCCTCTTCCACGCCCGAGGGCGACCTAGCATAGGTCTCCATCGTAGGCTGTTTGATCCGGGGTCGCACCACCTTGGAAGACATCCTGTTGCGTCGATTGGGCCCACGCGCCCAGCTGTATCCTCGCGGGGTTCGCTCGCCGGCCCCTCCACAGCGAGGTTTCGCTGAACCTGGATTCACTCTGCTAGCTCGGCACGACCCATGGCCTCTGCAGTGGGAGCTCGCCCTTATTTTCTTGCCTTCAGCCCGAGACGCATGCGACCCGTCTATCTGGTTGGGCTCGCCAAGATTTAGTTGGTAGCTGTGGCTAAGCAGTCACTTATCTCAAGAGGGAGATGAGCAGTATTCGGGGTTTACACAATGGGACTACAATACTATGGAACCAAGGAAACACTGACCAAAGCTTTGTATCAAAAAGAATATACATATTTATTTTACACACTCTGATGTTCACACACCAATCACTGTTATAAAAGCAAGTTAAATCAGTCAAGAAAAGTATACACAACTCCCTATTTAAATTGTAGACAAGTTTGAGCAAGAGTGAAAACTGAGCAAAACAGCACAGTGAAAACCAAGCAGAAATGGCACTCTATCAATTCCTCAAAAAGGGAGGGAAAGGACAAGTTAAACAGGGTTATACTTTTTAACACACCAGCAACACTTCCCAAGAATATTGTGAACAAGTTAGGCAAGGCAGTACTTTAGCATATGCAATACTGAGGTGAAAACCGGGCAAAATGGCACTTCACAAGTTTAAATAGAGGGACGGAAAAGGTGGTTATAAGACCTAGGTGCACCAATACATTTCTAGGTGAGAAGCTATCTAGAGAAGGCAGTTGTAACAGATTTAGCCAGAGTCAATAGGCCTGTGCCAGAGTCAGTGGTACAGGGCAATGTGCCCAAGAGGAAAATGTTCTAGTAGCTGCAGTCAAGTCTTTAACGATTCGAAAAGGCAGTTGCAGAAGGTGAAAGACAATGTTGGAGCATAGGGGCGGCCAACCCAGTAGGTAGGTAAAGGATTTAAAACACCTTTAGCAGTACCCAACGAAATGGGAGGCCTGGCGGAACAATGTACCTTGAAAGTGGAAGAGGCTCCTGCGGTAGTTCCTGCAGTTCGTGGGATCCAGCAGAGGAAGAGAGACTCTCGTTGTGGAGGAAGGTTCGAGTTACTGCACTGCCCAAGGATGAAATCCGCCACGGTGCTGCCAAAACGAATAAAAGGTACGCTCCTTTAAATCGCGGTCCGGGTGGACGGGTGCCTGGCTATCCGGTCTGCTAGTGCTTGGTACCGGCGATTCGACCAAGGCAGGTCCGGGAAGGCGATTGGCGAACTGGTTGACCCCACCAGCTCAAGGGAAGAAGACTCTTGCAAAGGAAGATCTTCTCAAGTCGCCGGAGAAAAGTGGTGAGGATCTGCAGCAGGGCTTCACCGGTGGTTCAGTCGTTGCAGATGCCTTCAGCTTCTCTCCTCTTCGGTTCCTTAGTTCCAGTGGCGACGTCTTGTCCTCCAGTCCTCAGGACCCTGCTTTTATGCAGCAAGACCTCCATTCATACAGCCTAGCTGTCACTCACAAAGTGGGGTGGCTCTCCTGGCGGGAGAACCCCCCAGCCTATCAGGGCAGAGTGCGACTTGGGTTGCGTAGGCAACCGTGTCCAGGGTGCCTATTCCCCCTCCCACACATCCTGTCTACCCCAGAGTCAGTGGCGCTGAGAGGAAGGCTTCTGTGCAGAAGCCCGCCAAAAGGGCGAACAAAGAATCCCCGACCTGGGTTAGGATTATAGAGAAAGACACGAGAAAGAAATTAAATGAAGTTCTGTCAATAAAAACCTACCGGAGTAAAGTTAATATTAAAATAAATCGGAAATATGTTAGAGGCTGTCAGTTAAAGTGATAGCCTCAAACCATGTGTCATGATGCCTACCCCCGGAGCACCAGGCCAGGCCCAGCACCCCCGGGAGCAGGCATCATGCCCCCGGGTAAAAGCACAGCGGCCCCTTATAGGGGCTCTTTGGACTCTGTCCTGGCGCCATTGGTGCCAGGCTCATGTTGGACATCAGCCCTAGCGCCACAGGCGCCAGGCTCATAAAGGAAGGTGTTTTGTGCACTTACCTGATGCAGACCATGCTGCAAGATTCAGGCCTCCCTGAGACCTGAAAGGGACTATTTTTTCATTGGGACTATTTTGCCACTCGGGCGTGGCCAGGGAAGGATACTTGCCTGGAACTACTTTGGGGGCTATTTAAGCTACGCCCAGACAGTAGCTCACGCTTTGCGTTGTTCTGCATCCAAGCAGCTGAACGCTCACCGTGTCTGCTCCTGCATCTGGTCTCCAGCCACGCCCGCCTCGATCCTAGAACACCTGTAAGGAAAGAAGAGAAGAGAAAGGTGAAAACCAAGAATTTTTATCAAACTTCTTACCTGCATCCGGAACCTTCACGCCAGCATTCCTGAGAAAAGACTTTCATTTAAAAGCACCGCGTTGCTCGCTGCAGCGCCGCGCTTCACTCACCTGTCCTCGGGAGTTCTTCTGGCTCCACCGCGACTGTCTGCACCGGTCGCCACATCTCTGCGCCTAGGGGAGAGAAGAAGAGACAAAAGGTGAGCAGAAGGAACATATGAGGAAAGCCTAATTTTCCGCCATAACACTTACCATACTTCTGTTGGTGGACCATTCCTCATTTCGGGTCGGCGCCGCTTCGTTGGCAGGTACCACACCCCGGCCCCTAAGGGGAAAGGACAAAAGACATTACTGGAGGAATATAAAGACATTAAGAGGGATCGCCCCCATCGCTAACTCACCTGAGTTTACCATCAGCAATTCAATCCCTCAACAAATCGCCTTAATTCTGCACCTGAAATAAAGGACAGATCACAGGTTAGGAAGGCAACAGAAAAGGAGGCTCTACACTTGAACTTTTGTAGTCTTCATACTTACGGCGTTCTGCTCGGAAAAGTCAAGTGGATTTTGCCAGCGCCATTCTGAAAACCAGTGAAGTAACTGGACAAACAAGCGCCCCTGCACCAGAAGCAGGATGGAGAGTTCATCCTTTCAAACCATAAGGTGAGCTTCAACCGGGGATTTCGGAGGAAGTTAGAGAAGAACGAAGGGGGAAGAGGGGAGCAAGCACACTATTCTGCAGACTGTTAATCCCCTTTCTCATCTGCTGAAGGATATTCCTACGGGCCAGACCAGCAAGATTTGAGGGTCCTGTTCAGTCGGTGTTCCGAATTCTGCGCTTCACGCTCGAAGAGGCCACAGCAACCCAGACTAGACAAGCGCCTCCGTGGGAGTCAGGTGAGCGTTACACCATGGGAAAATTCCATAGGAAAATATTTGCAGTCGAATATTTATGGTAGAAACCACTGCCACCAGCCAGAAACTTTTGAGAGATGGACTGTACGGTACCCCCTCGAAAATGAACGTTAGGGAAAAACTATGAACCCTTTCCAGTACTTCCATAGTAAGATGGGTTGTACTGGTTTAGTTCATAACTATTGACTAGTAACGTCAATGGGGACTTTACATGCCCTGGGAGACGGTAGTCAGTCCCAGGGTATGTAGTCTATTTTTGGGGGTCGCTACGACACCCCTGTGGTACAGCACAGAGAGTGCTGTGTACCACACATGTAAAAAGATGAATCCTATGGGGGTGCGAAAAACCCCATAGACCATAAGCACACAAGATAGCCTAAAACACACACTAGCAATCTGTCTAAGGGTGGGAAAAAAGGTCTCACTCTTAGCAGGAGAAAAAAAATAAACCCTTCAAATCCAGCAAAGCTGCTGGGGGACTCTATAGGTAATGGAAATTAGCCATAGAAGAGAATTCTTCCTTACAGAATTCTTCCCCCCTACCTGGGTAGAAAGAAGAGTTTCATGCCTTCCTACCTTGATTAGGTGGACTGGCAATTTTGCAGCCGCCACCATGATCTGGGCTATAACCCCTAGATGTATTATTTCTGACTGTTCTCCTCAAGGCCTGGCAGAATGTACAGTATTGTTGAGAAAATGAAGCAACTGGATAATGAAGCCACCCAAACTCCCTTGAGAAATCCCATAGGGTTGTAGAGATTGCCCTTCCTTGGGGCAGCATCATCCCGGAACAAGCCACTGGAGTGAACCCCCCCAATCCTCTTCCTGGAGCCTGAGAAGTGTGCAACCCTACCAGTTATTGAGACACCATATTTACCCACTGCATCTTGGAGTCACACACACACTGGAGAAAAGTTGAGATTTGATCCCGACTTCAAAAAGGCCAGCAGAGTTTTTGGACGCCTCAGTAAGGTACATGGATTAATTAAATACTGGTGAAAGAGCGTACTTTGTACTCCCTGAGGCCAGAGGATGCAGTGCTACTGGCGAGTAGACTAGCCCTGATTACATTAGGTATTGGGCTATGGTAGCACAGACATAGGAGACGGACAACTAGCCATGGTTCCAACCGATTTAATTTATTAAATGCCTGTCCTAGCTCTACTAATATGATGAAGGTTCCCTATGCTAAAAAATAAAAAAAGTTGTTTGTCAGAATGTCCTACAAAAGTGTAAACCTTGTCCTCTGCCCCAAACCAATGTTATCAGTCTATTTGACCCTAACACTAATAAAGGAAAATAAGTTGTTATGGAGAAGTGTCCCAGCTCTCCCTTCTTGGCTTGTGCTGGTTGGTGTTTGACTGACTCCCAAAGTGTCACTCAAAGTTTCTCTCTCAGGCCTTTGCCTGCTCGTGAAGTCAAAATATCTCAGGGCTCCTGGCTGGAGCTCCAGGCAGGCTGAGGCCTACTTTTACAGTTCGAAACTCCAAGTCCCCTGTTTTCCTCCACATGAGGGGACTCATGACCCAATTTTAAGAAAGTCTCATTCAAAACAAGTATTTCTCTTATTAATTCCGCAATTTTTACTTTGCAGGTTCTACAACTCAGATCCGCCCTCTCAGATTGTCGCTCATGTTCTCAATATTGGCTCCCCATTGTGGGTTGTTGGACTCGCCTTCACTCTCTTTGAGTGGTCTCTATTCTACTTGGTACTCGGTTACCCCTCGTGGGTTGTAGTGTTTAGCTTTGCCTCCTTTTAGGGTTCTTCTCTCTTATAGATGTTTACTAACCCCTTATGGGGGATTATGTTTAGCTACAACGCCAGGAAGTCCTCTTCTCTCTTGTCGATATTGGTAAGCCCTTGTTGGTGATTGTTAAGCTTCACCCCCTTGCAGTCTTTTTCTTCTCGGTATTCGGTAACCCCTTGTAGGTTGTTATTCACGCTTTCACCCCCTCAGAGTGTTCTGCCTACTCATGGTTTCTCATAGCCCTCTTTAGGATATTAACTTCACTTTCACCCTCTTGTTTTTACTCTTTGCTTTTCTCTTCCTCTCCTTATTGGGAACTGTGTACCTGCTTTTCCGCATTGTCTGCCGTTTAGAGAGGAGGCCTCTCCCTACACCTGGAAACCACACTTCTGGGTTCTTCTGTCAACTTCTGCTTCGCCCGGGCGCCTCTGTTCGGGCACGCTGACCTTGTGTCCCAGTTGCAGCTCAGGCTCTCTGGGATCAGCAGAGTTCCACGGGCTTCCAATTATTTCTCCACCCACCATGCATGTGTTGTGGTCCTGCCTCCAGGATGCATCCGTTCCACGCTGTAGCAGCGGATTCCGCTATGCGCAGCACCTCTCGCACTGGTCCGCGGTCAGCTTATTTCACACTGGTTCCTCTCCTGCAGGTAAGGGTCTTGTTGGTTATGTCTGTCGCTGCCATGAGAGAGAGAGAATCTGTAAGTGATTTCAATCAGGCACACACACAAGTCTCACCCAGCATGTAGTGCGCAAATGAAACCCTTATTTATTTTTATCTATAAGTTCAATATTCTCAATGATATACCACTCGTATCACACCCTTCTCAAAACACCCCCAGGTTACACTGAACCAGGAATCAGTCTAGTTTGCAAAGGTAAATATTTATTTATTCAGTTAGAATTTAAAACACAATATATTTTTTATAGGTAACACCAATGGGTGACGAGAACAATGAATAATATCTTTAATACACTAGGAATCAGGTAATGAACACAAAAAATGCAGCAAAGAAAAGAATACTTTTGGGTTGGTTTGGAACAGCTAGCACTATGGTTAGAGGTTCCCCATGCAACACCCCTCAATCCACCAATAGGCAATTTAAATAGATGTGAGGAGAGAGCAGGTACTCAGGAATAATACAGAACCAGCAGAATATCACTCCCACCTTTCCCCCTTAAACACAAGAGAAAAACGGATTTCGACTTTTCAACTGTCAGATTGGCTTGGATACTGGCTGAGCAAAAACACTAAATTGGGTCAAAAATGCATAAATTAATATACATTTCTATGGGAGCCGCTTTGAACGGATGTAAGCAATCAAAAGCAATGATTTAATCAAAGTAAAACATTTGGAATCTCAAAAGCAAAGTGGGAAATAATTTAAAGGCGATTCACACGTGTAAAACCTTTGCAAAACGTAAATTGGCGGCAAACGTTTACTTAAGCAATTTTTGATATAACGGGTCAATCGCACTGTTCCGCACCGCAATGTTGTGTTGTGGATGTAGCTAAGGATGTTAGGTATAAGTGGGAGTTGTAATTTCGTTTCTATCTTAAAAACTGAGGGAGTTATGGAGATTTTAGTGAGAGGTGTTTTTCGAAAATAAAGACACAAATTTGGATAAGGACTTTAGTTTACAATCAGAAAATATGGCTTATGATTTTACTCAAGACTAGAGCGTTCAGACTAGGCAACCAAGTTGGGACAAAGTAAGTTCTGAGACTGAATCATTACTTCAGTAACAGATCCCCATCACCTTCCCCGGCGGAACCAGTCCAAACACTCGAAGTGGGATTTCTGGATCAGAGTTACACAAATAAAAATGACTATGAAAATGACGCTTAGTAATAGACAGAATAAGATAGCCCTAAAGATTTTGACACTGTTACTAGTTATGGAAGTAAAGGTAGTTCAGAGATTATAGTAGAACAAGATAATGCAAGGTAGACAATAATTCCCTAGCGTCCTGTTAATACTCTCAATCCACTGGGATTTAAGATTTTTGGCCCGTCAAGATTCTGGTCAATGGATCGGGTCTAGAAGGGAATGACAGCACATCAGGCGCGGGACTGGATCAGCTAGGCCGGTCACCGGAACTGCACAGGATCTGCTCCTCTTGTTCCTGGATATCTCAGTTCAGTGGGATTGCGAGTTCATCAGGCAAGCTTTTATGGTAGCAAGCCAAATAGTTTCAGGATGCTTTCCCACACCACAGCGCTACACTGGGTTGTGAGGATAAGTTTGAGGATTGAGGCCTTGCTGAAAATGGTTCAGCTATTGCTTGGCCTGGTCCTTGGCATCTGGATCTGGAAGGATGCTAAAGCTGGATGTTGAATGCAGGATCACAGTGCTTCACTGGAATCAGAAGAGAGAGTCTATGTCCTGTCAGCTGTCTCTCTTTATCCTTCTGTTAGGCAGAATCCTGTGCAGTTCCCTTAGGGAGTACTACAGAAGATTAGGACTACAGGTGAGAGTAATAAATCCCCTTTGGTATCAGTCTGTACCACAAAGATTTAGTTGGTAGCCGTGGCTGAGCAGTCAGACTTACCTCAAGAGGGAGATGAGCAGTATTCAGGGTTTACACAATAGGCCTACAGTACTATGGCACAAGGAAACACTGACCAAAGCTTTGTATTAAAAAGTAGATATATATTTATTTTATACACTTCTAGTTAAACACAAACACATGTATCACAGTTCTTAAAGTAAGTTAAATTTGGTAAAGAAAGTATATACAACTCCCTAGTTAAATTGTAGACAAGTTTGAGCAAGAGTGAAAACTGAGCAAAACAGCACAGTGTAAAACAAACACAAATGGCACTCTAGCAATTTCTCACAAGGGAGGGAAAACACAAGTTATACAGAAATATCTTCTTATACACCCTAGCAACACTTTCCATAAGTTTGTGAACCAGATTAAGCAAGGCAGTGCAATCAGTATAGAAAATACTTAAATGAAAACTGGGCAAAATGGCATTTCACAAGGTTTAAAAGTGGGAAGGAAAGGGTGGTTATAAGAAGTAGGTACACCAACACATATCTAGTTGAGAAGCAATCTAGAGAAGGCAGTTCTAACAAATTTAGCCAGAGTCAGTAGGCCTGTGCCAGAGTCAGTGCTACAGGGCAAGGGCCCAGGTGCAAAATGTTCTTGTAGCTGCAGTCAAGTCTTTGGTTAAGAAATTGAAAAAGGTGGATGCAGAAGATGAAAGACAATGTCAAGGGAGAGGGGCGGCCAACCCAACAGGTAGGTAAAGGATTTAAAACACCTTTAGGGCTACCGCGACGAAAGGGCTGCCTGGCGGAAAAATGTACCTTGAAAATGAAGAAGTGGCTCCTGCGGTGGCGGTTGTTCCTGGTAGTTCCTGCAGTTCGGGGGATCCAGCAGAGGAAGAGAGGCTCTCGTCGTGTAGGAAGGTTCGGGTTACCAGCCGCGGTGTTGCCCGACAAATAAAAGGTACGCTCCTTTAACTCTCGGTCCGGGTGAACGGGTGCTTGGCTATCCGGTCTCCAAGTACAGGGTACTGGCGATTCGACCACGGCAGGTCCGGGAAGGCGATTGGCAAACTGGTTGGCCCCACCAGCTCAAGGGAAGAAGGCTCTTGCAGATGAAGATCTTCTCTCGTTGTGTGGAGAAAAGTGGTGAGCTGCTGCAGCAGGGCTTCACCAGTGGTTCAGTCGTTGCAGATATCTTCAGCTTCTCTCCTCTTTGGCTTCTTAGTTCCAGTGGCGACGTCTTGCTCTTCCAGTCCTCAGGACCCTGCTTTTATGTAAAAAGATCCCCATTCATACAGCCTAGCTGTCACTCACACAGTGGAGTGGTCATCTTGGCAGGAGACCCTCCAGCCTATCAGGATAGAGTGCGACATGGGTTGCTGAGGCAACCCTGTCCAGGGGTCCTACTCCCCTGCCCACACAATGGACCCACCACAGACTCAGTGGCGCCGAAAGGAGGGCTTCTCGGCAGAAGCCTGCCAAAAGGATGAACAAAGGATCCCCAACCTGGGTTAGGAGCTTAGAGAAAGACACAAGAAAGAAGTTATATTAAAGTTCTGGCAAATGAAACCGGAGTAAAGTTAATATTAAAAGACACCGGCGGTATGTTAGGGGCTGTCAGAAAATGTGGTAGCCTTGAACAATGGGAAAATCCCATAGGGAAATATTTGCGGTCGAATATTTACGATAGTAACCACTGCCACCAGCCAGAAACTTTTGAGAGAGGGACTGTACGGTACCTTCTCGAAAATGAACATAAGGGAAAAACTATTAACCCTTCCCAGTACTTCCGTAGTAAGATGGGTTGTACTGGTTTAGTTCACAAAAATTGACTAGTAAAGTCAATGGGGATTTACATGCCCTAGGAGACATTAGTCAGTCCCAGGGTATGGAGTCTATGTTTGGGGGTCGCTACGACACCCCTGTGTCACTGCACGGAGGGTGCTGTGTAACACATGTGAATAAAGATGGTTCCTATGGAGGTGAGAGAAACTCCATAGACATTAAACACAAAAATAGCCTAGAACACACATAGCCAAAAATGCCTAAGAGTGGGAAAAAGAGTCCCACTCTTAGCAGGATTACAAACAAACCCTTCAAATCCAGCAAGGTGCTGGGGTACTCTATAGGTAAGGGAAATTATCCATAAGATGAGAATTCTCCCTAACACCTTCCAAATGACATCACAAAAATGGGTGCATGGGCGGGCTTAACTAAGCTTGCCCCTGTGAACTGAGATTGGATCAGAGCCTCAGCTCTGCCTTGCATCTGAGTGATTGGGTCAAGGACAGATGTCAAATTTATGGTTTGGTTTTTACAATCCTTAGAAACCTCACCCAGCCACTAGTATCAAAATTGAATTTTGTCCTAAATACATATGTACACATTTGTAACCTCTATGAAAATCACATACAAGGATTACATATATTATGGAGTATCTGTTCCTCAAAATCCCACAGCTGCGATCTTTCACCTTTTTGCAGTATTTTGTCAATTTCTCCATGAAAACATTTTCGAAAGTTTCTCCAAATTTACACAAATATGCGTGTTTACCATAGGAATGTGTGTGCAAAGAATTCTAGCATAAATAAAATTCCCATAAAACCACATATATTGCCATTCCTGTTCAGAACAAGCTACATAGTTCCACTATGTTTTGCAATGCAGGACCAAAAATTAGAGTAACAAATCTGCCCGTTTTATATTTTTCACCATTTCTGATAGTGAGTTATAAGTCTCTAAAAATTGTTTATTACAGATTCTTAGCAGCAAATGGTCAGCCTTTTGTCTCTCCCTGGAGCTCAAGTAGTTTACGACCTCTTCACACGTCCATTTCCTGGCCTGGAGGATCTGCCATTGTTCAGTCCCTGGCTGCAGACAAAAGTATGTCCTTCCCCAAAATCATCATATGTCAGTGAGTATCTGCTCAGAGGAATGCCCTCCCCCCTGGGTGGGAGCCTGTTTTTCAACTTTTGGCATGCCCAGCCAGGCTAGTTTATTCTGATTTTTTTTTTTTACTTGAAATCCAGCAGAAAACAAACTTGTTGCATCAGATGACATGGGTACATTACATTCTTAGATTTAAACCTGTGGGATCAAACACAACTGAAATCTGTGTTCCTTTCACCAATCCGTCCTTTTATATTAGCTAATCTGGCAGGCTTTTAGTTTTAGACCACTTTGAAGTTTAATCGGGAGAGCCTAATTGACAGGAGCTGTCACTCACAGGCAATCCAGCTTTGCTGAGAAGGTGCATTGCTCTTAACATTTCAGGACTTTGTACATTTACAGTGCTTCCTTAGGTTAAATGAATTTTAGCGCCAAGCAAGATTTTGAGTGTTGGACAGTGTTTTGTACAGGCATTTTGAAGTTTCAGCAGCCAAGTAAATGTCATTTGCAGGTGAATTTTGGAATTTCACTTTCAAAGTGCTGCTTCTCCCTCTGTACTCCATGTTTACTTGTCATGGAGCCCACTGGCACTTTTTCTGCAGTGTGTGCTCTGTTCCACCACACAGAGCACACATGGGTGGCAGGTTATGCAGCCATCTTTTTGTGTGTTGAAAACACGGTTTTGGAGGTTTTGGCGTGCCCAAGGGTTTTGTCGCCATTTTACAGTTTCTTGCACCATAGATAGTAGAGTGATGCTGTATGGTATAGCAGAGTGGGTCAATACATCCCACAAATCGCATTAGTCTTGTGGTTCAGGCCTCAAGCAGGGGTCGTCAGCACAACCAAACAAAAGGGCTTTATCCCAGAGTATTGTAATCAGTTCCTGTGTATGCAACAACCATTTGGGACATTTGTAATAATGGAGGTGTTATAGATTGGTTCACTGGGGAGTCCTTGTCCCCTCAGGCAGAGTCGCCTCCAGTTGGATCCCACTTTCCCAATCCCCTAGGATGTATATTGCATATTGGGGTTGCCTCCCTAATGCCAAAGGGGTTGGCTCCCTTTTGGGAAGAAGGGACAAATTCCCTGGATTCTTCAGTGCAAGGAAAGGCATAGTTGTGACGAATTTACTTCTGCCTTGCAGGAGTACATGAATGAGAAGAGGGTAAAGCACCTACTCAGCCCACACACTTCTACAAACCAAGAGTCAACACAATCAAAAAGATAAAACGGTCACAGTAAAGAGATCTACCTCTTTTGCCCTCTGTGATAACGTGGGCCGAGGGGATGCTATACTCTAAAGAGGGGTGTGAATGTGGTTTAGTAGCAACCGAAAAAGCGAAGTATAACCATGCAAAATAAAGGATTGACCAATCAAGGTTCTATAAAAATGTATATACTTTAATCAAACACACCATGTACAGTAATTAACTAGAAAACACCACACTGGATAAGCCCAACCCTATAGAAGGAACACAGAACATGCAAAGATGGAATATATGCATCACTCAGGGTAATGAGACTGGAAGAAAAGACCAATAAAGAACATTGTGTTAAAAAAGGATATGTTCTTGGGTGCAAAAGGGACAAATGTGAACTAACCAGTCTCTAGGGCCTGGAAATGCACCAAGGGGGGCAGTTAGCAGTCAATAGTACCTTTTATGAAGTTCTTAGTGGTGCGGAAGCACCGAATCTGACTTCTTGGCACTCTGCGAGCAACTGGATGATCGGGGGAGTGCAAAAGGCCATACTGCAGGGTCCTGGTTGTTGAAATATTTCAAGTGGTTCTTGAAACACTGCTCCAAGCAGTCTAACAGCAAAACACATTAGGCTCCAACAGTCTTTGGACTCAGGGTGCTGAGAGTCCCAATCCAGAGGCTCAGACATGAGTAATTTTCTCATGCCCCCAAACATGGGGCAGCTGACACACAACATGGGTCCTTCAACACAGTGAGGTCATGGGTACTTCAACACAGTGAGGTCATGGGTACTGCTGTGGCTGGCATAGAGGCAGGTCTTGCTCTAGCAGCAGATCACTTCTCAGGTTGCTGTGAATCCCACTCCAAGGACAAGATGGGTGCTTGTTCTCAGGCTCCCAAACACGGTGGAGGCTGGCACACAACTGTAGCGGTGCTTCAACACAGTGAGGTCCTCGGTACTGCTGTCGCTGGCAGAGAGATAGGTTTTGTACCAGCAATAAGTTAACCACCAATGGTCCCTGGGATATTTGGGGGACAGAGCTCTTTAAGGGTTGAAGTCAAAAAGATGATCTAAGGATGTGGTTGGAGACCCCCTCTTTTAAAGTTAAGCCTGCAGGTGATTGGACTAAAGCTAGCCCACCTTAGTGGTCCAGTCCCTGTTCTTGAATTGAGTGGACTTTGCACCTCTGACATCACACCCAAAGTGCTTTGCTCTAGAGGAGGATGAGGAGGAGGAGACAGGAAGGCTAGAGAGAGTTAGTGAAAGACAAGATGGTGGAAGTTTTCCTCCCTCTAGAGAGATCTGTCTAAACTAAACCCACCCCCTTCCCTTCTCACCAGGATCAAAGACCTTTAGAAATGCAACACCCTGGTGTGAGGCTACTCCCTTTGAAGGGGTGTGCTCCTTTGATGCCTGGGCCTAGGACAGCTGCCTCTTCTGTTGTGGTCTCTGGAGAAGTGTGTTATCTACTCTCACAAAGAGATCAAGGAAGAAGCATGGCCATTCAGGTTCCTCCGCTGTCACTTTGGCAGGATTATCCTGTCTGTCCAGAATACTCATCACTTTCCACAGCAGAGCTGGCTCATGGGAACTGATACATGTGTGATATCAAATTGGATCATTTAGAGTTTTACTTGCCACAATCATAGGCTGTTTATGGTCATCCTAGTTTTGGTACAGGGGTGCATATCTTAAATGCACCCCTTGCACTACAGAGACTTGGCTGTCACTGCAGCCGTTAAATGAGCAACTGTGACCTCTCAGCCTGCTCTGTGCCACTGGTAGAGCAGGTGCTGCAGATCAGGATTCTGATGCAGAAAGGCACAAGTGCACACTATATGCTTTTAGTATGGTGCTTTCTGATGTGCAATGTAATCAGATTACCCTTTCAGAGATGGAATTGCCCGTATCATTTTATTTATGAATACAAATGAAGTCTAGGACATTCACACCCTTGCCAGGTGACAATTCATCACAATAGTGACCTGGACACTAGATCCCTGAGAACGAGCAAGCGAGAATAGGCTGGTCACTATATCATGGGAGAGGGATCTGGGCAACATGACCCTCAGAATAGATTCAAGAAGTGTGCTGGGAGCTAGATTCATGAGACTAAGTAAAGCCGGTAAGCATGCTGGGCTGATACTGAGATTAAGAAGTGTTCTGGGAGATATATGCCAGAGACTAAAGAGTGGGTACTATATCCCCGAGACTGAAAAGTCCAAAAGTGTGTTAGGTAATGTAAAGCAGGCAATGTACTAAGATTCGAGCAATACCTATTGGTTCATAGGATGTCAAAATGAATGATGCTGTTACAACATCAACATGTTCAAATAATATCTGTCACCAGAGCACACACAATAATACACATTCATGTCTAGTATCTATATATTTGATGATAACATTCATATGGTTTATATATCGGTCATAAATTTCCTAAGCCAACATGTGTTTTGAGCACACTGCTCCTCCTCAGGGCAAGCAGTATGTGCTGTTCATATCAGTGAGTGGCAAAGAAAATCATCATAATACGTAACTCTGTGCTGAATTGCAAATCATGCGAAACCCAATCACACATTGTGTCCACTTGGTCATATTGTGTCCTTGTATTTGATTATCTCATCATCAAAGAAGGTTTTTCTGTGTTATCCTGTACTCCGTTAAGTTTATCAACTTCTTTCTCCCTCTGAAAGTGCTGCTGATAGAATTCTTTTTCTCACTCAAATCTATTTTGTAAAGACTTTCTTAGTAGAATGTCATGGTTTATGATCCCAGCCTGATGACTGGTGATCAGCTACTGTGCTCGGGACGCCTGAGAACCTTCAGTCGTCCTGAAGACAGTAACTGGTTGAAAGTTTCACTACTAGGGATAGGGGAATAATTGCATAGTTTAGCGCTCTCGGTATACAACTAGAATCATTACTTCAGTGTCACTGCATCTATCCACATAGGAATCTCTCCTACAGGATCCACAGATACATGTAATGCCATGTTACATCCTGAATATATCCTCAAAGGATCAACTTGTTACAACACCAACATGTTCTAATAATATCTGTCACTATATGTACATTGAGCCCACACAATAATACACTCTCATGTATAGTATGTATACATTTAACAATGACACAATCCTATGGTTCATATATCAGTCCAGTGATCGAAATTAGGATTTGCTGATTGGGAGCAAAAAGCAGCCCCTTGGTATCAGGCATAACACGTTAATCGGGAGCCAACACTGAGGAACCAGGAGCTAGTTCATAGTGCACAGCAAATCTAACTTTCCATAAGAAGCAAACTCTAAACTTTTGTCAATTTTATATTATCGAATATGCTTCAAATGTCCCTTAGGTGTGATTGTATACTCCTTATAAATTCCCAAACCTCCACAATTAATATCACATAGTGAGGTTTGTAAGGCACCACTTGCTCCAGGAGTCAACAGTAGCTCCTGGTAGCTCTTGGTTTCAAGCTACCCAGGCTCCGTTTGGGTATAACCAGGAGCTAAATATCTCCGAGCTCCTGGCAATTACGAACCCTGTCAGTCATAAACATCTTATGCCAACATCTTATGCCAACATTTGTTTCAACACTTGGTCACCAGCTGCATAGGAAGTTTGATGCTTTGGTCCTGGACTCTGTACATGTTGGCTGTGGTCTCCTTACATGTTGCACCGATAGATTTCTTTTGGGCCCACTGGCCATTACCTTTGGCACAGAGATCCATCACCCCTGCCTATGAGATGTGATCACTGCAGGTGTGAAATAACTTATTTTTTTCACTCTGTCCCTATTCCTGCGTGGTTCTCCCGATAATTGCAACAAACTACACATACAGTGACATTGAACTACCCTTGCCCGCAGGATTCCCCTGGTATTCTCCTGTTAACTCTTCCGTGTCCTCTTAGGCACTCACCAAGTGCTCCTCTCCTCTTTCCATGCCCCCCCCCCACAACACTAATTGTCCTTTTCCTCCCTGGCCCTCTCCTGGCCATTACCCCCTATCACTGTTTGGTTTGTGTGATGCATTTTCTTCTCCTTGGTGGACTTGATTGAAATGTGGGTGCTGAATTTCAGGGGTTTTGTTTAATTAAATCTGTTCACCTTAACTCCCTCTTAATGTTTTTCCCTGAATTTTAAGGGGTTTGCTATACCTTAGATACCTCTAGGCCCATTAGCCATGCCCTTCTGCCGTGGCCACTGTACATGTTGTACCAATAGTTTTCTTTTTGGCCCACTAGCCGTGGCCTTCAGCAATGGCCAATGGTCACGGCCGAACATGTTGCATAGTTTCTTGAGGTCTCACTATCTATGACCTTCGGCTGTGGCCTCTGTACGGGTTGCACCAGTGTTTCATTTGGGTCCACTGGCCATGTCACACTATTAATTTGTTACCAAACAATTGGCAGTTACCATTCCCCCCTGCCAGTAAATGTAGGCAATGCAGATGTTAAATGTTTTTTTTCCCTAAATCCTTTTTCCTGCGATAATTTCACAGTAATAATTTCCAGTAACAGAAATTCCTGTGGTCAAGTGGTGGGTCGTTGATTCCTGTTATGATGGTAAAAATTGCTCAAAATTAAGAAGTCTTCCATGTCCTCACTGGCACTCAACATGTGTCACCCTTTTTTCCAGGTTCCCTCACTCCACACAATTGCTTTTTCCCTCGCCAACCCTCTCCCATTAACCTCTATCACTCCTCGCTTTGTGTACTGCACATTCAAAGGGATTGTGTCCTCCGACGTATTCCACATCTATGACAGTTGTGTCCCACAGCTGTGCACTTCGGAAACTTTTCAGCAGTGGGCATCTTGCGTCGATCCCATGTCCCTCGAGGGCCTCTGTCGAGGGCCGACATCACCGGATGTTATATATATATGACGCACGGCGCCCGGTGCCTCAGTTCTGTTTTTTCCGACAGCGAACGTGTTAGCTTCGTAAAACTCGGCGCGCCTCGTTGATTCTTTGAATCTCTTATGTCTATTTCTTCGACCCTTCCGACTCCAAGATCCAGGTTCAAGACTTGCCGGGGCTACAAGTCCAAGATGTAATTGACCAACCCGCACCGTTTTTGCTTATGGTGCCTGGGTGAGTCGCATGACACCGACGATTGCTCCAAATGCCAGTCTCTTACAGCCAAGGCCTTGCGTGAAAGGAAGGGGAAGCTCTGTGCAGGTAAGCCATCGAAAAGGTCCCGTAAAACCAGATTGAAGTCTAGGGTTTCCACCGACGACTGGAGGGGTGACTCTATGCATCGGGAGGAAGCTCAAGGTTCTTGGTGTCGGAGTGGTTCCCACCATTCCTAGTCTTCACGACACCGGTCGCCTTCTCCGTCCTCTTCGGAGGATGGTGCCGTGCGTACGGTCACCTGTCCCATGAAGTCTTCGACACTGGAGCAATGGGCAGCGTTTAAAGAGCAAATTGTTGTGGTGACTTATGAAGAGAAGGAAGTCTTTAATGCTTTTCATAGTGCTTCATCCCTGTGTGCTGCATCCCTGTATGATGTCATGGAATGTTGATGACAGCATTTCTTGTTTCTGTGTTCTAATGTTTGTCAGTTGGAGAAGGAGCTGAAGGAGAGGAGCCTCTTAATGTTGGGGGTCTTCTTCCCTTATTATAATCTAAATAAAACCTTTATATCACTTACCTGTCTGCGCTAGCCTCTTCATAACAATGGCGACGAGGATGGGATGAATTGGCCACTGCAGACGGGTGAAAGGAGACCCCCAGCAACCAGCCGTACCTGTTTTTCCCCACCTGGTAGGAACGTGGGCCCGCGTGTGGGTGTCCGCATTGCTCCCGAGGTCTACTCCGCCCGTGCTCGGCGTTGAGTGACCTGGAAGAGGAGCGATCCGAAGTGCCCCAGTGTCCTGTTGAAGATAAGCGGCGGCCCCGCCTCGCAAGTGAGGAAGAGCCGCGGTCCGCCGCGGGTTGCTCCCTGGAAGAGGAGCGATCTGAAGTGCCCCAGTGTCCTGTTGAAGAGAAGCGGCGGCCCCGCCTCGCAAGTGAGGAAGAGCCGCGGTCCGCCGCGGGCTGCCCCGCATCTTTTTCCTGCGTTGAGCGGCCCGCCAGTGTGAACGACGGGCACCGTCGTGGAAGCCTCACATGTGCGGGACATTTTCCGGGAGGAGCCGACGTGGGAGTAAGCTCAGGAGAGACCACCCCGTCCCTCCTCAGCGCTGAGCAGATGATCAGCACCATCGGCACAGGGAAGGTTGCTCCGCTTTTCCCCGGCGTCGAGCGGCCGTTGTGTCCCTGCAACAGTTGTCAAGTAAGTGCTGATTTTCCTATTGACACCGCCGCGGATCCTGGCACGGACCATTACTCTACAGCCGTTCTTTATAGAGCAGGAAGGAAGACAGTCCCAGTTACCGTATTCCTGCTGGTAGACGGATAGGGTGCATCCGCACAGGAGGGTGGAACGAAATTACCGTAATACATGTAATGGAGGCTCAAGTAAATTTAATTTCAGCACCGCTCTAGTTACATCGCCACAGCATTTCCCTAGAGAGGGTGAATTTTACATGAGAAGTGGGGAGAACACGCAGCTAAAGTAGAATTTTAGTAAGTGACACTGAGGAAACTGAAAGGTGACAACAAAAGGGGTCCCAACTTGAGGAAACATTTTTTTTGTAGGACTCTGCAGATGAGACCCCGTTATAGGAAAGTGACTTCTGCATTTCCAGTGCAAGGATTAGATTCCTTTCTCCAATAAGCACACAAGGACTTAACTTAAAAGTGTAACCAGAAAAATACCTCCCTGAACTAATAGTGTAACCTTAGTTGCCAGCCCTTAAAAACATGGCAGCTTTGCCTGGCATATCTGGTCCACCCATATTTATGCCTACGCCAGGGGCGGTGAAAATTGCTTGTCCCCAATGGCGCAAAGGCTTTATGTATTATATGAAGGCAGCCGGGGGAACAGCATATTCCAGCGAAAGGAAGTTAGCGTTATTGCTTCACTTTTTGGGTTACGAAGGCCAAACGATTTTTGAGACCCTCCCTCAGCTAGCAAGTGATGGAAGTGGGGATGAATTGAATGATTTCGAGTCAGCCTTGATGAAGTTAGACAAACATTTCAACCCAAAAATAAGCACGATTTTGGAACGTTATAATTTCCGCATGCGCATACAGGCTCATGGGGAGTCTGTTGAAGACTATGTGACTGCTCTCCGTCACCTGGCCCTAACCTGTAAATTTCAAGGAAGTTTTGACGAGCACATCCGTGACCAATTCATGAATCATTGTCGGTCAAATAAGATTTGCGAGGAACTGTGGCTGAAGGATGAGCCGAATTTGGATGAGGTATTGGACTTGGCTAAACGTGTAGAACATTCTCTGGCGTGTGTTGCCAAGCTATCAAAAGCTGAAGGAGGAGATTCTAAGGATAGCAAGCCGGAAGTGTTAAATGTGGGTGAAGGGAAGAACAAAAGGAAGGGACGAAACAAACAGAAGGAGAGGAGTAATACAGAAGAAAGGAGAAACCAAGAATCGACACAAAGAAGTGAAAGGAGAGAAGATAAAAAGGATGAGAGATTGTGCTATCGGTGTGCCAGTGCGACACATTTTGCATCTTCAGTAGTGTGTCCAGGGCGGAAGGCAATCTGTAATAAGTGCAAAAGGAGAGGACACTTTGGGACATGCTGCAAGAACTATCAGTTTGGCCAAACGGGTCAAAGGAAGGTTCTATAAGTGAATGAAGAGGAAGAGGGGAGGTCATCAGAAGATGACACTGTACTGGCATTGCAAAATGTTGTCATGAACACAGTCAATGTTGTTAGTAGGGATGGTAACCCGGATGATTGTGAGCGCCCATATGCTGGCTTGACTGTGAATGGATGTAAGGTGTCGATGATGGCTGACTCAGGGTCAAAAATCACGTTAATATCCAGAAGCGCATTTGAGTGCGAAATGAAAGGGGCAGTGTCGACACTATCAGAGCCAGACATAAGTCCTGGGGGTTACAATCAAGAAAAAATTGATTTGCTGTGATATGTCTGGTGTAGGTTTGAATTTAAAGGACGCAGCTGTGATAGGAAAGTATATGTGACTAAGAAGGGTCAATCCTTGTTAGGATGGAGAGAGCAAAAGAATTTGGGAATCAGATTAGATCCCAACCACCCGGAACAAGTTTTACAAGTATCAGAAGTATGTTCAATGTATAGCAAGTATGTGAGAGAGTATGGGAAGGTATTTGACGAGACATTGGGAAGAGTGAAGGGATTTCAACATCGGATATTATTGAAAAGAGGCAGTGTTCCCACTTTGGCGAAGCTCAGGCCCGTCCCTTTTACGTAAAGGGACAGAGTAAAGAAGGGGTTGGAGAAGCTTCTTAAGTCAGGAGTGATTGAAAGAGCTGGGGGGGTCGAGTGGGTGTCCCCAGTCGTGATTGTGAAGAAAAGTTCAGGGGATCTGAGGCTGTGCGTTGATATGCGCGAGTTGAATAAGTGTGTGTTGGTGGACAAGGCACCCTCTGCCCAACATGGGTGAGTTGTTAACCATGGTGGGTGGGGGAAAGTACTTCTCTAAACTGGACATTACGTCAGCCTATCATCAGGTGGAGTTGGAGGAGGCATGTAGGAAAGTTACGGCGTTTGTGACACATGAAGGAGTATGTAACGCTCACCTGATTCCCACAGAGGCGCTGGTCTTGGCAGGAAGGTGTCTGTGACTCAGTGATGTGCAGGACTCGATTGGCTTCTGGGGTCGAACCTCTTCGCACTGTGTGTCGAACTCGTAGGGTGAGGATATGCAGGTGAAAAAATATGGGGGTTAATGGTCTGGGTTGTTGAATTTCTCTCTCTTCCTAGCTTCTCCGTAGAGCCCCCAGGTCAACGTGCTCACCTTAGATAGGTGAATGCTGGACTCTCCATCTGCGTCTGATGCAGGGTGCCGTTGCCAGTTCCTTCACTGGTGAAGCATACGCCTCTTGAACTCAGAGGATCGTTACCGTCGTTAACTGCACGAGCGGTGAGTTTCCAGACACCTTTTTAGTCTTTATAGTCTTTAGGTGCGTGGCACGTTAATATTGAACAGGACTCTGTATAATGCTTTTCCCTTTTGTCTTGCAGGGCTCTTGAGATGGAAGATGGAGTGAGCACCTGGAAATGCGTAAGTAAATGCAAGCGCTCTAACTGTCTTTTTCCCTTGCAGCTTAATTCGTGCTGAAGAGACGCCGGAGTATTGGCAGGCGTTCTATTGCGGCGAGCGCGATGGGCGTAAGTAAATACCTGTCTAATGTCTCTTCTTTTGTCTTTCAGAAGTTGGGTTGCAGCGCCGGAGTCCGCGGAATGCCCGTAAGTAATAACAATGCTTTTGTCTTCACAGGCGGCGATGCAGCGTGAAGAATTCCAGAGTTCGCGGATTGCCGGTAAGTAATAACAATGCTTTTGTCTTCACAGGCGGAGGTGCAGCGTGAAGAAAAGGCCGCTGCCGATGGATCCGGTGAGTAAGCACTGCGAGTAAAGGTTGCCTTGCTAACCTGTTGCTTCTTCTCTTTGCAGGTGCTGCTGTTGACTGGATACAGGAATGGTACGTATAATTCTTGCAGGTTCAGGATCGAAAGAAGAAAGGCTGGAACAGACTCGGTGAGCCTTCTGCTGCAGATGCAGAATAACGCGAAGCACGTTTCATCTATCGGGTGTGGTTTAAATAGCCTTGGAGTGATGAGGCGTCTTCCTCCACGGCCCCGCCTAGGTAAGAAAAGAGTTCCAGAAGAGTTCCAGTGCTGTATCCAGGGTGTGGAGCTTGCCCCACCCAGGTAAGAAAGTAGTTCCAGTTCACAGAGGACTTCTAAGTGGCTGGTAAGTAAGCAGCATGGTCTGCTGCAGGCAAGTCCACCCAAGCATCTTCACACATATTATGAGCCCGGCGCTTCCAGTGCCGGGACCGATGGTTTTGATGAGCCTGGCGCCACCGGCGCCAGGACAAGGTCCAAAAGGTCCCAATGGGGACCGGCTGGTGCCTAGGATTAGGGTTAGGGGCCTGCTTCCAAGGACTTTGGGCTGGTCCTGGCTCCTTGGAAGCAGTGATCATGACAGAGTATTCCAATTTAGGAGAATGCCCTTTGGGTTAGCGTCCGCCTCCTCAGTGTTCCAGAAAATCATGGTTCGTCTGTTGAAGGGGGTGAAGGGTGTTTTCTGTTTTCAGGATGATGTGTTGGTGAGTGGAGTGACATTGGAGGAGCATGACAGAAATGTATGTAAGGTGTTGAAGATATTTGAGGAAAGGGGTATCACGCTGAGAAGAGAAATTTGCTGTGGCAAAAGAGGACTATTTGGGACATGAAGTGTCGGGGAATGGTATCGACCCAAGGAAGAGATGGTGAGTGCCGTAAAGAGGATAGAAAGACCAAATGATAAGAGTGAATTGCGCTCTTTTCTAGGAATGACAGAGTTTTATCAGAAATTTGTGGTAAATTATCCTGACAAAGTGCATGAAATGAGGAAAATTCTGAGGACAGGTGTTGAATTTGTGTGGAATAGTCAGTGTGAGGCGGAATTCAATGGAATAAAAGAAGAGATAAACTAAGCCGAACCATTAGGATGTTTCCACACGAAAAAGCCATCCATCATCACAGTGGATGCAAGTGAATGTGGACTAGGCGCAGTTTTATCCCAGAAACAAGACGATGGGACTGAAGAGATGATAGCTCATGCCAATAGGGGTCTCAAGGGTGCGGAGGTGAGATATTCTGTTCTCGAAAAGGAGGCATTGGCATGTTTCTGGGCTGTGGAACGATTCAGAAACTATGTGTGGGGTGTAGAGTTTGTAATTCGTACAGAACACAAACCACTTAAAGCTATATTCGAGAATAAGGGCCTTGATAAGGTTTCCCGCAGGGTGGCAGCGGTCTCGACCTCTATGTTCTCAGTGCCCTTGGCGTCGAGGCTCTCTGCGCCCTCAGCGCCTTATGCATTTTTTGGGCGTACTGTGTCTGAGGAGTTTCCTGGTGCTTCCTCTACATCTGGAAGGCGGATATTGGGCGCCAGGCCCTCTTCTGTCACTTTGGCTTGGTTTTCCGGGTCTTTGCCTGACATTTTTGAAGAGGAGGAAAGATCAGACATTGGAGATCCTGTTTCTCAGGATGAGGCTCCCGGGATTGTTGGGTGACCGTCCACTGGATACTTCTCTGGAGGTTGAGTTTGGTAGGACTGAGCTGGGGGCTCATGCAGACTCTTCCTACAGGCGTCTCATGTCTAGGGTTTGCGAATACCTGGGGTGGTCCGGTCCTCCTGAGGATTTTATTCAGGATGACCTTACTGGCATCTTGGACCAAGGTCCCCCCTCTAACCCGGTATTGCCCTTCCATCTTAAATTGCAAAAAAGGGTGTCATCTGCTTTGCAGGGCCTGGAATCTCTTCCGGCGGTCAATAAGAATTTGGTGAAAAAGTACCGCCCATCTGTTAGCGACCCCAGCTATTTATCTACTCACCCCACTCCTGACAGTTTGGTGGTTCAGGCGGCTACGGCCACCTCGAGGCAGCAGGCGTACCCTACTATCCCTCCAGATAGGGATGACGAGCGCTTCGACGGATGTTCTTAGAATGTCTTTTCATCAGGGAGCATGGCACTGAAGGCTGTCAACTCCACATGTGCCCTGGCAAGATTTACACACACTCTGTGGACCTGTATTTCCTACGCGGCTGAGCATATTCCCGAGGGGGAGGATAGGGATGGCTTCCTAGCCATTGTGCGTGACTGCAAGGATGCTGTGTGTGAATCCCTTCAGTCGGGGTTGGACACGGCAGATTGTGTCAGCCGGTCTATGGCTGCGAGCACCGTACTACGCAGGTTTGCGTGGTTGAGGAAGTCAGGGTTTGCTTCTGATGTGCAATCCCGTCTTCTGAACATGCCCTTTGATGGCGTTCATTTATTTGGCAGCAGGCTGACAAGAGCCTTGAGAGGTTGCAGACCTCCAAAGCAGAAGCAAAGTCTTTGAGCGCTGCAGTACGTCAACCTCTGCCTTTTCGGCCTAGGGGACAGCAATGGAGGGGAGTTTCCTTTTGTTTCTACTCCTCTTTTGGTAGATCGGGAGGAGCTGCCAGTCAAAGGGTCCACAGTAAGAGTACCCGTGGTGGAAAATAGGGTACTCTGGTGCCAAAGCCGCTCGGACAGTTGCCTCTTTGCCCTCAGGCACTGCCACAGCCGCGCCAGCTCACTCATGAAGCCATGTCCCATGGTTCGCCGGTTGGGACATGCGCATCATCTTGGAGAATGGCATGCCATTACTTCGGATGTGTGGGTTCTGGAAATCATAGCCCATGGCTACTGCCTTCCTCCTTCAGCGGCCTCACGACAATCCACCGGAGAAGCTCTTTGAAGCGTCTAAATCCGCTCCTTGCGCAGGAAATCCTACCCCTGCTGGAGAAAGGCGCCATGGAACTGGTGCCTGTAGCACAGAGGAACAAGGGATGGTTTTCCCCTTATCTTTTGATCCCAAAGAAAGACGGGGGCTTGAGAACCACCATGGACTTGCGATGGTTGAACAAGCTTCTCAGGAAGGACAAGTTCAAGATGGTCACTCTTTCTCAAGTCCTCCAGGCCCTTCAACTTCAGCATTGGTTGGTGTCTCTGGATGGAAGGATGCTTACTTTCTTGTGCCGATTCATCCCAAGCACAGGAAGTAACTGAGGTTCGCGGCTGGTGACTCGCACTTTGTTTTGGGTCCTGCCGTTTGGATTGACCTCTGCCCGAGGGTCTTCACCAAGCTGACGGTGGTAGTGGCAGTGTACCTCAGGAGAGGGGGGGATTCACGTCTACCCCTACCTGGATGATTGGTTGATCAGGGCACGCTCTCCGGATCAAGCCCTGAATCATCTCTCCGTCACCTACCATTCCCTTCACAAGCTGGGCTTCTCCCTAAATTTAAAGGAGTCACATTTGACACCTTCCCAGCAGCTTCAATACATCAGAGCAGTGCTCGACACGTTCCTGGGGCAGTGTTCGCCTCCCAAGGTGAGGGCTCATCACATTCTGCAGATGGTGGACAAGTTTCAACGTGACCAGAGTCTGCCGGCTTTTGAATTGTTAAGGTTGCTCGGCCTCATAGCACCCTGCATTTTTCTCGTGCCAGAGGCCAGACTGCGGATGAGATCCCTGCAGTGGGCTCTCAAGATGCAGTGGTCGCAGTTCTCCGGCAAGATGTCGGATCCCGTTCAGATTCCGATCTTGGTCGCCCAGGATCTTCTATGGTGGGCCGACGAAGCCAATCTGAATATGGGGGCACTGTTTTGGCAACCAAGGCCGGAGGTGATGATTGTGACAGATGCCTCCCTCACAGGATGGGGCACTTAGGCCAACTAGTTGACAGCCAGCGGACGTTGGTCTCCTTCTGAGTCCAGACTCCACATCAGTCTGTTATAGCCGAGAGCCATCAGGCTGGCCCTGAAGGCTTTTCTGCCATCTGTGCGGGGGAACAATGTCCTGGTTATGACGCACTACAGTTGCCATGCATTACCTCAACAAAAGGGGGGGGGGCAGGGTCACTGCCGTTGTGAAGGGAGGTGATGCAGCTCTGGTTCTGGACCGTACAACAGGAAATCTCGATCTCAGCCGTTCATCTGGCCGGAAACAAAAACGTGGCGGCGGACGCTCTGAGCATGCAGAGCGCGGTCACTCCCGATTGGGAGCTGGCTCAGGGAGTCCTTTTCTAGATCTTTGCCCTTTGGGGAACCCCACTAGTGGATTTTGCCACCAGTATCAACCGAAGTGCGGGAGATTTTGCTTACATGAATTTCCCCCAAGAGGAGCCTTAGGGGACGCGTGTAACGCTCACCTGACTCCCACAGAGGCGCTGGCCTGGTTCGCGCTGCTGTGACCTCTCCTAAGGTGATGCGCAGGGTTTGGAAGACGGACTGGACCGGACCGCCAAATCTGGCTTGTCTGGCTCGCAGAAGTATCCTTCTGTAGGCGAAAATAGGGGATTAACTGTCTGCGGGGTATTGCAATCGGCCTCCCACTTTCCCCTCTCACCCTCCTCGAAACCCTTCTGTGATTCCCCGTAGCGTCTCACCTTAGGGTCTGGAAGGACGAGCTCTCCATCCTGCTTCTGATGCAGGGGCGCGTTGGTATCCAGTTACTTCACTGGATTTTCGGATTGGTGAGAACCAAACTTGCTTGGCTTCCAGGTAGTTTTTTTGATAAGAGGTTCCCCTTGTGTCCATGCATTAATGTACTAATGCTAGTGTCTTTTTCCCCATAGGGGCTGGGGTACGGAATGCCGGGGAACATGCATCGACCCGAGATGAGGTAAAATCCTTGTAGAAATCAGGTAAGTCTTTAATGAGCATTTTTTTGGTAATGTCTTTTCATTCGCTCATTAACGCTGATGTCTCTTTTTCCCCTTAGGGGCCGGGGTCCGGAAATGCCAGGATGCGGCGCGGACCCGAAATGAAGAGGGAATGAATCAACAGGTAAGTCTTAACATGGAGATTTAGCTTTCCTTATTCCCTTCTCTCACCTTTTGTTCTTGTCTTTTTCTCCCTAGGCGCTGGGGCGTGACTGCGAATCTGGATGATCGCTACTGAACATGGAGGCGCCCTGTAAAGGTGAGTGGAATGCAGCGCTGCAGCGATCGACACAATGAGCTTTTAAATAAAAGTCTTCCTTTTCAGGATTGTCGGCGAGATGTCTCCGGGATGCGGATTTAGCAGGTAAGGACTTTTCCTTCTTCTGTTCTCTTCTTCTCTTCCTTTGCAGGTGATCCAGGATGCTGGCAGGAGTGGCAGAAGCCAGGATGCAGGAGAACAACGCGAAGCATGTGTGGCTGTTCGGGTGGGGTTTAAATAGCCTTGGAAGAAGTTCCAGGTATGTATCCTTCCTCCAATCGGGTATGTATCCTTCCCCGACCACGCCCGGATGGTAAATTAGTCCCACAGGTAAAGTAGTTCCTTTCAGGCCTCAAGGAGGCCGGGATTCTGCAGCATGGTCTGCATCAGGTAAGTGCACCCAAGCACTCCCATAATGAGCCTGGCGCCTATGGCGCCAGGACTGATGTCTTTTATGAGCCTGGCGCCATAGGCGCCAGGACACTGTCCAAAGGGCCCCTATATGGGGTTGCTGGGTCCTTCCTTGGGGACTGGATGTCCGCTTTCGGGGACGCAGGGCTTGAACCGGCTCCCCGGGAGGGGGCATCATGACAACGCGTTCGTAGTGGAGTGGTCCTTCCCACTGATGTACACGTTTCCTCCAGTCCCCGTTATTCCTCAAGTGTTGCGGAGGTTACGGAGGTTTGGTTCCCGAATGATCGTCATTGCTCCGTATTGGGCCAGGAGAGCGTGTTACCCGGACCTTCTCGACATGTCCAGCTGCCCTGCACGCTGTCTGCAAGTATGCATCCAGTCTTCTGCCACGGCCGCCTCGAGTTTGGAGCTCCTAGAAAAAGGGAGAAAGAAGGAGAAATGGTTAGAACAAGAGCAATACCTTTGATCCTTACCTGAATTCCCGATCCATCGCGCCTTCGAGCTGGAAGAAAAAAGTTATTTTAAGCGTTGCCTCGCCTGCTGCAGCGCTGCGCTGAACTCACCGGCCTTCGCAGCATCTTCACATTTCACCGCATCCTCCTGCATGTTACCGCCGCACTCCGGCACCTAAGGAGAAGACAAGAACAGCAAGGTGAGCCAAGGGAATACACAGAGGAATACCCTCCCCCATAGACTTACCTAATTTTACCATTGGGGGTACTATTCTTCTTCACGGGTCGGCGCAGCTTCCACTGCATCCTAGCTGAACCCCGGCCCCTAAGGGGAAACAAAAGGACAGCAAGGTGAAACAAGGGACTAACAAGGGGAACCCTCCTCACCACAAAAGACTTAACGGATTTTACCGCCGGAGGCATTATTCCCCGAGACTTCATACTTTCTCTCAGCGCCTGAATAAGGGAGGAAGCAACAGGTTACATATGGACATTATTTTATCGAACTGTGTTGGATAATACAAATCCTTACCAGAACATTACCGGTTGCCAGGAGGAACTCTTCAGTAGGGTCAAGCTGCAAACTGTAAGGAATCGGACAAGAGTGAAAGTCAGGCATTTGAACTCTTATGAACTACATACTTACGGCCTCTTGCCGGGAATATCAGTCAATATTGTCCTGGAACTCACCAATTCCTTCGAGCCAGTGAAGCAACTGGTTATCTACGCGCCCCTGCGCTCAATGCAGGATGGAGAGCTCATCTTTTCAAATCATCAGGTGAGACTATAAGAGGGAACATCCAAGGTGATCAGTGGGGAGAACAGCGGGGTGGGGGGATTTACGCTCAACTCCACGGGTGGTTAATTCCCTTTCTCCACTTGCAGAAGAATATTCCTACGGGCCAAGCAAACGAAGCTAGGTGGGCCAGTCCAGTCCGTCATCTCGGCCCTACGCGTCACATTGGTGGAGACCGCAGCAGTCCAGTCCAGATCGACGCCTCTGTGGGAGCCAGGTGAGCGTAACAGTCGCTCAACCTTCATGCTTGGTATCTGAAAGGTGGAGATACAAGGATTGGGACATCCCGGATGACGTGATGGAGGTGTTGCTTTCGGCCAGGCGGCCCACGATGAAATCCATGTACCGTTGCCGTAAGTTCTGCGATTGGTGCAGGGGTCAGAATGTGGATCCTTTCCAATGTTTCATTCCGATGGTGTCTTTTCTGCTTTCTTTAGCCCACAAGGGCCTTCAAGTGGGTACCATTAAGGGTTACCTGGCGGCGCTGTCTATATTTAAGCGCTCGTCTGAAGAGGGTTCTTACTTTAAGATTTGTTTGATTTCAGTGTCACTGCACTGAAGGTGCTGTATAACACACATGAAAATATGAGGCCATGGAGTAGGTGAAACTTCAGTGCTCAAGATCGCACAAAAAGTGAAAACACACACAGCAAAACACATGTAAGAGTGGGAAAAAGGCTCACACTCTTACCAGGTGAGAAAAATAAATCCTAGAAATCCAGTGAAGCTGCTGAGGTACTCATTGGGTAAGGGAAATCAGCCATTTATGAGAATGCTCCCCAACAGCGGGCTGCTGTAAAAGCCACAAGGTCGTGGAGTGATGCACTGCTGTCAGGAGACACGTGGAAGCAGCTGAACGGTGTTGGATGCTGTTTCCCTACTTCCACGGCCAGACGTGACAGCTGGGAGCCTATGGTGAATATTGCAGGTAAGTTTCCAGGTTAGCACAAGTCTCCGATGGTAGTTGGATGCTGGTTTGCTTCTTGCAGGTTGCTGTTGGTCACGGACTGCAGAATAGTTGGATGATGATGCAGAATCGACGGAGAGCGTTACGCTGCTAACTGCAGATTAATGCAAAGCTTGCTTCCGAAAATGGGCGAGGCTTATATAGCCTGTGGGCTAGCCACGCCCTGACTAGCAGCATGCCCTGCCACGCCCAAGGTTAGGGTGTAGAAACCATTAGCAGGAAGCTTCCTGAGTTTAGTGTTATTTGCCTCACGCCACAGGCGCCAGGACAGGGTCCAGGTACTTCTCTTTTGTTCAGCTTGGGGCGGTTCCCCACCGGGCTATAAATCTGCCCCAATCTTCCTTGTGTTGAGTGGGGATGTATGGACCTGTACTGTCTGGCATCGTTAATCGTGACAAGTGGAGAACCAAGAGCGCAGACATTTTGAGGAAGCACTGCAGCAGGTTCAGGAACAGAGGGTACAAGCAAGACGGCAAGGAAGAGAGGAGCAGGGATAAGGAGAGAGGCGGGCAGCAGGAATAGGATTGGATCAGTGGAATTTGGGACAGTTCCTTAAGTTGACAGTTCTGTTATAACAGAGCTCAAGGTGGACTTTTCTTAGCGAGTTATGTTCTTAGAAGGGGAACTTGAGACATTAGTCCCAGAAACAGAGCATAGTGGTAGAGTGGGCCAAGATTTGGGATGTATAGAGGATGTATGAATTTAGGGGATGAAGAGGAATGAGAATTGGAGGGAGAGAAGTGTGTTCCAGCACCTGAAGTAGCGGTTAGGGAAATTACACCAAGGGATCTTAGGACAAGCTGTGGTACTCGCATAGCAGTACTGAAATGTAAAGGGGTAACCGGGAAAACCCCAATAAAGGTATGGGGAAGACAGATTCCATTGCTACAGAAAGGGTTAGGTAGAACACCCAATATTTCCCTTGGCCGCATATGGACCGGAACAATCTTATGAAGTCACTACCCTAGCTCACTGTAGGGGCAGGTAAGTGGATTTATGCACTAGAAAATCAAACAGATATGAAACACTTGCTTGCTGCCCTTATAGGAGAACAAGCAGATGAAATTTGGAGGAAAGCAGGATATAGCTTACACAAATATCCATGATGGTTCACCCTTTAACAATTGCAGGGTAAATGTGTGGGCAGCTTTAAGAGGTATATATCCTGACACACTGGATATTAATTCAATCATGGCTAGGACCATGAAGGTGGATGGTGATCCCACTGCATATATACAACAGATTTAGGAGATGTGGAGAGCAGAAACAGGGGAAGCATGGGATAAAAACTTGGCCTTTATCATATGTTAAAAAGAGGATTCCCCAAGGAGGTGCAGCAATTTTTGTATAAAGTTGTTGGAATAGAAGAAAAGTGTTGGGCAGAAATTCAAGCACATATATTGCACCATTGTAAAAGGAGGCAGGAAAAGAAAAAGGAGTAGCGGAGCAGGTGCTGGAAGCACTGGCTAAATTGATTCAAAAGAAATTGGCTAAAATTAGTTTTGAATGAGCTATGTGTCACGACCCTCAGCCCTGATCCCCACTGGCAAGCCCATTGGCCAGGTGGAATCAGACTTCGGATCTCGAATAAGGCCTGGCATCTGCTTCACAGGCACTCTTGGGGCCTGTCCTGGCGCCTTTGGCGCCATGCTCATAAACAGGGAAAGACATCAGCTAAAGGAACTACTTTATTCAGGCTTTCAGCCAACATGGAGGCATCCACATAGCTTGATTCCTAGAACCAAGCTATGCGGTATAGTGTTTTGGGTGTGGTGGCCTAGAGACTACTTTACCTGGACTACTTTGCAGAGACTATTTAAACCACACCCGAACAAGACAACACGCTTTGTGTTACCTCGCGCTACTAGCAATGTGACCAGCTTCTCACGAGCCTGGCAAGATCCGGACCTGCAGAAAACAAAGAACATTGTTAGCAGCAGACTCTTACCTGCAATCTCCATCCTTCACTGTTCACAGCTCCTGGGCACCTCCGTGTGGATGGTTCGCCACCCGGATCGAAGGACCTGAGAAAGGAAGAAAGACATCATTTACGAAGGTAGTAGATATATTTCGACCTTAAATTGCTTTGAGACTTACCTGGCTGGTGGTTGTTCGACCGGCATAGCTCCAGAACTCCATCTGCGCTGGGAGCACACCGCGAGCTACCAAAAAGAGAAAACACAGGTCAGTGAAGACAAGACATTGCCGCGCTGCGCAAAGCGCCTACTTACCGCATCATAGCGCTATTGTGCGCCATCATTTACCGGCGAGAACCAGCCTACCCAGTTCGCCAAGCGGACGCTCCGCGCACCTAAGGGAGATAAAAAAGAGACATTATCGAACAGAGAAAAGGCATGCAAGAATAACAACTCCATAAACCGCAATAAGACCTACCTGAAAGACATTACTTGGGCCGCTGTCAGTGAAGTAACTGGACCGCACGCGCCCACGAAAGACAACGCGCCCCTGTCCAGAAAGCAGGATGGAGAGCCCACCAACTTCAATAACAAGGTGAGAAGAGAACCCGGAGGGGCTGAAATCACAAGCGAGGTAGGAAGGCTTACCTTGGCTGTCCAGTCCTAAACATAGTCTTCATTTCCAGGCGGAATTCCACCGAGAACCACACCAGGGAATCATTGAAAAGGGCACCAGCGAACAACTGGCTGGGTGGCGTCCCCGTGGATACCAGTTGAGCGTAACACTATGATTACAAGCTTCACCGAAGGGCAACAGGCAAAGCAGGGACATCTTGAATCAAATATGGCACAAGGGTGGATGAATATGCACCTGATTTCAGAGACATGGGAGGGTTTTCAAGAGGCAGAGGATTCTTTTCAGAGAGAAGGAGGTGGTGCATTTGGAAGATTTAGAGGAAGGAGGCCTAGGTTTTGTGTACAACTGGAAAGCCAGTTTGGAGGACCATATGCATTGCCGTTTTGGTCCTGTGGGAGAATGAGACATTTATCATGGATTGCTGGAATAGGCCATCATATTTTTATGATCCAATTGCTAACCCCAATGCACCAGCAAGTAAGTTTGCGGGTTATCCCGCCTTCCAAATGCAGAACCCAAATATGCCCTGCATCCCAGGCTCAGTGCAACTGTACCAAGCACGGGTAGGACAGAACCCGGAGTCTGAGGCTGCACAGACCTATTTACCACAATCAGTTGTGTCCGGAACAGGCACCAGTGCAGCTGTATGAGAAGAATCCTTTGCCTCAAGGTACTGTTGCACATTATACAGGAGCGTGTGTTTAAGGGGGTAACCTATTCCCACTCCCGCGTACAAATTCATATGTGTATTAGGACAGCCCACAGAGAGCTCTGCCATGTCCAGTCCTGTCTGTTACTGCTGATCCGGAAGAGGGACCGCAGGTAGGTGTAACGATAAATGATTGAATTGTTTCCTTTTTGGTCGATACAGAGGCAAAATGCTGAACTCTCAGGGATTCTTTCAGGCTATTCTGTCGGTTCCATACACAGAGGGTTTACCTATCAAAGTAGGCAGTCAAGGTTTGTCAGCTCATTTGTTGTACTGTACAGATACCCCAGTGAATCTCTTGGTCAGAGACTTGTTGAGTAAGCTGAATATGACGATCTTGTTTATCGAATAAGGTATAGTATGTTCGACCCCAGGTTTATATCACGTGAGAGCTATGGTGATTTTGTGAGCATGTTATAGGTGCAGCACAATAAGGGGGGGGCTGTATATTCAGATTTATTTCTTTATGGAGCCATGGTGGTGTTGGGGTCTTTGACTACTCTAGTTGCAGAAAGCCCTTGTTAGAAGGACTCAACTGGAGTGCAGAAAGAGAAAGGTTTAATTGAACGGACGGAAGAAAGGAAAACTTGTTTCAAGGCACACAAGACTGCAATCAGCAATGCTCCAGTCTTGGTGACTCCAGGTTATAAGAAGCCATGTTATCTGTTTTCACACTCAAATGGGCAGGTAATGACTGTGGTCCTAACCCAGAAAACATTCTTGGGTCATAAGCCATTTGCTTATTATAGCAGATTCCTAGACCCTGTTATGCAAGGGCACTTTCTGTGTGAGAAAGCATTGGGGCCTGCGGCTTTTGACATTCAAAAGTCCTTAGCCATTACTATGGGCTGCACAGTGAGATTGTATGTAGAGAGTGCAGTTTTTTTGATCTTAGAAAAGTCCAAAGGTACCCTTACCACGCAGAGGGCCTCGGGTTATGAGGTAATCTTGTCTAATGCCTCTATACATCCAGTGAGTTGTCATAAATTCAACCCTACAACATTTTCAGCAGAACCAGTGAAACCTGGTGACATTGTACATGACTGCAACCTTTGCGGGAGAAGGAGATTAGTGTGAATGTTAACCAAGATGCATTGGAGGGGACGGGAAGTGCTCTTTGTTGATGGTTTATCGACAATCGATCAGGACACTGGGGAAAGACTGACGGGAGCGGCAGTTGTGGGCTTGGTGGATGGCGAGTACTGTAAGGAATGCATGGTATCAAAGTAAGACAGACACAAGTTACCATAGTTCAAGGGTGTTTATTAAACTTTAACAAGGGGGTGATAAACACCTGTCTAATCCTAAATCTAAAGATGGGAGCAAGCTACAACCATCAAATAATAACTAAACCGTCCTAGTGGTGTCCTTTCAAAAATAAAAGGGCCCATACTAAAAAACCTATTGCCAATCCTTACCGCTAAATACAAATAGTGTGGGGTAGAGTTCATGAAAAAGAAAAGTGTTCACAAAATGATGAGTCAGGATGTTCAGGCCGTTGGCCTCCCTTCCTCAAGGCGGTTCACTCGAGCATATCACACTCTCTAGCTTCTTTCGCACGAGGACACAGTTCTATTACCAACATCAGGGCCTTCTGCGCCCAAGTCTCTTAAGTTATCGAAGTCTTTTGATTCAGATGGCCTGATGTACTAAAAAAGTTCCTTTACAAATTCTCAAGTCGGATGAGTCACTTTTCACCCTAGATCCCATCAGCTGGGCTCAGATCCTTTTTATACCACAATCTTTAGTTTGGATCCCCCTCTTCCAGGCTCAGATCCTCTTCTCCAATGCTCATAGAATATATTTTCTCGGGTGAGTCACGGTTCATCCCGGATCCCCCTCAGCCGAGCTCAGTCCCTTTTACATAATTAGTCTCCTTCAGCCGGGCTCGGACCAATTGCAGTTTGTATTAGCTATCAAAGATTTTCGAATATGCACATGGTTTTGCTTGAACCGGTTCAGGACCACTTCGATTTCACAGTACACAATTTCTATACTGGGATAGCTAAAAGAGACCTTCCAATGAGCACCCAAGTGGTGCCAGACCTCTCTGTATATGGTGTCTATCTTGGTTTCTAAAGTTCAGTCACTCCTTGGATATTCAATTATATTCATGTTGCTCATCACATACGCTCACACTCCATTCTTTGCAGATTTCTTGATACAATGTTGCTGCTTGCAACCTTGGTTCTAACACAGAACGGTCTGCTATCAGTCTCCCCGACTCAAAGGCTGTGCTAACTTTACTGATGCTGCTTTGTTGTAGGAGCCAAGGACAGCACCACGGCGGCAATCGTTCTTCTCCGCCTCAGCTATCGATGCAGGAGAGCCCCGGGTACCTTCGACACACAAGGCACCTTGCTTCAGCTTCAATTCCTGGACTTATGTTTCTTATTCTCGAGGGCCCGTGAAAGTAGCAGGTTTCCTCCAAAAAGGCCAAGGGAAATTGCCTCCTTGCAACCCTTTCTGGTCTTGCCGCCTTTCTCCTCGTATTAAACTGCCATCTCAGAACTGCTGCTTACGCGTCTGTTTTGCCCTGCTCAGTGTGTGCTTTCATACTCCGCCTTTTATCCGTGTGGGGATTTGTGATGGAAGTCAGATGTGTGTAATTATCAGTAGTTGCCCGACTCTGCCTGAACCTTGTGTTGGAACATGTCAGGTATACTGCTCGGGTGTTAGTCCTTTTTCTCCCAAAGTGAGCTGTCCGTGAGAAAGTGTTTGTGTCTGGAAAGGGGATGGGGGTTGTGTTCCTAAGTATCCTACCTGGCAGGATGATGAATAGTGTTACATGGAAGTGGATACCGCGTCTCACTGTCCTGTGTCTCACTCCCGAAGACCCCTCATCCAGGTGATCCTGTTTGAGCTATTTTTCTCAATTGTTTACTGCTAAGTCACTCCACACATTGCACGGTCTATGCAGTGTGTTTGACTTGATTTGGGAGATTACTCCAAATCACAGTTTCTGACAGGTGCATACTAGAAATTGGTAGATATTCTACTTCCATTTTCTATCACTTTTAGATAAGCGGCACACCAGCGCTTTCTAGCACCAGAGGGTACATAAGTAGCGGTAGTTAGTTTTCACCTCTGTCCTGCTGTGCCCTTTGTATGCACCCTGTACGCTAGAGTTTCTCCTAACCTCTATCTGTGGTGACCCTCTTTTTAGGGCCCCCATGGACCAACATGACTTATGTTGCTAATGTTTATTTATCTTGGGGTATTGTTCCAATGATTTTTTGTGTTATAACCTTGTCACATGGAAGAAACCCTCATAAACTTTAGGCACCCAATTGTGTGTTTCGAATGGATTGTGTCCTCCAACGTATTCCTCATCTTAGATATATTTGTCCAGCTTTAGCTGCTTTGGAAATGTTTTCTTGGCATAGGGTGGCGTGCGTCAATGTTGTCGAGTCGAAGTCCCTCGAAGGCCTCGGTCGAGGGTGACGTCATCGGGTATACAAGTAGCACGCGCTGTTGTCCTCAGTTCTGTTTTTCCCCTCTTGCTCTGCTGTATAGATAGTGTAGGTAGCCAGGTGTCAGCCTTGCGAGAGTTGAAGTGGTAATAAAACCGGAAAATCTTCAGAGGGGTAGGATGGGAGGGTGATGAGGAATACGTTGGAGGAACATCCAGTCGAAAGAACGCTACCAGTTGGTAAGTAACTTGTTCTTAGTATGGATTGTGTCTTCCAACGTATTCCTCATCTTAGATAGACTCCCAAAGCAGTGTAAAAGTTCTTTGGAGGAGGGAGTAGATTTTTAATATTATATAGCTGAATACAGCACTCCTTTACCAAAAGTAAGCTCTTTAGTGTGGGAAGCATCCATATTATACACACCTGTGAAGGGCTGCCGAAGAAGCTATGCCTCTAGTTGAATGGGCCCTCAAGCCTTCTGGTGTATCTTTGCCCGCCAATCTGTAGCATTCTGAAATGCAAAGCACAATCCAACGTGATAGGGTTTGTTTTGACACCGATTGACCCAACTTCCTTCCGGTGTAGCCAATGAAAAGTTGATTATCCACTCTAAGCTTGGAGAGCCTAGAAATGTAAAAGCTTAGCCTGTGCAATCTTTCCTCCTCCTTGCTGGGATGAGGCGGAGGATAGAACGCGGGCAGAATGATCTTCTGATTTAAATGGAAATCGGACACAACTTTAGGCAAAAACTATGGTTTAACCCTCAATACAACTCTGTCCTTGTGGAACACAGTATAGGGTGGCCCAGAAGACAGTGCCTGCAACTCGCTCACTCTTCGTGCATATGTTAAAGCAACCAAGAAAACTGTTTTCAATGTTAGTAATCTTAAATGGCATGTGTGCAAAGGTTCAAAAGGGGCATGCATCAAACATTTTAGAACCAGATTAAGGTCCCAAACTGGGACTTGGAAAGAAGAGGGAGGAAACAAATTGGTGAGTCTCTTTTAAGAACTGTACTATCAAAGGAATTTTAAAATAGGAACATTCTTCCGAAGAGCGCTTGAAGATGAAAAGCGCTGCAAGATGACCTTTAATGGACCCAACATTGAGACCTCTATGTGCCAATGATAAGAGGAAGGATAATACTTCTGGATTAGGACACAGAAAAGGATCAACATTCTTTTCCCTGCACCAGTTCCAAAACCTCTTGCAGCAGCAACGGTACAAAGATTTTGTTGCTAGCCTTCTCGCTGAGAAGCAACACCTCCATGATATTCCTCCGGAAAGTCCCAATCCTTGTTTCTCAGCCTTTCAGATACCAAGCGTGAAGGTTGAGAGTCATGACCTCTGGATGGAGAACCTGGCCCTCCTTTTGTGAGAGAAGGTCCTCTCTCTGTGGAAGACGTAACAGAGGGCAGATGGACATATCGAGAAGGTCCGGGTACCACGTTCTCCTGGCCCAATCCAGGGCAATTAGGATCATGTGGTTTTTGAACCATCTTAGCCTCCTGATGACTTGAGAAATGACGGGGATCGGAAGGAACGCGTATAGCAGTGGGAAGTTCCACTCCACCATGAACGCATCCCCCAGGGCTCCTCTTGGGGGAAATTCCCTTGAGCAATACCTTTCGCACTTACGGTTGATTCCAGTCGCAAACAGGTCTACTTGAGGGGTTCCCCAAAGGGTGAAGATCTCCTGAAGGACTTCCTGAGCCAGTTCCCACTCATGGGACACAGTACTCTGCATGCTCGGAGCATCCGCCATCATATTCTTTTCCCTGGCTAGATGAACTGCCGATAAGGAGATTCTTTCCTGAATTGCCCACTACCAGAGCCGCATTGCCTCTCTGCACAGAGGTAGTGACCCTACACCTCCTCTTTTGTTTAGGTAATGCATGGCCACTGTGTTGTCAGTCATTATCAGGACATTCTTTCCCCTGATAGATGGCAGAAAAGCCTTCAGCGCCAGTCTGATTGCTCTCATCTCTAAAAGGTTGATGTGTAGTTTGGACTCCGATGCTAACCAACGACTGCTGATTGTCATATCGTTGGTATGAGCTCCCCACCCCATGAGTGAGGCGTCCATCACTACTGTAATATCCGGCCATAGTTGCCAAAAATGTTCTTCTTTTAGGATGTTCTTTGTGCAAGTCCAGATTGAAGATTAGGGCACCTGGCAGAGCCCTGAAAAACCCAGGTGGGTACACTTAATTGAACAAAAACTTCAGGGTGAGAGGTCACATAGTTCCATCATTGTAGCAAATATAACAGTCACTTCTTACTGCATTATTTTTCACAAAATGTATTTAATGACATCTGGATAATGTTGGTGGGGATAGAGCACCCGATGATGTTTAGAAAAACAATATATATAGGTATGATCCAGTAAGACAGGCTGGATCTCAATGCAATAACAGATAACTGCTGCTATTGGTTGATCATTTCAATTGTGCAGTCACAAGAATAAACATAAACCCACATCAATGTACATATATACAAAAAGCACATTAACAATGCTTCAAATGTGAACAGTGCACATTTGAAGCATTGTTAATGTGCTTTTTGTATATATGTCCATTGATGTGGGTTTATGTTTATTCTTGTGACTGCACAATTGAAATGATCAACCAATAGTAGCAGTTATCTGTCATTGCATTGAGATCCAGCCCGTGTTACTGGATCATACCTATATGTATTGCCTTTGTGCAAGTCCACCACAGAAGATCCTGCCGAACCTTGTTCGGAATCTGAAGGAGATCCGTCATTTGTCCTGAGAATTGGGACCATTGAGTCTTTAGAGCCCATTGAATGGATCTCATCCTCAGGCGTGCTTCTGGCACAAGGAAAATGCAGGATACCATGAGGCCAAGTAACCTCAAGAAGTCGTAAGCCTGGAGATTTTGAAATTTGGAAACCATCTGAAGACTGTCTTGAGCCCTCGACTTGGGAGGCGAGCTCTTTCCCAAGGATGTGTCTAGTACAGCCCCTATGTACCCGAGCTGCTGGGAAGGTGTCATTTGTGACTTCCTGAAATTGATGGAGAAGCCCAGTCTGTTGAGGAAGTGGCAGGTGACTTTCAGATGATTCAGGGCTTGCTCGGCAGAACGTGCCCTGATCAACCAATCATCCAGTTAGGGGTAGACGTGAATCCCCCCTCTCCTGAGGTGCGCTGCCAACAACTTGGAGGTCAACCCGAATGGTAGGACTCAAAACTGATAATGCGAGTCGCCAACCGCAAACCTCACGTATTTTCTGTGCTTGAGATGGATTGGCACATGAAAATAAGCATCCTGAAGGTCAAATGACATCAACCAATCCTGAAGTTGAAGGGCCTGAAGGATCTGAGAAAGAGTAACCATTTTGAACTTGTCCTTCCTGAGGAGCTTGTTGAAGCCTATTAAGTCAAAGATGGATCTCAGTCCTCAGTCCTTTTTGGGGATAAAAAATATGGCAAGTACCATCCCTTGTTCCTCTCCGCTACAGGTACTGGTTCTATAGCACCTTTCTCTAGCAGGGTTGAAACTTCCTACTGTAGGAGCGGGTCTGACAAGCTTCGAAGAGTGTCTCCCCGGTGGATTGCTTTGAGGTTGCGTTAGAAAAGGAAGGCAGTAACCTTGGGCTATTATTTCTAGAGCCCAAACATCTGATGTAATGGCTCGCCATTCTTGCAGATGATGAGACTGCCTGCCTCCTACAGGCGTCTTGTGATGCAAGTCCTCAAATGGTTTTGTGGAAGTTGCTGCAGCTGCTGATGGCAAAGAGGCTGCAGCTGGGGCTGGGTTAGCATGTTTACCTCGTCCACCACGAGTGGTTTTTTTATGGCCTCTTTGACTTGCCATTCCTCTCGCCTTTCTATATGAGGCGTAATAACGATAGGCTCGTCCCCTCCAAGATTGTCCTGATGCACGAAAAGGCTGGGGTTGCCTAATAGCCTAAAGATTTGGCTGCTTCTTCTGAGGTCTGCAACCTCTCAAGGCTCTCGTCAGCCTTGTTGCCGAAATGGTGACACCCGTCAAAAGGCATGTTCAAAAGACGGGTTTGCACTTCTGGTGTGAAACCCGACTTTGGCAACCATGTAAATCTGCGTTTTACTGTGCTAGAGGCCATGGACCTGCTCACGCTATCTGCAGTGTCCAATCCAGACTGAAGGGATTCCTGCATGGCTTCCTTTCCATCTCTAACGATGACTAGGAATCCTTCCCTTTCTTCCCCTTCTGGTAGATGCTCCGCCGCCATTGCAATGCACTCCCACAAAGTGTACGAAAATGTTGCCAAGGCACATGTGGAGTTGGCCGATTTTAATGCCATACTCCCAGCTGAAAATACCTTGCATGCCCAACCATCCACACGCTTGTCGTCCCTATCTGGAGGGATGGAAGGGTACGCCACCTTATTAGAAGCTGTGCCTGCCTGAACCACCAGACTCTCAGGAGTAGGATGTTTGGATAGATAGCCTGGGTCGCTACTGGAAAGGCAGTATGTTGACGTGAGGGACTTATTCACAGGAGGAATTGAGTCTGGATCTCCCAATCTTTGGCCACCCTATTTTGTATGGCTACATGGAAGGGTAAAATCAGATCTTCAGTGGGGCCATTATCCAATATGTCAGTCAAGTCATCATGGATGAACTGAGTTGGTGGTCTAGCCCATCCTAAATAATCCACCACCTTTGTCATCAGTTGTCTGTATGAGGGACTGCCATGTTCCCCTGGTTCTGGTCTGCCAAAATCTGTCTCGGGTGATATATCAATTCCACTTGCGTTATGCAAGATTTCCACTAAATCCCTCATTCTGCTTTCCTCACAAATTAGACATTCTGGGACATTAGGGGTGCCATACTCTAGTCTATTTTCCAAAGTCAGGTAAACAACCTGTTCATCAGAATAAAACCACCGTGGTTGAGGGCACAATTAGTTGCTACTGAGGGAGGGAACTACTGTGGGTTTTCCCACCCTCAGTAGCAACTAATTGTGCCCTCAACCACGGTGGTTTTATTCCGATGAACAGGTTGTTTACCTGACTTTGGAAAATAAACTAGACTCTGGTTTTTCACTTAAATTGGAATACAGTTGGTAATTGTCCATACCTTTCGTGTTATAAATTGCTTCAATGAGGGAATTCCCTGTCAACCTTACCCTTTGCCCCCATATATTTTGTAGTGCCATACTCTAGGCCAAAAGGAACATCCTCCTCCTCAGACCTTTCTTGTTCTTCAAAAATTGAAGTCAAGGACTAATAATATTTCTTCCTTGGTAGAGTTTTATAATTTTTTTTGGAGGAACTGTTACAGTGGAGGCTGAAGGTTTTGTAGTCTTTGCAGCTTTTTTTACTTCTATTTTGGCAGTTTCTGGCTGAACTGGAGCCTTTGAAACTTTTGGCACCGAATGCTTCGGGGTCGACGTCGACGATGGCGTCGACGAAATAGCAGTCATCGACAGAGCTGGCTTCGAGGGCGTCGAGATGCTCTTCGAAAACTCGTCCTTCGAGGTGTGTCTGGTTCCGGACGGTGTCGATGACCTCAAGCGGTTGACTCGATTCGAGTGATATTTATCAATCATGGTCGTGGAAGGTTGCCGATCTTTCCTCCTTCGATCACCCGGGATCAAGGGCACGCGAGTGTCGGAACGGTAACGCTCTCGGCCGGCTTCCGAGGAAGGCACGGACCGAGGCTTAGCCTTTTCAAAAACCTCCATCATTTTAACTCTAAATACTTCCCATTCTTCGGAGGAAGAAAATGTTGTGGGGCATTTCATTTTCTTGGGGGATTCATCCGAAGACGAGGTGGAAGGGGACCAGTGGCGTCTCTTTTTAGACTTTTTCATCAAAGACAAAGAGTGGTGTGAACCACTTTGTGATCTAGACCTGTTTTCGCCTTTTGCATCGAGATTTTTCCTCATGGGATCTCGACTCGACGCTTGAGGCTTTCCGGTCGGGTTTTCGACCTACCTCTAGTTTTCCCTTCCTCTCTCGCAAGGCCTTGCCCGTCATTGCCTGACACTTCGTACAGGACTCCATGTCGTGGTTTTCACCGAGGTACCACAGACATTCTCGGTGTGGATCCATTATCGACACAGAAAACTCATTCCAGCAAGGACAACCGAGTGAATAATTACACTTTTAAGTTCCTGTGCAGATATTGGAGAAGGCTGTTAATAAACATGAGGGATAGGATGTATGTTTTGTTGTTTTCCTTTTTCCTTGTTTGTGTGACAATGAATACTAATGTACATATTGGTAATATGTTTGAAAAATATGAAATGTTGAAACCCCAAACCAAAAGAGGTGCAGGCCCAGAGGGTTTTGTTGATGAGCAGGTGGGTTTTGACCAGATGGTGAATGGAAATGGCTTTGCGCCTGATAATCTGTGGCATAGGGATATGACAAGGAAAGGGAGGGAAAAGGCGGCAGACCCATGCTATGTCTGTTAGCTCATTCCCCATGCTTCTGGCGTCTCAAGATTATTTCTTCCTGATGAAGTGCCACCACAAATAGTACAACGTGTGGTCCGTCCATCTTTGTGCAGAGGGGCTTATTTCAAGGACAAGCAGTCCAGGCTACTACCATACCAATTGATCAATACGAATGTTTAAGGAATGGAAATAAGGAGCACAAAGATGTGCAATGTAGTCTACAATCACAATTGGCATTAGGAGGTTTTGTTTTTATATACAATAATTGGGAACAGGAGGTGAAGAGTTGTAAAGCGGGAGGAGTGAGGAATTGTACTGAACTGGTGGAGAACGTCAAGCATGAATGTTCAGAAGTTTGGAAGGATTATGGTAAAAGGTTGACATGGCTGAAACCACCAAAAAAGACCTGTTAAGATTAAGTTACTGACACATTTTTCCCTATGTTTCAGGGGCAATGGCTGTATGCCAGTCGGGACTAATAAGAACTGTATTAAACTTTGCAAATTGTGAATTTGGCCGGTGGGACTTCTGCCATCCTTGATAATTATTGGGTCTGTGGGACCCTGGTATACCTCCAACTCCCACCGGCCTGGAATGGAGTATGCAGCTGGCTACTTTGCACTGCCCGATCTTGGTAGTCCCTGAAACTGATCTGGTTATCTCTAATATGCTGCTCCAAGCCCCTTTTGTGTCCCCTATTTTGTTGAACACATCTGAACTTAAGAGTGTTGAAGGACATGGAACTGTTGAACTTTTGAGGCGATCAATCTAGAATAATTGTGTCATCAACTTTGTCATGACTCGCCATAGGCAATGGTCTAGCTGACACCGGTGGCAGCAAATGCTGTGCAGCTTCCTTATACCTGTATCAGGGCCCTCCTCCAGAGGTCCCGTTTCCATCTGCTGCGTTCTAGTATCTAGGGAACAGCGCTGGATGTCTGACATCACGCAAACTACGGTACAGCCAGAGCTGACGAAGAGGAATGGATCCTGCCCCCGAACACGTTGCTACTGCCTCGGTAGCCCTGACGCTGGCCTAAGTGCCATGCTCTTCTCCTGTTGTACTCTTTGGATGTTTGTCTCTCGCTCTGATTCCAACATACTCTTTCCCCTTTCTTTAGTATTCTTCTTGCACGCAACTTTTCCCATCTGTTGCCCGCTGTGTGTATGACCACTGCCTGCTGCCAGAATCACCTCAGTGAAGCTTGCCACCAGAGACTACCGTCTTGCTCCAGTGGATTGTCAAGTGACCAGCTAGGACTTTCTTCCCCAGAGGGTTTCCCTAGGGTCCCCTGCCTTTCTGTAGAATGTCCATTATCGGGAGATCATAGGCCCTAGGTGGTTCTCACAATCAACTGCTGCGGCCCCTCTTCACCAGGTTAGTGCCTTGGCTAGTGATTCATTACAGTTAGGGATGCCTAACGTCATGGACCAAATGCAACAGTTGGTTGCTGCAGTGCAGAACCTGACACTAGAAGTGAAAACTCTCAGAAATTAGAATGTAGTGCTCGGTCGACAGGTAGTTCGAACCCTAGTTGACATTCCTCCTGGCCCCTTACCAGGGGGTAAATACAATGAGAATCCCAAAAAGCTAAGGGAGTTCCTAGTACAGTTTGCATTTAAGGCTACGTACTTCCCTTCAGACCATGACAACGTGGGGTATATGATCTCCGACCTGTCAGGCAGTGCCTTGGTGTAGGCCACCCCACTTGTCAATATAAGTAACCCTATCTTGGATTCTCATCAGGAGGTTTGTCAATAACCTCAGAACAATGTTTAGTTGTCAAGAAGTTGTGGTGTCCACCCAATAACAATTGTTGGACATCAAACAAGGTGCCACTGATGTGCTGTGCTGTATAACTAAGTTTAAATAGATGGTAGCTGAAACCGCTTGGCTCGAAAATGCCTTAATCGCCCTGTTTTGGAGGGGCCTTTCTGAGGAACTCGGGGACAAGGTTTCTAAGGTGACTAGACCTGCTAATTTAGCAGAAATGATTGCTTTTATGATGCAACTGGAGTATCGGTTACAGGAACAACACATGGAATGGAAGAGATGATGATCAGGACACCAACCATCCGATTTGCCCCATCCAAACACTACTGTCACCAAAGGGGATGAACCTATGCAGTTAGGGATGGCTCGGGGTACCCTTTCCGTCAAAGAGTGTGCCAGAAGGCGCTCTCAAGGGTTATGTATGTATTGCGCCTCCTGGGAACATCTTGTTTGTGATTGCTCCCCCCAAGGAAGGCAGACGTAAAGGAAACTATGATCCGAGAAGGACTGCCGAGTTCCCCAGGTCCTACCTCTCCGCCACAGATCAGTCGTTGGTGGTTCCCTCTGTCCGCATTCACCTCTCCGACAAAGAATTGATTAACGTACTGGCTTTGATTGTGGGACAGCTGGTTTATTTATGGACGACAGATGGGCTCAAGACAATGGCATACCAAGGATTTCCAAAACTGTTACAGTACCCGTGCAAGGGTTTGATGGTGCCCATTTAGTATCTGACCCTATCACTGAACATACATCAACTATAATGTTATCCATTGGGTCTCATGTGGAGCAAATTTATTTCCACCTCATTAAGGCCGCCCATTACCCCATTATCTTAGGTCCTGCTTGGTTGTGACTACATAACCCTTTTATATACTGGTCTGCAGGGTCATTGTTTTTGGGCTCTGAATGCTGTCTCACCCATTTTTTTTATCAAAGGAATCAACCGGCCAACAGTTTTTTGCCATACAAGTACATCTGAAGTCCTCTATTGTTGTGGCCCTAATCCAATCCATTCCAGAAGCTTATCCTGCCGTTCAGGATGTGTTCTCTGACCTTCAGTTTAAGGAACTGCCTCTGCACCACAGGGATGACTGCGCCATTGATTTGATCACTCACAAACGCATTCCATTCGGTCTCATGTACATCCTCTCTGATGTAGAAACACAGGCTCTAAAAGACTATCTACAGACCAAACTGAAGAATGTACTAAATACAGAATCCAAGTCGCCTGCTGGCACCTCCTTATTTTGTATCCCTAAGAAAACCACCTCAGATTTGAGGTCCTGCACAGATTACTGCGGTCTCAATAAGATAACGATCCCGGACCGCTATCCGATGCTGTTGATCCCGGTTATCATGGAGGCTGTCAGAGGAGCTACCATCTCCACCAAGCTAGACTTAAGGGACGTGTACCATCTCATTCAGATACGCTGGGGCGATAAATGGAAGACACCATTCGTACCACTTTTGGTCATTATGAATACAGAGTAATGCCCTTTGGGTCTTCAAATGCTCCCGCTGTCTTTGAGCGTTTTATGGATCATGTGTTTTCAGATCTTCTTCTCCACACAGTAATCGTCTATTTAGATGATATTTTTGGTCTATTATAACCCCGTTGACCTTCATGAAATCCATGTTAGGACCGTTCTTCAAAGGCTATCGGATAATCACCACTTGTCAAGGCAGTTAAATGCGAATTTTACCAGCCATGAAGTACAGTATTTGAGTTATGTCTTGTCTGCAAAGGGAGCAAGTATGGATCCGAACAAGGTACAGGCAATTTTGTAATGGCCTACTCCGGGTTCCGCAAAAGACCCATGTTTGCTGGAGTTTACGAACTTCTATAGCAAGTTCATACCAGGGTTCTATTGTATCCTTTTACCCTTCACAGCTCTTTTAAAGAAAGGCGTGAGAGGACTTTAAAGAAGCAGTTTTCATCCGCTCCTATACACCGAATCCCGGATCAGAACGAAGGCTTCATTGTGGAGATAGATGCTTCGTACAGTGCATTAGGAGTTGTTGTTAAAAAAATAAATGCACCAGAGTTGAATTCCCAGTGGCTTACCGACTGGTTGCTTGGCTACCCTCTGAGTCTGACTGGGTACCAGGCTCTTTCTTGATCAGTCACCTCTGCACTGCCTCCTGGCCTACCACGCACTTAGGAGCTGTAACCCTACCATCCCTTGTTCTCCTTGCACTACCCAGAACCACTCTGCCCTTGCTCAGAGCATTGCTGCCCTGTTTTCCCCACCCCTCTGCCTTACACCTCCCTTTCCCCTTGCACTTCTCGTCCCCACACTTGCACAATTTGAATGACACAAGGGGGGGTCATTACAAGCTGGGCGGTAAGGGGTTAACGGCGCCGGTAATGGTGCCGGCACCGTTAACCCTATACCGCCCTATTACGAGTCTGCTCGCGGGATACGCAAAGGGCGCCTGGTAAAACCAGGCACCCTTAGTGGGTCCCCCTAGTAGACCAGCGAGCTAACAATGGGCCCGTTATTAACGGGCCGTTGTTAACTCCCTCCCCATTCCCATTGAGCCCGGAAAGGGCTCAATGGGAATGGGGGTGGGTTCCCTGAATGGGGAAATACTGGGTCCTCCAAGGTTGGAATGGCCCAGTATTTCCCCATTCAGGGAACCCAGTATGCGGTATGGGGGTAGCCATGGCGCTATTAGCGCCATGGCTACCTCCAACCTCGTAATGACCCCCCAAGGTCTAGTAAGATAGTTTGTCTTGTCCACCCTCTGTCTTCCTTCCCTTGTCCTGTCACGCCTAGAAACACTTGTGTACAGGTGCGTTATAAATGACTTTGCATATCATTACCTATCAAACTGGGCCTCATTCTAACATTGCCCAGCTGGAAACAACAGTGCCGGTAAGCTTACCGGCACCATTGTTTCCGGACCGGCAAAGTACAAGTCTGGTGGGCGGGTGCCTTCCCGCCCGGCAGGTCTGACATGCCGGGTGGACCGGCACCCGCCCACAGACTTTCACAGAAGCACCAGCACCGTTATTACCGGACTCTATGGGAACAACATATTACCAGCGCCTGACCTGTAATGCGACCCACTGTCCCAATCAGAACCTAATTATTCTCTATTAGAAAGGGAGTTGCTCGCAATTAAAAGGGCATTTTGGCAATGGAGACATTTACTCTTTGGGATCACAATCCAATAGAAGTGAGATCGGACCACCAGAATCTCAAGTTTGCGGTATGCCGAGACCCAAAACAACTGACAAGCCCGCTGGGCATACGTTTTCTCTCCCTACAGTCACCTTCATGATTATCCCGAATGGTTTGGCCGATGACTTATCCTGCAAGTCCGGTGAACCATTCCCCGTTTCCATTCTGAAAAGATGTTTTCTTCGGCTACCTTTCTGTTCTATGTGTCCTCATTTCTACAGGACCTACGACAACAGTCCTGATACAATGTTGGTGTGTAGAACTTTGTCTAAATTCTATCCTCTTATGCAGGAATGGGATTTGATTTTTTTATGAACACCAAGTCTTTATTCCCACAGCCCTTCTACGTCAGAAGGTGTTGCAAATGTGTCAGAACGGGACATTGCAGCGTCAAGACAACTACTATACTCATTCAACATTTTTGGTGGCCGGGGTTAGCCAAGGATGTCTACTATTATGTGAAATCCTGGACTACATGTCTTCAGTTCAAAGTCCCGCGACAAAAACCCTTGGGTCACCTAGTTCAACTTCTTCTGCCTTCCCGTCCCTGGCAGGTCCTTTTCACAGATTTGATCGTGGACCTACACCCCACCCCCTACAAAGGGAATACTGTGGTGATGGTGAACATTGATTACTTCTCCAAGCTGGCTCACTTGGAGGTCTTAGCTAGGATTCCAAAGGCCCCTCAAATGGCCATTTTATTTCTACAGACTATTTTTTCCCAGCATGGTCTTTCCATTTCCATACTGTCGGATTGTGGTCCACAATATACATCCAAGTATTGGTCCATCCTTCGCAAAACCATGGCAATATGGCGGGATCTCAGTTCTGGCGATCATCCTCAGACCAATGGCCAAACTGAGAGGCTCAATCAACCATTGGAATGCCATCTACGTTGTTTCATCTGCCACCCTGGACAATTGGAGTCATGTATTGCCTTTAGATGAATTCACCTATGAAAGCTGCAGCCCTTTTTACTGCAATTTTGGATATCATCCTTCCTGTTTTCCCTGTGATTGCATCTTCAGTTCATTTTTCCAGCTGTGGATGCCTTGATCGCCCACATCCAGAAAGGCCACCAGACTGCTCTACAATCTCTCTCATTTGTATGTCTTTAGTCCAAACAGCAGGCTAACCTCAAACGCACTAAAGAAGCTGTCTTTCTGTCTAGTGATAGATTTGGCTGGCTACCCATTTTCTTCCCAGTCATCTGGTACCTTCCAAACTTTCTCCCAAATACTTTGGCCCCTTTCCTGCCTTGGGTAATAGGGGACGTCTGGCATATAAGCTACTCTAACCACCTTCCTGGTCCCGCATCCATTCTGTCTTTCATGTGTCCCAGTTGAAAGCTACCGGACCATTTTCACAGATGCCAATTTCCCCCCACCCCACCCCCAGTGGACATATCAACAGGCCCAGAATAAAAGGTATTCAGCATCTGTGATTTTTGTTCCTTTTGTGGCCGGCTGCATTATCTGGTGGACAGGAACGTTTATGGTCCCTTAGATCGTACCTGGGAACCTGTGTGGAATATGCATGCTCCTGGTTTGGTGCTTCATTTCCATCAGTTGCTTCCGTGGAAGCCTGGTCCTCTCTCTTCGGGGAAGGGTCATACTGTCATGACTCGCCGTAGGCAATGGTCTATCTAGCACCAGTTGCAGCAAATGCTTTTCAGCTTCCTTATACCTGCATTAGGGCCCTCCTCTAGAGTTCCCTTTTCCATCTGAAGCGTCCTAGTATCCAGGGAACAGTGTCCGACATCACGGGATATGCTGTACAGCGGGAGCAGTCAAAGAGGAATTTACTCCTGCTCCTGAACATGTCGCTACTGCCTCTGTAGCCGTGATGCTGCAGTAAGGTCTGTGTTCTGCTCCTGTTGTACTTTTTGGATGTTTGTCTCTCGTCCTGATTCCTACTTACTCCTTTCCCTGTTCTTTATTATTCTTCTTGTATGCTGCTTTCCCCATCTGTTGCCTGCTCTGCTGTATGACCTCTGCCAGAATCTACTCAGTGAAGCTTGCCACGAGAGACTGTCTTGCTACATTGGATTGCCAAGTGACGAGCTGGGGTTTTCTTCCCAAGAAGGTTTCCCTAGGGTCCCCTACATTTCTGTGGAATTTCTATTATCAAGAGGTCGGAGGTCCTGGGGTGGTTCTCACAATCAACTGCTATTTGTCTTTGCTACGTTAGTGCCTTAAATAGTGATTCATTTCAAAGGTCTTCAGAGGCATTAAAAGAATACCAGAACATGTTAGACTCTTCAGCAGAATAGATGGTTTTTGCCTCTCCTGGCTCCGACATTAGAAGCCATTGTTAATGCTAAATGGCTACAGATCACCCGTCACAAACTCATCCAACTGGCCAATTATTCAGAGACTGCTTTCAATGCTTTACGCTAGGAGATGAGAGCCTTGTGACTCATGAAACTATATATACCCTGCACCACCTTACTGCAATGGAAGTTGTGGTCTGTCAAAAATAGGGGTTTCCTGTTGCACATTTGTGCCGTCGAATGATATGGACAATAGAATTTTATTGAATACCATTAGAGCTTTACATAATCTACATGAGGCCATGGAAAGAGAGGCTGGGACAAAGATGTAACTTGGTTTGATTCACTTTTTGCCTGGGTTCCATCATGGCTAATCTTTGTTTTTCTGTTTTTCTACGTGTCCTGTTTTTTCTTGCTGGATACTTTTAAGATACCGCTCTGCTAAGCTACTGCAAAAAAGCTGCTATGTCAGTCACTCTGTCTGCAGGTAGGGCCACTTTATCCCAAATCATATAGGTACATAGACTGAGTTAGGGTTCACTGGGCCTCTGGGTGCTGTCTGTTGTCTTCTGCCCGATTCAAGAACATTGTGGAGGTCAACAAGGGTTTGGTTCCCAAAGATGGGGTCATTGAAGAGCAGAAAAATATTTTGATAGTTAATATATTAATTAAAGGGGTGATGACTGGGGATGACAATTTAAGGCCCTACACGGGAAAGACATTTATATTGTGGAAAGTGTATTAGGCCCCAGTGTGTTAGAGTTGAAATGCCGATCTAGCCACTAAAACATGTGATTCAATGTAGTTAGACAATTGCAGTGTTACTTTGTATTGACAGATTAATTACAGTAGGTTGTAATGTTATTGGTAGAATGGACAATGTTTTGTGCAATGTACCATTTGTAGTGCTTTGAGGCACGAAGTGGGAAACTATGCGCACACGGGAACAAAGCATGCTAAACCAGGGTTTTATGAGCTCCAATGGAGATAAACAGGTTGTGGGTTAAAGATGATATGGTCTAAGATGGCAGTGGTAATTAAGGTTATGTGAGCTAATGATAGAAAAATAATACAAAGATGCCAGGAGATTTCAATTTTATTGTTCCAAAGGAATAATAGCCCTGTACAATCACCATTTGAGTTCATGAGTTTTTGGTCACATGGTATAAATAGTAATAAACGTGGTTATTTATGAACAGTATTTATCATGTGGAAATATGTCATGTTTGACGATAGAAGAAGATTGCATGTCAAAAGGGATGTACCTTATGAAAGTATCCAATGGGAATTACAGAATTAGGGGGATTAAGTTACTTTGTATTAGTGTTAGTCAATGGAGGGTTGGGGGATGACTTTAACGCAATATGTGTGATTACGTAAATTGTTTAAACTGTATATAAGCTGCTATTTTGTATTACTCAGGGAACCGGGTTAATATTTAATCTCGAAGGAACTCATTAGCCTCTCCCGATCGTAAGCATGCAATAAACCTGTTTTCTGACAGAAATGCATTTATCTTTTCATGGAAGCTGCACTTTTGCATTGGAAGCGTTCAGGCACGTCCCAATATCCTTTTGAACTTGAAGTGAACAGATAAAGAAGGCGGTGTGAGCCCTGAGGGGAAAAGAGGAAGACAGGGCCAGCTGTGCTTTCATTGAATAATGTGAATTGAATAGCTAGCTGCGCCACACAAGGGTCAATTTAATTAGCAAACCTACAGAATGGCATAGCAAATTGCTATTTGGCAACGCTTATGTTATGCCTTGCAGTCAAGTAAATTAAGTCAGTGCTTTATATAGTTTATTTGGTCCAAATCTTCCCATTGGTTTTCACGCTATGGCTTTTCAAAAACGACACTTTTCTCTATGGGAAAATGAATGGGAGAAGCTGAAAACTGTGTTTTTCATATTTTCTTAATAACTTTTTCATTTAATTTTTTAATGAATGGTTCCCATAATGTCCAGTTCGGCGGGGCAGGGGGACCTTGGCAAGCCTTTTGTTTAGAAAATGTGATTCAAATCCATTGAGCAAGTTAAGTTATTAGCCCCTCTCTGCTGTAAAGCACCAAGACTGACATAAAGGTTTTAAGGCGCATGGGGTCCCCAGTCCTCTGTCGGTTTACCGCAAACCAGTCAAGGAAATTACATTGACGCTTTGTGCCCGAGCTGTTTCTTATCTAATCAAAATGTGCCCGTCGGTCTTCACGCTACAGCTGTTCAGAAACTACACTTTTTCTCTATGGGAAAATTAATTGGCTGAAAATGGTGGTGTTTTGTTTTCTTTATAACTTTCATTTTATAATGTGCAGTTTGGGTATGCCCTTGACAAACATTTTGTTTTGAAATTGTCATGCAATCCATCCAGCAAGTCAAAGGTTATTAGCAATAGAATTTTGGGAAATTTCATCAAATAGACTAAAAGACTGTAGCAGTGGCCAGTGAGTGGGCTAGGCCTACACCTGAGGCCCAAATCCCCCCTGCAGTTAAATTATAAAGTTCCACCGGCCATGCTTGATGTACTAATGTTGGTGGTCCCTTGCATGTTTTAGCATACATTTTGAAAAAAGTTTTTAGGACCCCTCCCCTTTATGCTTAGCGTAAATTTAAAACACAATTTACATGATTGTTTGGGTGAAAACAGCTCTCCTGGATGCAAACAAATATCAATTTACAGTGTGAATGGCAAATCACTTGTCATTTTAAGTCTTTCCCATCCTCTTTGACATTCTCCTATTACCACCTTTCTCTAGCTAGTTCGTGTGAACCATTTTCTTCCAAGCTCATCATGCAACATTCCCACAGGAATCCTGCAGAAATCCCTCATGATTCACCGGTAAGAAAGAAGCTGTCTGGAAGAAATGGGCTCCCCAGTTCACCCCTAACTCTCCCACTACACGTGTCCTCGTTTCCACTCCCTACCACCACCATATGACATGACCCAACCCCTCCTCCCCATTACCCTTCTCCATGTGTCATTTGAGCATTTTTCTTTTTTGGCTGCCCTCTGGTCTACCGCAGGAATTGCTCACATCGAGAAAAATAAAACATGCAGTGTGCTCGGTGTGGTCTGCCGGCCACCCTCAGTGCCTCACCGTTTACACCGGCACAGGGCACAGGTGAGGTCATGCCACACTTCGTGGTTCACAGGATGACGGACTCCATGCTGCAGTTCCTGTCCAGCCTCTGTGAACTCGACTACTCTGCAGATTCTACATTTTCTACCCTTCTGCCAGCATCTGTTTCCTCAGCATGGATCTCCGGTGCATAAAAGGTACTTTCGTAGTATTAGGAGCTTCTATTTTCGGCCTAAACTTGGAGGATCTTATGGGAGCATGGTGAAGTAGCTGCTCGCTGCATGGCTGCTGGGCACGTCATCCCCCATGCAGTGAAAATTACTTTATTATAGTTTGGGAATATAATGTTGCTTGGCCAAAGAAAAGAATTGTAAACTTAAATCAAAGTTTTCTTGTGTCCTAGGACTCCTCCAGATCGACCCAAAGCATGACAGCAGTTCAGGCTTAAAGGGATTCCCGCAGTTCCCTTTTTCTCTCAGGGGCACGCTATGTGATTGCTTTTTGGGATCAAGGGGTTTCCTGCACTCTTCTTATCTGCTCCTCTCGGGTCTCTCCCTTGATTCTCAGTATTGGATGTTGAGGTAGTCCTGCATGCTTCTTTCTCAGATCTTGCCTGGGTCCCTTTCCCTTGTTTCTCAGTCTGGGATTTAAGGGTACCTGCACCCTTTGTCTGTTGTGGTCACTGACTCTCCATCCCCTTGGTGCTTGGCATAGGACTTAAGGGATTCCCACATACTTCTTCTCTGGTCTTCTCAGGGTCTCTCCATTTAGCTCTTCAACTTTGCTACTGAGGCAATTGTTAGCCTCCTTTTATGTTCCGTCACAAATCAAAGGTATTTGTCCCTTCTGCCCAAGGGGGAGCCTCCCCCATGGAAGCTAGGGAGGTGAGCCCGCTCCGCAAGACCCTGCCTAGGGTTCTGGGCAAATGGCACCTCACTGGGAGGGATTCCCCTTTAGGGGACATAGGCTCCTGTTCCTGTGAGGAACTCCCTGCCACAAAGCCTAGTAGCATACATGGGACTAATTGCTACAAAGACTAATGTACCATATACCTGTTTGGCTGAAGGTAATGCTGGAACCTACCAGCATGAAGAAGAAAATGAGAATATCTCTTTAAGAGGTCATGCATACTTAATTGGGCTGAGTGGAGGAGGTTTGAGAAGCAAAGAGTATCCTACACCGGGGAAGCTCTGTGACGTGACAACGCCTGGAGGAGGTGGATCAGAGAACAGTCGTGGAGCCCACAACTTTCGAAGAGCAGCTGAATGCCTGAGTGAGACGCTGACAATCTGGTGTATCATACAGCGGGAGAACAATTGTACTGCAGGAAAGCAGAGTCTTGCTGCAGGTGTTGGCGAGACCACTTCTCTACCGCGGTGGGCAGAACGCCCAAGCAAACACAGGAGACCATCCAAGAAGGTAACTGGAAGCATGAGAAGCTTACAAGCGGTAAAGCCTGTGTGTGGCATAAGGGGAGCCGTGAACGGGAGAACAATGAGCATGCAGAAATAGTCATTGGGAACGCAAGCAGCTTCCAAAATCTGCATATAGCAGAAGGACAGCCGGAGACGAGGACGCGACAAAGAGGAGAAACCCAGTTCCGGAGAAGATCACACGAGCAAATGCAAGAGCCGCAACATTCCCCAGCTTGCAGAGTAGTAATGGATAGAATAGGAGAAGCGGGAGGTCAATGGGACAACGGAAGACTAGTAGAAGCACTCTTCCCAGTACCCACGAAGAGTTACTTAATATAAACCTATGTAATTGGAACTTTATAAAGCTGAGAAGGATGGAATTCAATCATCTTGAATGAGAGAACCTGGATCAATAGAATTCGGGTGAATTTCCCTGATCTGAAATGTCAGAGGAAGAAAAGACTGAATGTTATTTGTTTGAAAATAACATTCCGTTTTACTTCCTGCTGCCATTTCGGATACCCAGAACCCAACCAGCCCCTTACTTACCAGTCGGCGGCACACTCTGCTGTGTGCCGCCGTGTCCCTGTGACGCCAGTTCCCAATCAAAGAGGTAATTGGCAACAGGTGTTTCAGGGTCCTTTTTCCTTTCTTTTACTTTTTTTAATAAATTTGCTTTCAGCAAAAGGGTGCTGGGGACACCCCTGCAACCCCCGCTGACATTGTGAACAAAGGCACGGGGGACACCCCCGCAGCCCTCACTCCCCTTGTTCACCATAATGTCACCGAAAGGGGCATTTGATTGCATTTTTCAGCCGTTCGAACATTTCGTTCGGCCGAAATTCGATCAAATGTCCCATTCTGACTATTTTATTCATTCTTTTTGGGTGTTTCCGATCAATAGACTGTGGGTGGTCTAAAACCTACAATTGAGAAAGTATCATGAGGAAGGTTGGCCTAAATACTTAAAGAGAATAGCAAATCCAAGAATGTTGTAGAGGAATTACAAGAGTTAATTCAAGGACTAAAGAGAGACTATTCTCCAGCATGGGGTCTGGCATGGATTCACATGCTCATGAATATTCCCCGTCGTCAGGCTGGGAATCCTCGGTAAATAAAAAACCAGTATCAGTTTCGTTTCTGATCTGTCTTTCGTAGTAGTAACCAATCACTGATCTCTGCGTCATACTGACCACAGCCAATGACTGCCCTCTACCTAAGCCCTGCCTCTGGCAGCCATCTTCAGATTTTTACCGCACGTTCAAGTGTTGGGATCCTCGTGCTATTGCTCTCGAGCGTTAGTGCTATTTTTCACGTTTTTTTTTCTCAAAAAACTTTGATTTTTCGGTCAAAAAGAGCCTCAAGCTCCACCGTTTCTTCATCTGATCAACGGGGACCCATGTCGGATTCGTCTACGCCCCTCAAGGGTGAAGATTTCGTCGAGCCACGCTTTTGGAGGACTCCAGAAGTTTCTAAGGCCCATCTCGGACATGGCCCAGGAGAAGGGAAGCTCGACGCCCGGAAAGCTGTTCAGGGTCTGCCCTGGATGCCAGCTTCAGAATGTCTTTAAGGAGGACGAACACTCCTTTTGTCTGTACTGCCTACATGAGGACAAGACGCACGTGGAGAAGGACTGTGCGTTTTGCGGCAATATGTCGGAGCGGACCATGAAGGACCGCCATCAACGTCTCGCCAACTGGCTGGAAGGGAAGAGCCCGTCAGGCGAGAAGAAGAAGAAATCCGAGCGGTCTTCTAAGACCTTTGAGGACGCCCCGGCGACGGGGGTCCAACACAAGGCCAAGCACCGTGAGTCCGCTGGCACCGGGAGCACCGGTTCGGGTAAGAGGAAGGCCGAGCACCCGGCGAAGCTCCTGGAGAGGCCCCGGTCGAGCTTGAAGGCCCCATCGGAGGGAGAGCGAGGCAGTGACTCTCCCCCCAAGGAGAAGGCGGTGAGCGCACCTAAGGTGGTGAAAGCCTTAATCCATCCGGCCAAGGCCTCTATCGAGACAGTCGCGGCGGCCCTGGCTCAGCCTGTGGAGGCTACACCAGTGGTGGCGACCTCGGGCTCAGAGTCTCCCTGCCACCGCGGAGGGAGTCCTCTTTTATGCCCATCGACAGGACCCCCGTGAAACCTCCGACGGAGAAGAAAAAGGGGGGGCAGGAGGTCGTCGTGGATTCGGCCTCAACCTCTGAGGAAGAGCTGATTCAAGGCTTAAGCCACGGCGTTGGCGTGGAAGAAGACCAGCCCGTCGGGACGGACCCTGACGTGGGAGACGACGATAACGTCGAGGGTGCCGACGGGGCCCCTGACCGCCCGTTTGAATCCCCTCAACCAGTGCCGCAAGACAACTCGGCGGCCATTTTGTTGGCTATACAGTCCTTATGCTCGGAGATAAGGACGAGACTGCCGTTACCACCAGCGGAGGAACCGCTCCCGACGGGGGACCCGGAGCCAGGCCCTTCTGGGAGCCCTCCCCCTAAGAGAAGGATTCATCCTCCACCTCCTTTTCAGCCATCGCGCCCTGTTCAGCCCTCCTCCCCGTCCACGACTCGTGGGGATGATACGGGGACTGACACGGCCATGACGGGTACGGACGATGAGGTTTACGACGAGGATCTCCCGTCGTCACCTCCCACCCGGGCTTCCCCGCCCGACGAGATTGGATCGTTTCACTCCATGATCGCCAGGGAATCCGAGCTTTTCCAGCTCTGCCCGGAAGAGAAGAAGTAGGAAGGTTTCCTTTATCAACGGCGCGAGGCCAAGAGGAAGACGGTCCTCTCCGTACCTCTACTGGATGATATTTGGGATGAGGCCTCGCCCTCCTCAAGAACCCATCCACGACGCCGGCTAGAAGGGATCGGTACGAGAAGAAGTACCGGGTCCCGGACGCAGCCCCCTTGTGCCTTCAGGCACAGCCGACCCCGGACTCGTTCGTCTCTGCGGCGGCCAGGAAGAAAGCGGGGGGGGCGCGGCCTCTACGTCGACCTCCCCGCCGGATGGCGAGGGAAAGAAATTGGATACGATGGGACGCAGGGTCGTCTCGTCTGCAGCGACGACGATTAAGGCGGCCAACGCCTTGGCTATCCCTACCGGACGACAAGAGGGCGGATGCCCTAGAGATCTTGCAGGAAGGAGAGGTGGCGTCGGACCACGCCATTACGATTGCGACGGACATCGCTGACACTGGATTTCGCCAGTTGGGCAACGGCGTGTGCCTTAGGCGGCGTGGATGGCTCAAGGCTACTGACTTCCGTCAGGACGTGCAGACCAGAGTCCTTGGACATGCCGTTCGACGGAAACAACCTGTTTGGGAAGACAGTGGACGATTCCCTTCAAGCCATCAAGGCAGACACGGAGACGGCCCGGGCTCTTGGGGTTCTCCAGCAACGGCGGCCGCCCTTTCGGAGCGGCGGAGGCAAACAGGGTGCCTCCAAAGGTTCCGGCGGCGGATTTTCCACCTACCGTCAAGCGGCCCGTTCGTCGTCGCAAGAAGCGTACAGGGGAAGAGGCAAGTCAGTCGGACCCAGCCGTCGTCGCCAAGGAGGCAAAGCCTCGTCGAAGCAGGACTGAACCGGCCGTGGGGTCGGGCCCCCACCGAAGCACCCCGGTGGGAGGCCGGCTGGCGAGCTTCGTCAGCGTGTGGGAGTCCATCTCCACCGACCGTTGGGTGCTGGACGCCCTAGCCCAGGGTCACGCGCTCGAGTTTCTAAAGAGGTGCCCGCGCGTCCCCCCTGTGGCCAGGAAAGAACATCACGTCCCTCAACTTCTCTTGGAGGTAAAGGCGATGCTCAGGAAGGGCGCCATCGAGCTCGTCCCAAAGAGGCTTCGGGGCTCTGGAGTTTACTCAAGATACTTCCTCGTGAAGAAGAAGACGGGAGGATGGCGTCCCAACCTGGACCTACGACGACTGAACAAATTCATCAAGGCACAGAAGTTCCAGATGGTCACCCTCCAACATGTCCTGGGTCAGCTGGAGGAGGGCGATTTCCTGTCGTCGTTGGATTTGGAGGATGCCTACTTCCATATTCCCATCCTAAAGGGAGACCGAAAGTTTCTCAGGTTCGTGGTCCAAGGGCGTCACTATCAGTTCAGAGCCCTTCCCTTCGGACTGAGGTCGGCACCCATGGTGTTCACCAAGTGCCTCGCACCGGTGGCGGCGCAGCTGCGCCGAGAGGGGATCCACGTCTACCCCTACCTGGACGACTGGCTCATCCGAGCGAAGACGAAGGAGCTCGCCGTGGAGCACACGGCAAGGACCGTCCAACTTCTCACGGACCTGGGATTCTCCATAAACTATGCCAAGTCCCACCTGGTGCCAGCGCAAGACGCACTGTTTCTGGGAGCAAAGTTCGACACAGTGTTGCTTCTGGCCTATCCGTCGGAGGAAAGGACGAGGGCCATTTTGGGCAAGGTGCAGCGGATGCTGGTTGCAGACGCGGCCAGAGTGAGGTTCATCAAGTCCCTCCTCGGAATGATGTCTTCTTGCATTTACCTCATCCCCCTGTGCAGGCTCCGGATGCGCCCGTTGCAGGAGTTCCTGGACGCGCGCTGGATCCAGACGACGGGCAGCTTCGAGGAGAGGATCACACTCGACGAAAGATGCCGACGAGCGATCCGGTGGTGGGGCACCCGCGCGCATCTGATGGCAGGCATGGACTTCCAGACCCCCGGCCACCAGGAGACAGTGACCACGGATGCCTCCCTGGAAGGGTGGGGAGCGCACACCGAAAATCTGCACGCGAGAGGCCTTTGGCTCCCGACGGAGAAGTCCCTCCATATCAACGTCCTGGAGCTCTGTGCAGTGTTTTGGGCCCTCAGGTCCTTCCTCCCGTCCCTCAAAGGCAAGGTGGTGAGGATCTTCACCGACAACACCACCACCATGTTCTACATCAGGAAACAGGGCGGAACCAGGTCCCCAGCCCTGTCCAGGGAGGCGCAGGATCTGTGGCATTGGGCCGTCGCCCAAGGGATGTTTCTGGTGCCGTTTCATCTGGCAGGGATAAAAAACACCATCGCCGACTCACTCAGCAGGGAGCTGCGCTCATGCCACGAGTGGGAACTACGACAGGATCTAGTGGATTGCCTCTTCCGACGGTGGGGCAGACCCCAGATCGATCTGTTCGCGACGGCGACGAACTCCAAGTGCCGGAGGTTCGCCAGCAGGTTTCCCCAGCCGAGGAGCATGGGCGATGCTTTCTCGTTCCCCTGGGAGGGCCCGTTTCTATACGCGTTCCCTCCATTGCCGATCCGGCTCATCAACCAGCTCAAGAGGTCACGGTGCAGGATGATCCTCGTCGCACCTGCGTGGCCGAGGCAGATATGGTTCCCGGACCTTCTGGACTTGTCAGCGTCCCCGTCAATCAAGCTGCCAGTGGACGCAGATCTTCTCTCCAGGGAAGGAGGCGCCATCCTCCATCATGACCCGAAGTCCCTGAACTTGCAGGCCTGGCTCCTGCAGCGTTAGAGTTTGGAGGATACGATATACCGGCCGACTGCAGAGAGGTTCTCGCAAAGGCCAGGGCGTCCTCAACTCTTAAATGCTACGGACACAAATGGAAGAGGTTCTCTGTCTGGTGCCACGCACAGAAGATTAACCCTCTGCGGATTACGGCTCCCCAAGTACTGCCGTTCCTACTGACGCTGGCCAAGGCTGGACTGGCGCACGCGTCCATCAAGATTCATCTTGCTGCGATCTCCCGATACACCAGAACCACGGGGCGGACGTCTTTGTGGTCTCATCGTCTGGTGAAAGAGTTCATGAAGGGACTGTGCAGATCGTTCCCGCCGGTGAAGGCTCCGGCCCTGGCGTGGGAGCTCAACGTGGTGCTGACCAAGCTCATGGGACCTCCGTTCGAGCCTCTGCACTCGGCTCCGTTGAAGTTCTAGTCGTGGAAAACCGCGTTTCTTGTGGCCATCACCTCCGCACGACGGGTGGGAGAGATCCAGGCCCTTTCCTGCAAGGCCCCGTACTTGACTTTTCACGACACGAGGGTAGTGCTCAGGACGCACCCCTCCTTCATGCCCAAGGTGCCGTCGGACTTCCACCTCAACGAACCCTTGGTGTTGCCTGTTTTCTTCCCGTCGCCTTCATCGCCGGCTGAAAGGACTTTGCCCTCGCTGGATGTGGCTAGAGCGCTGAAGTTCTACGTGGACCGCACAAAGTGTTTTCGGAAGACGTCACAACTCTTTGTGAACTTTGGACCTGTCAATCAGGGGAAGGCTCTCTCGAAGGCTTCCATTTCCAGATGGCTCTCCGGCTGTATCATGTACTGTCATCGGTTGGCAAACCGACCGCTGCCTGGCCGTCCGAGAGCCCATTCCACCAGAGCGATCGCAGCTACCACGGCGTTCCTATCTGGTGTGCCCTTGCTGGACATCTGCAGGGCTGCTAACTGGAGGTCGACGCTACTGCGTCGATTGGGATTCCAGGGAGGAGTCCAGGGTCGGCCAAGCAGTGCTGCGCAACCTGTTCGCCTAAGGTGAGCCTGGTGAGGAGGTAAGATTTGCTTAATGTTGAGTTTGATGTAATGTTTAATGTTGAGCATTTGCCACCTCCCGTGGTTGTGCATGTGTGTACTGCTATGTATTCTTTATTCATGAGCATGTGAATCCATGCCAGACCCCATGCTGGAGAAGGAACAAGTTACTTACCTGTAACTGTTGTTCTCCAGCATGGGTCTGGCATGGATTCACATGCGAACCATCCCGCCTACCCCTCTGCGGCTCTTCACTTGGTCATACTGCCACTTCACGTGCTACCAAATCTGAAGATGGCTGCCAGAGGCGGGGCTTAGGTAGAGGGCAGTCATTGGCTGTGGTCAGTATGACGCAGAGATCAGTGATTGGTTACTACTACGAAAGACAGATCAGAAACGAAACTGATACTGGTTTTTTCTTTACCGAGGATTCCCAGCCTGACGACGGGGAATATTCATGAGCATGTGAATCCATGCCAGACCCATGCTGGAGAACAACAGTTACAGGTAAGTTACTTGTTCCTTACTGAAGATTATGCTAGATAAATAACAACTGGAATTAAGACTTTGATATCAAGAAGCCGTTGGAAAAGATTGGTATATCAGGAGAATCAAGCGAACCTCCTGGAACTGTTTAAGTTTACTTTCTTAGTGGTAGGGTCAGAGTAGAACTAGATTTGTACTCCGGACTTTACTTTCTTTGAGACTTTCTGACGACAGATGAGCACCTTTAGTTCCTTTAGAAAGCTAGGGAAACACCTTTAGAATAGGGATGGCTATGCCGTTCTCTTAGCATTTAAATAAAAGTAATTAGGGAATGTCCTCCAAGAGTCTGACTCTTTTTCCTGATCCACTACAGTTCGCAGAGGCGCGCTAACAAAGCCGGTTGTCAACCTCCCTTTCTTCAGATCCTGAATCATTCTCTTCACCTCCCCTCTACTGATGCTCTTGTCCTACACCTCATTGACATCAAGCCACACACTTGTTCATCCTGCCACCATGGGCTTGACCCCTTCAAATCGGAATCTGACCCCCAGCCCCTGGCCTTGGTCCAAAGTTGCCATGTTGTTCCTTGCTGACCTTGCTTGCACCATTCTTGCTAGACACCAGCACGTTCTCTTGGTGTTTACCTCAACCTTCTCATGGGTTCTCAACCCAATCTCCTGGTGTCCCTTAGCAACTTTCATCTAATATCAACAGCCAACCTCCTAATAGATCTAATCTTCACCTGGAGTCTCTAAAAAGCTGCCTCCTGCTGTCTGTGCCCAACCTCCTCCTAATGTCTCAACTTACCATCTCCCGATAACTTATCTCGCCCTGTGTTCTTCAACCTAGTCCTCTCAAATCACCTTACAAACGTATTCCTTGCTGTCCCTCTTGCTCCAAATTCCTGCTGCCAACTCAAAACACCAACAATGATTTACTGACAGCTCACCAGTAGTTGAACTTTGTGTAATGGTCTGCATTGATGGATCCGAATGGGTGAGGGGTTATGACTTGCTGAACCTAATAATCACCCGTTTGCTTTGGAATTTTGGGGCGGACCAACCCTTTAAATGGATGATCTGCCATTTTTAGATTTTATATTCACCAGTTATGGTGGCGATGCCACTCCAGCCTGTCCAGGTTGCTTCTTTTGTTTGCAAGCAGCCCACATGTTGGTCTCACGCTCTGCAGGGGTGTCAACGAATGGTGAATAAACTAAAAGCACTTTTGAATGTCAGGCCGTTTCCATGTGTGGCCTCTCTGGGCTCACACTGCAGGAAAGCAAACGCTGCTTGTGTTTCTGAAGTGAATGCGCTTGGGATTGTCATCGGAAAAGTGTGGTGTGCCTTTATTTTGAGTGGACTCGCTTAGCGAGTCTAATATCAATTGTTGAGTCTAATATATAACAAGGGAACCCCAGGACACTGATGTGAGTCAAGTGTGTTACCTCAACCCATTCACCGGACTCATATAATATCACAAAAAAGATTCTGAGCTGGGTAAGGTAGGATTTCTCTAGTTTGGACTACAAAAAAAAATGTTCATGTCTTATTTTTAATAGATTATATACAAACATATAGTTCATTCTTTGGAAGCTCAAAAACATATAGACCAAGTCTTTTATACTCTGTGCTAATATGTCTTGTTTTCATAGAAATTCACAAATTTTAACATGACTAGGTTACTGATCCATACCCCTATGCTCAATATGCCATGTTATGCTTCTGTTTTATGCCCTACAAGAATGCCAAACATTCATCAGGACCAATACAGTTGTCACACCGCATTTCTCAGATACTATAGTCTTCTGTGTAAGGATCATTTCATATAAGTCCTGGTTGGAAAAGCCCTGTGAAATGCTGTTATCTCGCTGTGGCAGCTTGGCGACATATTTATTATGACTACTACCTGAGCCTCGCACGATTGGGGGCATAAGAGGTGAGCTGTATGTATTCATTTAGCCTGCAGTCCAGTCTGCAGCTGCTCTCATTTGAGACCAGATTACATTGTATCCCAGTCACCGACTACTGTGCGTTGTGCTCAGCAGCAGACCAACAGAGCAGGAAGAAATCACTGAGTTTTGAGCTCTGGTACCTTGGGGGAAAAGACGTTTTAGCCCAATGTCTATTATATAGCTCTATGTGACAAGTGAAGTGGGGAGAAAGTGATTACTGGTGGTTTGTGGTGGGGCGGTTAGTTGGGTAAGCTGTTACGTGAACAAAATTACCCGAATGGCCCATTCAGTGATTAAACTTCTGAGTTGTGTGTGGCCACACGTCCCCTCCGACTCCCAAACCCCCGATTCACGACAGAGTGAACAGTGACATTTTGTGACAAATACTGTTTGACCTCTCACCCGCTGTGATAGTGAGCATGATACTGCAGTCCGGAACTTTGTGTATCGGGTTCCCCCTTATTTGCCAGGAAGAAAGAGTGCTCAGGACTGCCGATTTTGTTGTACTGCAGTCGCTGGAGTAACTACCCGAACGCCTACCCCTAATTCCGTCTGCCTGCAAGTGATAACCTCGCTGTGGGTTCTACATTGGAGTTACAGCGCCACTTTTAACCTCAAAGTAAAGTTTACCCACAAACCCAGGTGCCCTGTATTACCAGCTACTAGGAATAGTAAAATGTATTACCAAGTGAAGCGGTTTACTATTTTTGATTACTTCGGCTCTCGGGTGGGGTAGCGGGGGAGAGACGCAGTTCGGCAGCTCCTCGAGCTGTCGGGCGTTCCCAGCCCACCTATGTAACTTGTATCTGCATCTGGTTAAATGGACTGATGTATTTTTAGTATCAGCGTGCTTTGGCTTGTCGAGCCCAATTAGGGGGCCTTTAGTCCATGTTCTGGTTTAACCTTTTTATTTATTCCTTTTTCTAATGGTTTTAACCACTTTTTTTTGTGTGTGCCTGAATTATCAGGGTCTTTTTGCACCATTGTTTTATATTTGTACATAGTCGCATGTAGTATCTGTTTTCACCACCTGCTCAACTTGCACAATCATCTGTTTTTATTACTGTTACTACTTTGTGCACAGTACTTGTCTTGATTTGCATACTGGTATATTTGTACATTTGCAATTTTCTTTAACCCTTGCTCCTTTTACTACGCATTGAATACTTGCGAGTACCCTGCCCCGGGAGTACATAAAGATAGCGTTTCTTGTATTCCTTTTCGGAGCATAGCCAAGTAACATCATCTAGAATAAATAGGGCGAAGGATGGTTAAACGTAAGGCTAACTCCACTATTTCACCTGGGGTGGGCCCCAAGAAGGTTTATGAACTATTTGAGCCCATCCAAGAAGTTAATGTTTTAATAACTGAAATTGAAGGGCTACTACATGACCTAGATTGGGGGGAACTGGATATATCTGTCTAGACCATTGTCAACTGCAATTGTGTCATTCTGGATGATGGCTGCAAGGTCACAGGCAAACTTGAGGAGTAGGATGAGAAGGAAGCTGCCCATATTAGCGGCAAGGGTGGGTCCAAATACTCCTCCAGTATTTTGAGGCAAGCAAATGTGGATCCACTAGCTAAGTTCATTGTAGGAATCTTAACGAGTCAGGAAGGAGGGACTAATTACCTTCTCATGGTTCACTGTCTGAAACCATCGGGGCCCATAGGCCTGAGGGAGGGCAGCTTAATTGAAGTCCACCCTAATGCCGTTCATTCAAATTATTCGGTTGACCTTGCGTCAATTCTGTAATCTAACCATGTGATGGCTCCAACTACTTCCATTACCCGACTCCTACTGTAGCAGGAGAAAGGTTTTCTAATGTGGGACCAACAGAGGTTTGTATAAATATTGATACTTGTAAAACCCTCACGATTGCTCCTGAAGACACCCTATATAATAGATTCTCCCCCCTAGGTATAACCTTTTCGCACAAGAGTAGGAATTTGAGTACAATGCCAGTAGTGGTGTAGGGGAAGGGAAGTATATGCCCTATGGAACCGCAATCGAATCATCGCATGGAAACACAAAAAGTTCCCAATAGTTCTGACGGGGGGGGGGGGGCCCAAATTTATGGCCCGCCCATTCTTGTTTGGACTGCAAATGTGATTGGCGAGGCAACTTCAACGAACCAATGGAAGAAGTTAGTAAACTAAAGGAAATGGTTGCTAGTCTATCTAAAATTGTTGTGGACCAGGGGAAACCGCTTGTAGAAGCCCAGAAAGAGTCCCTCTCTCTCATGCTTAAATTTAAGTTTGATAATGGTACAAACTTAGCGCTAAAAGGGGGAAGAGGGGGCTCTGTACCACAGGGTCAGGATAAGTCTAGTGCCCGCCCTCCCCTGAATTCTAAGAAAGAGTAGATACATTCCCTACTCAAATGCACGCAAAAGGGATGGCACTTCCACAGCCCATAAGTCCCCGAATATCCAGCATTGCAAATCAATTTTTATGTGTAATGTCCCTGAATTAAACCTTGGAGCCTTTGAAAATGAGGACTCCCTAATCAACAAGAGTACCCACTGGATTTGTCATATGAAGGGTTGCGCTTCTATTATTAAGAGAGGACATCGTGAGGGGTGACAGGAGAAATATGGCCTTTGGCCAGAGGGACTATATTGAATTGGTTTTTAAGGATCTAAAATTGGTGGAGTGGGTATTGGCAATAGAGGTGAGAACTTACCGCCCGCATGGTTCATCAATCTTGCTGAGACTTTCGTTACCCAAGGCACATAATCTTATAGCGATCATACGGCCAAAGGTGCCTGGGATTTGCCAGTAAGGGAAGAATGCCAAAGTTGTCAGTAAGGGATGAAGATCTAGATGAGGTGAATTGACAAGCTCCCCCCACCCCAAACACCAAATTCCACTAAGCTCGGAAGCACTAAGCTGCACTTCTGGAATGTAGCTGGGTTTGGCATGCTTCAGATGAACCCTGATTGGGTAGCCTTTGTAGCCTCGAATGGGATCATTCGCATTCAGGAAACTTGGGCACTGGAACCTATCGAGATCCAAGGGTTCAAGGCATTTAATATTGCAGCGAAGAAAGGGGATAGAGGAAGGCCGTTGGGGGGGGTTATTAATCCTTGTGGGAATGCAATACGGCTGGGAAACTAAGATGAGTACTGTGGACCTGCAGCTGGTAATTGCCATTAACTCAGAGCGGCTTACTTTACTTTTCTTTAATGTCTACAATAGACCTTATGGGATCCAACCATTGGCGTCTTTGACCCTTTTATAAGAATTGGTGAGTGACTGGGAATCTATGGTGCTTGGCCATTTCTATGTTATTGTTGGAGGGTTGAACCATTAAGATAAATGGAGGGACTGTGGAAAGATGCAGACACTGCCTGAGAGGTCCCCTCTCTGGAGGCTAGCACACCAATAGGGGCACACAAACATGCTTTGGAGTCAGCCCACACATTGTATGGGCTAAACCTGAGGTTGTGTAATGGTAGGTGTATAGAGGACAGGCCAGGAAACGGCATATTCTTTAGATCTGAATGTTCTTAGAGAATAGATCACATGTTGGTGGAGATGGGTGATTTGGAATAAGTAGAAGAGTTCTCTATTGTAGATTGAATGTATAGTGATCATAAACCCCTCTCGCTAAAAATAAGATGATCAGGTAAGAAGCGAGGATCTATTATCCCAACCGTATCAATTGGGATAACTGGGAATGCTAAACATGTTGTCAAGTGGGATAAAATCATGACAGCCGCTCTTAAACATTCGATATATTTTTCAACTCTTTCTTCCATTGAAAGCGTGTGAACCTAACCTTCGGGATGGTGAAATATTGGCTGGGTATGATCATCTGATTTCTGAGCTAAGCCCATGGTTCACTAGCTCAGTGACTCAACAAAAGCGGTGAAATCCACGGAAGCCTGTTGGGTTTGACTCCGAATGTAGGTCGGTTAAGGAGGATCTTATGTCATGTCGCGGCAGGGAAGGGAAGCACTGCATTTGAAGAGGAGTAATTATAAGAATTTAGTGACGTTGAAGTCGGAATTCCTCAAATCTAATGAGATCAACTTAGAGAAGCAGCCATTAATAAGGACAGTAAGGCTTTCTGGCCCCTAGTTTCTCACCGTAAGGACTCAAAATATAATACCCTTTATTTTGTGATAAAAGAAGAGGAATGGTTCATCTATTTTCCTGGCTTATATGAGGAGGAGGAAGAGACGATCAGGCCGATTCATGGAATAATTAGCACGGCGCAAGTGGCCAAAAACGTGCGAATCGCAGTGGAATAGCGAAAATTGCAGTGCAAGTGCGAAAATCGCACAAAAAGCAGCGCACATCGATTCATGGAAGGTCGTGCGCGAGAAAACCATCGGATGTGCGATAAAAAAGTGCGCGGCGCACGTTGGCGCACATGCCATCTAACTGCGTGCGCCAGGTCACAGCGAAAATCGCACAGGCCACAGCGATAATCGCACATAGCGCGGCGCACGCAACAAAAGTAGGCGTAACATGGGGCGTAACACTCGGAATGGGGAACAACTTGCCAAAATGTGGGCGTCACAGGGGAAGTACAGGGTACAAGTGTGCGGAACGCCCACACGCTCGCCTACAACACGTATTCATGGAATAGAATAGGGCAAAAAAGCCCCTGGATGGTGGGGGGTGGGGGTGGTGGGAGACATGAGTGGGGGCCTGGTGGAGGGTGCCCCTGGATGCTGTGGGGTGGGGGTGGTGGGAGACATGGGTGGGGGCCTGGTGGAGGCTGCCCCTGCACTGCTGGGGGGTGGGGGTGGTGGTAGACATGAGTGGAGGCCTGGTGGAGGGTGCCCCTGGATGGTGGGGGTGGTGGGAGACATGAGTGGGGGCCTGGTGGAGGGTGCCCCTGGATGCTGGGGGGTGGGGGTGGTGGTAGACATGAGTGGGGGCCTGGTGGAGGGTGCCCCTGGTGGCTGGGGGGTGGGGGTGGTGGGAGACATGGGTGGGGGCCTGGCACAAACCAGCGCACAGGCACAAACACGACCGCCACAAGAAAGCAGGCGGTAGCGTCTCTGCGCCTGTAAGAAATGTGCGCCAACAAATAGCACCTATATACAGCCATGATGAATGTCCTATACTGTGGCCCTCCAGGACAAATGACGCGCAAAGAGCTACCCACAAAAACGGACACCCGCTGACAAAAAATACGTGTGCGTGCATACCGGGTGCGCGGGAAGTCTCACACGCGATTTGTCAGGGTACGTGGATTTCAGGGGTGCGCGGGAAGTTCCACACGCGATTTGGCCATGTACGTGGATTTCAGGGGTGCGCGGGAAGTACCACACGCGATTTGTCAGGGTACGTGGATTTCAGGGGTGCGCGGGAAGTTCCACACGCGATTTGGCCGTGTACGTGGATTTCAGGGGTGTGCGGGAAGTACCACACGCGATTTGTCAGGGTACGTGGATTGCAGGGGTGCGCGGGAAGTTCCACATGCGATTTGGCCGTGTACGTGGATTTCAGGGGTGCGCGGAAAGTTCCACACGCGATTTGTCAGGGTACGTGGATTGCAGGGGTGCGCGGGAAGTACCACATGCGATTTGTACGTGGATTTCAGGGGTGCGCGGGAAGTTCCACACGCGATTTGGCCGTGTACGTGGATTTCAGGGGTGCGCGGGAAGTACCACACGCGATTTGTCAGGGTACGTGGATTGCAGGGGTGCGCGGGAAGTTCCACACGCGATTTGTCAGGGTACGTGGATTTCAGGGGTGCGCGGGAAGTTCCACACGCGATTTGGCCGTGTACATGGATTTCAGGGGTGCGCGGGAAGTACCACACGCGATTTGTCAGGGTACGTGGATTGCAGGGGTGCGCGGGAAGTTCCACACGCGATTTGTCAGGGTACGTGGATTTCAGGGGTGCGCTGGTAGTTCCACACGCGATTTGTACGTGGATTGCAGGGGTGCGCGGGAAGTTCCACACGCGATTTGGCCGGGTACGTGGATTTCAGGGGTGCGCGGGAAGTTCCACACGCGATTTGGCTGGGCACGTGTATGACAGGGGTACGCGGGAAATTCTACACGCGATTTGGCTGTGTGCTCCCAGGTATTCCCTGTACACCCTCTACGGCCCCTGCAGGCAGCACACACCACAGGGGACTACCCTGCACACCTGCTCATGTCACCCAGCACCCCCCAACCCCCAGCATCCAGGGGCACCCTCCACCAGGCCCCCACTCATGTCTACCACCACCCCCACACCCCAGCAGTGCAGGCGCAGCCTCCACCAGGCCCCCACTCATGTCCCCTATCACCCCCACCCCCCAGCAGTGCAGGGGCAGCCTCCACCAGGCCCCCACTCATGTCCCCTATCACCCCACCCCCCAGCAGTGCAGGGGCACCCTCCACCACGCCCCCACCCATGTCTCCCACCACCCCCACCCCCCAGCATCCAGGGGCACCCTCCACCAGGCCCCCACTCATGTCTACCACCACCCCCACCCCCCAGCAGTGCAGGGACAGCCTCCACCAGGCCCCCACCCATGTCTCTCACCACCCCCACCCCCCAGCCACCAGGGGCACCCTCCACCAGGCCCCCACCCATGTCTCCCACCACCCCCACCCCCCAGCCACCAGGGGCACCCTCCACCAGGCCCCCACTCATGTCCCCTATCACTCCCACCCCCCAACATCCAGGGGCACCCTCCACCAGGCCCCCACTCATGTCTCCCACCACCCCCACCCCCCAGCATCCAGGGGCACCCTCCACCAGGCCCCCACTCATGTCTCCCACCACCCCGACCCCCACCATCCAGGGGCACCCTCCACCAGGCCCCCACTCATGTCTCCCACCACCCCACCCCCCAGCATCCAGGGGCACCCTCCACCAGGCCCCCACTCATGTCTCCCACCACCCCCAGCCACCAGGGGCACCCTCCACCAGGCCCCCACTCATGTCCCCTATCACCCCCACCCCCCAGCATCGAGGGGCACCCTCCACCAGGACCCCACTCATGTCTACCACCACCCCCATCCCCCAGCAGTGCAGGGGCACCCTCCACCAGGCCCCCACCCATGTCTCCCACCACCCCCACCCCCCAGCCACCAGGGGCACCCTCCACCAGGCCCCCACACATGTCTACAACCACCCCCACCCCCCAGCAGTGCAGGGGCAGCCTCCACCAGGCCCCCACTCATGTCCCCTATCACCCCCACCCCCCAGCAGTGCAGGGGCAGCCTCCACCAGGCCCCCACTCATGTCCCCTATCACCCCCACCCCCCAGCAGTGCAGGGGCACCCTCCACCACGCCCCCACCCATGTCTCCCACCACCCCCACCCCCCAGCATCCAGGGGCAGCCTCCACCAGGCCCCCACTCATGTCCCCTATCACCCCCACCCCCCAGCAGTGCAGGGGCAGCCTCCACCAGGCCCCCACTCATGTCCCCTATCGCCCCCACCCCCCAGCAGTGCAGGGGCTCCCTCCACCAGGCCCCCACTCATGTCTACCACCACCCCCACCCCCCAGCAGTGCAGGGGCACCCTCCACCACGCCCCCACCCATGTCTCCCACCACCCCCCAGCCACCAGGGGCAGGCTCCACCAGGCCCCCACTCATGTCCCCTATCACCCCCACCCCCCAGCAGTGCAGGGGCAATCTCCACCAGGCCCCCACTCATGTCTCCCACCACCCCCACCCCCCAGCCACCAGGGGCACCCTCCACCAGGCCCCCACTCATGTCCCCTATCACCCCCACCCCCCAGCATCCAGGGGGACCCTCCACCAGGCCCCCACCCATGTCTCCCACCACCCCCACCCCCCAGCCACCAGGGGCACCCTCCACCAGGCCCCCACCCATGTCTCCCTGCACCCAGGTCCTCACAATCGCCAACCATGTGCGTAATGGTCAGCCTCCACAGCCAAAAGGCCCTACCAAGTAACCCATTCACCCACATGGAAATGGAAATTACATGTTACACCCCCAACGTACATAAAGCAAATGAACCCATGTCTGTCAATCACAATGGTTGCAAATGAATTTGAAAACACCCAACATGACATGCATGAAACCAATGAGATACCACACAGTGAAGTATGAAAACAAAATTGTATTAAAAAAATATGAATGCAAATTAAATGAAACAAACTACAATGCCAATGAAAAAAAGAAAAGGTGCATGTCCGTCCAAAAAAATTTAAAACACCAAATCCAAAAAAATGTACTTCAAAGTCACATTAAAAATGAAATTAATCCGACAGAAAAAAATGAAATCCAAACACCATTGCTCCATGTAGAAGAAATAAAAAATTAAACAATAAAACAATCCAATGAAGTACTATGTACAAAATATCCAAGGGTCCATGAGCCCAACTGAACAAAGGAAACCTACAAAAAACCCTACCAAAAATGCAACTATATACAAAAAGTAGAGCTGTGTCCGTCGACTCCAAATCATAGGAATAAACAAATGAAACCTAAAACTAAAGAACTATATACAAAGGCGGCGGGCAAGTCCAGCGGCTCACTCCGTAGTGTTCCGGGCCAGGGCATCATCAAACTCCTCGTCTATGTCCCGGAGGCGGTCCTGTTCCATGGCCCGAGGGTCCGCAGGGACGACGCCATCTGCTCCTCCAACCCCCTGCGGATTGCCTCGAGGCACTCGGCCCGTCTCAGGGCCCTCTGCATGGAGTTCTCCGCTCTGACCATCGTGAGCCGCTCCTCTTCCGCCCGCCGCCGCTCCGCACCTATCTGCTGGCCCAACCGCAGCCACACGGAAGACACTTCCTGTCCTTGGTCCTCCTGCCTTCCGGCCGATGCCTGCCCCTCCGATGTTGATGGCCCCGAGCCATGATGCCTCCCACGTTGACTCTGCTGCTGCTGCCTCCGACGCAACTGCCTCTGCCAGCACGACGGCATCCAGGCTGATGGAATCCACCGACGCCGTCGTGCACGTGCCCTGCCTGATGATGCCGGCACATCCTCCATCTGCTGGGGTACAGTTGCTGTGGTGTCCACCCCTGCTTGACCTCCGACTCCCGACTGTGGCAGGGATGGGATCCTCACTGAGCTGGCTGCATAGGTCAGGGCAGGTCCACAGGGGGCCCTGGTGGCATCTGGGCCGGAAGACGGCAAGGAGAACGACCGGCGTATAGCCTCCACAGAGGAGGAGAGGGCCGCCAGATTGGCCGACACATGCAGGAAACCCCCGAACATGGAAGATCCCA